>NC_047119.1:69172007-69908702 GCF_902500255.1 Thalassophryne amazonica
CATAATATACATACACATATATACATACACATATACACATACACATATACACATACACATACACACACACACACATATATACATACACATATATACATACACATATACATACACACACACATACACATATATACATACACATATACATACACACACACATACACACATACACATACACATACACACATACACATATACACATATATACACACACAGTGACGAAAATAAGTATTTGAACACCCAGCGATTTTACAAGTTCTCCCACTTAGAAATCATGGAGGGATCTGAAATTTTCATCTTAGGTGCATGTCAAAAAAAAAAAAAAAAAATCCAGAAATCACAATGTATGATTTTTTTAATAATTTATTTGTATGTTACTGCTGCAAATAAGTATTTGAACACCTGTGAAAATCAATGTTAATATTTGGTACAGTAGCCTTTGTTTGTAATTACAGAGGTCAAACGTTTCCTGTCTATTGAGTTCAGGTCTGGAGACTGGCCAGGCCACTCCAGGACCTTGAAATGCTTCTTACCGAGCCCCTCCTTAGTTGCCCTGGCTGTGTGGTTGAGGTCATTGTCATGCTGGAAGACCCAGCCATGTCCCATCTTCAATGTTCTTACTGAGGGAAGGAGGTTGTTTGCCAAAATCTCGCAATACATGACCCCATCCATCCTCCCTTCAATACGGTGCAGTCATCCTGTCCTCTTTGCAGAAGAGCACCCCCAGAGTATAATGTTTCCACCCCCATGTTTCACAGTTGGGATGGTTTTCTTGGGGTTGTTCTCATCCTCTAAACATGGTAAGTGGAGTTGATTCCAAAAAGCTCTATTCTGGTCTCATCGGACCACATGACCTTCTCCCATGCCTCCTCTGGATCATCCAGATGGTCACTGGTGAACTTCAAACGTGCTTGGACATGTGCTGGCTTGAGCAGGGGGACCTTGCTGCCCTGCAGGATTTTAAACCATGACAGCATCATGTGTTACTAATGTAATCTTTGTGACTGTGGTTCCAGCTCTCTTCAGGTCATTGACCAGGTCCTCCTGTGTAGTTCTGAGCTTTCTCAGAATCATCCTTACCCCACAAAGTGAGATCTTGCATAGAATCCCAGACCGAGGGAGATTGACAGTCATCTTGTGTTTCTTCCACTTTCTAATAAATAATCATAACAGTTGTTGTCTTCTACCAAGCTGCTTGCCTGTTGTCCTGTAGTCCCTGGTGTCCTTAGACAGCTCTTTGGTCTTGGCTATGGTGGACAGGTTGGAGTGTGATTGACTGAGTGGGTGAATAGGTGTATTTTATACAGGTAACAAGTTCAAACAGGTGCAATTAATACAGGTAAAGAGTGCAGAATAAGAGGGCTTCTTAAAGAAAAATTAACAGGTCTGTGTGAGCCAGAATTCTTGCTGGTTGGTAGGTGTTCAAATACTTATTTGCAGCAGTAACATACAAATAAATTATTTAAAAAAAAAAAAAAAATCATACATTGTGACTTTTTAGATTACGTCTCTCACAGTGGACATGCACCTAAGATGAAAATTTCAGACCCCTCCATGATTTCTAAGTGGGAGAACTTGCTAAATCGCGGGTGTTCAAATACTTATTTTCTGAATATGTGCCGAAAAAGTGGTATGTCCACCTCTTCTGCCATTTCTGTAGTAGTCAGACAACGTCCCGGATCAACACAGCGTTCAGTTTGGAAATGATCTGGTCGTTTCAGCCTGTCGATCGCCGCTCGGAGCGCAGCGCGCCCTCTGCCATTGTGCGCCGTCTTTAAACCGGTTGTAACACTCCATCTGTGTGATCAACATAGAATCGTCCCTGAAAGCCGTCTGAATCTTCCGAATGGTTCCCACCTGGCTGTCTCTCACAGTTTCTGGAAATAGTTGATGCAGCAAAGCTCCAAATCGTTCAGACATTTTCCTCACAATAAAAATCCGACGAGGGGGGTGGACCACTGCTCACTCAAAGCGTGCTCACAGGCGAATGACGCAACCGACAGGCGTGAAAAAACTCACGCATGCGCACGAAGGTTCAAGCTTGGCTGATGCAAGTGCACGATTCAAATCCATATAGTTTTTGCAAAAAATAAAAAGGTCGGATAGTTTTCTAAACAGACATCGTGTGTGTATATATATGTGTGTGTGTGTGTGTGTGTGTTTATGTCAAAGTAGAGTGTGCAATTTTATCATGACAAGATATCTAAACATAGAATGACAGCAATACCTTACTGTGGAAATTACAATAATATGTCATATCAACTTCACATTAGAGCTACACCATGCTAAAGTGATCACAGTAAGAAAGTAAGAACTTGTAATCAACAGAAACTCCACTAGTAGTCTCCGATCAGAGACTATCTAGTCTCTACTGGGATTCTCCGACTGCAGACTCTAGTAGTTGAAACTTCAATTGCACTCTCTACTGGTAGAATCTCCAATGCTACCAAATCGCAGGCTCTACTTTGACATACATATGCACTTCTCACTAGTGTTGTAACAGCGTACCTTAAAAAAAAAAAAATTACACTGCAATTGGGCCATTACGCTGGTTCCGAGGGTGTGTAACGGAAAATGATCATTTCTCTACAACCCCAATTCCAATGAAATTGGACGTTGTGTAAAATGTAAATAAAGACAATACAATGACTTGCAACTCTTCTTCAACCTATATTCGGTTCAATGCACCACAAAGACAAGATATTTAATATTCAAACTGATATACTTTACTGTTTTTGTGCAAATATTTGCTTATTTTTAAATGGATGCCTGCAACACGTTTCAAAAAAGCTGGGACAGTGGTATGTTTACCACTGTGTTACATCACCTTTCCTTCTAACAACACTCAATAAGCGTTTGGGAACTGAGGACACTAATTGTTGAAGCTTTGTAGGTGGAATTCTTTCCCATTCATGTACGACTTCAGTTGTTCAACAGTCCGGGGTCTCTGTTGTCATATTTTGCGCTTCATAATGCACCACACATTTTTAGTGGGCAACAGGTCTGGACTGCAGGCAGGCCAGTCTAGTACCCACACTCTTACTACGAAGCCACGCTGTTGTAACATGTGCAGAATGCGGCTTGTCATTGTCTTGCTGAAAAAGACGTTGCTTGGATGGCAGCATGTGTTGCTCCAAAACCTGGATGTACCTTTCAGCATTGATGGTGCCATCACAGATGTGTACGTTGCCCATGCCATGTGCACTAACACACTCCTAATACCATCACAGATGCTGGCTTTTGAACTTTGCGTTGGTAACAATCTGGATGGTCTTTTTCCTCTTTTGTCCGGAGGACAAAACATCCACAATTTCCAAAAACAATTTTAAATGTGGACTCATCATACCACAGCACACTTTTCCACTTTGCATCTGTCCATTTCAAATGAGCGGAGGCCCAGAGAAGCCTCGGCGTTTCTGGATGTTGTTGATGTTTGGCTTTCGCTTTGCATGGTAAAGGTTTAACAGGCACTTATAGATGTAGCGACAAACTGTGTTAACTGACAATGGTTTTCTGAAGTGTTCCTGAGCCCACGCGGTAAGATCCTTTACACAATGATGTTGGTTTTTAATGCAGTGCCACCTGAGCCATCGAAGGTCACGGGCATTCAATGTTGGTTTGGCCTGCTGCTTACATTTAGAAAGTTCTCGAGACTCTCTGAATTTTCTGATTATATTAAGGACTGTAGATGATGGAATTCCTAAATTCCTTGCAACTGAACATTGAGAAACATCGTTCTTAAACTGTTGGACTATTTTTTCATGCAGTTGTTCACAAAGTGGTGATTCTCAAACGCTTACCGAGTGTTGTTAAAAGGAAAGGTGATGTAACACAGTGGTAAACATACCACTGTCCCAACTTTTTTGAAACGTGTTGCAGGCATCCATTTCAAAATGAGCAAATATTTGCACAAAAACAATCACGCTTATCAGTTTGCACATTAAATATCTTGTCTTTGTGGTGTATTCAATTGAACATAGGTTGAAGAGGATTTGCAAATCATTGTATTATGCAGGGCTGTGAAATGAAAGTTGTGAAATCCGAGGAAAATTTGCAGGGGGTCTGGGGGGCGGGGTACAGCTCCCCAGGAGCCGGGGTCTAGGGCCCTGTGGGGCCCCAGAATTAAATTTTTATCTAATGATACTTTTTCAGCATCTCCTGGAAGAACAAATCTCAAAATTAGTGGATATTTAAATGATCTTATATTCAACCTTTTATTTGACCTGTCAATGATGATGTTGAAATAACAGAATATGACGTAGGACCTGGAATGATTTTCCTTTTAATTGTAAACCAAATTATGCATCAACTCAGAACAATTAAACTACATGAAATTTATGAAGACTGAAAAGACAAGTCTTTTCAGCTAAACCACAGCTAAAGCTTGTAGAATATTTGGAAAATCATGGTAAAATATCAATAACATACCTTATAGTAAGAAGTCACGAATATTCTTGTGTAAATTCATGCAGCCAAAATCCATTCAGAGCCACAATGTCTTTTTTTTACAATGAAAGAAAGTCTAGATTAATGAAAAAAAGTCATAATCTTGTCTACAATCCTGCTTGAACAGCAGAATGTTTATTTTACAGGGAGAGAAAAATTCTTATCGTGTTTTCCTATGAGCACCGTTCACTTTTCCCATTTCTTTTATCTTTGAGGTGTGTTGATGAAGCCAGCGACAATTCCACGGATTCTTGTCCTTATAAGACTTTTTCAAACAGTCTTTCTCGCCATCTTCTCTCTGTGCAATGTCAGTCTGTGACACAGACATGCTGCACAAATAATCTTTTAAAAACTTGAAAGCCCTAAAAGGTTCGGATGTCCACATGCTAAGTTTAGCTTAAGCGTCACACAGGAGCCACACAGCATCGCCGCAGCAACCAACCAGTCCTGCTTTACGACAACTGTCTTAACAGCTACGCTTTGAGTGGCATTTTTTTCTCCGCAAAACTTCGCAGATCCGAGGAAACTGATTTGTATCGGTAACACAAAGATCAGTGTCCGCGGACTTTTAAAACTTACACGATGTCGTAAAGAAAGAGAACGCTTTGCGATAAGCATTTTAAAAACTCAGTGATGTTCACGATTAAAGAGTACATCACTAACACCACCCCCCCCCCCCCAAATGATGAAATCAGTGGAATCCAGCGGATCCGCGGAGTTTTCACAGCCCTGATTATGTTTTTTATTTACATTTTACACAACATCCCAAATTCATTGGAACTGGGGTTGTACATTGATTGTGGACACATTGGTTATGATTTAAAAGCAGCGTGTCCACAATTTATTCACCAGCCCCGTCAAAGCCACTTAATCATGACGACTGGGATTCTTGCCTTAGTGCAGCAGGTAACAGAATATTTAGAGGAATCCTTCAAATCTGGAAACAAGCACCAAAGTTGGCACAAATACTCCTTAGACATTACTCTTTTGAATAAACTGAGTATCCACTTGAATTTTCAGTAGGCGGCCAGGTAGGGGTCAATTGAAGAATTACACAGGGGTCAAAATTTAAAAATGTTTCAATCATATTGAAAGCTATACCACATTATTTGTCTGATCACGATACCAAAAAGGTATAGTTTGGACTATCTGTCAATGAATGTTATGGAGTTATGGGGTAAAAACAGCAAGAATGGTAACAAAGGTCAGCATTAGTTTGTACAGGGGTCAGATGTTAAAGTTGCTCTAAATATTGTAAAATGCAATGCAAATAATTGGTTGAGTTAATAGGGTTTTAAAAAGGAATAGTCTGCACTATGTGGCATGCTTAGTTATGTTACAGGGTAACATATGTCATATGTCATAGAATCCAATGGACGTCGACATTGCTCTACGTTTACCTTGCAGACCAAGCATTCAACACAGTCAAAACTATTTCATTTATTAATCCTATTCATTCAACCAATAATTTGCACCACTTTTTACCAAAATTGGAGCAACTTTAACTTCTAACCCCTGTACAAACTGAAATTGACCTTTGTCACCATTCTTGATGTTTTTACCCCATAACATTCAGTAATAGATAGTCCAAACTATACCTTTTTGGTATCGTTGTGATCAGAAAAAATAATGTGGTATAGCTTTCAATATGATTGGAGCATTTTTAAATTTTGACCCCTGTGTAATTCTTCAATTGACCCCTACCTGGCCGCCTACTGAAAATTTAAGTGGATACTCAGTTTTTTCAAAAAAGTAATGTTTGAGGAGTATGTGTTCCAATTTTGGCGCTTTTTTCCAGAAATTAACAATTGTTACATTTATCTGCTCCACTACCTGAAAAGATAATCATCCGCCATTTAAATCACAGTTTTTTTATTTTGTTTTCATTCCTCGTAACGTGCATTTCCGTGGGACAGCACACAAAGGTTCTATGGTGTGGACAGCGGGAGAACTTTTCCCAAAGCCGCATTCTCCTGCTGCAGGACAACATAAAATCATCTTTCCCCTCGCTGCAGGAGAAGTTTTACCATAGTTGTGTTCTCCTCCTGCGCAGTGAGTGCTGCAGGTGCAGGTTTTGTAAGGGAGATGGGGTGATTAGCCCCGGATAATTTTTTCATTTAGAACTCTGTGAAACACTATTATTTGCATTTTGGGGGCCAGATATTGTCAAATAGTATTAATATGTTGCATAATTAGGCAATCAAGTAACAGCTCAAAAAACGGTTTTAATAACAGTAACCCAAATCAATATCAGATGGAATTGAAATAATTGATTCTGAATCTTAAGAATCGGAACTGAATCGATTCATGAAATTTTATTCAATCCCCAGCCCCAGCGGTGGCCCTGTACTAAAGGATAACATTTTCTTAGCTTCTTTTGGCTCCTCCTCTTTGGCCTGGAAGATCAGCCATGCCTAATCCTGCATAGACTACGCACTGATTCTTTAAACCTCATGCAAAATCAATGACAATTCAGATGTCCTTTCTGATGCTACTCCAGATACACCAGGAGAAAGAATCTAATGTGCACATTTGGATGTTTGGAGGGAACCACACATAGACATAGGGCTTGGTGATCCATCCATCCATTTTCTATACCCACTTACTCCAATTAAGAGTCACAGGGGGGAAGCCACAGGGCATGAGGTGGGGTACACCCTGGACAGGATGCCAGTCTATCGCAGGGCCACATATAGACGAAAGAAAAAAAAAAAAAAAAAACACATTCACACCAGCACACACTGCTACAGTCAATTTAAAGTTTCCAATCCACCTACCCTACATGTCTTTAGATGTGGAAGGAAGTTGGAGCACCTGGAGAAAACACGCACACACACGGGGAGAACATGCAAACTACACAGGAAGCGATCCCACGACCTTCTTGCTGTGAGGCATCAGTGCCAACCACTAAGCCGCAGGGCTTGGTGATATTATTCCAAATTAATATCACAATTAATTTAAACTTTTATGTCAATGACAATAAACTTATTTGTTTATTCTTTGGCTTTTTGTGCCCTGCCCCCACCATTCCCTAACTATTAAATACAGGACTTTTTCAAAAGAAAGTGTGTCTATCCTAACTATTTTTGAGTATTTATTGAACATTCCAAAGTATTAATTTTTTCCATTATGACAAACGTTTTCATGACAAATGTGACTGAAAATTAACAATTTTGTCCTATTGTGCAACTGAGCACCTTGCATGGCAGAACCCTGGCAGTGGTGTGTGTGTGTCAGTACATGAGGCATTGTTGGAAAGTACATTCAGTATCAGCATCAGAAGCAAAATGATTACAGCTGCCAGTGCCCTCTGCCTTCATGGTAGTGAAATACCTGGGTGGCAAAATTCCTGTGGCATTAGTAAGAACTTTAAGCCTGTGACTTTGACCTCAAAGTCAAGGTCATCCATTTCAAATTTGCCCGAGGTCTTGATCTGATAAACCTTTTCTGTAAGTTTGGTGACCTTAGGCTTCTCCATACCCCCCCCCCCCCCCCCCCCCCAAAAAAAAAACAAAATCGCACTAATGAGGAAAATAGAAATATCTGGTCTGTTTATATTTTGAACTTGGGTGGTGACCAAGTGGTTAATGCACTTGGTTTCAGTGCAGAAGGTTCCCGGTTCAAATCCCACCCCTGCCACATTTCTCCATTTAATGTGGAGTTGCGTCAGGAAGGGCATCCGGTGTAAAACTTGTGCCAATTCAACATGCAGATCCACCTTGGAATTGCTGTGGCGATCCCGAGTGGAAACAAGGGAGCAGCCAAAGGGACTTCCTTTTTTTATATTTTGAACTTGACCTGAAACAATACCACAAAATAAATGCTGACCTTTTATTATTTTAAATCTTTAATATATATATATATATATATATATATATATGAGGAATCTCAGGTACATATATTCCAGTTCTTCTCCTCAAACATTCTTCAAAGCTGTTGTTTGATTGACTCGGAAAAGGACACAACACTTGAACAAACTAAGTGGGCTTTTACTGTGGTTTTATGAACCCTCAGTACAGCCGAATGATCCCTAATTTATTCATCATAAAACACCGTTTGCCTTATTTTTTTCTGTCTGTCTCCCAACATAAACTAAAATAAAGGACAGTGAACAAACGTGCTCTGAAAACAACATTTGGCACTTTGACTCATTTCTTCTCTTCTTTTAAAGAACTAATTCCTTCTTGGTTTTCTGCGATTAATTTTCCAAATAACTCAAATCACTCTTTGTTAGCCGCGGCTTAAACGACCATCTCGGCTGTCGACCTTTTCCCACTAAACTCGTCTTTAAACGGTTTACTGACGGTTTTCGTGGTTCTTAAGATCTTTAAAAAAACAGATTGGAAACTTACAGAGTGAAGTTTAATCTGTTCAAAGGAGTTCTCAGTGTGTCCAGCTAGCTACGTGTAGCTTCAGAAGCTAACAGGAAACTCCTCTTCTTCCTCTTCTTCTTCTTCTTCGCTTACCGGCAGTCGGCATCCTTATTGGAGCATTGCTGCCACCTGCTGCATCAGCCAATTACAGTTGTACTAAATCCTCTTGATGAATCCAGAGTCTTTCAGGTACTTTAAAAAACACGACTTCCCCCTCCCACTTGACCCCATGTCTAAAATACTTCCCACAGAAACTCTATCCAGAACTACCCTTCTAAATTTTGACAGAAGCCTTGAAGTCTTGCCTTTCCCTGGAATAGTTCTCACAATACTTGAGGACATGCTCCACTGTCTCGGGCTGGTGACATTCCAAACATAGGCCACCCTGGTGTTTCCCTAGGAAGAAGAGAGTGCGATTCAAGAATGTATGCCCAATTCTCAGTCTAGTAATAGTGACTTCCTCCTTTCTTGCCCACCCTTTTCTTCCACAATTATTTTCTGAATCCATCACTCTATTAGCTATTGAAAATAAATGTCTTGTTGTGTGGGCCGCTAAAGAGGAGGTACTGCTGGCCCACCACCAGAGGGTGCCCTGCTTGAATGGCGGGCCTCAGGCACGAGAGGGCGCAGCCGCCTCCCAGGAGCAGCTTGATGTGATAGCTGTTACTCATCATTCATCAACCACCACATCTCATAAAAGCTGGGCAGCAACTCCACCTCCCTGCCGAGAAATCGTCTTACCTTCAAGGTAATACTCTCAGCCGTTGTTGTGCCAAACGCACGTGATTATTTCTGAACTGTTTGCAGGCGTACCTGTTTCCCTACTTGCAGCTGGAGGCTGGGTTTGTGGATGGTGGAAGAGTGACAGTCTTCACTCCTCACTCCAAACTTTGATAAGTAGTTGATTCAGGCTCTGCATTTACTGTGTTCCTGTTTCGGAGGTGGAGGTGTTCCCTCAAAAAGGAACTGAACTGTTTTGCTGATTGTTTTACTGGGTGTGCACACACCCACCATAAACTGGCTTTGCTTCCTGCCAGCAGTACCAGATCTGACAGCTGGAGACAGTGGCCACCTGGGGACTCAGGACTTGGCGGCTCCGGTGTGCTCCAGATCCGTTGGCAGTGGAAATTGTGTGGGACCCGGCTCTTCTCTGGACAGGCGTCTTCTATCCTTGAGCCTGCCCACACGTCACCTTTGTATCATTGACTTTGTTCCAAATCTGCATTTGTCTGTATTCCATTGTGCACATTCCACAACATTAAATTGTTATACTTTGACTTTCCATTGCCCATTCATTTACGCCCCCTGTTGTGGGTCTGTGTCCCTACACTTTCCCAACATGTCTACCCTTACCCCTTGCTCACACTGCCTCCGGTGTTACTGTTGCGGGGTACGGATGCAGGACCCGCAGAGAATCCATGTCATTAGAAAGATACAAACCTCTCTCAGTGGCCACTGAGCTCTGCAGCTGCGGGTACCGAGACCCTGCGGCGCTGCAGATTTTTCCACAAGAAGTCTATCCTTGTGGGCTGCCGGAGCACTCCGCATCAAAACAGCGAGTGTAGTCTCTGGACCTGTTGCCGGAGTTGGCCGCAGCTCCATACAGCAGACAGGGAGGCGGTGTGAGTGGCCCGCTGTGGCGTTTACTGAGCCCGCAGACTCGGTAAGCGCATCTGAGGCAGTGAGAGCAAGTCCTTAGCCTCCTACTGCCAACATTTTTGCCATGGTTGGCTAATTTCTCTCCATACGATTCATTTACCCTCTGTTTTGGAAAGATTGACACTGACTCCTCTCCATAAGGTATTATGGGTATTGACATCCTCACACCAAATAATATTACCACTATCAACATCTTTCACTTTGTCTAGTTCATCTAATTCTAGCTGTTTACATGGATTATAATAGTTTATTACCACTGTCTTCTTCCTTTCCACCCATACTTACACCACCACATATTCATGCTCACTGTAGTTATTAACCTATAGGCCACACCTGGGCATATTACGGCCCCTGGGCCGTACCCGGCCCTTTGACTGACTCGGACCTGCCCGCAAATACCTGGAAATTAAAGAATAAAATATTTACTATTCTATCAAGTTAGCGAGTTGCAAGTGACCTTCGTCCACCTCCCAAGCCGTTTGTGGCTGCTTGTGCGTGTCCTCTGGAGTATAGCAGAGCCTGGCATGGAGCCATCGCTCCACACCACACAGCCTGATACTACGCCATTGCGTAATGCAATGGTGATCCATGGGGAACTATCCGTGGATCCAGCGCCGGAGACAGTTTGGTTTTAGACCAGCTCATTCATCCACCTTTTCCTGACGATTTGTGACTTCTTGACTTTTTCTCCTTCGTTCAGTTGTCATCATGTGACCGGGCTTTTATGACTGAACTAAAACTGCATTGCTTTAATTTTGAAGCCTGTTTTATTGTTGTTGATGTTCTCAGAAATGATTAATCCAATCAATGTGTACTGCTCCTCAAAAATGTCCTCTCATGGCAAAAAGAGAGAGGTGATGCTGAATGCCAAATTTTTATGAAGGTTAACAAATCCAGGTCCAGGTCATCTCTCACTGATGATCATATGTCTGCTGTGCTTCGCATCTCCACCTCAGACATTCAGCCTGACTTTGATACATTTGTTAAACATCAACAGAGACTAGATTTCTCTCACTGAACAAGAAAAAAGAACTGAAAAACACTAAAATGTGGAAAGCGGTGGAAAATACAAATGTAGTCAATGCAAAGACATGATAGGAACTAGTGTACTGGGTCACTTTTCTCTTTTTTTTCTGCATCAACATCCACTAAATTTAGCTTTGCTAACTTTTAGCCCGTTAATGTTTTACTTGCTGGCATAGTCAAAAACATTTGTAAACCCTAAAATTACATGTCAGTTCTTCTCTGTTGTGTTTTACAGCAGTCACGCAGCTGTGAGGAACTGCCTGACTGCCTGGTTGTTACAAAAAAAAGCCATTTTCATTGACAGCATGCAAAACCCTTGACATAAGGCAGAGGTCAAAAAAGCAAAGCAGGTTTGATTTAAAAACCAAACTAATTCTGGACAGTTTATTTATATTAACGTTAACTGTCATTTTTACAAAGTGAAAATGTCACAAATATCTTTTGGTTTTAAAATAATGCACTAATTCTAAATGTTTGAGCATTAAAACTCACAGATGCCCAGAGGCATTATGGAGATTTGAGCCTCCTCATCACTGGTTGGTTGTAAAAAAAAAAAAAACAACACACTAGTCAATGTGTGTGTTAGTTTTTACAAATAAATATGTACTTGTAACCAAAAAATTATCTTCGATAACAGATAATCAGATAACTGAAAAGTTATCTTCGATAAAGATAAAACAATAAACCACCCAAAAATGTATCAGAAGTTACAGATAATCAATAACAGATAAATTCCAATATTACCTCTGACACATCTACAACTAGTAGTAGAACAAATTTAATAACTTATAATAATATTAAAAACAGCAACATACCCCAACAATGAGACCACACTTTTCTTTCAACATTTGGCCTCTGCTGGAAGCGCTTGTTTACTACAGAGCTCCCAACACAGAGATACTCTGAGAGCAGCCAAAAAGCCAACTCTCTATTATTTATAACACTCCAGTCAGGCGCAGGTCTTGAAAAATAAAGTCATGCTGACTTATGGTTTTGATTATAAATAACATTAATACCGATAGAATAACTCCATTAATGTCAATTATGTCATTTGTACAAAGTTAAAATATAACATATATCTTTTAATGTTGAATAATGCACTCATTCTGATGTTTTGTAACAAACAGACAGATCGCAAAGGATTCTGGGTAAAAGTGCCTCTGCTAAACACTGGCTGAGTCCCTCTTTTTGGAGCGAGGCGGAGGGGAAGGCGAAGGGCTACAAATCCCTCCGTTTGGAGGGGTAGGAGGAGCTTACTGCTGTCTCTGAAAAAAGAAACATGGTGCCGAAAGAGCCGCATAAATGAAGCGGATTTCATTACAAATTACGCTGTTTAGAAAGTTATAACTTGCCAAAAAACTTTACAGGCAGCTGTCTATGACAGCAACGTGTATGCTGCTGGATGCATGTTGCGTATGTTGTCGTTCTGAAGAATATCGTAACATCGCTCGTGCGCTGCGTTATAATGCATATACAAACGAACGATACGATAAGACACTTTTATATCTCACAATGGAGAAAATCATGATAAAGTGTAAGCACGTTAATTTGTATGTTCATAAATCTTTGGATAATATCAATCCCTGCTGTTGGATTTCAAGGTCTGTAACGTGTGTGTATTTTGTAAACAAACGGAGCCCTGAACACACTCATCTAATAAGCTTTCAGGCAGAAAATGAAAAGTTTCATCAATGGGAATAAGTTGGAAAATATACACACACATGTATATGTGTAACACATAACCTGACGTCCTAATAGACTGATATTATTTGTCAAGGAATTTTCTAAAGGAAATAAGGCTGGATGCAAAAAATGGGAGAATTTGAAAAAGCAATAAGGTTGTAATTCCATTAAAAAAGTGAAACTTGTATAATGTATACATTCATTGCACACAAAAAAAAGCCATTTGCAAAGCCAAAAAGTTGATTTGACAATCATCTGACATAACCAGGGTCAAAATAAATAGAACACGCTAGCTACTGGTTCCCACACGCTTAGTGAACACTACTGACCAGTAGATGGCAGTAGAGGCCTTGAAAACAAAATTCCAGACACAGTAATCCCTGTCTGCTACATTTAAAATGTGTGGAATTTAACAAACACAAATAAAACCAACATCTATAAATGTAGAGAATATATTCAAGAGAGTTTTAGGCACTAGAGTTTAATGCTGTTGTCCGTGGAGCCTGAACAGAGTGTTTGAAATGCATTTGTCCTGTCATGATGTACTGAGATTACATCATCCTACCCAAAATGCATTGCGGGTCACAGGATGTGCTCACAAAACCTTAAAAATTAGCACATTACTTTAAAACTAAAACATATATCTGATATTTTCACTTAATAAAACTTCAGACATGACAGTAATTTTAAATAACTTGTTCAAAATTTGTTTGGTTAAAATTTGAACCATGAGTTAAAAATGTATGCCTCTGGATGACTTAGGTGATATCGCCAACCTATTGGTATGGTATTAAAGAAAATGTTTTTTTTTTCCTTTTGGGGGCTGTTTCTCCTTTGTCTGCAGAGGATTGAGATGCTTTTCATACAAGCGGCTCTCATCGGATACAAAATAGGTGAGTGCTAAACTAATTTTAAAATGCTTGTCGCTGTTCAGCTTTGTTTATTTTGTTTATCGGTTTAAAAGGTATCGGACAAAGATTAATCGGAAGATAATTGGTCCGATAATGGTTTTTAAAGTTATCTAAAAAGATAATCCGATAAAGAAAACATTATCTTCGAAAATGATCTGTTATCGGATTGTCGGAAGTGTGCCCACCACTGTTTTTTTTTTCTTTTCATTTGTAACAAAAAGGCATCTGCAAAACTGAAAATTCTGTTTAAGTCTGACTGATACAGCGCACTGAATAGCGACCGTATGACATTTTGACCCAAAATGCATAGCACACCACTTACATTGGATGGCAGTGTAAGTGTAAATAGCATCCAACTATCAAACTATCAAATGGCAAGATACCGGTTTTGCCAAAATGAGGTTTTGCAAAATATATTTCTCAGTATGTATGTTTTTTTTGGGGGGGGGGGGGGGGGGGTTGTAATCATTGCAATTTTCACCTTTAGCTCACTCTGGAGCACGCAGTTTACATCGCAAAGTCTTGCAACATCAACTTTTGCAGCTGCAGGAAGATACCTTTCAGCACGCAAAAGGATCAAGATAAAGGTCAAAGGTCAAGATCACAGGAAAGTCAAACACTAAAATCACCAAAACAACTTTCCTGGTCGCGCTTTTTTTGAAATTTTGCCTCCAAATTTCACAGTTACGCCATAATTTAATGACATCATCATGAATAAACTTATAAAATTTTGATTTTTAAGGGTGTGACAATGCATGTAATCCATCATTGCAGAATCATGTCATTTCCCATATAGTAGTCCTATGGACATACCTTTCAGCATACAAAAGGATCAAGCTCAAGGTCAAAGGCCAAGGTCACAGGAAGGTCAAATGCTAAATTCAACAAAACAGTGTTCCTAATCACAATTTTTTAAATTTTGCGTCCAAATTTGGTATGATTATAGTGATTGGTCTTGCCCATAAGTCATTAACTGGGATAAGTAGTTGACCTTGACCTTCAGGATTGACTTTGAGGTCAAACGTAACCTAAATTAGGTCAAATTTCAGATTTGAGTAAAACATGTTGTGTAATACACTGAATTAAAAGTTTTAAGTTATGATGTTATCTACCACCAGTAGAGGCTCTTGCTTGCCTCTACTGGTGGTTGGCTCTCACTGCGGTATTGTATCACTTCCTGTTCCGGAGCACAGCGGTGTTTTTCTGTATCTGTTAGCTGTTTAATCTGCGCAGTTAGATTGATCTAGTTATCTAGATTATGATTTGTTTCCCAGTGTAATCTTTACGTGCCTTAACTAAAGCACTCCTTCTGCTGAATCACCTCTAAATTATTTACACATTATTCACTTTGCGTGTTTTTAGGAATCCGCTAGCTTAGCGTAGCTACTAGCTCTTAGCCGATTTAGCATGGCGGCTTCTCCTGTCTCTCCCGCACTTTTCTTCTCTGGGTGTGAAATGTTTAGTTATTCCTCGGCCTCCTTTAGCAGTAACGGTACTTGTAATAAGTGTAGCTTATTCGTAGCTTTGGAGGCCAGGCTGGGCGAATTGGAAAATTCTACAGCTAGCCAGGGCCCTGTAGCCGCCGTTAGTTACCCCCTGGCAGATCCCGAGCAGCCGGGAAAGCAGGCTGACTGGGTGACTGTCAGGAGGAAGCGTAGCCCTAAACAGAAGCCCCGTGTACACCGCCAACCCGTTCACATCTCTAACCGTTTTTCCCCACTCGACGACACACCCGCCGAGGATCAAACTCTGGTTATTGGCGACTCTGTTTTGCGAAATGTGAAGTTAGCGACACCAGCAACCATAGTCAATTGTCTTCCAGGGGCCAGAGCAGGCGACATTAAAATTTGAAACTGCTGGCTAAGGCTAAGCGTATATTTGGTAAGATTGTAATTCACGTCGGCAGTAATGACACCCGGTTACGCCAATCGGAGGTCACTAAAATTAACATTAAATCGGTGTGTAACTTTACAAAAACAATGTCGGACTCTGTAGTTTTCTCTGGGCCCCTCCCCAATCGGACCGGGAGTGACATGTTTAGCCGCATGTTCTCCTTGAATTGCTGGCTGTCTGAGTGGTGTCCAAAAAATGAGGTGGGCTTCATAGATAATTGGCAAAGCTTCTGGGGAAAACCTGGTCTTGTTAGGAGAGACGGCATCCATCCCACTTTGGATGGAGCAGCTCTCATTTCTAGAAATCTGGCCAATTTTCTTAAATCCTCCAAACCGTGACTATCCAGGGTTGGGACCAGGAAGCAGAGTTGTAGTCTTACACACCTCTCTGCAGCTTCTCTCCCCCTGCCATCCCCTCATTACCCCATCCCCGTAGAGACGGTGCCTGCTCCCAAACTACCAATAACCAGCAAAAATCTATTTAAGCATAAAAATTCAAAAAGAAAAAATAATATAGCACCTTCAACTGCACCACAGACTAAAACAGTTAAATGTGGTCTATTAAATATTAGGTCTCTCTCTTCTAAGTCCCTGTTGGTAAATGATATAATAATTGATCAACATACTGATTTATTCTGCCTTACAGAAACCTGGTTACAGCAGGATGAATATGTTAGTTTAAATGTGTTGGGCAGGTGTCGTAACATGGACCCACAACAGGGGGCGCAAGTGAACGGACAATGGATAAGAAAAGGAGTAACAATTTAATGTTGCGAAAGTACACAACGGAATACAAACAGAAATTACAGGTGCCAATTGTATACAAGAGGACAGTGGGCAGGCTCGAAGATAGGAGACCTCTGATGAACGAGGAGCCGGGGCCCACACCGCTTCCACCACCAACGGCCTGAAGAACACCGGAGCCGCCAAGTCCTGAATCCCCAGGTGGTCTCTGTCCTCCGTTGTCGGCCCTGGTACTGCTGGCAAAGAAGACACAGAAGGAGGTGAGTGTGAGTCCTCACACTCAGCAACCTTTACACTCAAAGTCTCTGGGAGGGAAAACCTCCACCTCCAGATACGTTTCTCTCGTGCAGCTCCTGTTGGTCCCTCTTCTGGATCACCACAGGAATGCGGCTGCACACAGAACAAAGTTTAGACAATCGATAATCACAGCAGAGAAAATTACCTTTGTGGTAGATGATTTCTCGGCGAGGAGGTGGAGTTGTAATCCGCTTCTTATGAGGTGGTTGATGAGGGACAGCTGGTGTGGTTGACAAGTGACAGCTGTCACTTCCAATGGCTCCGGCGCCCTCTCATGCTTGAAGCCCGCACTCCAAGCAGGGCGCCGACTGGTGGTGGTGGGCCAGCAGTACCTCCTCTTCAGCGGCCCACACAACAAAATGAGTCAACACCCCCGAGTCACACTAACTGTCAGAATGCTCGTAGCATGGGCCGAGGCGGAGGATTAGCAGCAATCTTCCATTCCAGCTTATTAATTAATCAAAAACCCAGACAGAGCTTTAATTCATTTGAAAGCTTGACTCTTAGTCTTGTCCATCCAAATTGGAAGTCCCAAAAACCAGTTTTATTTGTTATTATCTATCGTCCACCTGGTCGTTACTGTGAGTTTCTCTGTGAATTTTCAGACCTTTTGTCTGACTTAGTGCTTAGCTCAGATAAGATAATTATAGTGGGCGATTTTAACATCCACACACATGCTGAGAATGACAGCCTCAACACTGCATTTAATCTATTATTAGACTCTATTGGCTTTGCTCAAAAAGTAAATGAGTCCACCCACCACTTTAATCATATCTTAGATCTTGTTCTGACTTATGGTATGGAAATAGAAGACAACAGTATTCCCTGAAAACTCCCTTCTGTCTGATCATTTCTTAATAACATTTACATTTACTCTGATGGACTACCCAGCAGTGGGGAATAAGTTTCATTACACTAGAAGTCTTTCAGAAAGCGCTGTAACTAGGTTTAAGGATATGATTCCTTCTTTATGTTCTCTAATGCCATATACCAACACAGTGCAGAGTAGCTACCTAAACTCTGTAAGTGAGATAGAGTATCTCGTCAATAGTTTTACATCCTCATTGAAGACAACTTTGGATGCTGTAGCTCCTCTAAAAAAGAGAGCTTTAAATCAGAAGTGCCTGACTCCGTGGTATAACTCACAAACTCGTAGCTTAAAGCAGATAACCCGTAAGTTGGAGAGGAAATGGTGTCTCACTAATTTAGAAGAGCTTCACTTAGCCTGGAAAAAGAGTCTGTTGCTCTATAAAAAAGCCCTCCGTAAAGCTAGGACATCTTTCTACTCATCACTAATTGAAGAAAATAAGAACAACCCAGGTTTCTTTTCAGCACTGTAGCCAGGCTGACAAAGAGTCAGAGCTCTATTGAGCTGAGTATTCCATTAACTTTAACTAGTAATGACTTCATGACTTTCTTTGCTAACAAAATTTTAACTATTAGAGAAAAAATTACTCATAACCATCCCAAAGACGTATCGTTATCTTTGGCTGCTTTCAGTGATGCCGGTATTTGGTTAGACTCTTTCTCTCCGATTGTTCTGTCTGAGTTATTTTCATTAGTTACTTCATCCAAACCATCAACATGTTTATTAGACCCCATTCCTACCAGGCTGCTCAAGGAAGCCCTACCATTATTTAATGCTTCGATCTTAAATATGATCAATCTATCTTTGTTAGTTGGCTATGTACCACAGGCTTTTAAGGTGGCAGTAATTAAACCATTACTTAAAAAGCCATCACTTGACCCAGCTATCTTAGCTAATTATAGGCCAATCTCCAACCTTCCTTTTCTCTCAAAATTCTTGAAAGGGTAGTTGTAAAACAGCTAACTGATCATCTGCAGAGGAATGGTCTATTTGAAGAGTTTCAGTCAGGTTTTAGAATTCATCATAGTACAGAAACAGCATTAGTGAAGGTTACAAATGATCTTCTTATGGCCTCGGACAGTGGACTCATCTCTGTGCTTGTTCTGTTAGACCTCAGTGCTGCTTTTGATACTGTTGACCATAAAATTTTATTACAGAGATTAGAGCATGCCATAGGTATTAAAGGCACTGCGCTGCGGTGGTTTGAATCATATTTGTCTGATAGATTACAATTTGTTCATGTAAATGGGGAATCTTCTTCACAGACTAAAGTTAATTATGGAGTTCCACAAGGTTCTGTGCTAGGACCAACTTTATTCACTTTATACATGCTTCCCTTAGGCAGTATTATTAGACGGTATTGCTTAAATTTTCATTGTTACGCAGATGATACCCAGCTTTATCTATCCATGAAGCCAGAGGACACACACCAATTAGCTAAACTGCAGGATTGTCTTACAGACATAAAGACATGGATGACCTCTAATTTCCTGCTTTTAAACTCAGATAAAACTGAAGTTATTGTACTTGGCCCCACAAATCTTAGAAACATGGTGTCTAACCAGATCCTTACTCTGGATGGCATTACCCTGACCTCTAGTAATACTGTGAGAAATCTTGGAGTCATTTTTGATCAGGATATGTCATTCAGAGCGCATATTAAACAAATATGTAGGACTGCTTTTTTGCATTTACGCAATATCTCTAAAATCAGAAAGGTCTTGTCTCAGAGTGATGCTGAAAAACTAATTCATGCATTTATTTCCTCTAGGCTGGACTATTGTAATTCATTATTATCAGGTTGTCCTAAAAGTTCCCTAAAAAGCCTTCAGTTAATTCAAAATGCTGCAGCTAGAGTACTGACGGGGACTAGAAGGAGAGAGCATATCTCACCCATATTGACCTCTCTTCATTGGCTTCCTGTTAATTCTAGAATAGAATTTAAAATTCTTCTTCTTACTTATAAGGTTTTGAATAATCAGGTCCCATCTTATCTTAGGGACCTCGTAGTACCATATCACCCCAATAGAGCGCTTCGCTCTCAGACTGCAGGCTTACTTGTAGTTCCTAGGGTTTGTAAGAGTAGAATGGGAGGCAGAGCCTTCAGCTTTCAGGCTCCTCTCCTGTGGAACCAGCTCCCAATTCAGATCAGGGAGACAGACACCCTCTCTACTTTTAAGATTAGGCTTAAAACTTTCCTTTTTGCTAAAGCTTATAGTTAGGGCTGGATCAGGTGACCCTGAACCATCCCTTAGTTATGCTGCTATAGACGTAGACTGCTGGGGGGTTCCCATGATGCACTGTTTCTTTCTCTTTTTGCTCTGTATGCACCACTCTGCATTTAATCATTAGTGATCGATCTCTGCTCCCCTCCACAGCATGTCTTTTTCCTGGTTCTCTCCCTCAGCCCCAACCAGTCCCAGCAGAAGACTGCCCCTCCCTGAGCCTGGTTCTGCTGGAGGTTTCTTCCTGTTAAAAGGGAGTTTTTCCTTTCCACTGTAGCCAAGTGCTTGCTCACAGGGGGTCGTTTTGACCGTTGGGGTTTTACAGAATTATTGTATGGCCTTGCCTTGCAATGTAGAGCGCCTTGGGGCAACTGTTTGTTGTGATTTGGCGCTATATAAAAAAATTGATTGATTGATTGATTGATGATGTCATCATGAAAAAAATCTTGATATATATATATATATATATATATACAGTGAGGAACATAAGTATTTGAACACCCTGCGGTTTTGCAAGTTCTCCCACTTAGAAATCATGGAGGGGTCTGAAATTTTCATCATAGGTGCATGTCCACTGTGAGAGACATAATCTAAAAAAAAAAAAAAAAAAATCCGGAAATCATAATGTATGATTTTTTAATAATTTATTTGTATGTTACTGCTGCAAATAAGTATTTGAACACCTACCAACCAGCAAGAATTCTGGCTCACATAGACATGTTAATTTTTCTTTAAGAAGCCCTCTTATTCTTCACTCTTTACCTGTATTAATTGCACCTGTTTGAACTTGTTACCTGTATAAAAGACACCTGTTCACCCACTCAGTTAATCACACGCCAATTTGCCCACCATAGCCAAGACCAAAGAGCTGTCTAAGGACACCAGGGACAAAACTGTAGACCTGCACAAGGCTGGGATGGACTACAGGACAACAGGCAAGCAGCTTGGTAGAAGACAACAACTGTTATGATTATTTATTAGAAAATGGAAGAAACACAAGATGACTGTCAATCTCCCTTGGTCTGGGATTCCATGCAAGATCTCACTTTGTGGGGTAAGGATGATTCTGAGAAAGCTCAGAACTACACAGGAGGACCTGGTCAATGACCTGAAGAGAGCTGGGACCACAGTCACAAAGTTTACATTAGTAACACATGATGCTGTCATGGTTTAAAATCCTGCAAGGCAGCAAGGTCTCCCTGCTCAAGCCAGCACATGTCCAGGACTGTTTGAAGTTCACCAGTGACCATCTGGATGATCCAGAGGAGGCATGGGAAAAGGTCATGTAGTCAGATGAGACCAGAATAAAGCTTTTTGGAATCAACTCCACTTACCATGTTTAGAGGATGAGAACAACCCCAAGAAAACCATCCCAACAGTGAAGCATGGGGGTGGAAACATCATACTCTGGGGGTGCTCTTCTGCAAAGGGGACAGGATGACTGCACCGTATTGAAGGGAGGATGGATGGGGTCATGTATTGGGAGATTTTGGCAAACAACCTCCTTCCCTCAGTAAGAGCATTGAAGATGGGTCATGGCTGGGTCTTCCAGCATGACAATGACCCCAAACACACAGCCAGGGCAACTAAGGAGGGGCTCCGTAAGAAGCATTTCAAGGTCCTGGAGTGGCCTGGCCAGTGTCCAGACCTGAACTCAATAGAAAATCTTTGGAGGGAGCTGAAACTCTCTCTCTCTCTCTCTCTCTCTCTCTCTCTCTCTCTCTCTCTCTCTCTATATATATATATATATATATGGCAGCAGATTAATCAAAGTAATTAATAGTTGAACACTAGAATGTCTTGAAAAATGATGAAGTAATTTATCAAGAGGAAAACGCAGTGTGTGTGTGTGTGTGTGTGTGTGTGTGTGTGTGTGTGTGTGTGTGTGTGTGTGTGTGTGTGTGTGTGTGTGTGTGTGTGTGTTTCAAGTAATCACAATCTGACCTTGTTTTTCTGAGCACTTATGTGTCACAGATTTAACAGGTTCTGACTGAAATTTTGAGGAAAAAAATTTAGACATGTGAGAAAGACCACAGATTTTCATTACTGTTTCCGAGAATTCCCTCTTTTCCTCAAATAAAAATGAAAAAAAATGTCACTTTTGCCCAGATGTTACAACACAATGGAATATTGTTCCATAAAGTGAAGATATTTTGGGTTATTTTGTCATTAATTATGCACATGTAATATTTGTGTAACAGTTAATCTGAACAGTGAATGTGGAAAATATACATGAAAAGCTTAAAATGATAAAATAAGATGTAATAATCAGTTTAAACACATAACTGAAATCAAATATAAAAATTAAAATGTTTTACTTGCAAATACTCAAAGTGATAACTTCAAAAGTTTATTTTCCATACATGCTATATTGTTAGCAACTGTTAGCTTGTTAGCCAAAACAGCGACTGCAACACAAACTCCATGTAACTGAAAACCAGAAACAGACTGGGAGCAAAGTGTGACCGCGGCTCAGTCTTTGACTTAAATCAAGAAGTTTGAGACAACGATCCAGATGTAACGTTAATACAGAGTGTTTTATTTGGATTGTGAAGAAAAAGGAACAGCAGGTGATTCAGGTCTGCTGCTACTGTGACAAAGCGTAGGTGACACAATATGTAATGTTTTTGAGTATTTAAGACTATAATTAAACAACAGTTTGAAATGTATCCTTTCCTGGTGCGCAGTTACTGAAAAGATAAATATTCGGATTTTGAACTGCGCGCCACTAAAAAAAACAAGAACTTTCCAGTGACTCCTGATGTTGGAGAAGAAAGAGGAAGTGATGTCAACGCTGGAGCCATTGTCTTAATAGCCCCATTAATTTATGGATTAATTTATGGTTTTTTACAGGCTGCTGACAGCCTCGTTTCCACTGAGTGGTTTGGGTCGGTGCTGCACCGTGTTTTCAGTGTGATAACGGTTCATTCTCGCCAACAGAATCCTTTTGATTTCAAGACACTGAGACGCTGATGTAAGCACATGCATCAACCTCACGCTGATGTGGTGGGAGCGCTGCTCTCCTATTGGTCGTTTAGGAGTTGGAAATCTCACTCCAAAATGGAGGCCAGTATCCGACCCAATTCATAGCCAAGCCAGTTGTCGGAAGAAGAAGAAGAAGGAGAAGAAGAAGCAGCAGTTGCTGACTAGTTAGTTAGAGAGTGGTGTGTTTGAAGCAGTGACGTGGTGATTAGTTGGTGAGCAGTCGGTTGGAGGAAGTGTTTGAAGCGATGTTTGGCAGGAGAGTTTGTCTGCGTTTTTGGAAGTGGCCGGGCTGTGAGTGATCAAATATGGCAGCAGAAGGTGGTTCTGGATCTGATTCGGTTGGACAGATGGAAGAAGGATATATGAAAGATGAGGATGTCTGGCAGACCCAATGAGTCCGACACAAACGGAAAAAACCCAAGACGGCATGTATAACGTCGCAGTCTGATGACATGAAAAAATGACAGCGGTCGCGAGAGGCAGGTTGCACCGGAACTGAAAGCTGCGTTGAAGCTGGAAAAAGAAGGAGTCAGAAGTGCTGCGGGATGGGTCGCTGCTTCTCATATGTAAAAACCAAGTTCAGTTGAAGAAAGTGATTGGTCTGACTGCGTTCGGAGGAGAAAAAGTGCATGGAAAAATAATGGAAGGGAAAAAGGATTACGCGGTGTGATTACAGGCATTCCTACTGATATGTCGACTGAAGAAATTACAGGAAATATTGAGGGAGGGAAAGTGCTGGAAGCCAAACGATTGAGAACTACTCATAATGGTGAAAGATGTGACAGTCTGTTGGTCATGTAGAGTTTTGAGCAGGAATTCCTCCCAGCAAAGGTTTACATTGGATTCATGAGCTATGATGTTAAATTGTATACCCCCCCAAGGGCGCAATTTAGAACTAGAAATTGGGGGGGACAAAGTGCGAGGCCCGCAGGGCCGCAGCCCATAGACCGGGGGTTTGGGGGCCGCTTTAGGCCCCCAGGATCCAACGGTTTCTAGATAAGCTCAGATGCATTCTGAGCATCTAGAACAGTAATTTTAATGTTGTGAGAAGAACATAAAGTGGACACCATATGACTTATGCAATTTGAAACTGTGGATATAAGTACTTTATTCTAATAGCCAGCATTGATTTTATTAACACCCTGATGTAAATAAGGTATCACCACATGTGTAGAACTCAAAAAGAATGATAGGTTGAGTTTTCATTAAAAAAAACAACAACTGCAATGTGGTAAAATGTATCATAAGTTTCATAAGTCATAAGTTTAGGATAAATTACTTATCATGAATTTAATTTTCAAAGTGGCACTAATGACAACACTCATACTGAACATAATTTCGCTTGCATAGACTGACTTTGGAGATCAAGCAATAATTGCAGATGGGCTTTCTGAGGTCCCAGATAGCTTTTCTGATTTCCTTTTCTAACTTTCAGAATTTAGTAAATTAGCATATGGTCCATTGATACTTATGTGTAGACACTAGTCCGTAGAGGCAACTGTTTTTGGTTTCAAATCTGGGCAAATGCAGTCCCAGAAAATTCCAAATGTGAAAAACAAGAAACAGGTGTTGTAAACAAGTCAATGCTGCTAAAAATACAAACTTGCAGAAACAAAGATACTATTCTGACATGGTTTGCACATAAGACTGGCATAGCATGTTTCAAGTACACACATATATGTCAGAAGGTGGTGGTGGGGGGGGACATACCATATTCTGTCCCCCTGGTTGAAAAGGTGGGGGGACATGTCATGTTGTATGGGCCGCTGAAGAAGAGGTACTGCTGGCCCACCACCACCAGATGGCGCCCTGCTTGGAGTGCGGGCTTCAAGCACGAGAGGGCGCCGGAGCCACTGGGAGTGACAGCTGTCACTCTTCATCAGCACCAGCTGTCACTCAGTCAACTCATCACCATCTCCATAAAGGCCGGACTGCGACTCCACCTCCTCGCCGAGAAATCAACTACCATTCAGGTAACTTCTTTGCTGACTTACATTAAGTAATAATCTGAACTTCTTTGCAGCCGTTTTCCTGTGGTGTGTCCTTATCTGTGGGATTGGCATTTGGTGTGGACTGCAACGGCTTCGCCTCACACCCCAAACCAGATAAGTGGTTAAACAGGAGCTCCACGAGTGTGTGATTGGAGGTGGAGGTGCTCCCTCCTTAAAGAACACAGACTGTGGGATTACTGAGTGTGCGAACTCACACTCATCAATACTGTTTCTGTTCTCTGCCAGCAGTACCGGGTCTGACTGCTGAAGACAATGGCCACCTGGGGCGCAGGGCTTGGCGGCTCCGGTGTTCTTCAGGTCCGTTGGTGGTGGAAGCTGTGTGGGATCCGGCTCTTCTCTCGCCAGACGTCTTCTATCTTCGAGCCTGCCCACACGTCACCTTGTGTATAATTGACAGTCCACCATATTGTTTTTGTCTGTACTTCGTTGTGCGATTCACAACATTAAATTGTTACTTTTTGGCTTATCCATTGTCCGTTCATTAACGCCCCCTGTTGTGGGTCCATGTCACGACACTTTCACAACACACAAAATTGCGCCCATGAACCCTCCACTGCTGAGGTGTTTCAAATGTTAAAAATATGGACATGTAGCTGCAGTGTGTAAAGGAAAGCGACGGTGTGGGAGATGTGCAGGTGACCATGAATATGGACAGTGTGAGTCTGGAGCTCAGCTGAAGTGCTGTAACTGTGGAGGGGAGCACAGCTCAGCTTATCGGGTCTGTGAAACCAGCAAAAGAGCAGTGGAAGTGCAAAAAAATTAAAGCCACAATGGGGGTGTCATATGCATGAGCAGGTAAGAAACAAGACGGCCGCTTTCCAACAGAAGACCCAAGTTGGCAGCTGGTGTCAGGGGAGATGTGATAAAGTGAAAGTTGACTCCTTAGTCATCAGAGAAAGAGATTTTGTAGTGTTTTTGGTTGATGTGATAAATTGTTGTGCCCAAACAGAGTAAAACCCAAAAAAACAATGATCATTTTGAAAGCAGCAGAAAAACATCTTTAAATTCAGGGTCTAACTTTGAAAATAATGACAGCTCAGCTAGAAAAGAGTAATAAATTCTCACAATCATGTTCGGCGCCCTCATCTTTATGTTAACAGTCTTGCAGTGGGATGCAAGAAGTCTGATAAGTAATGGCCAATAATTTAAGAAGTTTGATTTAGATTTAGATGTTAAGCCACATGTTATTTGTGTCCGAGAGTCATGGCCTCAGCCTCGATTAGATTTTGTGGTCCAGGGATATATAGGTGTCAGATAGTAGAGAGAAGCTTGAATCTGGACTGGGTTGCTTGACGTGAGGACGTTTTGCTTCAAATCGCAGAAGCTTCCTCAGCTAAAATTCTTACTCTGGTAGTCTGACTTCTGTCTCGACTCTTGTAGAGAAAAATAACAGAAGTCATAAAAGCTGGAGTTTTAAACCTAACCAGACCCCTCCTACCGAGAGGCAGACTGCTATAGGCTAGTGACTAAACAATAGCTCTAATTAGCACCTATTGTGCTCTAGTTAGCACCCTCCTAATGACAGGGCAGCTGTCCCTCCTAATGATGGGACGGACACCTCTCCAGACGGCTCCCCTGATGACTCTCCTGATGACCTGAATGGTGTCAGATGTGATCGAACGGAAGCACAAGGGGGTGGAGTGGTGACCGTCATTAAAACTGGCATGAGATATAAGGTTGTGGGCTTAGGGCAGGATCATGAGGCCATAGTAATTACAATTTGTATTGAGAATATGGAATTGGTGCTGATTATTTTCTGTAAGTCCTGTCATAGATTACGTTTAACTGATCTGGACAGTGTGTGTGTGGGCTTGAACAGCATAAGGTTTTGTGGTGTGGAGATTTTAATGCTCATAGTGTTTTGTGGTTGGAGGGGGGGGGGGGGGGGGGTCAGGATATGGATGTGAATGAGGCTACTATTGAGACTATATGGAGAACAATGTTTTGGTTTGCCTCAGTGATGGCAGAGGCACTAGATATAACACTACCAATAATACCGAGTTGTATTGATCTTACCCCAGCATCCTGTGAAGTGGCAGGTATCACTACTTGTAAGGTTTTTAAGACGTCCACTGGGGGTAGTGACCATTTTCCAATTATTCCAAGCCAAGGAATACGAGTGCTGAAAGAGGAGCTAACTGGGAGCTGTTTGAAGTTGTGATAGAGGAAGAGTTCCTGAAATTTCTTGGCTTAGATCACATAGAAGGTGAGTGGCTTAATAGTGAAGTGGTTTCCTGTGTTATCCGAGCTGCACAAGTTGCTATTCCAAAATCAGTAGGCAAAGTAGGCAAGAAGAGTGTGTCTTGGTGGAGTTCAGAGTGTAAAGAGGCTGTTAGAATGAGGGACAAAGCCTTTAAAAGATTAAAAATATGTCACTCCTTGGAGATGCTCATTCAGTACAAAATGGTGCAAGCTCTGGTTAGGAAAACTATTTAAGTGGCTAAAAAAAAGTTTTTTGGAGGCAGTTCGTGTGTGTGCTTGTGTGGAAATACAACCCCAATTCCAATGAAGTTGGGACGCTGTGTAAAATGTAAATAAAAACAGACAATGATTTAACATCCTCTTCAACCTATATTTAATTGAATACAATCAATCAATCAATCAATTTTTTTTCACAAAGACAAGATATTTAATGTTCAAACTGATTCCATCATCTGCAGTCCATAATATAATCAGAAGATTCAGAGAATCTGGAGAACTTTCTACATGTAAGCGGCAAAGCTGAAAATCAACATTGAATGCCCGTGACCTTCGATCCCTCAGGCGGCACTGCATTAAAACCAACATCATTGTGTAAAGATCTTACCGCGTGGGCTCAGGAACACTTCAGAAAACCATTGTCAGTTAACACAGTTCGTCGCTACATCTACAAGCGCAAGTTAAAACTTTACCATGCAAAGCGAAAGCCATACATCAACAACATCCAAAAATGCCGCCACCTTCTCTGGGCCCGAGCTCATTTGAAATGGACAGACAGTGGAAAAGTCTGATGTGGTCTGATGAGTCCACATTTCAAATTGTTTTTGGAAATCATGGACGTTGTGTCCTCCGAACAAAAGAGAAAAAAGACCATCCAGATTGTGACCAGCGTAAAGTTCAAAAGCCAGCATCTGTGATGGTATGGAGGTGTGTTAGTGCCCATGGCATCCAGGTTTTGGAGCAACACATGCTGCCATCCAAGCAATGTCTTTTTCAAGGACGTCCCTGCTTATTTCAGCAAGACAATGCCAAGCCACATTCTGCACGTGTTACAACAGCATGGCTTCATAGTAAAAGAGTGCGGGTACTAGACTGGCCTGCCTGCAGTCCAGGCGTGTCGCCCATTAAAAATGTGTAGCGTATTATGAAGCACAAAATGCAACAACAGAGACCCCGGACTGTTGAACAACTGAAGTCGTACATCAAGCAAGAATGAGAAAGAATTCCACCTACAAAGCTTCAACAGTTAGTGTCCTCAGTTCCCAAACGCTTATTGAGTATTGTGTTGGGAAAGTGTAGGGACACGGACCCACAACAGCGGGCATAAATGAACAGGACAATGGATGAGCCAAAGAGTCACAATTTACTGTTGTAATGTGAACAATGGAATACAGACGGAAACAGAATTTACAGTACAGTCAATTACACGAAGGGGGGCGTGTGGGCAGGCTCGAGGATAGGAGAGCACCGTCCAGAGAAGAGCTGGGCCCCACACGATTTCCACCGCCACCGGACCAGGAAACACACAGGAGACGTCAAGTCCTGATCTCCCCGGGTGGCCACCGTCTCCAGCTGTCGGATCGATACTGCTGGCAGGAAGCAAAAACAGTTTATGGTGGGTGCATGAACACCCAGCAAACAGTCAGAAAAGGGTGGGTAACACCTCCACCTCTCAATCACAGTCACACAGGAACAAAAACGTGCAGCGCCTGAAGGACTACTTGTCCAAGGAGCGAAGACGTCCTCTCCTCCCAGCTTCCAGCTGCTGACCAGTCAAACAGGTACGTCTGCAAATGTTCAGAAAATTGTATGACACCAAAACCACGGCTGAGTGTTTACCTTCCAGGTAGACGGATATCTCGGCAGTGAGGTGGAGTTGCTGCCCGGCTTTTATGGAGATGTGGATATGTGGTGATGAGTGACAGCTGGCATTGTTGATGAGTGACAGCTGTCACTCCCGGTTGCATCGGCGCCCTCTCGTGCCCGAAGCCCGCACTTCGGGCAGGGCGCCCTCTGGTGGTGGGCCAGCAGTACCTCCTCTTCAGCGGCCCACACAACGTTGTTGGAAGGAAAGGTGATGTAACACAGTGGTAAACATACCACTGTCCCAGCTTTTTTGTAGCGTGTTGCAGGCATCCATTTCAAAATGAGCAAATATTTGTAATAAAAACAACAAAGTTTATCAGTTTGAACATTAAATATCTTGTCTTTTTGGTGTATTCAATTAAATATAGGTTGAAGAGGATTTTCAAATCATTGTCTTCTGTTTTTATTTACATTTTTCACAATGTCCCAGCTTCATTGGAATTGGGGTTGTAATATTGGAAGGAAAATAAAACAGATGTGTGGGGAGTGGTAAAGAAAGTGAATGGTATTCGGAGAAGTGGAGCAATTCCTGTTCTAGAAAATAATGTTAGTGTGGCTACTAGTAACAGAGAAAAGGCTGTTGTTCTTGTTATCACACTTGTTAAAGTGCATAGCTCAATTAACTTGTCAGATTCAGCAAAAAACATGTAGAGACTACACATTAGCATTGCACCCTGAAGTTAGTATTAGGAAAAGTATATCAAATTAACATCTTGACTTACCTTTTTTCTCTGTGCACTTAATAGTACGAGACAATCAACCCTGGGTAAAGAGGGGATATGTTATGCCATGCTTGCCCATATGAGTGACGTGTCATTGGCGATAATCTTGACACTTTTCAATATTATTTGGGAATCAGGTAGAATTCCCACGTCATGGAAAGAAGCTGTTATTGCGCCAATTCTCAAGCCAGGAAAGGAAGCATCAGATCCTTCTCATTATCGGCCTATTGCTCTTAGATAGATAGATAGATAGATAGATAGATAGATAGATAGATAGATAGATAGATAGATAGATAGATAGATAGATAGATAGATAGATAGATAGATAGATAGCTTTATTATCACTGTCATTACAACAACGAGATTTCCGCACTCACATTCCACATACAAACTGCAATTAATCCACAATTATTACTTGTTTACCGTAATAATGGCACACATCAGAATTAGGACAACACATATACATTTGACATTGTTTATGTGCACTAAACTTGAAACAGTCCGTTTTCCAAATTGAGGCGATGTGAGTGTGTTGGTAGCTGCTGCAACTGGAGTCTGTCTGGGAAGAAGGGGAGCCTGCCATGGGGGGGGGGGGGCAGGAAGAGAGGTAAAAGGAGAAACTGGAGCATGCTTCAGTCCATGTGTATGTCAGTTATTGTTTTGTGGGTTGAGATAAGAATGGAGCCATATAATCTCACCAAGGCCTGAATAAATTCCTCTGGAGGTAAACAGTGGGCAACTGACCGTGAGGCTAGATAGCCTGGAGGTTTGCAGCTGAGCAGTGAAAAACACTTTTTAACAGTTCCACTTGAACAACCAAATCCCAATTATGAATTAAGAATATTCCCAACTATGAATTAAGAATATTCACCGGCCTCCGAAACCTTCACTTCAACTGCAAGGCACACATCAGCTCCAAGGTGTCATCCAATTTGCATCTGAGTTCAAGAGTCAATGCAGTCTGAGAATGCACTGCCTTGCCAACCTCATTAATCATGAGGGACAAGCGAGGGCCCATGATTCTTGATTCCGCCATCTTGCCAATTTTCCGGTAGATAAGGGCAGCACATAAGACAAAAAGTACCAGCCCTGCTGCCATGAGACCAAAAATGAATAAATCCTCGACATCCTCAATGGAGAAAGGTGCCAAGCCTGCAACATGCCAAGACCCCCAGGAGTCGAGGACATAGCCTGCAGGATACGTTCTATCTGGGTAGGTAAGATCCCCCGGTCCTGACCTTCTTGTAGAAAAAATGGTGTCAATAGCGTTCAGAGACCAGCTGATCAATTCCATGGTTAATCCAATAGTAGTCCAATAGATCCAGAATCCAATATAGTTTTGAGGAATTCACAGTCTGGTGAAGTAGGGACTTGAAGGTTAAAGGCAGAGAGATAATGTTGTGTGTGGGCCGCCAGAAGAGGAGGTACTGCTGGCCCACCACCAGTGGGCGCCCTGCCTGAAGTGCGGGCTTCAGGCACGAGAGGGCGCTGCCACCACGGACACAGCCGGGGGTGACAGCTGTCACTCATTATCTCTTGACAGCTGTCACCCATCTACTCAACATCATCTCACTCCATAAAGACCAGATGTCATCTCCACCTCGTTGCCGAGATATCGTACTTCATTGGAGGTAATATACTCAGCCGTTTGTGTTTTACACATCAATCTGTGTATTGTGAGTCTTTGCAGGAGTACATGTTATCCTCTGTCTGCGGGAGCTGATTGAGTGCTGGACTGCACTCTTTTCCCCTGAGGAATCACTACCTTGGTTAACGACGTCTTGCGGGACTTCCTGCACCGATTCGTCTTCGTATATCTGGACGATATTCTCATCTTTTCTCCGGATCCTGAGACCCATGTCCAGCATGTACGTCAGGTCCTGCAGCGGTTGTTAGAGAACCGACTGTTTGTGAAGGGCGAGAAGTGCGAGTTTCACCGCACGTCTTTGTCCTTCCTGGGGTTTATCATCTCCTCTAATTCCGTCGCACCTGATCCGGCCAAGGTTGCGGCGGTGAGAGACTGGCCCCAACCAACAAGCCGTAGGAAGCTGCAACAGTTCCTCGGCTTCGCTAATTTCTATAGGAGGTTCATTAAGGGCTACAGTCAGGTAGTTAGCCCCCTGACAGCCCTGACCTCTCCAAAAGTCCCCTTCACCTGGTCGGATCGGTGCGAAGCCGCGTTCAAGGAGTTGAAACGACGGTTCTCTACTGCGCCAGTTTTGGTGCAGCCCGACCCTAGCCGCCAGTTCGTGGTTGAAGTGGACGCCTCTGACTCAGGGATAGGAGCCGTGCTATCCCAGAGCGGAGAGACCGATAAGGTTCTTCACCCGTGTGCCTACTTTTCACGCAGGTTGACCCCGGCTGAACGGAACTATGACGTCGGCAATCAAGAACTCCTTGCGGTGAAAGAGGCTCTTGAGGAGTGGAGACACCTGTTGGAGGGAGCGTCTGTGCCATTCACGGTTTTCACTGACCATCGGAACCTGGAGTATATCAGGACCGCCAAGCGGCTGAACCCTAGGCAAGCCCGCTGGTCACTGTTCTTCGGGCGTTTTGACTTCCGGATCACCTATCGCCCCAGGACCAAGAACCAGAGGTCGGATGCCTTGTCCCGGGTACACGAAGAGGAGGTCAAAACTGCACTGTCGGATCCACCGGAGCCCATCCTGCCTGAGTCCACTATCGTGGCCACCCTCACCTGGGATGTGGAGAAGATCGTCCGGGAGGCCCTGGCACGGAGCGCGGACCCAGGAACAGGTCCGAAGAACTGGTTGTACATCCCACCAGAGGCCAGAGCTGCAGTCTTGGACTTCTGTCACGGTTCCAAGCTCTCCTGTCATCCAGGGGTGCGAAGGACCGTGGCAGTTGTCCGGCAGCGCTTCTGGTGGGCGTTTATGGAGGCCGACGTCCGGGAGTACATCCAGGCCTGCACCACCTGTGCCAGGGGCAAGGCAGACCATAAAAGGTCCCAAGGACTTCTCCCGCCGTCCCAGGGCAACACCACCATCTTCACGATAGTGGACCGATTCTCCAAGGCGGCCCACTTCGTGGCCCTCCCGAAGCTCCCAACAGCCCAGGAGACAGCAGACCTCCTGGTCCACCACGTCGTCCGTCTGCATGGGATACCCACCGACATCGTCTCAGATCGTGGTCCCCTGTTCTCCTCACACGTCTGGAGGAGCTTCTGCCGGGAACTGGGGGCTACTGTGAGCCCCTCGTCCGGGTATCATCCGCAGACCAATGGACAGGCAGAACGGGCCAATCAGGAATTGGAGCAAGCTCTACACTGTGTGACGTCCGCACACCCGACGGCCTGGAGTAAACATCTGGCCTGGATCGAGTATGCGCATAATAGCCAGGTGTCCTCTGCCACCGGCCTCTCCCCATTTGAGGTGTGTTTGGGGTATCAGCCCCCGTTGTTTCCTGTGGTGGAGGGAGAGGTCGGTGTGCCCTCGGTCCAGGCCCACCTGCGGAAGTGCCGTCGGGTGTGGCGCTCCGCCCATTCTGCCTTGTTGAAGGCCCGGACGAGGGCGAAGACCCATGCGATCCCCGGCCCCTGCTTACCAGCCCGGGCAGGAGGTGTGGCTTTCCACAAAGGACATCCACCTCCAGGTGGACTCCCTGAAACTTCAGGACAGATATATCGGACCATTCAAGATCCTCAAAGTCCTCAGTCCTGCCACAGTGGAGCTCCAACTCCCGGCTTCACTGCGGATCCATCCGGTTTTTCACGTGTCACGAATCAAGCCTCACCACACCTCACCCCTCTGTGCTCCCGGACCGGTGCCGCCTCCTGCCCAGATCATCGACGGGGAGCCGGCTTGGACGGTGCGCCGGCTCCTGGACGTCCGTCGGATGGGCCGGGGGTTCCAGTACTTGGTGGACTGGGAGGGGTATGGACCCGAAGAACGCTCCTGGGTGAAGAGGAGCTTCATCCTGGATCCGGCCCTCCTGGCCGACTTCTACCACCGTCACCCGAACAAGCCTGGTCGGGCGTCAGGAGGCGCCCGTTGAGGGGGGGGGTCCTGTTGTGTGTGGGCCGCCAGAAGAGGAGGTACTGCTGGCCCACCACCAGTGGGCGCCCTGCCTGAAGTGTGGGCTTCAGGCACGAGAGGGCGCTGCCGCCACGGACACAGCCGGGGGTGACAGCTGTCACTCATTATCTCTTGACAGCTGTCACCCATCTACTCAACATCATCTCACTCCATAAAGACCAGACGTCATCTCCATCTCGTTGCCAAGATATCGTACTTCATTGGAGGTAATATACTCAGCCGTTTGTGTTTTACACATCAATCTGTATATTGTGAGTCTTTGCAGGAGTACCTGTTATCCTCTGTCTGCGGGAGCTGATTGAGTGCTGGACTGCACTCTTTTCCCCTGAGGAATCACTGCGGTACTCAGCAAGATATTGAGTGAGAGGTGGAGGTGGCATTCCCACCATAATTGTTACTGGGTGTACACACACCCACACTTGACTGTCTTTGTTCTCGCCAGCAGTACCAGATCCGACAGTCGGGGACGGTGATCACCTGGGAATTCGGGACTTGGCGGCTCCAGTATTCACCAGGTTCAGTGGCGGCGGAAATTGTGTGGTTCCGGCTCTTCTCAGGACAGACGTCTTCTATCCTCGAGCCTGCCCACACGTCACCTTTGTGGATTGACTGTAATCATATTCTGAGATTGTCTGTATGTTCGTTGTGCTCCTTCACAACATTAAATTGTTCATTTTTGGCTCATCTATTGACCGTTCATTTGCGCCCCCTGTTGTGGGTCCGTGTCACTACACTTTCACAACAGATAAGGGAGAGTGGAGGAGATGCGACCGCCCTCGTCGGAGTCCCAAGCTGTAAGCTCTTATCTCTCAGCTGGGCAAAACTATGGAGTGTAGGGTGACAAACAGACTTAATCATCATTTGAAGAGTAATAATTTATTCAGTCCCTTTCAAAGTGGTTTTCAAAGTGGAAGCATGTAGTGGCCATCTTTTGTGATGTAGAAAAGGTGCATGATATGTTGTAGAAGCAAAGGCTGCTCATTAAACTGGATAAACTTGGAATAAAAGGCAAATTATATAATTGGGTTCTAGATTTCTTAGCGGGGAGAACCATAGAGTTCCAAGGTGGATCTGCAATGTCACATCCTTATACTGTAGAAAATGGAATGCCGCAGGAAACTGTGTGTAGTCCTGTGTTGTTTAATGTTATGATTAAAGATATATTTGATGAGGTGGAGGGGAATGTAGGGAGGTCCCTCTATGCCGGCAATGGAGCTCTATGGGTTAGAGGTCGTACGTTTTTACCGGAAAAAATGCAGAGAGCTGCTGATGAAGTGGAGGAGTGGTGTAATAAATGGGCCTTTAGAATGTCAGTCTCAAAAACACAGGTTATATGTTTTTCTAAGCGGCATAAACACATTACTTTAAAGATGTATGGTCAGGTACTCGAACAGGTAGACAGGTTTAAATTCCTTAGCACCATCTTTGATGAAAAATTGACCTGGAAACACCACATATGTTGTATGTTGTTGTTGTATGTATGTTGTATGTACATATGTATGTTCAGATCAATAACTTGCTTCGGTGCTTGGCGGGACCACGCTAGATGGACAATGTTGAATATTTATCAGTCCTTGATGAGAAGCACACTGGATTTTGGATCTCCTGCATTTATATCTGCTGCAGAAGCCCATTTGGTGAAACTTGATAGACAGCAAACACAAGCTTTGAAAGCGTGTAGCGGAGCATTTAAATCTAGTCCGGTAGCTGCACTCCTGTTTGAGGTGGGGAGATGCCTCTCAGGCTGAGAAGACTCCATCTAATTGATGATTGGATCAATCTCCAGGGACATGCTCAGAGTCATCCAACTAATGCTGTCTTGATGGAGTGCTTGGGAGAATCAGGACTTAGTGATGGGTCCGGCAACACCGATGTGTCAGCTCATACAGCAAAACCCCGTGTCGGTGTGTGTATCGCTTTAAGAAAGTCACATGACCGATACATAAACTGTGTTTATATGGAAGCGTATCTGTCAATGCCTAGCAACACTTCTAGATCCCAGACTTAAATCACTCGGGTTCCGCAGTTCCTCCAAGTGCAATGAGGCCATCAGTAGACTGCGGTCTGTAATTGGACGCACAAATGAGCCCCAGCCGGGACCGTCTGCACAACAGCTGTCTGCACCCACTTCAGGCATGTTTATTCAGCATTATTTGTTTGTTGTTGTTTGGAAATCATGTACTGAAATGCCACATTGTTGTTTTTAGATGACCTTTGGCAACATCTCGACATCGAAGTGGGCAGTCAAACCAAAAGTGCCACAGCTGATGCCATCCAGGAGGTGCAGAGGTACCTGGCAGAGTGCAGTATTGCCAGGTCCCAGGATCCTATGAGATACTAGGTCAACTAAAAGACAATCTATCCAAACCTCTTCCAGCTTTCCTTACAATTTCTCTGCACTCCAGCCTTATCTGTGCCATGTGAGCGGGTGTTTTCTACAGCTGGAGAAATTGTATCACAAAAGCGTATACAGACTCAATTTCACAATGTTGGCAAAACTTTTTTTTAATAAAAATCTGTAAAACATAATCCCAGTCCACAAACATCCTCATTCACAACATGTTCACTTAGATGTTCATGTTATGATATATGTTCACATTATTTATTGACTGTATCTAACAATATCAAAGATATTTTTAAATAACACAAAGATATGAAATAATACAATATAAAATGTAATGATTTAAATTATATTATTGTATTGTAGGTCATCAAATCAGTGTCAGTTGAGTCTGTCAAATAGGTTCCCTGTAGGGATTTTTAAGGTCCAGCAGGTGTCAGTATTCAGTATTGACACAGTATCAATACAGTTTGGCAACGTGTCTTGCTCTGGTAGTCTGACTTCTGTCTTGACTCATGTAGAGAAGAATGAGTGAAGTCAGAAGTCAGACTACCATAGCAAGAATTTTAGCTGAGGAAGCTTCTGCGATTTGAAGCAAAACGTCCTCACGTCAAGCAGCCCAGTCCAGTCGAAGATTCAAGCCTCTCTACTATGTTGACATCCTGGCCAAACAATCTTTAAGAATGGATAGAATTGATTGGGACATTCCCTTACATAAGTATGAAGGAAAGACTCTTATTAAAGGAAAAGTTTTGGAGTTATGGCAGGAGTTTTGGAACATGCATAATACAGGATGGCACTTATATCAAATCTGTAAAGACGTTTTAGGTAGAATGGATGTGGCTGGAAGCAGAAAAGAGGAGATAATCTTGGCCCGTCTCGGGTTAGGGTTAGGGCTAGGGTTAGAGGTTAGGGTTAGGGATAGGGCGCACAGGTCTCAATAACACTCTTCAAGGATCCATAAACACCCAACAGGAGTCTGCCCCAACTGTGATCAACTGGAAACTGTTCATCACGCTCCTATACAGTTGAGCAATGGAGGAGACTGTCTATAGAAGGTTTTCATGTGACGTATCGGTCACGTCATTTTGTGTCCCTCAGCCATTCTGGATTACGACGCGGTAGCCGCTGTGATACACTACGTGCATTTGGCGAACAATTGCAGAAGCTTCAGCGTCGGTGTGAAGAAGCCTCATGGCACCGTGGCGCTGAGAGAGATCCGCCGCTACTTGAATTTTATTTTATTTTATTCGGCAATAAAATTATATAAGAATATATAGAAATACTGCAGAGGATAACACAAGAACACTTCCAATATGGATGCTTATTTACACTGTGGTCCTCGAGCACCGAGCTGCTGATCCGCAAGCTGCCCTTCTAGCGCCTGGTGAGAGAAATCGCTCAGGACTTCAAGACGACCTCCGCTTTCAGAGCTCTGCTGTGATGCTCTGCAGGAGGCCGGCGAGGCTGACCTGGTCGGCAGCTTCCTAGTTCACAATATCGCAGTGTGACACTGTCTGCCAGTTTGTTACATCACCACTAAATTAATAAGATACGGATCCACTGAACCAACTGCTACACATCTATCACGTTAAATAGCTTTATCCCGAGGATTTAAAGCCTCGTAATAACCGTACATTCTCTACATTTTTTTATCACGCGCCAGCCTCCTTGTAATTCAGAATGGAGATGGCACCTGTCCTGCAGCAAATCGGTCATGTGATTGAAAACCCTCTATAGTACAGTCACTTGCCAGTTCCAGATCACTGCTGTAGTTTTCCGCCGCCGTTTCTCGTAATCAGTACGAATAAGCTAATACTTGGTACCAATAGAAAGATTGATGTTTTGTCTACAAACGACCACAAGCTCAACCGGATCCAGTCATCCTTGTGATCAGCAGAGGAATCAAAACATCCCGGTGTCTGCGGTGTGTGCGCTTTTTCTGACTCACTCATTCCTGCAAGTTTTAAAGTAACAATCTCTAAAACATAGCAAAGGTGAGTTAGCCGTTCGGTGTTTTTGGTTCTAGAGTGGGAAAATACTTACTTACTTGGGTAGAAAATGTCAGTATGTTATGTCTTGCTGTTTAATTGCTGCACGCATTTATCTCCAACACGAATATTTGTCGGTTGCGGATCACTGAAGCAGCAGCCTCGTGTTTGTAGTTGTGAGTCATGTGGACTTTGGGGATCATATCAAACATCACGAATGGACATGAATGTGGGGGCTTTTACTTTTTAATTCGGGAGGAAATCTCACATCCACTCTTCATTTTTTGCTTGTAAAAATGTATAACGGCGCTTTTCAAAACAAAGTAAATTTTAATTTAATAAGTGTAATTTATATCATTTTGTGTTCAAAACACATTCTCGGGCACAGTGTGTATCATTCTGCATTAGAAGGGCTCCAGCCAGATGCCAGGAATGAACCCAAAGTCAGGCAGAGTGTCGTGATCCGGAACCGGCAAAAGTGATCCATTTCTGGCAAATGTTTGCACCACACATAATGTGGCTTCACACTTTAAGTAGAAGCGCTACTCCACCCAGACTTTATCAGCTAAATAACATCCAAATACCCAATACAACAATACACAATTAAAGGACATTCAGTTGCATTATGGCTCCGTATAGCAGGACTTTAAAAAAGGTGATCCGGAACTGGGCAACCGTCTGTACTGTGCAGAGAGAATAAGACCTTGTCCCTTGGAAATCTATTGCAAAATCCATCACACATCGTGCAGAAAGAATTATTCAAGGACACTGGATTACTTCATCGCATCCAAATAAATCACAATGGCTGCCAGGAGCTAAGGTTTTGTAAAATCTCAGCGATCACTCAGCAGCTCGGTAGGTGGGGGTAAATGCACCTTAAGGTGGTGCCGTCCGCCATTGAATGCGATAGAAGAAGACGAAGAAGAAGAAGAAGCTGCTAAAGCTAGTTAAGTGAAAGAAATTGTCAGACTTCAGTTAGTTAACATCTAATATCTGTCTTAAAGAGCACCAGAGCCACAAAAGTTGATAATAAGACGGAAGAAGAGAAGAAAAGACGAAGTGAGCGCGACAGAATCCACCAGTTGAGGTCGTTTAAACAGTGCTGCTGTTTAACTAGGAGGAAAAAAAAAACCCCAAACCATCGCTGAGTGCCGAAATGAGTTATTGGTTTGAAAGAAGACAAGAACGAGGCAATGAGCTGGATGCTGAAGGTTGCTGTTACAGAGGTTTGTTCACTAAACTTAATTTAGACAGAATCATCATTTCTCGCATTTCTGAGCAAAATATCTACCTACATATATGTCAAAATAAGTCAATGTCAGTTGGACGTAATAATCATAATTGTAGAAAAACAAAACAAAAAAAAAATCTTGTAATAAGTATTTTAAAAAAATCTGACAATGAACAAGTGATAATTTGACTCATGGTGCCATCTTGGGTTCAAAGTATCATTCGCTGTTAATGTGTCTGCATGTAAATCCATCTATTTTATTTATTTATTCACTGAAAATGCCGGATTGTTGTGCTTTTGGATACACAAATAGACACACCAAGAGCTTCAAGATGTACAGATTCCCTTCAGATCTGAACAGAAGAAAAATTTGCGAAAATAAAGTCAGCCATGTGGGATGGAAGCCAACTTCATCTTCAAAGCTTTGTGAGGTAAATTTATTGTTCAGTCCCATGTACAGTAAAACGCACCTAAACCGTCATCGTATAAACCAGATATTCGCAGTCATCGGACAAAAAAGTCCCAAAGTTTTTGTATTGTTTTCCGTGTCATAAACACTGTATATAACGGATTTTGTACAATGGATTTTTCGCCCGCATCCGGTGAAATGTCCCATCCGAATGCAATGTATTTCCATTAAACCCCTTGCATGTGGGACTGGAGAATTTACCTGATTAAAAGGCTGACCGTTTTTTTTTTTCTCACAATTTTTTCACAAACACAGCAAAAGGCTGTGATTTCACACTTTGCTGCTTTCAATCCTTCATCCCGCATCATATTTTAGTAGTTTGTACAGTGTGCACACAGATAACATTTTGATAATAAATCAAATACATTTAGCAGAAAAAAAAATTAAGAGGAAATTTTGACCCGGTCATTAATGAGGCGCATGTCCCAATACAGGATTCCTGAAGATGGTTGGTGCCTCCTAACTGTAACTAATCCGTTACATATGTATAGCTCACGTCGGCTAAATGTCCCGTCCGATCACAATATATTTCCATTAAAAACCCTGAGCAGTTGGGACGTGCAGAGGTATAAATTAAAGTTCACCTCCCTACACTTTCCGATTTGTGGAAAGTGGGAGAGAAATCATTTCTGTGATTTCAAATCCAACCGTTTAGTTTTTCCAAACTGGGACCTGAAACCTGACATGCAGCTGTTAAGTCAGACACAAAAGGCTGTGATTTGACATTTTTCTGCTTTTAATCCTTCATCTCCCATCATATTATATAGCGCGCACGCTGATGAATGAGTCAGAAAAGTCCGCAACTTTACAGCACGAGGTCGGTAAAAGAGGAAAATATACAGCTTACTTTTGATTTGGAGGTGATGATTGTAGAAAGAAAAGCTTGTTGAGGGTCAAATTAGTCCACAATAAAGCATAATCCAGAGATGGAGAACTTTAAAACTGTCACGCATATCATTGCATGATACGGAGTTAAAGAGTAGCAGTTACATAAATCAGGCTTTAAATTAATTAAATAAATCATCATAAAGTGTAAATTAATGTAAATTTGATAGCTTAACTATTTTTATATTCTGATAGCACCTGTACCTGCATGTGTTGCTGTATGTGGTTAAATGATTTTAAAAAATGTTGAAAACATTAAAGGTCCATTCAGTAGTTCAGTGCAGTTGAACCCAAAATGGCGCCATGTTCTGGGTTGATGCCACTCTCTCTAATCAAGGCACTCTAAGGCACCCCCACCGCTACAGCCCTCTTAACCTCCTGCCACTTTAAACATTTTTTAAAAAATGTAAATTAAATTAATATTCAAACTTTTCAGCTAGTTGACAGTTGGGTTGCACAATATGGCCAAATTATTGTATCTCAATGTTGAAGCCAAATATTATATTGCTATTGATATGATATACGATATGACTATGATTTCATACAAAGTGCAGCAACAGTGAAAATTAAGCATCCTTAAAAAACACAGTAATAAGCCAGTTTCAAGTTTATCAGTGTGCATGCACGGAGAACTCACTGACACTTCCGGTTCACAGGTCAATGCATACAAACTCATTAAACAGAGTAAGGGAGAAATTAAATAATGGTTATTTTCAAAACATTGAAAGTCACATTTGTAACATTGTGTCATTGAAATAAGCTTCTTTCACATTCAGACTACAGAGGTCTAATTTTTTTTACAATTCTGGTCTATTTGCTGTAGTTACATTGCAATAAACTCATAGTCATTTCTGGTTATTAAAGTCCTTCCAGTCCTTATTGGACTTACTCAAGTAAACATATTCTTTATCGTGTTTCTTCAAATAATTAAACTCGTTTAGTTATTTGAAGAAACATAAGCGCCTTGGGGCAACTGTTTGTTGTGATTTGGCGCTATATAAAAAAATTGATTGATTGATCAATAAAAGACTCAACTTCTAGATTGCTTGTGCTACTGACATGATTCACCATCTTTCTTACGGTCACAGCTATTGACTTGCTCCACCACAGCAGCTTGAAACACAAAAGCACCGCTGTGAAATCCAGAGCTTTTATGCAGAACAGACAAGGAAAAAAGTAGCTGTATTTCATTCAGCCCAAGCATCTTACATCTCATATAAGCCAACAGAGCATGAATCAGCTGGCTGTCTGCTAGTTTTATTCATCTAAAATCACCGGATGAATATATACATATATTTATTAAGGGTGTAACAATACATGTATTTGTATTGAACCGTTTCGGTACAGGACGTTCGATACGGTACAGGGCTGTGCACGGGTGAGTTTGCATTGCGTGTGTTTACCGTAATTTCTGGACTATAGGGCGCACCTGAATGTTAGCCACACCCACCAACTTTAAAAAGAAAAAATGTACATAAATAAGCCGCACTTGTCTATAAGCCATGGGTCTCCAAGTTGTAACAAGATATTTACACAGAAAGATGTTAGATTTTTTTTAAACTTTTAATTAAATACATACCGTAAATGCTTTTTTCCCTGAAGTGTTACATGGAAATATTGATGCGCACGTCATCCAGTGCACGCACATGGTGTCCCTGCTCCACACGGAGAACTGAGTAATTTTATAACTTTTTCTTCAGATTTCATCTTCTTTGCACTGCTGTGCATCGCTTTGCTCGTATTAAGACCTGTGACCTGGACCTGGATAAGCGGTTAAAAATGAGTGAGTGAGTGATGACTGTATATCTCCTAGAAATGAGACAAACCTGTTTAGTAAAACGTGACATTTTTGCAGCAGACCTGACCACCTCAAATTGAATTACCATGGATTCAATACCATATGTCAGCAAAAATATATGTCACTGTTCACGTAGGGAGAGACAGATGAGGCGTACCATTTCCTCTGTGAGGTTACATCAATATGAGATGATGGCCATGTGAAGCACTTTCTTGAACATGATTGAGAGTGAAGGTGGCAAAGTGTTGAGGACACCAGCAACTGGAAAAGGGCATGACACATACATGTGTCATGGCAACATTTGATTGAATGGTTGTTTCTCTGGTTTGTTGTGAACCACGACCATAGTGTGGTGGAGGCAGCAACATAAAACTCCAGCACAAGCTCCCAGACCTGAATTGATTTTCTCAGTTCAATAACATGCTGTATTCAGGGCACAAACTGCCGTTTTGCTTTACCTTTATGATAATGAATGCTGTTCATAATTTTATCTATATAAATTCTTTCTTGCAGACATGCAGCAGCCGTTGGAGAGAAAAGATGATGTTCTCCTAGCGCAGCAACAGTGGAATCAAGGTCTCAAACAAAAGTACGCAGATACTCCAAACATTAAAGAGGAACAGGAGGGACTCTGGGTAAATCAGGAGGGAAAGCAGCTTCATGGGCCGGAGGAGGCTGATGTCACTAAGTTCCCTTTCACTGTTGTCTCTGTGAAGAGTGAAGATGAAGAAAAAACAGTCATCGCAGCTTCATCAAAGTCAAAGAGATGAGAGCAGAGAAGTGGAGCTTCTTTCCAGCAACTCGACTGAACACAGAACACTGAAAGTAGAAGCTCATGGAGACGACTGTGGAGAATCAGAACCAGCCAGAGACTTGGGGCGGTGCAGTCATTTACAACATACTGATGGTAAGAATTCTGACTTTTCTTATATTGAGAATTGATGATGTATGGAGATAAAATGGAGCATAATTTTAAAGCTGTGTCGAGTCTTATGGATCACTATGTGTAATGCATATACCAAGTTTGGTGTCAGTCGGGCCAGCACAACTGCAGTAACCTTTCTCACTACCTGGACATAGTTATATGGGGAGGGGGGTGTTAAAAAGAAACAAAATTAAACAACTTGTATCTTTTTTTGTGGTTTTAATCCTGATCAGAGTCTTTTAATATTGAATAAATGCCAATTAGGGATGGCTATTTTTAAGATTTTAAAAGATAGGGATGCACCGATCCACAAAATTTCGGTTTAAAGTATACCTGCATTGAAATAAATATGGTCAGATCTCAGAAAGAAATAGCTGATATGTATTTATAAGACCCTTATGAATGCAGTTAAGTAAATCTGCAAACCCAAATTTGTAATTCAGCGGAGAAATCTTCGTTTAAAAATGACAAATTTGCAGCTAAAATTTGGCCCTCAGCGAAAACTGTTTGTACATCCGGGACATTGCAGTGACGTTCGGCAGAAGACGGAGCGCTCGCGCCTTCAGTCTGATCCCGCATTGAAGTTGATTTTATCTGTTAGTAATGTTACTGTTATACACATCCTGGTTTCAGCATCCAAAAGTAAGCAGCAATGAATGTGAGATACAGCTCTGCATGCTCAGATCAGCGGCGACATCGACAGCGGTGACGTTCTTCCCCGACGCCTCACTCTGTGCCTCCGATGCGCTTACCGAGTCGTGCTCAGTAACCGCTGAAGCGGGCCACTCACATCGCCTCCGTGTCTGCTGTGCGGCTGGCACCACCTCTCTGTCTACTGAATAAGACAGAGTCCAGAGACAAGTCCAGAGACTACACTCGCTGTTTTAATGTGAAGCGGCCGGTAACACCTGTTGCTCGCAAGGACAGACTTCTTGCGGCAAAATCCGCAGCGCCGCACATCTCGGTAATCGGAGCCGCAGAGCTCCATGGCTGCTGAGAGAGGTTCATATCTTTTTAATGACTTGAATTCTTTGCGGGTTCCGCCTCCGTACCCCGCGACGGTAACACCGGAGGCGAAAGACAGTAGATTTTCAATGCGACACCACTCAATCAAATGGGCGTACGGAAAAAGTCCCCCAAAATAATTTTCAAGCACAAATAAAAGAAATGTGTACTCACCAAACGTGCCGCAAGACAATATGAAGTTTTAAAAAGTAGATCCTTCTGTATAAGACAAGAAAAAGGTGCAGATGCAAACTGACGTAAATCCACAAATTACAGTTGGCGCACTCAATGCATGCTGGGATAGGGTCTTCTTTCTGACATCTCGGCAGCGTCCCGGGTGTGATGACAGTTTTGTGGAGGGCTAAATTTTAGCTGTAAATTTGTCATTTTTAAACGAAGATTTCTCCATTGAATGACAGATCTGGGCTTGCAGAATTACTTTACTACATTCAGAAGGATCTTATGTGTAAATGTGTCATTTTTTTGGTCCAAAGATCTGACTGCATTTATTTCAATGCAGGTCTACTTTAAATCCAATCCCGATACCTGAATTTGGATATCTGCCGATACCGATACTTTTCCTATCCAATTCCAGAGCTTTGTTTGCTTTAATGTTATTATTATTATTATTATTATTATTATTATTGATTTTATATGAGGATAAAAAGGAGACCTGAAAGTTCAACTACAATTTCCCAGAAGGTGTATCTAAGATGAAACCCTAGCTTTGATATTTTGGTAAAGAGTTAAGTACTTTTAGTTTTATAGACTTTTATAGCCTTATTTTTATAGACTTAAAGAGAAAAGACAGCTGTCTTTCTCCCTCCCTCTCTCCTTCTCAATTTTCAATTTCAAGGGAGCTATATTGATATGGGAGATATGTTTGCAAGTGTTAAGAGTAAAAATTAAGTCCTCTGTCTCCCTCTCTGTCTCTCTCTGTCTCGCCTCAATTTTCAATTTCAATGGAGCTTTACTGACATGTTTACATTGTCAATGCAAGTGTTAAGAGTAAAAATTAAGCTCTCCCTCTTTCTGTCTCTCATATGCTCTCTCTCTCTCGCTCACTTTCTCTCTCCCTCTGTGTCTCTCTCCTTCGCTGTTTTTGTGCTGCACAAACTTCGAACTTTTGGAAACACAAATCCTTTCATCTGTAAAATAAACCGTAAATTGCTAAATGTATCATCCGTGATGCTCACGCGCAGGATTTTAATGGAGATTTTTTTCGCTTTCAATCAATCAATCAATCAATTTTTTTATATAGCGCCAAATCACAACAAACAGTTGCCCCAAGGCGCTTTATATTGTAAGGCAAGGCCATACAATAATTATGTAAAACCCCAACGGTCAAAACGACCCCCTGTGAGCAAGCACTTGGCTACAGTGGGAAGGAAAAACTCCCTTTTAACAGGAAGAAACCTCCAGCAGAACCAGGCTCAGGGAGGGGCAGTCTTCTGCTGGGACTGGTTGGGGCTGAGGGAGAGAACCAGGAAAAAGACATGCTGTGGAAGGGAGCAGAGATCGATCACTAATGATTAAATGCAGAGTGGTGCATACAGAGCAAAAAGAGAAAGAAACAGTGCATCATGGGAACCCCCCAGCAGTCTACGACTATAGCAGCATAACTAAGGGATGGTTCAGGGTCACCTGATCCAGCCCTAACTATAAGCTTTAGCAAAAAGGAAAGTTTTAAGCCTAATCTTAAAAGTAGAGAGGGTGTCTGTCTCCCTGATCTGAATTGGGAGCTGGTTCCACAGGAGAGGAGCCTGAAAGCTGAAGGCTCTGCCTCCCATTCTACTCTTACAAACCCTAGGAACTACAAGTAAGCCTGCAGTCTGAGAGCGAAGCGCTCTATTGGGGTGATATGGTACTACGAGGTCCCTAAGATAAGATGGGACCTGATTATTCAAAACCTTATAAGTAAGAAGAAGAATTTTAAATTCTATTCTAGAATTAACAGGAAGCCAATGAAGAGAGGCCAATATGGGTGAGATATGCTCTCTCCTTCTAGTCCCCGTCAGTACTCTAGCTGCAGCATTTTGAATTAACTGAAGGCTTTTTAGGGAACTTTTAGGACAACCTGATAATAATGAATTACAATAGTCCAGCCTAGAGGAAATAAATGCATGAATTAGTTTTTCAGCATCACTCTGAGACAAGACCTTTCTGATTTTAGAGATATTGCGTAAATGCAAAAAAGCAGTCCTACATATTTGTTTAATATGCGCTTTGAATGACATATCCTGATCAAAAATGACTCCAAGATTTCTCACAGTATTACTAGAGGTCAGGGTAATGCCATCCAGAGTAAGGATCTGGTTAGACACCATGTTTCTAAGATTTGTGGGGCCAAGTACAATAACTTCAGTTTTATCTGAGTTTAAAAGCAGGAAATTAGAGGTCATCCATGTCTTTATGTCTGTAAGACAATCCTGCAGTTTAGCTAATTGGTGTGTGTCCTCTGGCTTCATGGATAGATAAAGCTGGGTATCATCTGCGTAACAATGAAAATTTAAGCAATACCGTCTAATAATACTGCCTAAGGGAAGCATGTATAAAGTGAATAAAATTGGTCCTAGCACAGAACCTTGTGGAACTCCATAATTAACTTTAGTCTGTGAAGAAGATTCCCCATTTACATGAACAAATTGTAATCTATTAGACAAATATGATTCAAACCACTGCAGCGCAGTGCCTTTAATACCTATGGCATGCTCTAATCTCTGTAATAAAATTTTATGGTCAACAGTATCAAAAGCAGCACTGAGGTCTAACAGAACAAGCACAGAGATGAGTCCACTGTCCGAGGCCATAAGAAGATCATTTGTAACCTTCACTAATGCTGTTTCTGTACTATGATGAATTCTGAAACCTGACTGAAACTCTTCAAATAGACCATTCCTCTGCAGATGATCAGTTAGCTGTTTTACAACTACCCTTTCAAGAATTTTTGAGAGAAAAGGAAGGTTGGAGATTGGCCTATAATTAGCTAAGATAGCTGGGTCAAGTGATGGCTTTTTAAGTAATGGTTTAATTACTGCCACCTTAAAAGCCTGTGGTACATAGCCAACTAACAAAGATAGATTGATCATATTTAAGATCGAAGCATTAAATAATGGTAGGGCTTCCTTGAGCAGCCTGGTAGGAATGGGGTCTAATAAACATCTTGATGGTTTGGATGAAGTAACTAATGAAAATAACTCAGACAGAACAATCGGAGAGAAAGAGTCTAACCAAATACTGGCATCACTGAAAGCAGCCAAAGATAACGATACGTCTTTGGGATGGTTATGAGTAATTTTTTCTCTAATAGTTAAAATTTTGTTAGCAAAGAAAGTCATGAAGTCATTACTAGTTAAAGTTAATGGAATACTCAGCTCAATAGAGCTCTGACTCTTTGTCAGCCTGGCTACAGTGCTGAAAAGAAACCTGGGGTTGTTCTTATTTTCTTCAATTAGTGATGAGTAGAAAGATGTCCTAGCTTTACGGAGGGCTTTTTTTTTATAGAGCAACAGACTCTTTTTCCAGGCTAAGTGAAGATCTTCTAAATTAGTGAGACACCATTTCCTCTCCAACTTACGGGTTATCTGCTTTAAGCTACGAGTTTGTGAGTTATACCACGGAGTCAGACACTTCTGATTTAAAGCTCTCTTTTTCAGAGGAGCTACAGCATCCAAAGTTGTCTTCAATGAGGATGTAAAACTATTGACGAGATACTCTATCTCCCTTACAGAGTTTAGGTAGCTACTCTGCACTGTGTTGTTATATGGCATTAGAGAACATAAAGAAGGAATCATATCCTTAAACCTAGTTACAGCGCTTTCTGAAAGACTTCTAGTGTAATGAAACTTATTCCCTACTGCTGGGTAGTCCATCAGAGTAAATGTAAATGTTATTAAGAAATGATCAGACAGAAGGGAGTTTTCAGGGAATACTGTTAAGTCTTCTATTTCCATACCATAAGTCAGAACAAGATCTAAGATATGATTAAAGTGGTGGGTGGACTCATTTACTTTTTGAGCAAAGCCAATAGAGTCTAATAATAGATTAAATGCAGTGTTGAGGCTGTCATTCTCAGCATCTGTGTGGATGTTAAAATCGCCCACTATAATTATCTTATCTGAGCTAAGCACTAAGTCAGACAAAAGGTCTGAAAATTCACAGAGAAACTCACAGTAACGACCAGGTGGACGATAGATAATAACAAATAAAACTGGTTTTTGGGACTTCCAATTTGAATGGACAAGACTAAGAGACAAGCTTTCAAATGAATTAAAGCTCTGTCTGGGTTTTTGATTAATTAATAAGCTGGAATGGAAGATTGCTGCTAATCCTCCGCCCCGGCCCGTGCTACGAGCATTCTGACAGTTAGTGTGACTCGGGGGTGTTGACTCATTTAAACTAACATATTCATCCTGCTGTAACCAGGTTTCTGTTAGGCAGAATAAATCAATATGTTGATCAATTATTATATCATTTACCAACAGGGACTTAGAAGAGAGAGACCTAATGTTTAATAGACCACATTTAACTGTTTTAGTCTGTGGTGCAGTTGAAGGTGCTATATTATTTTTTCTTTTTGAATTTTTATGCTTAAATAGATTTTTGCTGGTTATTGGTGGTCTGGGAGCAGGCACCGTCTCTACGGGGATGGGGTAATGAGGGGATGGCAGGGGGAGAGAAGCTGCAGAGAGGTGTGTAAGACTACAACTCTGCTTCCTGGTCCCAACCCTGGATAGTCACGGTTTGGAGGATTTAAGAAAATTGGCCAGATTTCTAGAAATGAGAGCTGCTCCATCCAAAGTGGGATGGATGCCGTCTCTCCTAACAAGACCAGGTTTTCCCCAGAAGCTTTGCCAATTATCTATGAAGCCCACCTCATTTTTTGGACACCACTCAGACAGCCAGCAATTCAAGGAGAACATGCGGCTAAACATGTCACTCCCGGTCTGATTGGGGAGGGGCCCAGAGAAAACTACAGAGTCCGACATTGTTTTTGTAAAGTTACACACCGATTTAATGTTAATTTTAGTGACCTCCGATTGGCGTAACCGGGTGTCATTACTGCCGACGTGAATTACAATCTTACCAAATTTACGCTTAGCCTTAGCCAGCAGTTTCAAATTTCCTTCAATGTCGCCTGCTCTGGCCCCCGGAAGACAATTGACTATGGTTGCTGGTGTCGCTAACTTCACATTTCTCAAAACAGAGTCGCCAATAACCAGAGTTTGATCCTCGGCGGGTGTGTCGTCGAGTGGGGAAAAACGGTTAGAGATGTGAACGGGTTGGCGGTGTACACGGGGCTTCTGTTTAGGGCTACGCTTCCTCCTCACAGTCACCCAGTCGGCCTGCTTTCCCGGCTGCTCGGGATCTGCCAGAGGGAAACTAACGGCGGCTAAGCTACCTTGGTCCGCACCGACTACAGGGGCCTGGCTAACTGTAGAATTTTCCACGGTGCGGAGCCGAGTCTCCAATTCGCCCAGCCTGGCCTCCAAAGCTACGAATAAGCTACACTTATTACAAGTACCGTTACTGCTAAAGGAGGCCGAGGAATAACTAAACATTTCACACCCAGAGCAGAAAAGTGCGGGAGAGACAGGAGAAGCCGCCATGCTAAACCGGCTAAGAGCTAGTAGCTACGCTAAGCTAGCGGATTCCTAAAAACACGCAAAGTGAATAATGTGTAAATAATTTAGAGGTGATTCAGCAGAAGGAGTGCTTTAGTTAAGGCACGTAAAGATTACACTGGGAAACAAATCGTAATCTAGATAACTAGATCAATCTAACTGCGCAGATTAAACAGCTAACAGATACAGAAAAACACCGCTGTGCTCCGGAACAGGAAGTGATACAATACCGCAGTGAGAGCCAACCACCAGACCGCTTTCAGTGGACAGAATCTCTGTTCAGCTGTTCTCCTCAGCTGCACGCTGAGCTGGCGTTTCACAGCCTCAGGACACTGACGCGGCTAACATTTTAGCACAGGTTTTCAGCAACAATTCACTTCATTCTTTCGGAAAATCCGTGCTCGATGAACAGATAATTTGAACCCTAGAGCTGGGCAGATAGTTGCCATTGCCCTCAGCTTTGAACACTGGGGAAGAGAGCTCTGTCAAACAGCTCAGCTTGAGAAACCTCCCCCTCCCTTCAGCAGCAAACAAAGCACAGAGCAAACAGCAGTGGAGAGGTTTCACAGTGGCTTTTCTCTGGTATCGAAAAATGTCACGGGATGGATCGGTATTTTGCGATACGTGAAGTACGTCTGTATCGGAAGCCGATCCCGATATCGGGTTGGTCACAACCTTTATTACTAGTACTACCACTCATAGTAATTACAAAGGTCAGACATTTCCTGTAGATCTTGACCAAGTTTGCACACACTCAGCGGGGATTTTGGTCCAGTCCTCTATACAGATCTTCTTCGGATCTTTCAGGTTTGGAGTTTCAGCTCCCTCCAAAGATTTTCTATTGAGTTCAGGTCTGGAGACTGGCTAGGCCACTCCAGGACCTTGAAATGCTTCTTACAGAGCCACTCCTTACTTGCCCTGGCTGTGTGTCTCAAGTCATTATCATGTTGGAAGACCCAGCCACGGCCCATCTTCAATGATCTTATTGAGGGAAGGATGTTGTTTGCCAAAATCTCGCGACACGTCCCCATCCATCTGCTCTTCAAAATGGTGCAGTCATTCTGTCCCCTTTGCAGAACAGCATCCTCAGAAATGATGTTTCCACCCCCATGCTTCACAGTTGGGAAGGTGTTCTTGGGGTTTCTCATCCTCCAAACATGGTCAGTGGAGTTGATACTAAAAAGCTCTATTTTGGTTTCATGTGACCACATGACCTTCTCCCATGCCTCCTCTGGTCGGTCACTGGTGAACTTCAAATGGACCTGGACATGTGCTGGTGTGAGCAGGGGGACCTTGCTGCCCTGCAAGATTTTAAACCACAACAGCATAGTGTGTTACTAATGTAATCTTTGCAACGGTGGTCCCAGCTCTCTTCAGGTCATTGACCAGGTCCTCCCTTGTAGTTCTGGGCTTTCTCAGAATCATCCTTACCCCATGAGGCGAGATCTTGCATGGAACCCCAGACTGAGGAAAATTGACAGTCATCTTGTGTTTCTTCCATTTTCTAATAATTTTGCCAACTTTTGTTGTCTTCTCACCAAGCTGCTTGCCTATTGTCCTGTTGTCCATCCCAGCCTTGTGCAGGTCTACAGTTTTGTCCCTGGTGTCCCTAGACAGCTCTTTGGTCTTGGTCATGGTGGATAGGTTTTAGTGTGATTGAGTGTGTGGACAGGTGTCTTTTATACAGGTAACAAGTTCAAACAGGTGCAGTTAATACAGGTAGAGTGCAGAATAGGAGATAAAAATTACAGACCTCTCCATTCTTTGTAGGTTGGAAAACTTGCAAAATTGACAGTGGATCAAATACTTATTTGCCTCACTGTGTGTGTGCATACATGCGTGTGTATGTCTTCGATCACGGTGAAACCGGGGAGAGCTGACATTTGCCGTTTGGTATACTTGTGTGTTTTGGGTCAAGGATGAACACTGCCAAAACGGAAAGTTGATAGGACTAATATTTTTTGAGAAATTACAGATTTTAGCGAACAATGGACATTGTGCTGCAATGCATCATGGGAGTTTGGGGTTTTAAGAGCAGCTGACTGACAAAACTAACAGTGAGGTGGAAGTCACAGTAGGCAGATCTTAATTAAACTTTTTACACATGCTAATTTTGATGAAAAATGGCATATTCTACAGTGTTTTAAAAAAAATTATTTTGGTTGCCATAAAAAACGGACTATTCGCTGTTTCACAGTTGTGAATCTCGCGCCGTCTCAAGGTCCGTGACTGACGCGAGAGGTCGATTTCAGCAGAGTTCCAGTGTCGGGAGCTCAGCACTCGGTTTAAACAAACCTCGTGAAGTATGGACAATAAGACATCGGGGCACAGCATAAGTCAATCACAGATGCTACACCTCCTCTAGATGACCTATATCACACTAGCTGACAAATGACCAAAAACTGCAAATACTGGTGACACACACACAAAAAAAAGTGAGAACAGGAAACTGGTTACCATGACAAACTGTCACGCAGAAGCATCAACACTATCACTTGAGAACACTGACGTGTCACTACCGCAGAGTGACTGCTGGACACAGACACGTCACTACAGTCAGGGTCCTTTGGACTTGGTCCACAGCCAGGCTGCGGTGTCAGTCCAGGAATGATGGCAAATGAGCAATGAGTACTCATACTGATGTACTGTACAGACACAAGTACCTGAAACACAAAGCTTCAAACATGACATTCAGGTGCATTATGACTGATTTTGATCTTTTTAACATTTCAAGCTATGATTTTATCAATCACGACATGTATCACCTAAATTGGTATGCAACAGAACCATCAGGGGGCACTGTTTGCTTCACATTGGTACGGAAGTGATCTCCCTCTGGTGTGTAAAACACACACGATAAATAAGAACAGAAATTCAACCCAATGTAGTACATTCAGACTTCAAAACAAATTTTTTTTCACAACTTTTACATTTCATGATAGGAATAAAGGTGCACTGTGTTCATCTACATCAATCTAGCCACAATTTGACAAAAATCTAACATTATCAACAATAATGAATTGTCACGCATTCATCGCATTGGTGATTGACATCATATGGACAATGGATCCAGCAACAAAGCTCTATTCTGTTATCTGTACTACTGTGTACATGATATGACTACAAGAAAAGATGCTACCAGGCTGTTATGTGAAGAAGTAATATCAGTTATAAACATAAAAGCTTTGCTATGTTTCAAACTTCTAGCCAGTCTGGCAGCTGCAATGTTAAGCACCAGAATGACAAAACACATGCTGATAAAATGTGGTTAAACCATTTACACCCAAGATTTAACTGCTGAGAAACTGCAAATTCGGAATCTTCATCCTCCTCCTGGCAGGTACTCTTTCAGATGCGATTGGATTTTTTGACAGATGATGCAAGGACCAGTGTTTCTTGTTGTATTTCCTGAATATTGAGTCACAGGTATGGTCCACTCACTATTTTTATACAACAACATAGTTGTACATCATGTTTTTGGACTATTTTCACATCACCAATTCAGGTGTTGGTAAATAATTTTCTATTCCAAAATGATTGAATTCTGGGACAAAATTTTAACTTTTCTGAGAAGGAGAGATGTCCTGCTTCACATTTATGAAGTAAAACGTTCTCTTACATGAACTATTGTAACATTTCTTCTGCCCTCAAAAATGCCAAGTTACCTATTGTTTCACAATTTGCTGTTTTGCAGTTGTGAATCTTGCGCTGTCTCACGATCTGTGACTCAGGCAAGAGGTCAGTTTTAGCAGCGTTTCATTTTAGGGCACAATGTAAACACACCTCATGAAGTATAAACAACAAGACAACATCAGGGCACAGTAGAAGTTCATCACAGGTGCTGCACCTCCATTAGATAACCCTCTCAACTTGAGAGAACGTGTCATCATACAACCCCTGGCATTAATTATGGAATCACTGGCCTCAGAGGATGTTCATTCAGTTGTCTAATTTTGTAGAAAAAAAGCAGATCACAGACATGACACAAAACTAAAGTCATTTCAAATGGCAACTTTCTGGCTTTAAGAAACACTATAAGAAATCAGGAAAAAAAATTGTGGCAGTCAGTAACGGTTACTTTTTTAGACCAAGCAGAGGGAAAAAAATATGGACTCACTCGATTCTGAGGGATAAATTATGGAATCACCCTGTAAATTTTCATCCCCAAAACTAACACCTGCATCAAATCAGATCTGCTCATTAGTCTGCATCTAAAAAGGAGTGATCACACCTTGGAGAGCTGTTGCACCAAGTGGACTGACATGAATCATGGCTCCAACACGAGAGATGTCAATTGAAACAAAGGAGAGGATTATCAAACTCTTAAAAGAGGGTAAATCATCACGCAATGTTGCAAAAGATGTTGGTTGTTCAGTCAGCTGTGTCTAAACTCTGGACCAAATACAAACAACATGGGAAGGTTGTTAAAGGCAAACATGCTGGTAGACCAAGGAAGACATCAAAGCGCCAAGACAGAAAACTTAAAGCAATATGTCTCAAAAATCAAAAATGCACAACAAAACAAATGAGGAACGAATGGGAGGAAACTGGAGTCAACGTCTGTGACCGAACTGTAAGAAACCGCCTAAAGGAAATGGGATTTACATAGAGAAAAGCTAAATGAAAGCCATCATTAACACCTAAACAGAAAAAAACAAGGTTACAATGGGCTAAGGAAAAGCAATCGTGGACTGTGGATGACTGGATGAAAGTCATATTCAGTGATGAATCTCAAATCTGCATTGGGCAAGGTGATGATGATGGAACTTTTGTTTGGTGCCGTTCCAATGAGATTTATAAAGATGACTGCCTGAAGAGAACATGTAAATTTCCACAGTCATTGATGATATGGGGCTGCATGTCAGGTAAAGGCACTGGGGAGATGGCTGTCATTACATCATCAATAAATGCACAAGTTTACGTTGATATTTTGGACACTTTTCTTATCCCATCAGTTGAAAGGATGTTTGGGGATGATATCATTTTTCAAGATGATAATGCATCTTGCCATAGAGCAAAAACTGTGAAAACATTCCTTGCAAAAAGACACATAGGGTCAATGTCATGTCCTGCAAGTAGTCCGGATCTTAATCCAATTGAAAATCTTTGGTGGAAGTTGAAGAAAATGGTCCATGACAAGGCTCCAACCTGCAAATCTGATCTGGCAACAGCAATCAGAGAAAGTTGGAGCCAGATTGAAGAAGAGTACTGTTTGTCACTCATTAAGTCCATGCCTCAGAGACTGCAAGCTGTTATAAAAGCCAGAGGTGGTGCAACAAAATACTAGTGATGTGTTGGAGCGTTCTTTTGTTTTTCATGATTCCATAATTTTTTCCTCAGAATTGAGTGATTCCATATTTTTTTTTACCTCTGCTTGGTCTAAAAAAGTAACCGTTACTGACTGCCACAATTTGTTTTCCTGATTTCTTATAGTGTTTCTTAAAGCCAGAAAGTTGCCATTTGAAATTACTTTAGTTTTGTGTCATGTCTGTGATCTGCTTTTTTTCTACAAAATTAAACAACTGAATGAACATCCTCCGAGGCCGGTGATTCCATCATTAATGCCAGGGGTTGTAATCGCTCATGAACTCGCTGAACCGGCACATCCACATCCTCGCTTTGCCATTGTTTACATGCACTGTGAGATGCTGAATCTCTGCTGGCACCGCTATGCATTCTGGGAAGCACAGGGAGATTATGGGACATGTTAAAGGACCGAATAGAAAAACAGCACATTTGAGCTAAAAATACAAGACTGGTTTCGATGGCAGCTACAAAAGGATATGTTGAAATATTTGGTGACAGTTGTACACTAGCTACCCAAAAACTGTTCATACACCACGTTTCATGAAAATCAGTGACATGTCACTTTCCATGATTTGGGCCTCATGGCTGGTTTTCTCAGTCACCTGCTCTTAAATGTTGTTATTGCGGTTCATGTTATTTTAACAGTGATTGTTAGTGTTATTGCTTTAATGTGTTTTTGTAGTTCGATTGGTTTAATCAGTTTAGTTAAGTGTTATGTTGCTGTTACCATGAGTGACTCAAGTTTCATGTTGGTACCATCAGTCAAATGTTTACTGGTTTTAATGTCTTTCTACTCAGTCTCTTTGTTAAATTAGAAGCACATGCTTAAAGCAGAATGCAGGAAAAACAAAAAGCTATGCATGTGTGCCTGCAATTTTGGTCTGGGGAGAGCTGACATTTGCTATTTGGTATGTTTATGCATTTTTGGTCAAGAATGAACGGCGCCATTACTGATAGGACTAATATTTTTAGAGAAGCTACATATATTAGCTAACAACACTGAACAATGGGCAATGATATTTACATTCTGGACTCGCTTGCCAATCCAGCAGGGGGCAGTAAATCATCTATATATTAAAAGTGTGCATGATTTTATTTAGTAAGTTCAATGTAAATATATAAGTGGTCCATTTAAAAAAAAATCAAATGACAAAATAGAAGTAAAAATAAAATGCTAATAATAATAAATGCTAACAATAATAATAATAATAAAAGTGTGTGTTAGGGTTGAAATGATTAGTCGAGTCATTTGAATAATTCGATTACAAAAAATGTTCGAGGCAAATTCTGTGCCTCAAAGCTTCATTTAATGTAACACATATGCCAAGCCAGTGTGTGGCACTGCAGTGTCCCCAGAAAAAAATAACAGAAGACTATAGCAAAGCAGCTAATCAAATTAGCAACAATAGCTGCACCTTTCCAACGTGACACCAATAGCCTTTTGAAGAGGGAGACTGTCCACATTGATCATCTGAAATAGACCTACTGCGCATAATCCTGGACCCAGCCCTGCTCTACATCCAAGGGGACTGTGTGGAAAGGGTCAGCTCCATCAGGTTCCTGGGAGTGCAGCTCTCTGACAGCCTCTCCTGGACTGCCAACACCACAGTGATGGTAAAGAAAGCCCAGCAGCGACTCCACTTCCTGAGGGTGCTCAAGAGAAACAATCTGGAGGAGAAGCTGCTGGTGTTGTTCTACAGAGCCACCATCGAGAGCATCCTGACGTACTGCATCACAGCGTGGTACGGGGGGTGCACAGCAGCAGACAGGAGAGCGTTGCAGAGGGTGATCAAAACAGCCCAGGGGATCACTGGTTGCTCTCTGCCCAGCCTGGAAGACATTGCCAGCTCCCGCTACCTCAGCAGAGTTGCCAGCATCAGCAAAGACACATCCCACCCCAGCAACCATCTGTTTGACCTACTACTCTCTGGCTGATGGTATAGGTCAATCAAAACTAGGACAAACAAACTCAGGGATAGCTTTCTCCCCAGAGCGATCACTGCATTGAACAATAACAAATCACTCTAATCTGCACCTTTCAAGTTTCTTGTGCAATATCTGTAAACCATGTGCAATTTTCCCGTGCAATATGATTCCACAGTTGTATATAATTCTCGTTTTACATTTTACTTGGTCCACATTTTATTTTATTTTATTTTACCTTATGTTTATATTAGTTGTATATATACTCTGAATAATTTACCGTTAAATTTCACCATCTTTTATTTGGCTAAAAATTACACGCACCACGGAAAGCACCTTTTTGGAGTTGCACTCAAATCTCGTCGTAATGCAAAATAAAATGACAATAAAGGTGATTCTGATTCTGATTTAAAGCGAAGCAGTGTGTTTGTCTGTTTTTAAAAAACACATGGTCCGCTCTACGTGGGGAGTGACTATTCGCCCGGCGGCTGGCTGCTGTCTCTCAGCCCGGTGTGAGGGGCTCCCCTCACACAGCTACAGCTCCATCCCCGGCCACATTGACAAACAGTTTCCAAAAGAAGATCCTCTCAGTAAAAGTCCACTCTTTCAAATGTGTTTTCTTCAGACTCATACTGAGTGTTTTGCTTTTTAATTTTCGCGTTTTTGGGCAACACACAATGCCTCAGCTGTCTCCTTTCAACGCGAAGGAGCATTGACTCTACTCTGAGCTCCCCACAGATGACCGAATTTCTCACCCTATCTCTAAGGGAGACACCAGCCACCCTCCTGAGGAAGCCTATTTCGGCCGCTTGTACCCGCGAGCGGGTGACCGTAGGTGAGAGTAGGAACGACGATTGACCAGTAGATCGAGAGCTTCGCCTTTTGGCTCAGCTCCCTTTTTGTCACAACAGTACAGCAGAGCGAATGCAATACCGTCGCTGCTGAGCTGATTCTCCAGCTAATCTCACACTCCGTCGTCCCCTCACTCGTGAACAAGACCCCAAAGTACTTGATCTCCTTCGCTTGGGGCAAGGCCGTATTCTCTACCCGGAGTAGGCAATCCATTGGTTTCCTGCTGAAAACCATGGCCTCAGATTTAGAGGTGCTGATCCTCATCCCAGCCGCTTCACACTCGGTTGCAAACCGATCCAGTGAGTTTTGGAGGTCACCAGCCGATGAAGCCAACAGGACCACATCATCTGCAAAAAGCAGTGATGAGACCCTGAGCCCCAGGTATATGCCTCTCCAGATCATCACTGACCCACTACCAAACTGGCCATGTTGAATGATGTGGCAGACAGCATAATGTTCTCCACACCATCTCCAGACCCTTTCACATCTGTCTCAAGTGCTCAGGTTGAACCTGCTCTCATCTGTGAAAAGCACAGGGCACCTGTGGCAGACCTGCCAATTCTGGTGTTCTATGGCAAATGGCAGTCGAGCTCCATGGTGCAGTGCAGCAAGCACAGGGCCACTACAGGATGTCGGGCCTCAGGCCATCCTCATGAAGTCTGTTTGTGATTGTTTGGACAGTGACATTCACAGCAGTGGCCTGCTGGAGGTCATTTTGTAGGTCTCTGGCAGTGCTTCTTTTGTTCCTCCTTGCACAGAGGAGCAGACACTGGTCCTGCTGATGGGTTAACCTTTTTTCAGCCCTGTCCAGCTCTCCTAGAGTAACTGCATGTCTCCTGGAATCTCCTCTATGCTCTTGAGACTGCTCGGAGATGCAGCAAACCTTCTTGCAATGGCACATATTGATGTGCCATCCTGGAGGAGTTGGACTACCTGTGCAACCTCTGTAGGGTCCAGGTACCACACCATGCTATCTGTAGCGACACTGACCCTAGGCAAATGCAAAACTAGAGAAAAATCAGTCAGAAAGGATGAGGAGGGAAAACGGTCAGCAGCCTCCACCTGTTAAACCATTCCTGTTTTTGATGTAATCTTATTGTTGCCCGTCTAGTGCACCTGTTGTTAATTTCATTAACATCAAAGTAGCTAAAACTGATTCAGTGAAATCCTGGAATTTACTTCTGTGGTAAACAGTTCCGGGTTATTTTAGATTCCCAGGCTTGCATCACATTTAGTCTGTGGTCTGATTTTATGATGTATGTATTTTTAAAATGGTTTGGAAACGTCGTTACAGATTTTTACCGTGAATTCTGCGTCGTATTGAAACCACAAACAAATGGATGGAAACGTTGTTCACCTGCAGGGAGATGATTTAAATTTCATCAGGAATAAATTCAAAATGACCAAAATGTCGAACTTGACTTTTCTTTTTTTAATCATCATTTATGTGGAAAAGCTAACACTCCCAGTAAGCCTTTGATCTTATGTTGTTGACCAAATTTGTTGTCAGTTGACGTTATTAAAGTTATTTCACACAAATCAAAATCTGTCTTTGTGATTAATTTACTTCCAAATGTCACCATGCAAACTTGATATGTTAACCTGCTAAATCTGCATTTTATGGTTTCTTCTCTTACGTGCACATGAAATTTCCATGTGGAGGAAAATATGATAACCATTTAGCATGTTAGTAGAAGTCAAATATTGATGTGAAAAACATTTGTGAGTTGTTTTACGTGACACGTAAATTGTCAGTGTCCTAGAAATGCTGACGTCATCACTGGATGGAAAAATCATTTGTAGAAATGAATAAGAATACAATTGAAACCTAAGTCATAGAGCTGAAACAGCTAATCGAGTTAATCGATTATTAAAATAGTTGTCAACTAATTTAGTCATCGATTAGTTGCTGAATAACTTTTACCTCAAATGTTTCGTTTCTTCCATATAATCAACCGAGCTTTGCTTTGAATCTTGAACCAGTGAAGGAGTGCTTTGAGCTGCTGCTTCGTTGGTTTCATTTGTTTTATTTCACTTTATCTTAATTTTTCCCCACTAAAACCCTAAAGAGCATATGTCTGTGAGGAATATTTACCTTTTTTATGTTAAACTGACCTGTTATGGTCTTCTAAAACAGTTGATAGATGTATTTTATGCTAACGCCGATGCATTACGTTAGCATTACGCTGCTGGCATTTCAGCATGTTTGTGCATTTGTTTTCTGTATAATAATTAATGGCTCAGCGTTTGTTGTCGTAAAAGAGTCAAATGTATTACAAATTATAATATTTTTTAATAATTAATTTTTATTTATATATTAATAATAATAGCAACAATAATAATAACTAATAATGCTACAATACAATTTTAGAGAAAGAGACAAGTCGCATGTGTCATTGTGAAATGACCACATAGTTAAAGTTATACAGAGAATGTTGCACATATAATGAGTCAGGCTACAGTTTTTGATTTATGTTTTATGGTTGACTGGTTATGCTAATTGCTCATTTGCAGCAACAAAAATGCCTCTTTTTTTCACCATATATTTGATAACATATGTTTCAGTGTTGTTTTATGGCAACTCAAGCAATGTCATTTGAAATAATTATTTTTGTTCTTTATTATAAACTGTTTTATTCTTTATTATTTTATATTTCAACAGCCAAGGGAAATTTGACGATTTGTTGATTTTCAAGTATTTTAAGTTTTCAAATAATGTTCTGTTGTTAAATAAAGTGATGGAAGGAGAGAAAAATTGTTTCCCTGGCACATTTTTAAAAAATTCTCCGCTAATCTCATTAATCGTGTCGAAACCCCATCAGATTCATCGATGATCCAAATAATCATTTTTTGCAGCCCTACTAAATCAGTGTTCCTGAGAGCTAAAAGTTATATTGTAGACTTAATAAACAGTAGGTGCAGCTTCACTTGCATCACATTTTATTGTTGTTCATGTTAAGACACTATCAATTCTTATAAAACACAAATTGCTGAAGTCAAATGTTTCGATAAATGTAGAGAGAGAACAGTAACATTCCAATGTGAATATGTGGTTTATGAAATAGCAGTGACACCGTATTCTAATCCATGTGACGGACTATGGATTACTGTATTCACGCGTCTAAGTACGCCAAGATTTTCATCGAAATCAAAGCAAGAGGTCCTAATCTATCATGACATGCATAAAAGACCTTGGCTGATGAAGGGCGCAGGCCACACTGCCCCTGTGAAAATGTGCACAATTACAAAAATTTGTGATTTGCAGCGCCACCTATGGGCTGCGCCCTGAGTCAGCCGCCTAAATTTTCACGTTTTTTGTCGAGTCCATACCCGATAGACTAACACAAATAAAAATCAATTTGGCTCACGGAAATACAAACATTTGAAAACCTAAATTGTCTGATTTTGCCATTTTGGCTCCTTTTGACCTCAGATTTCCAGGACTCCCTCAAAAAAGTGGACCCTATCAAGGATTTTAAAAAATGTGATTTCTGTTTGTTTTTAACATCTATCTACCCATTTAAAAAAAAAAAAAAAAAAAAAAAATTGGGATAAATCTGAAGTGGACATAAATCACCACCTGTCTGACATAAATACTGGCTCTTAATGTTAAAATAAGGAAAGCGTTTTTTCAAATAATAAAATAGTTACTGTTTAAAGAACCTTTGTTCAGATGATGGTGTCTCCTGCAGCTTCAACGTCAAATTGGTGGAGTTTTTGGAGACACTTTCCTCACATTTTGAAGGCCAGAGATGTTTTCTTTTTCTGTCTGGACTTCAGATTTTGGTATATTTAGAATAACGAAGAAGGCCCTTTATAAGCCCATAATACAAAAGCTTCAGGGGGTGAGAAGCCTAAGCATCCCCCGAACCCCTGGCTTTGTATTTTTTGTATTTTCTTGGTGAGCGGTTAGTGCCCTTGTTTCCAGAGCAGAAGGTTCGTGCTTCAGGACCACACCTGGCCATTCTCCATGTAAGGTGGAGATGCGTCATTTTTCAACACTTCCTTTCTGGCAGCTTATTCTCAGTGATCACAGACCATAAACTCCTCCAGAGTCTCAGGAAAGCTCCAGAATGCAATGACCTCACTGGCAGATGCAGTTGAGGGACACTTGAACGGGACGTGTACGAAGCCCAGTGGCTCCTGAATGCGGGGGCTAGCCTGGGCTACAGCACCATGGAGGAGGCCCTAAAAAATACTAATAATTACAACAAGCCACCTGAACTTTTTCATGTGTCCATGTCAGCAAAGCTCTGTTTTTGAACCTGCCCTCTCTTTTTTTAAAATAAGCAGAGGCGGGTGCGTTGTGCACATGTTGTCAATCCAGTAGACTTTATTTTTCACGCCACATAACAGTAAAATCTTTTAGGGTACATGTACATGCAATCTGTCAGAGGCTTCACTGATCATATGGCTATTTCAGCATGAAATAGCCATATGATATAGCGCCTTGGGGCAACTGTTTGTTGTGATTTGGCGCTATATAAGAAAAAAGTTGATTGATTGATTGATTGAAACGTCAATTACCCGGAGTTCAGTGTGTTAGCCATTTAAAATTGTGGTTAGGAAAATAACTAACGATTACACACCCAAATTACTGACCTTTGCACTTTATCAGTTACATCGGTGCAATACATTTTTGTAGTCGGGTCAAACTCACCACTCTGCCACTTTATGTTAATGATTATTGCTGTAACATTTATTATTAACCTCATTGTTTCTTTGCAGACGTGCAGCAGTTGCATCCAATTAAAGAAGAAATTCTTCCTGAACAGCAGGAGTGGAATCTGAGTGTCGACCAGGCTGACGTTAAAGAGGAACAAGACAAGCTCTGGATAACGCAGCAGAGACAGCAGCTTTACCAGTTGGAGGAGGCTAATACCACATTGGCTGTTGTCTCTGTGAAGAGTGAAAATGATGAAAAACCACAGTCATCACAGGCTCATCACAGCCAAAGTGATGAGAGCACAGACGCTGTGCCTGTAGCCTGCAACTCAACTATACTCAGAATACTGACGGAAGAAGCTGTTGGAGAGGATGATGGACGACCACAACCAGCCAGCAACTCGGGTCCATATAGTTGTTTAAAACCAAATAGCAATGGTCGGAGTTCAAAAAGTTCTACGATTGACACTGATAATAGTCAGGACTGGAAACAAACCAGAGACTTTAGTTCAGGTTTTAACTGTCTGAAAAACAGCAACGTCTCTGTTAGTTCAAGGAGTTCCAAAATTGCTAAGAAACAGTTTAATTGCTCTCGATATGGAAACGCATGTGGTCACATGCAGGATTCAAAGCAAATCAAGGGGAGGCAAGCAAGTGAGAAACCATTTCCCTGTCCAAATCAGGCAAAAAGACAAAAGGGCACTCTGGGCGGAGAAATTCTCATTCATACAGGAAAAAAAATATTTGGATGTTCTGAGTGTGGTAAAAGATTTGGAGAGAAGAGCACTCTGATCAGACACATGAGAATTCATATAGGAGAGAAACCATTTGGCTGTTTTGAATGTGGTCAACGATTTAGATGTAAGGACAGTCTGAACAAACACATGAGAATTCATACAGGAGAGAAACCATTTAGCTGTTCTCAGTGTGGTCAAAGATTTAGACAGAAGGGCACGCTGATCAGACACACAAGAATTCACATAGGAGACAAACCATTTGGCTGTTTTGAGTGCGATCAAAGATTTAGACATAAGAATAGTCTGACAACACACATGACAATTCATACAGGGCAGAAACAGTTTGACTGCCTAGAATGTGGTAAAAGATTTAGACAGAAGGGCACTCTCATCAGACACATGATAAGTCATACAGGACAAAAACAATTTGGCTGCTCTGAATGTGGCAAAAGATTTGGACTCAAGTGCAATCTGATCAGACACATGAGAATTCATACAAAGGAATAAACATAAGTCCCCCATGACTATGGCCTCAAGTTAGAAAATCATAAAATACCAAAACCTTAAAAATGACCTATGAACAACTTGGTCATTGAAAGAAATACAACCCCTGGCAATAATTATGGAATCACCGGCCTCGGAGGATGTTCATTCAGTTGTTTAATTTTGTAGAAAAAAAGCAGATCACAGACATGACCCAAAACTAAAGCCATTTCAAATGGCAACTTTCTGGCTTTAAGAAACACTATAAAAAATCAAGAAAAAAAAATTGTGGCAGTCAGTAACAGTTACTTTTTTAGACCAAGCAGAGGGAAAAAAAATATGGACTCACTCAATTCTGAGGAAAAAATTATGGAATCACCCTGTAAATATCCCCAAAACTAACACCTGCATCAAATCAGATCTGCTCATTAGTCTGCATCTAAAAAGGAGTGATCACACCTTGGAGAGCTGTTGCACCAAGTGGACTGACAAGAATCATGGCTCCAACACGAGAGATGTCAATTGAAACAAAGGAGAGGATTATCAAACTCTTAAAAGAGGGTAAATCATCACGCAATGTTGCAAAAGATGTTGGTTGTTCAGTCAGCTGTGTCTAAACTCTGGACCAAATACAAACAACATGGGAAGGTTGTTAAAGGCAAACATGCTGGTAGACCAAGGAAGACATCAAAGCGCCAAGACAGAAAACTTAAAGCAATATGTCTCAAAAATCAAAAATGCACAACAAAACAAATGAGGAACGAATGGGAGGAAACTGGAGTCAACGTCTGTGACCGAACTGTAAGAAACCGCCTAAAGGAAATGGGATTTACATACAGAAAAGCTAAATGAAAGCCATCATTAACACCTAAACAGAAAAAAACAAGGTTACAATGGGCTAAGGAAAAGCAATCGTGGACTGTGGATGACTGGATGAAAGTCCTATTCAGTGATGAATCTCAAATCTGCATTGGGCAAGGTGATGATGCTGGAACTTTTGTTTGGTGCCGTTCCAATGAGATTTATAAAGATGACTGCCTGAAGAGAACATGTAAATTTCCACAGTCATTGATGATATGGGGCTGCATGTCAGGTAAAGGCACTGGGGAGATGGCTGTCATTACATCATCAATAAATGCACAAGTTTACGTTGATATTTTGGACACTTTTCTTATCTCATCAATTGAAAGGATGTTTGGGGATGATGAAATCATTTTTCAAGATGATAATGCATCTTGCCATAGAGCAAAAACTGTGAAAACATTCCTTGCAAAAAGACACATAGGGTCAATGTCATGGCCTGCAAATAGTCTGGTTGAAAATCTTTGGTGGAAGTTGAAGAAAATGGTCCATGACAAGGCTCCAACCTGCAAAGCTGATCTGGCAACAGCAATCAGAGAAAGTTGGAGCCAGATTGATTTTTTTTTTTACCATTACTGACTGCCACAATTTTTTTTCCTGATTTCTTATAGTGTTTATTAAAGCCAGAAAGTTGCCATTTGAAATGACTTTAGTTTTGGGTCATGTCTGTGATCTGCTTTTTTCCTACAAAATTAAACAACTGAATGAACATCCTCCGAGGCCGGTGATTCCATAATTTTTGCCAGGGGTTGTACATACAATACCAGTGGTGGTAGGGGCAACAGGGCTATGTGAGTGCCCATGAGATTCAGTTATCAGCAATTAAGGGAACAGTCACTATCTTGAAGAGAGCCCTCGGATACAGTGCTAGCAATGTTTAGGGTGCAACTATAGATGCTGGGGGCCTCATGTACAAAACATGCATACGCACAAAAGCCTGGCGTACGCCTGTCTCCATGTCCATGTGCAGATGTGTCCAAATTGACTTGAGTGTGGAAATGTGCAGTGTGTCTCTTGGCTGGCGTATGCACGTTTCTTCTGCTATTGTGCCATCTCCGACATGTATAGGTGATGCGGCTACCGTTAATAGTGTGAAAACAAGAAGTCATCAGAGTGATGTGCACATCAGCGACACACTGATGAACATTTAAGAGACCCATGTTTGCAATTATGTGGATGGATATAAAAGCACACGCGAAGTGATGCATAAAATGGCACTAACTGTGGCTGCATTGGCGTTGTTAGAGGACCTTGCAAATGCTGCAATCTGATGTGAGTGCATATTCAGGGAACACACTTCCTAATCAGGATAATTGGCTCATAAACTGATTTCAATTACCAAGGCCACTGTGACTGGAGTTGCACACAGATCTGTGGCTGACCCAGAGTGCAATACGGCAAGGACCCAGGGGTTGTCTGTGCCCACACAGGTGCTGACCACGCTGGGCTTCCTGGCATCACAGGCAGTCAACCTTGTGCTAAGCCACCAGCTGTGTGGAATGCAATCATCCCAATGTCATCCAGGTACATTCCAACATTATAGCGCATTTTGCAACGAGAGCCAGTTTCCCGAATGTAATCGGAGCTATTAACTGCATACATATTGCTATAAAGGCGCCATCACATGATGAATTTTTTTCTGGTAATAGGAAGCATTTTCATTCCATCAATGTTCAGATCATATGTGGTGCACAAATTTGCATGAGGCAGCTGGCACGGTGCGGCATGGGGGCAGCTTGTGTTAAAATAGTTTATTCATATAATTGTTCCAAACGAAAATCAGTGTGGACACATTTGGGCATGTGCGCTTTCACATATGTTTTTATTATTGTCTTTTTTTTTTCTTTTTTTTTCTGCTTGATGGTGAGCTGCACAGCTTCTTAACAGGCTTCCTGTGCTCCGTATTCATCAATAAATGTGTGTGTAAATTCTGAATGTTATACTGTCAGTGGAGGCGCACCTCCTTTTTAACATCAGTGTGTGTGCACTGTTCTGTGTTTCGGCCTCACACCCACGCTCTCGGTAGCTCCCATGAACATTTTTCCAGTTTCATCCATTGGACAGTGTACCGAATAAACAATCCCTGCATGTCTCCACGTCATTTCCAGTCATCTGTAGTATAATTTCCTTCCTGTATTCTTGTCTGACAAGATGTTGTGGGGAATCCCTGCTCCAAGGGCCTATTTACATGAAATTGCATATTTAAATAGGGCGTAGAGTTTGGTTCCACGCTCAACTCCACGTTCAGTGGGATGTACCATTGGAATGTGTGTGAATTCATGCCTATGCACACTTTGATACATCTGAATATTTTTGTGCTTACACCAGATTCTGGGTTTTGGCGTACACCAACTTTTAATAGAATATCCCCGCGAGTCCTTGTACATGAGGCCACAGGTCTGGGACCCGTTGCATTATATTAAAAAGAAATCCAAGAGAAACTTAAAAAAAAAAAACAGGTTAAACATTTTGGCTGCTGAGAGTTGGGACTGATTGTGTTACAGTTAGAACCACTAAGAGACTGGATTGGACCCCAGGATGCAGGTAGCAGATACGGGAGATTAGGTGCAAAAAGGTCAAGTGTTCAATACTCCCAAAAGTGGCAATGTGTCCAAACTCCAAAAACACAATAAAATTTTGTCACGATAAAAGTGACAAAAATCCAAAAAGACATACAGGGTGATCAAACTACAACGAAAAGCGACTGTCAAAAAGGTCATAGTGAGACAAAAACAAACAGCTGATTGATGGGAGGTGATGCACGGAAGGTACTGAAAGTAATCGGCACTGGCCAAAACAAAAGTGCGGCTTATAAACATTACACTGATTACCACGGGTGTCAGGACTGCGTGAGGAAAGGGAAGCACGGAAGGACAAAAAGGAATGTGAGGAGATAATAGACACAAAGGAAGGAATTGGCAAGTTGACGTCCTGCAGCTGCAAGCAGGCTTCCCTGCATGCTGATGTGCACAGAACAAAACTAATGACAGAAGTTCGGTGGTTGTCTCCTGCGTAAACGGGGACAGGCGTGCTCCTCCTCGGCCCATGAGCTCCGCTCCGCGGCTCAGGACTGCTCCGCCTCCACAGTGTCTCCGCTGTGGCAGAAGTCCACTTAGAATGCAGCAGAGCAGAAACAACTCCAGCGAATGATTCGTTATCTTTGGCTGCTTTCAGTGATGCCGGTATTTGGTTAGACTCTTTCTCTCCGATTGTTGTGTCTGAGTTATTTTCATTAGTTACTTCATCCAAACCATCAACATGTTTATTAGACCCCATTCCTACCAGGCTCCTCAAGGAAGCCCTACCATTATTTAATGCTTCGATCTTAAATATGATCAATCTATCTTTGTTAGTTGGCTATGTACCACAGGCCTTTAAGGTGGCAGTAATTAAACCATTACTTAAAAAGCCATCACTTGACCCAGCTATCTTAGCTAATTATAGGCCAATCTCCAACCTTCCTTTTCTCTCAAAAATTCTTGAAAGGGTAGTTGTAAAACAGCTAACTGATCATCTGCAGAGGAATGGTCTATTTGAAGAGTTTCAGTCAGGTTTTAGAATTCATCATAGTACAGAAACAGCATTAGTGAAGGTTACAAATGATCTTCTTATGGCCTCGGACAGTGGACTCATCTCTGTGCTTGTTCTGTTAGACCTCAGTGCTGCTTTTGATACTGTTGACCATAAAATTTTATTACAGAGATTAGAGCATGCCATAGGTATTAAAGGCACTGCGCTGCGGTGGTTTGAATCATATTTTTCTAATAGATTACAGTTTGTTCATGTAAATGGGGAATCTTCTTCACAGACTAAAGTTAATTATGGAGTTCCACAAGGTTCTGTGCTAGGACCAATTTTATTCACTTTATACATACTTCCCTTAGGCAGTATTATTAGACGGTATTGCTTAAATTTTCATTGTTACGCAGATGATACCCAGCTTTATCTATCCATGAAGCCAGAGGATACGCACCAATTAGCTAAACTGCAGGATTGTCTTACAGACATAAAGACATGGATGACCTCTAATTTCCTGCTTTTAAACTCAGATAAAACTGAAGTTATTGTACTTGGCCCCACAAATCTTAGAAACATGGTGTCTAACCAGATCCTTACTCTGGATGGCATTACCCTGACCTCTAGTAATACTGTGAGAAATCTTGGAGTCATTTTTGATCAGGATATGTCATTCAAAGCGCATATTAAACAAATATGTAGGACTGCTTTTTTGCATTTACGCAATATCTCTAAAATCAGAAAGGTCTTGTCTCAGAGTGATGCTGAAAAACTAATTCATGCATTTATTTCCTCTAGGCTGGACTATTGTAATTCATTATTATCAGGTTGTCCTAAAAGTTCCCTAAAAAGCCTTCAGTTAATTCAAAATGCTGCAGCTAGAGTACTGACGGGGACTAGAAGGAGAGAACATATCTCACCCATATTGGCCTCTCTTCATTGGCTTCCTGTTAATTCTAGAATAGAATTTAAAATTCTTCTTCTTACTTATGTTTTGAATAATCAGGTCCCATCTTATCTTAGGGACCTCGTAGTACCATATCACCCCAATAGAGCGCTTCGCTCTCAGACTGCAGGCTTACTTGTAGTTCCTAGGGTTTGTAAGAGTAGAATGGGAGGCAGAGCCTTCAGCTTTCAGGCTCCTCTCCTGTGGAACCAGCTCCCAATTCAGATCAGGGAGACAGACACCCTCTCTACTTTTAAGATTAGGCTTAAAACTTTCCTTTTTGCTAAAGTTTATAGTTAGGGCTGGATCAGGTGACCCTGATCCATCCCTTAGTTATGCTGCTATAGACTTAGACTGCTGGGGGGTTCCCATGATGCAGTTTCTTTCTCTTTTTGCTCTGTATGCACCACTCTGCATTTAATCATTAGTGATCGATCTCTGCTCCCCTCCACAGCATGTCTTTCCTGGTTCTCTCCCTCAGCCCCAACCAGTCCCAGCAGAAGACTGCCCCTCCCTGAGCCTGGTTCTGCTGGAGGTTTCTTCCTGTTAAAAGGGAGTTTTTCCTTCCCACTGTAGCCAAGTGCTTGCTCACAGGGGGTCGTTTTGACCGTTGGGGTTTTACATAATTATTGTATGGCCTTGCCTTACAATATAAAGCGCCTTGGGGCAACTGTTTGTTGTGATTTGGCGCTATATAAAAAAATTGATTGATTGATAGATGCAGGCAGCTAGTTTATGAAATAAAAGGCATTTGAAAACGGACAGACAGGGTGTAGCGCCGTCCCTTAAATAAGACTACGGTTCCCTATTAGAATTGAAGCACAACATGAAGGACTTCTAACAAATGGTTTCAAAAATATGGCAGGTATTTCATAAAATGGTCACTGTAGATTCTGTCATTCAGGCGTTGAGAGTGTAAACCATCTAATATCAGCCTCCTGGACCCTGTTGGTAGATGGACACTATACATCCTGACAAGATAAGATCTGTAAATATCTATATAATGGGATGTATGTAAGGAACTGAAGGTATAAGTAAAAGAAAACATCTGGGAGGGTGAATCGGCACCAGTCTCATCTAACTGAAAAGTAACCATCTTCTACAGCAAAGAGAGCCTAGCAGGAAGACAATAAAATCTGATATATTTGAAATAAGAAAAAAAACTGCCAAAATTATTTATGTAACAGTCCCCAATGACTATAGATGACAATGACAATAGAGCTGAAAAGTAAATAAATAAATCACAAAATATCAAGACCTCAAAGATGACCTACAAACAACATGGCTATTCAGAGAACTAGATATAATTCCAGTTGTGGGGGTGACAGGGCTTTTGAAGAAATACCTTGAGCCAATCCCTGATCACCCAAGCGCTCACCAGGTGCAGTTAAGCAGCAATTAAGGGAACAGTCACCATCTTGAAGAGAGCCCTCGGATACAAGGCCAAAAATGTTTAGGGTGCAACTACAGTTGTGCTCAAAAGTTTGCATACCCTGGCAAATTTTTTTTTTTTTTTCTTGGACCATTTTTCAGAGAACATGAATGATGACACAAAAACGTTTCACTCATGGTTGACACAAAAACGTTTCACTCATGGTTGTCAAACTGTGTTTACTCTTTTTAAATCATAATGACAACAGAAACTACCCAAATGACTCTGATCAAAGGTTTGCATACCCCACTTCTTAATACCATATATTGCCCCCTTTAACATCACAGCTTGGGGTCTTTTGTGGTAGTAGTGGATGAGGCTCTTTATTTCCTCTGATTGTAAAGCTGCCCATTCTTCTTGGTAAAAAGCCTCCAGTTCCTGTAAATTCCTGGGCTGTCTTATATGAACTGCACATTTGAGATCTCCCCAGAGTGGCTCAATGACATTGAGGTCAGGAGACTGAGATGGCCACTACAGAACCTTCACTTTATTCTGCTGTAGCCAATGACAGCTCAGCATTGTGTTTTGGATCATTGTCATGTTGGAATGTCCAAGTATAGCTCGTGCAGCTTCTGGGCTGATGAGTACAAATTTTCCTCCAGTATTTTCTGATAACATGTTGCATTTGCCCTGCCATCACTTTTGACCAAGATTCCATTGCCTTTGTAGCTCACACATCACCAAAACATCAGCAATCCACCTCCGTGCGTGACAGTAGGAAGGGTCTACCTTTCCTCGTAGGCCTTGTTGACTCCTCTAAATGTAGCATTTATGGTTGTGTTTAATTGTGGTCTCATCACTCCAAATGACTTTGTTCCCTGTGCTGTTTGGTATATTGTAAGCGGAATATACTTTGAGGCATTTGCGCAGTAATGGCTTTCTTCTGGTGACTTGACCATGCATTCCATTTTTCTTCAAGTGCCTACTTATTGTGCATCTTGATTGAATGAATCTTGAAACAGCTGTACCTCTTGTTTTTTTTTTGTTTTTTTTTACAAGACTCAGATTCCTGTATTTCGGCTGAAGATGTGGGTTTTCCTTTGCATCCCGAACAATTTTCCTGGCAGTTGTTTCTGCAGTTTTTGTTGGGCTTCCTGACCGTGGTTGATTCCAACAGAATCCTTCATTTTCCACTTCTTAATTAGAGTTTGAACACTGCTGACTGGCATTCTCAGTCCCTTGGATGTCGTTTTACACTCAACAAAAATATAAACGCAACACTTTTGGTTTTGCTCCCATTTTGTATGAAATGAACTCAAAGATCTAAAACCTTTTCCACATACACAATACCACCATTTCTCTCAAATATTGTTCACAAACCTGTCTAAATCTGTGATAGTGAGCACTTCTCTTTTGCTGCGATAATCCATCCCACCTCACAGGTGTGCCATATCAAGATGCTGATTAGACACCATGATTAGTGCACAGGTGTGCCTTAGACTGCCCACAATGAAAGGCCACTCTGAAAGGTGCAGTTTTGTGGGGATACCAGTCAGTATCTGGTGTGACCACCATTTGCCTCATGCAGTGCAACACATCTCCTTCGCATAGAGTTGATCAGGTTGTCAATTGTGGCCTGTGGAATGTTGGTCCACTCCTCTTCAATGGCTGTGCGATGTTGCTGGATATTGGCACATGCTGTCGTATACGCTGGTCCAGAGCATCCCAAACATGCTCAATGGGTGACATGTCCGGTGAGTATGCCGGCCATGCAAGAACTGGGACATTTTCAGCTTCCAGGAATTGTGTACAGATCCTTGCAACATGGGGCTGTGCATTATCCTGCTACAACATTAGGTGATGTTCTTGGATGTATGGCACAACAATGGGCCTCAGGATCTCATCACGGTATCTCTGTGCATTCAAAATGCCATCAATAAAATGCACCTGTGTTCTTCGTCCATAACAGATGCCTGCCCATACCATAACCCCACCGCCACCATGGGCCACTCGAACCACAACATTGACATCAGAAAACCGCTCACCCACACGACGCCACACACGCTGTCTGCCATCTGCCCTGAACAGTGTGAACCGGGATTCATCCGTGAAGAGAACACCTCTCCAACGTGCCAAACGCCAGCGAATGTGAGCATTTGCCCACTCAAGTCAATCAGTCAATCAACTTTTTTCTTGTATAGCGCCAAATCACAACAAACAGTTGCCCCAAGGCGCTCCACATTGCAAGGCAAGGCCATACAATAATTATGAAACACAGTCTACGTCTAAAGCAACATAACCAAGGGATGGTCCAGGGTCACCCGATCCAGCCCTAACTATAAGCCTTAGCGAAAAGGAAAGTTTTAAGCCTAATCTTAAAAGTAGAGAGGGTATCTGTCTCCCTGATCTGAATTGGGAGCTGGTTCCACAGGAGAGGAGCCTGAAAGCTCTTACAAACCCTAGGAACTACAAGTAAGCCCGCAGTCTGAGAGCGAAGCGCTCTAATGGGGTAATATGGTACTACGAGGTCCCTAAGATAAGATGGGACCTGATTATTCAAAACCTTATAAGTAAGAAGAAGAATTTTAAATTCTATTCTAGCATTAACAGGAAGCCAATGAAGGGAGGCCAACACGGGTGAGATATGCTCTCTCCTGCTAGTCCCTGTCAGTACTCTAGCTGCAGCATTCTGAACCAACTGAAGGCTTTTTAGGGAACTTTTAGGACAACCTGATAATAATGAATTACAATAGTCCAGCCTAGAGGAAACAAATGCATGAATTAGTTTTTCAGCATCACTCTGAGACAAGACCTTTCTGATTTTAGAGATATTGCGTAAATGCAAAAAGGCAGTCCTACATATTTGTTTAATATGCGCTTTGAATGACATATCCTGATCAAAAATAACTCCAAGATTTCTCACAGTATTACTAGAGATCAGGGAAATGCCATCCAGAGTAACGATCTGGTTAGACACCATGCTTCTAAGATTTGTGGGGCCAAGTACAATAACTTCAGTTTTATCTGAGTTTAAAAGCAGGAAATTAGAGGTCATCCATGTCTTTATGTCTGTAAGACAATCCTGCAGTTTAGCTAATTGGTGCGTATCCTCTGGCTTCATGGATAGATAAAGCTGTGTATCATCTGCGTAACAATGAAAATTTAAGCAATACCGTCTAATAATACTGCCCAAGGGAAGCATGTATAAAGTGAATAAAATTGGTCCTAGCACAGAACCTTGTGGAACTCCATAATTAACTTTAGTCTGTGAAGAAGATTCCCCATTTACATGAACAAACTGTAATCTATTAGACAAATATGATTCAAACCACCGCAGCGCAATGCCTTTAATACCTATGACATGCTCTAATCTCTGTAATAAAATTTTATGGTCAACAGTATCAAAAGCAGCACTGAGGTCCAACAGAACAAGCACAGAGATAAGTCCACTGTCCGAAGCCATAAGAAGATCATTTGTAACCTTCACTAATGCTGTTTTCTGTACTATGATGAATTCTAAAACCTGACTGAAACTCTTCAAATAGACCATTCCTCTGCAGGTGATCAGTTAGCTGTTTTACAACTACCCTCTCAAGAATCTTTGAGAGAAAAGGAAGGTTGGAGATTGGCCTATAATTAGCTAAGATAGCTGGGTCAAGTGATGGCTTTTTAAGTAATGGTTTAATTACTGCCACCTTAAAGGCCTGTGGTACATAACCAACTAACAAAGATAGATTGATCATATTTAAGATTGAAGCATTAAATAATGGTAGGACTTCCTTGAGCAGCCTGGCAGGAATGGGGTCTAATAAGCATGTTGATGGTTTGGATGAAGTAACTAATGAAAATAACTCAGACAGAACAATCGGAGAGAAAGAGTCTAACCAAATACCGGCATCACTGAAAGCAGCCAAAGATAACGATACATCTTTGGGATGGTTATGAGTAATTTTTTCTCTAATAGTCAAAATTTTGTTAGCAAAGAAAGTCATGAAGTCATTACTAGTTAAAGTTAATGGAATACTCAGCTCAATAGAGCTCTGACTCTTTGTCAGCCTGGCTACAGTGCTGAAAAGAAACCTGGGGTTGTTCTTATTTTCTTCAATTAGTGATGAGTAGAAAGATGTCCTAGCTTCACGAAGGGCTTTCTTATAGAGCAACAAACTCTTTTTCCAGGCTAAGTGAAGATCTTCTAAATTAGTGAGACGCCATTTCCTCTCCAACTTACGGGTTATCTGCTTTAAGCTACGAGTTTGTGAGTTATACCACGGAGTCAGACACTTCTGATTTAAAGCTCTCTTTTTCAGAGGAGCTACAGCATCCAAAGTTGTCTTCAATGAGGATGTAAAACTATTGACAAGATACTCTAACTCCCTTACAGAGTTTAGGTAGCTACTCTGCTCTGTGTTGGTATATGACATTAGAGAACATAAAGAAGGAATCATATCCTTAAACCTAGTTACAGCGCTTTCTGAAAGACTTCTAGTGTAATGAAACTTATTCCCCACTGCTGGGTAGTCCATCAGGGTAAATGTAAATGTTATTAAAAAATGATCAGACAAAAGGGAGTTTTCAGGGAATACTGTTAAGTCTTCTATTTCCATACCATAAGTCAGAACAAGATCTAAGATATGGTTAAAGTGGTGGGTGGACTCATTTACTTTTTGAGCAAAGCCGATAGAGTCTAATAATAGATTAAATGCAGTGTTGAGGCTGTCATTCTCAGCATCTGTGTGGATGTTAAAATCGCCCACTATAATTATCTTATCTGAGCTAAGCACTAAGTCAGACAAAAGGTCTGAAAATTCACAGAGAAACTCACAGTAACGACCAGGTGGACGATAGATAATAACAAATAAAACTGGTTTTTGGGACTTCCAATTTGGATGGACAAGACTAAGAGACAAGCTTTCAAATGAATTAAAGCTCTGTCTAGGTTTTTGATTAATTAATAAGCTGGAATGGAAGATTGCTGCTAATCCTCCGCCCCGGCCCGTGCTACGAGCATTCTGACAGTTAGTGTGACTCGGGGGTGTTGACTCATTTAAACTAACATATTCATCCTGCTGTAACCAAGTTTCTGTTAGGCAGAATAAATCAATACGTTGATCAATTATTATATCATTTACCAACAAGGACTTAGAAGAAAGAGACCTAATGTTTAATAGACCACATTTAACTCTTTTAGTCTGTGGTGCAATTGAAGGTGCTATATTATTTTTTCTTTTTGAATTTTTATGCTTAAATAGATTTTTGCTAGTTATTGGTGGTCTGGGAGCAGGCACCGTCTCTACGGGGTGGGGGTAATAGGGGGATGGCAGGGGGAGAGAAGCTGCAGAGAGGTGTATAAGACCACAGCTCTGCCTCCTGGTCCCAACGCTAGACAGTCACAGTTTGGAGGATCCCAAAAAATTGGCCAGATTTCTAGAAATGAGAGCTGCTCCCTCTAAAGTGGGATGGATGCCGTCTCTCCTAACAAGACCAGGTTTTCCCCAGAAGCTTTGCCAATTATCAATGAAGCCCACCTCATTTTTTGGACACCACTCAGACAGCCAGCAATTCAAGGAGAACATGCGGCTAAACATGTCACTCCCGGTCTGATTGGGGAGGGGCCCAGAGAAAACAACAGAGTCCGACATTGTTTTTGCAAAGTTACACACCGATTCAATGTTAATTTTAGTGACCTCCGATTGGCGTAACCGAGTGTCATTACTGCCGACGTGAATTACAATCTTACCAAATTTACGCTTAGCCTTAGCCAGCAATTTCAAATGTCCTTCGATGTCGCCTGCTCTGGCCCCCGGAAGACAATTGACAATGGTTGCTGGTGTCGCTAACTTCACATTTCTCAAAACAGAGTCGCCAATAACCAGAGTTTGATCCTCGGCGAGTGTATCGTCGAGTGGGGAAAAACGGTTAGAGATGTGAACGGGTTGACGGTGTACACGGGGCTTCTGTTTAGGGCTACGCTTCCTCCTCACAGTCACCCAGTCAGCCTGCCTTCCCGACTGCACGGGGTCTGCCAGGGGGGAACTAACGGCGGCTAAGCCACCTTGGTCCGCACCGACTACAGGGGCCTGGCTAGCTGTAGAATTTTCCACGGTGCGGAGCCGAGCCTCCAATTCGCCCAGCCTGGCCTCCAAAGCTACGAATAAGCTGCACTTATTACATGTACCGTTACTGCTAAAAGAGGCCGAGGAATAACTAAACATTTCACACCCAGAGCAGAAAAGTACGGGAGAGACAGGAGAAGCCGCCATGCTAAAACGGCTAAGAGCTAGTAGCTACGCTAAGCTAGCGGATTCCCAAACAGGGAATCCGACACAAGTCGGTTACGACGACGAACTGGAGTCAGGTCGAGACCCCGATGAGGACGACGAGCATGCAGATGAGCTTCCCTGAGACGGTTTCTGACAGTTTGTGCAGAAATTCTTTGGTTATTCAAATTGTTTCAGCAGCTGTCCGAGTGGCTGGTCTCAGACGATCTTGGAGGTGAACATGCTGGATGTGGAGGTCCTGGGCTGGTGTGGTTACACGTGGTCTGCGGTTGTGAGTCTGGTTGGATGTACTGCCAAATTCTCTGAAACGCCTTTGGAGACGGCTTATGGTAGAGAAATGAACATTCAATACACGAGCAACAGCTCTGGTTGACATTCCTGCTGTCAGCATGCCAATTGCACGCTCCCTCAAATCTTGCGACATCTGTGGCATTGTGCTGTGTGATAAAACTGCACCTTTCAGAATGGCCTTTTATTGTGGGCAGTCTAAGGCACACCTGTGCACTAATCATGGTGTCTAATCAGCATCTTCATATGGCACACCTGTGAGGTGGGATGGATTATCTCAGCAAAGGAGAAGTGCTCACTATCACAGATTTAGACTAGTTTGTGAACAATATTTGAGGGAAATGGTGATATTGTGTTTGTGGAAAAAGTTTTAGATCTTTGAGTTCATCTCATACAAAATGGGAGTAAAACCAAAAGTGTTGCGTTTATATTTTTGTTGAGTGTATATCCCTTTCCTGTTTTATACAGTGAAATTACATTTTCTTTGACAATTATTTTGCTTTCCATATAACTCAAACCAGAAACATCTGTGCAGTACTAGATGAAAAATGCAAGGGTCTGTCAGGAGCCCAGAAACTCACTGATCTTTTATACACACACTGATTACAAGCAGACAGATCATAGGTGAGGATGGTTACCCTTTGTAGCCATTCGAACCCGTTTGTGTCAATGGGTGTGCATGTTATCAGGCCAAAATCACCAGGATATGTAAACTTTTGTATGTAGTTTCTGTTGTCATTACAATTTAAAAAAGAGTAAACACAGTTGGTTGACAACAAATGGCTTCACACAACCGCATGAGTAAACAAAAAAATGTTTTTGTGTTTCCATTCACAATCTCTCAAAAATGGCCAAAAAAAAGTCAAAACTCTGCCAGGGTATGTAAACCTTTGAGCACAACTTTACACTGTAAACCTCAGAGCTTAAAGGATTCTGTGACTGTGATTGTAGAAATTGCACTTTGCAAGTTTTGGGTGTTTCATCTCCAGGTACAGCTGGCTCATATCTCTGTAGCAAGGTGAAGTCCGGATTGAAAGGATGTTCCCGCTAGCTTGGCTAATGGGGGAATTCCTCTTTGGCTGACCGTCCCGGCCATAAAGGTCCTACGGTCACAATATCCTGCCGACAACAGCAATTGTAACCGTAGGACCTTTGTGGCCAGGATGGCGGTGAGATCGAACCCCGGACTGCTCGAACTAAAGACCAGAACTCTACCAGGTCAGCTCATTGTACGTTCTAGCAAGGAAAATCCTTCTGTTGTGCTGCATTATGGAGCTGTGTAACTGGTGATGCCACAGACAAAAACTCTTCCATGCAGTTTTTCCAGTCATAACCATAGAAACATATTTGATTAGCATTGTGTGATGTGTTGGTTTCTTCCCTCACTTGTCTACTCCATACAGAGCTGCTTCATTTTTGAGAACTGCCTAATCAGTGCCATACTGTTTGTATTTCTTAGTGACTGGTGTGAATGACATTTAAGACATGTTCAGTGACTTTGAAATGTTCGTGTCTATCTGTGATTTTTTGTTTATTTATTTTTTGTATGTGTGTTTTATTTTAAATGCCTGTAGAAGTGATGAGCTATATAAATAAAATTTATGAATGCAATTCAAATGTTTTAATATCCTCAAAGTTGCATTTAAAAAAATTTACAATATTGTGAAAAAGTTCAATATTTTTTGGCAGGTGTTTCAAAACGTGAAAAAAATGAACATGAGACTCATTCTGATTCTGTATAAACTAAAATGTTTCAAAGCATTTCAATTTTGATAATGACAGCTAAAAACAGGTGTTTATCTCAAAAATATTAGAATTAATATGAAATAATTAATTATTTAATTTATTATAAAATAAATAATAGTAATCTAATAGTCTAATCTAATAGTAAAAATATTAGAATTCTTCATAAACTTGATTTTCATAAAGAATACAGAAATGTTTAACTTATGAAATGTATGTTTATTTGTGCAATCAATACTCGGGGCTCCTTTTGCTCAGATTATCAATGCGACATGACGTTGAGGTGATCAGCCTGTGCTTTGATAGCAGCCTTCAACCCATCTCCATAGTTGGGTCTGGTGTCTCATCTTCCTCTGACAAAACCCTGTGGAGTTCAGGTCAGGTGAGTTGGCTGCCCAATCAAGTATGGTCAGCAAACCAGGTGCAAGATCCTGCTGGAAAAGAAAGTCCAACTTCTCCATAAAGCTTGTCAGCAGATGGAAGCATGCAGTGTTCCAAAATGTAGTAGTTGTTCTGGCAGTTTTTGTGGGTCGACACCAGCAGGTGACATAGTCCCCCAAATCATCACTCACTCTGGAAAACATGGGACTTGAAGCAACTTGGATTGTGCACCTCTCCAGTCTTATGCCAGACTCCCAGTGGAGCAGGTACGTACAACCCCAATTCCAATGAAGCTGAGATGTTGTGTGAAATGTAAATAACAGGACACGACGTCCATGATTTCCAAAAACAATTTGAAATGTGGACTCATCAGACCACAGCACACTTTTTCCACTTCGTGTCTTCATTTCAAATGAGCTCAGGCCCAAAGAAGGCGGCAGCATTTCTGGATGTTGTTGATGTATGACTTTCGCTTTGCATGGTAGGGTTTTAACTTGCACTTGTAGATGTAGCGACGAACTGTGTTAACTGACAATGGTTTTCTGAAGTGTTCCTGAGCCCATGCAGTAAGATCCTTTGCACAGTGTCAGTTTTTAATGCAGTGCCACCTGAGGGATCGAAGGTCACAGGCATTCAATGTTGGTTTTCGGCCTTGCTGCTTACGTGTAGAAAGTCCTTCAGATTATCTGAATCTTCTGATTATTATGAACTGTAGATGATGGAATCCCTAAATTCCTTGCAATTGAATGTTGAGAAACATTGTTCTTAACCCTCTGGGGCCGACGCCGTCATATACGACAGCTGGGACCAAGCTTTACTAAATTATAAATAATTATAAATAACTTTTTGATATGAGATAGAAACTTACTTTTTTTTTTTTTTGGCTGAAAAGTTAACTCCGTGGACTTGTGAGCCACCGTCGGCCATCTTTGTACTCCTCATAGAAGCTGTGTGATGACATGCTCAACGTGTTGTGTCCAATCGGAATTGGTTCACCATCACATGGTTTTCCAAAATCAGTGGTGGGCACAGTTCTGATAATCCAATAACAGATAATTATCGAAGATAATGTTTTCATTATCGGATTATCTTTTTAAATAACTTTAAAGACCATTATCTGACTAATTATCTTCTGATAAATTTTTGTCTGATAACTTTTAGACCGATAACGTAGTAAACAAAACTGAACAGCAGCAAACATTTTTAAAATTTAAAATCAGTTGAGCACTTACCTGTTAAAAGTTTCCTAACAGATGTATAGTTCCACCCTCGGCAAACAGAAGAGAATTGCTTCCAGGAGAAACCACTCTATCTTCTACAGGCAAAGTAGAACTGGTCACAAAAAATAATAATAATAATAATTTCCTTTAATACCATACTGATACGGTGGCAATATGACCCAAGTCATCCAGAGGCATACATTTTTAACTTATGGTTCAAATTTTAACCAAAGTAATTTTGGACAAGTTATTTAAAATTACTGTCATGTCTGAAATTTTATAAAGTGAAAATATCAGATATATGTTTTAGTTTTAAAGTAATGTGCTAATTTTTAAGGTTTTAGTGAGCACATGCTGTGTCTAGCAGTGCATTATGGATAGGATAGGGTAATCTCAGTACGTTCACGACAGGACAAATGCATTTCAGACACTCTGTTCAGGCTCCACGGACAACAACATTAAACCCTAGTGCCTAAAACTCTCATGAATATATTCTCTGGGTTTATAGACTTTATTGTATTTGCGTTTGTTAAATTCCACGCATTTTAAATGTAGTAGACACGGATTATCTGGAATTTTGTTTTGGCAAGTTTTCAAGGCCTCTACTGCCATCTACTGGCCAGTATTGTTCATGGCAGTATTCGTCCTGAAGCTGAGCAGACACTACAATATTTTTAATCACTGTACTCGGTTTCAGTTCAAACTGTACCAGAGAACTGCACGGTGTAAGAGTTCAGACCGTCCGATTTATGTTCTCACACATTGTACGTTCAAAAACCACACATCGACTCGTGTTTCCGGAAGCAAAAAGTAAGCTTTTTTTTCAAACTTAATTTACAAAAACTCTCGATGGGAGACATCAAAGTTTAAAAACAAAACAAAACGACAAAAAAAAAAAAAACATTACAAGACAGGTCTGCGGTGTTTGCACATGCACAGTGCGAGCGGTTGGATGCTTGTTGCTGTTCAGCAGCAGGATACCCTCACAACGGCTGACCACAATAATATCAAACAGGTCAGATTTTCATTCAACCATACGATCGGCGATCAGGAGGTGGTTGTGAGATGTTAAACGCAGCTTGTCACTCCATGTACACTACATGATGCAGGACGTGTGATTAACCTGAAACGCGGTCCAAAAAATTCTTGCACGAATGAAAAATCATCTGAAAAAGGGCCAAAACTCAGACAGTGTAAAGCCAACATTTATGTGTCAAGACAATATTGAGTGCAAGTTTTACAACATCATAAAACGTGTGCATGGCACTAATAAAATGTGCGCACATTCCACATGCAAAACATTTTGCGATGACACTTCCAGGGCTCCGTAAACATGTCTGTTTTTACTAATAAAAAATTGAATATTTTACAAAAGCACATTTATCTGTAAACACCAACACACGACACACGTCACATTAACGTGTTGGTTTACATAATGAATGACTGAACCAATCAGTGTTTAGCAGAGGCACTTTTACCCAGAATCCTTTGCGATCTGTCTGTGTTTGTTACAAAACCTCAGAATTAGTGCATTGTTCAACATTAAAAGATATATGTTATATTTTAACTTTGTACAAATGACAGAATTGACATTAATGGAGTTATTCTATCAGTATTCACACCAAACCATAAATCAAATCAATTTTATTTATATAGCGCCAAATCACAACAAACAGTCGCCCCAAGGTGCTTTATATTGTAAGGCAAAAGCCATACAATAATTACAGAAAAACCCCAACGGTCAAAACGACCCCCTATGAGCATGCACTTGGCAACAGTGGGAACGAAAACTCCCTTTTAACAGGAAGAAACCTCCAGCAGAACCAGGCTCAGGGAGGGGCAGTCTTCTGCTGGGACTGGTTGGGGCTGAGGGGAGAGAGTCAGGAAAAAGACATGCAATGGAAAAGAGCAGAGATCAGTCACTAATGATTAAATGCAGAGTGGTACATACAGAGCAAAAAGAGGTGAATAAAAAGAAACACTCAGTGCATCATGGGAACCCCCCAGCAGTCTAAGTCTATAGCAGCATAACTAAGGGATGGTTCAGGGTCACCTGATCCAACCCTAACTATAAGCTTTAGCAAAAAAGAAAGTTTTAAGCTTAATCTTAAAAGTAGAGAGGGTGTCTGTCTCCCTAATCTGAATTGGGAGCTGGTTCCACAGGAGAGGAGCCTGAAAGCTAAAGGCTCTGCCTCCCATTCTACTCTTACAAACCCTAGGAACTACAAGTAAGCCTGCAGTCTGAGAGCGAAGCGCTCTATTGGGTGATATGGTACTATGAGGTCCCTAAGATAAGATGGGACCTGATTATTCAAAACCTTATAAGTAAGAAAAAGAATTTTAAATTCTATTCTGGAATTAACAGGGAGCCAATGAAGAGAAGCCAATATGGGTGAAATATGCTCTCTCCTTCTAGTCCCCGTTAGTACTCTAGCTGCAGCATTTTGAATTAACTGAAGGCTTTTCAGGGAACTTTTAGGACAACCTGATAATAATGAATTACAATAGTCCAGCCTAGAAGAAATAAATGCATGAATTAGCTTTTCAGCATCACTCTGAGACAAGACCTTTCTAATTTTAGAGATATTGATAAGTCAGTATAACATTATTTTCCAAGATCTCCGCGTGACCAGAGTATTGTGATTGGGAGAGAGCTGGCTTTCTGGCTGCTCTCAGCTTGCTTCTGTACTGTAAGGTGTGTAGTAAACAAGAGCTTCCAGCAGGGGGCAGGATGTTCAGACATAGAAGTGTGGGCTCATTGTTTGCGTCTTTTGTCGCTTTTGATGCTTCCAAAAGCGATCATGGTGTTAAAACTCAAATTCAGTTTATTAGTAGTTGCAAATGTCCCTGAGACAATACTGGAATTTATCGGTTATCGGTTATCTGCAACTTCCTTTTGGGTGGTTTATCGGTTTATCTTTATCAAAGATAACTTTTCAGTTATCTGATTATCTGATATCGAAGTTACTTTTTTGGTTATCTGTGCCCACTACTGTCCAAAATCCAATCGTAGGGCAGATTTACCTCACGTGATAAACCAAAAATCATTTTCAGAAGTGATATCTTACTAGTTGACCCATTTGAATAGGCCCCTAACTCCTCCAGTGTGCCCTGCGCCATTATGCAGAGTGAAAGTGAAAGCAGACGGAGAGCCTCGCATGACAATCTCACCTGCTCAAACAAAGAGTGTAACTATCAGGATTGCTACACTAGTTTGTGATTTAATGTTACTGGATTACTCTGTGGCTCTCTCCCTCTGGCGTAAAGCACTGTTTACAATATCAATGGGGTGAGGGAGAGGGGCCGCTCCTCAGATTGTGGGAGTCTAAGTGTGAAATGAAAGATTCTTGCAGAGTCAGACAGAAGACTCCAAAACACAGTAGAAGTTTGTGATTTAACCTTTGTGTAATAGCAGACAGAAATTGCTTTGAGATGAAGACAAACAAAAACGCATAGACCATTTTGTATACATTGATCAAACTGTGCATTTGTGTTTATTGTTTGAACTTTTTTGTTGTACAGTCTTTCACACAAGACCTCAAATTACCTTTATAAAGTGTCAAAACAGTTGTTTATTATAGTTTACTGTGTGTTCTGAATAAATGTGTGTGGAAAATTATTTTCCGCTTTACTTTTTCCTTTGTTATTTCTGATTGTAAACCTTTATTACACTTATGAAACACAACAAAAAGCATATATATTATGAAAGAACAGGTTGTCCTGAAAAAAAGAGACATAAAACTTGATTGTGGGACGCAGGGAGAGCTGTTAACAGCAATAATAAAACATTTATGCCAGGCAAGTGAACTGTCCAAAAAGGCCCTCGGACCCCAGAGGATTAAACTGTTGGACTATTTTTTCACGCAGTTGTTCACAAAGTAGTGATCCTCGCCCCATCTTTGCTTGTGAATGGCTGAGCCTTTTTGGGATGCTCCTTTTATACCTTTTATACACTCACCTGTTTCCAATTAACCTGTTCACCCGTGGAATGTTCCAAACAGGTGTTCTTTGAGCATTCATAAACTTTCCCAGTCGTTTGTTGCCCCTGTCCCAGGTTTTTTTGAAATGTGTTGCAGGTATCATTTCAAAATGAGCAAATATTTGCACAAAACAAAAAATTTTATCAGTTTGAACATTAAATATCTTGTCTTTGTGGTGTATTCAGTTGAATATAGGTTGCAGAGGATTTGCAAATCATTGCATTCTGTCTTTATTTACATTTCACACTACGTCCCTATTTCATTGGAATTGTGGTTGTATGATTTTTGGCCAGAATCCTTAACTTGGTGATAGAAGCATCAGATTTCGCATGAATGTTCATAAATCAGCGTGAGCCACTTGAAAGTCCAAGATGGCGGCCAGGTAGAGGTAAATGAAGATTTATACAGGGGTCAAAATTTTAAAATGATCCAGTCATATTGAAAAGTATGCTACATTATTTGTCTGATCATAAAGATAAGGTATAGTTTGGACTGTATGACGGATAAATAATTGATTTTTTCACCATATTCAAATTTTTTTTTTTTAGATGCAGCCGTGTTGTATAGCTTCTTTGCCATATCCTGTTTTTGAGTTCTAATTAAGCAGGTTGAAAAATACCAGGGTCCCCTGTTAACTGCTGACAATCCCAATAAACCAAAAGTTCAGCAGGGGGTGCTGTGCTCTCCACATTGAGCTTTTGGAGGCGGAGGTTACATGGGGCCAGGCTGCGTTCAGTGCCACAGACGGTGATCGCTGTGTTTCATTCAAAGTTTTCAGTAACCTGGACACAGCATGTTTCATTCATTAGTACTTAAGAAATGCAGACAAATTTATAGAAACTGGATGTGCAACTGGCACATTGTGTCCTGCTTGTGTGATTAAAGGTTGTCAGACGTTGATGTTGCATGATGAAGGCCTTTTAATAATAGTAAGACCCTTCGGCTGCTCCCTTGTTTGCATTTGGGGTTGCCACAGCAAATCCAAGGTGGATCTGCATGTTGAATTGGCACAAGTTTTACGCTGGATGCCCTTCCTGACGCAACTCCACATTACATGGAGAAATGTGGCAGGGGTGGGATTTGAACGTGGAAACTTCTGCACTGAAACCAAGTGCATTAACCACTTGGTCACCACCCCTGCTAAAGGCCTTTTAATAATAATTCACTTAAAAAAATAATGGCAAAACTCACATGTAAGTAAAAAAAAAAAAAAAAGAACTGATTAATCGAAAAAATAATTGACCAATTAATTGATTACTAAAATAATTGTTAATTGCAGCCCTAACTAAAACATAATCTGAATGAATGTCAACAAGCAGCACGCGGCTGCTGCAGTGACAACACACAGGACAGGAGCAGGGCAGCTCGCTTCTGCTGCAAGAAAATCAAATGTCTTGACCCAATCTCCCATGAATTGCCACTGATTGTTAGTGCATTTATGGCAAATTAATTATGCAAATGCTAAAAATAACTGCGTGCATGTAGTGCTGTCGCTTTCATTATATATGCACAGATTTGGAAAAGTCTGTTTCATTACAATGACAGAAAAAAACATACATTAGCCTGCCAATCTTCTGTGGGATTAATATGACCACAGTCCAGTTGCACACAAACTGTTGGGGAAAGTGTAGTGACACGGACCCACAACAGGGGGCGCAAATGAACGGTCAATAGATGAGCCAAAAGGTAACAATTTAATGTTGTGAATGTGCACAACGATTATACAGACAATCACAGAATCTGATAGCAGTCAATACACAACGGTGACGTGTGGGCAGGCTCGAGGATAGAAGACGTCTCCTGAGAAGAGCCGGAACCACACGATTTCCACCGCCACCGAACCTGGTGAATACTGGAGCCGCCAAGTCCCGAATTCCCAGGTGGTCACCGTCCCCGACTGTCGGATCTGGTACTGCTGGCGAGGAGCACAAACAGTGAGATGTGGGTGTGTGCACACCCAGTAACAAAAACAGTCAGAAGGTGGAAAGTCACCTCCACCTCTAATCACACACTCATGCAGCTCCTGTTAAATCACTTATCTGGCTGGACTGTGAAGCAAAGCCGTCGCTGATCACACTTTACGCCAATCCCACAGATAAGGAAACACCACAGGAATATGGCTGCAAAGAAGTTCAGATTATTACTCAATGTTTAGACACAGCAGAGAATGTTACCTTCACAGGTAGATGATATCTCGGCAGCGAGGTGGAGATGACGTCCGGCTTTTATGGAGTGGATTGATGAAGTGGAGATGGGTGACAGCTGTCATGAGTTGACAGCTGTCAACCCCGGCTGTGTCCGTGGCGGCAGCGCCCTCTCGTGCCTGAAGCCCGCACTTCAGGCAGGGCGCCCTCTGGTGGTGGGCCAGCAGTACCTCTTCTTCTGGCGGCCCACACAACAGGACCCCTCCCTCAACGGGCGCCTCCTGGCGCCCAACCAGGCTTGTTTGGGTGGTAGAAGTCGGCCAGGAGGGCCAGGTCCAGGATGAAGCTCCTCTTCACCCAGGAGCGTTCCTCTGGTCCATACCCCTCCCAGTCCACCTTACGACGGACGTTCAGGAGCCTGCGCACTGTCCATGCAGGCTCCCCGTCAATGATCTGGGCAGGAGGCGGTGCCGGTCCAGGAGTGCAGAGGGTGGAGGTGTGGTATGGCTTGACACGTGAGACATGAAAGACCGGGTGGATCTGCAGTGAAGCTGGTAGCTTCAGCTTCACTGCGGCTGGACTGAGGACTATGAGGATCTGGAATGGTCCAATGTAACGTTCCTTCAGCTTAGGGGAGTCCACTTGTAAGGGGATGTCCTTCGTTGATAGCCATATCTCCTGCCTGGGTAAGCAGGGGCCGGGGAATGCCGGCGGTCTGCATGGGCCTTAGCCCTCATCCGGGCCTTCAACAAGGCAGAGCGGGCGGTGCGCCACACCCGTCGGCATCTTCGCAGGTGGACCTGGACCGAGGGCACACCGACCTCTCCCTCCACCACGGGGAACAGTGGGGGCTGATACCCCAGACACACTTCGAACGGGGAGAGGCCGGTGGCAGAGGACACCTGGCTGTTATGGGCATACTCGATCCAGGCAAGATGGTCACTCCAGGTCGGTGGGTGCGCGGACGTGACGCAGCGGAGGGCCTGTTCAAGTTCTTGGTTGGCCCGCTCTGCCTGTCCGTTGGTCTGAGGATGATACCCGGACGAGAGGCTCACGCTGGCCCCCAGTTCCCTGCAGAAACTCCTCCACACCTGTGAGGAGAACTGAGGACCACAGTCCGAGACGATGTCCGCTGGTATCCCATGCAGACGCACGACGTGGCGGACGAGGAGGTCTGCTGTCTCCTGGGCCGTTGGGAGCTTCGGGAGGGCCATGAAGTGGGCCGCCTTGGAGAATCGGTCCACTATCGTGAAGATGGTCATCATGCCCTGGGACGGTGGGAGACCCGTGACAAAGTCCAGGCCAATGTGGGACCAGGGGCGACGAGGCACCGGTAGAGGCTGCAGAAGTCCTTGTGTCTTCGTGTGGTCTGCCTTGCCCCTGGCACAGGTGGTACAGGCCTGGACATACTCCCGGACGTCGGCCTCCATAGACGCCCACCAGAAGTGCTGCCGGACAACTGCCACGGTCCTTCGCACCCCCGGATGACAGGAGAGCTTGGAACCGTGACAGAAGTCCAAGACTGCAGCTCTGGCCTCTGGTGGGACGTATAAACGGTTCTTCGGACCGGTTCCTGGGTCCGGGCTCCATGCCAGGGCCTCGCGGACGGTCTTCTCCATGTCCCAGGTGAGGGTGGCCACGATAGTGGACTCAGGAATGATGGACTCTGGTGGATCCGACAGCTCCGTCTTGACTTCATCTTCGTGTACCCAGGACAAGGCATCAGATCTCTGGTTCTTGGTCCCGGGGCGATAGGTGATCCGGAAGTCAAAACGCCCGAAGAACAGTGACCAGCGGGCTTGCCTGGGGTTCCGCTTGGTGGTCCTGATATACTCCAGGTTCCGATCGTCAGTGAAAACCGTGAACAGCACAGACGCTCCCTCCAACAGGTGTCTCCACTCCTCAAGAGCCTCTTTCACCGCAAGGAGTTCTCGATTGCCGACGTCATAGTTCCGTTCAGCTGGGGTCAACCTGCAAGAAAAGTAGGCACACGGGTGAAGAACCTTATCGGTCTCTCCGCTCTGGGATAGCACGGCTCCTATCCCTGAGTCAGAGGCGTCCACTTCAACCACAAACTGACGGTTAGGGTCGGGCTGCACCAGAACTGGTGCAGACGAGAACCGGCGTTTCAACTCCTTGAACGCGGCTTCGCACTGATCCGACCAGGTGAAGGGGACTTTTGGAGAGGTCAGGGCTGTCAGGGGGCTAACTACCTGACTGTAGCCCTTAATGAACCTCCTGTAGAAATTTGAAAAGCCGAGGAACTGTTGCAGCTTGCTACGGCTTGTTGGTTGGGGCCAATCTCTCACCGCCGCAACCTTGGCCGGATCAGGGCGACGGAGTTGGAGGAGATGATAAACCCCAGGAAGGACAAAGAGGTGCGGTGAAACTCACACTTCTCGCCCTTCACAAACAGCTGGTTCTCCAACAACCGCTGCAGGACCTGACGTACATGCTGGACATGAGTCTCAGGGTCCGGGGAAAAGATGAGTATGTCATCCAGATATACGAAGACGAATCGGTGCAGGAAGTCCCACAAGATGTCGTTTACCAAAGCTTGGAACGTCGCAGGGGCGTTAGTGAGGCCGAACGGCATGACCAGGTACTCAAAATGACCTAATGGGGTGTTAAATGCCGTCTTCCATTCGTCTCCCTTCCGGATCCGAACCAGGTGATACGCATTCCTAAGGTCCAGTTTGGTGAAAATTTGGGCTCCATGCAGGGGCGTGAACACTGAATACAACAGGGGTAAAGGGTATCGATTACGAACCGTTATGTCGTTCAGCCCCCTGTAATCAATGCATGGACGGAGTCCGCCATCTTTCTTGCCCACAAAAAAGAAACCTGCACCCATCGGGGAGGTGGAATTCCGGATCAGCCCGGCAGCTAATGTGTCCCGGATGTAGATCTCCATTGATTCACGCTCAGGTCGTGAGAGATTGTACAGCCTGCTGGACGGGAACTCAACGCCCGGGACCAAATCAATGGCATAATCGTACGGACGGTGCGGGGGAAGGGTGAGCGCCAGATCCTTGCTGAAGACGTCAGCAAGATCGTGGTACTCAACTGGCACCGCCGTCAGATTGGGAGGGACTTTAACCTCCTCATTAGCTTTTACACCGGGAGGAACCGAGGATCCTAAACAATTCCGGTGGCAGGTTTCGCTCCACTGAGCCACAACCCCAGACGGCCAATCAATCTGGGGATTGTGTTTAATCATCCATGGGAAGCCCAAAATCACGCGGGAGGTAGAACGAGTCACAAAAAACTCAATCTCCTCCCTGTGATTCCCAGACACTACCAGGGTTACAGATAGTGTCTTGTGTGTGATAAAAGGGAGAAGAGTGCCATCTAGTGCTCGCACCTTCACTGGCGAAGAAAGCGCCACCAGAGGGAGCCCTACCTCCCTTGCCCATCTGCTGTCCAGCAGATTCCCTTCTGACCCCGTGTCCACCAGTGCTGGGGCTTGAAGGGTTAAATCCCCGCTCAGGATTGTAACTGGGAGTTGTGCTGAAAGATGTGTATGACCCACGTGAATTTTTTGACCCCCCCTCAGCCCTGTCTTATTGGCAGGCGTTTGTGTTTTGACCGTTTGAGGCAGTCTCTCTGCTGATGCTCACTCGAGCCGCAGACAAAGCACTCCCCGCGGACCAGCCTCCTCTGTCTGAATGTGGCCCTGCTTGTGTCCCTAGCATCATCAGCAGGGGGAGCTGTAGCCACACGGAGCGCTGTGGCTGTGGAGCGTGGGGAAGGCGGCTCCCTTTCGGACCCGGGAGGAAGAGGGACGGCTTGTACCTGACCACGCCCTTCGCCTCGCTCCCGTCGGCATTCTTCTAACCGATTGTCCAATCGTATAACCAAATCGATAAGCTCAGCCAAATCCCGCGGTTCCTCCTTAGCCACCAGGTGCTCCTTCAAGACTGACGACAGTCCGTTTATGAAGGCGGCGCGGAGCGCAGTTATATTCCAGCCGGATCTCGCAGCCGTGATGCGGAAGTCGACTGCATATTTGGCTGCGCTCCGGCGCCCCTGTCTCATTGACAGCAGCACGGTAGACGCGGTTTTGCCTCTGTTAAGGTGATCAAAAACAGTTCTGAGCTCCCTCACAAACCCAGTATAGGAGGCAAGGAGCCGTGAGCTTTGCTCCCAAAGTGCTGTAGCCCAAGCGCGTGCCTCACCTTGAAGCAAATTAATCACGTAAGCCACCTTACTGGCGTCAGACGCGTACATCACGGGACGCTGTGCAAAGACGAGCGAACACTGCATAAGAAAGTCCGTGCACGTCTCCACACAACCTCCGTACGGCTCTGGGGGGCTTATGGATGCTTCAGGGGTTGGTGGGGGGGGTTGTTGAATGACCAGTGGAATGTCTGTATTTGGCACCGGGTCGGCAGGAGGAGGTGCTGCAGCAGCGCCCTGAGCGCGCGCTTCCACCTGCGTGGTGAGAGCCTCCATCCTGCGATTAAGGATGATGTTTTGCTCGGTCATCAGGTCTATCCGAGCGGTAAAGGCGGTGAGGATGTGCTGCAACTCACCAATCACGCCTCCAGCCGATGCCTGTGCACCCTGCTCTTCCATTGGCTGTCCAACAGATGGTTGACGCCCCTCGGGATCCATGACATTTGCTGAGATATCCTGTTGGGGAAAGTGTAGTGACACGGACCCACAACAGGGGGCGCAAATGAACGGTCAATAGATGAGCCAAAAGGTAACAATTTAATGTTGTGAATGTGCACAACGATTATACAGACAATCACAGAATCTGATAGCAGTCAATACACAACGGTGACGTGTGGGCAGGCTCGAGGATAGAAGACGTCTGTCCTGAGAAGAGCCGGAACCACATGATTTCCACCGCCACAGAACCTGGTGAATACTGGAGCCGCCAAGTCCCGAATTCCCAGGTGGTCACCGTCCACGACTGTCGGATCTGGTACTGCTGGCGAGGAGCACAAACAGTGAGATGTGGGTGTGTGCACACCCAGTAACAAAAACAGTCAGAAGGTGGAAAGTCACCTCCACCTCTAATCACACACTTGTGCAGCTCCTGTTAAATCACTTATCTGGCTGGAGTCTGAAGCGAAGCCGTCACTGATCACACTTTACGCCAATCCCACAGATAAGGAAACGCCACAGGAATACGGCTGCAAAGAAGTTCAGATTATTACTCAATGTTTAGACACAGCAGAGAATATTACCTTCACAGGTAGATGATATCTCGGCAGCGAGATGGAGATGACGTCCGGCTTTTATGGAGTGGATTGATGAAGTGGAGATGGGTGACAGCTGTCATGAGTTGACAGCTGTCAACCCCGGCTGTGTCCGTGGCGGCAGCGCCCTCTCGTGCCTGAAGCCCGCACTTCAGGCAGGGCGCCCTCTGGTGGTGGGCCAGCGGTACCTCCTCTTCTGGCGGCCCACATAACACAAACACACACACACCTGCCTACAAAAACACATGCACACACACAACTTTTTACAATAATAAAAAAATGTATTATCAGAATGAGATATTACCATTATGAACCCCATGGCATTTAGTTCAGACAAAGCAGCAGATGCTGGTCCAGGTTCTGGTCCCTCATCTTGTCCAAGCAACAATGAGGATGTTAGTGAAGGTGAGCTTATAGACAAGCAAATGATTTAAGTAAAATGTATTTTAATTGTCATTTGTTAATTATTGGTTCAAGCAATACATGTTCAAATGAAAATAAACTATACACTATTACAGAGAATTACAAAGTGTACAGAATAAGAATAGGGCTATTATGGTATGTATGTAGATGGTATATAATATGAATGAACCGTTTTCATTATTTTTTTAGCAAACAAAAATATATTGCATTGATTTATTCAGTCTAATATTGTTAAGAAATAACAGGAATAACCTTCTTTTTTCAAATACATGTTATAAAATGTCATTTTTATAATGACATTATTTTATAATACCTCATAAGACAGGACAGTTGTAGGTTAAGGCATTGCTTTATTGCACAAAAACAATAAAGTTTATTAGTTTGAACAATAAATATCAATATATACATATCAATATAGGTTGAAGAGGATTTGCAAATCATTGTATTCTGTTTTTGTTTACATTTTACAAAACGTCCCAACTTCATTGGAATTGGGGTTGTATTTTGTAGGACCAACTCCTTGTTCTTTAGAACATTTATTTCCATGGAGCTGGTTGAACACCAATTTCAAAAGCTCCGTACATGGTTAAAATACAGATTCTCACTTTCGATATTGCCCTCCTGCAGTAGAGCAACCAACACCATATCATCTGCGTACTTAGACAAAAAATAAATAATCAACATTAAACTCATTTGTGTACACAGAAAAAAGAGGGTGAAAAAATTGTACCCTGTGGTGCTCCTGTGTTCAACACCATCTTGTCTGAAATGGGACCATTTACAAGGACTTTTCATGGGCGATCAGAGAGGAAATCTCTGATCTACTGAATAATGCCACCGTTAACCCCGAGATCTGAGTCGCTGCAAAAGGATGTGTATTTGCATATAAGCAGATGTAAAATCAATCAAAAGAATTCCAGCATAATGTGTGAGAGCTTGTAGATGCTTCGTTATGGTGTTGATCAAGGTTACAGTGGCATCATCTGTGCCCCTCTTGTTTTATACGTAAATTGTAGGTGATCACAAAGTCACAATGCAAGTCATAGTTCTCATCTTGTATCTGAAAATAAGCATTTTTGTAAAACAATTTAAATTAAAGCTGAATGTCCACTCTTCAATCACATCATCTCCATCTCCATCGTGGTGGAGCACAGAGGCAAAATTACAACTCTGTCACAGTCCAAATACTTTTGGCAAAGATTAATCTGCTGCCATCCTTAAACTCTAATGATATTTATGAACTGGGAGTTTCAGCTTCACTGTGGCTGGACTGATGACCTTGGTGATGGTGTATGGTCCGATGTACCTGTCCATTAGTTTCTGTGAGTCCGTATGCAAAGGCATGTTCTTGGTTGAAAGCCAAACCTCCTGCCCGGGCTGGTATGCGGGGGCCGGGGTATGTCGGCGGTCCGCATGGCTCTTCGCCCTCATCCGGGCTTTCAGAAGGGCAGAGCGGGCTGTGCGCCACACCCGACGGCACCTTCTGAGGTGGGCCTGGACCGAGGGGACCCCGACCTCTCCCTCCACAGCCGGAAACAGTGGGGGCTGGTACCCCAAACACACCTCGAATGGTGAGAGGCCGGTCGCCGAAGATATTTGGCTGTTGTGGGCGTACTCGATCCAGGCCAGATGTTGACTCCAGGCCGTCAGGTGCGCAGGGGTCACACATCTTAGGGCCTGCTCCAGATCTTGATTAGCCCGCTCTGCTTGTCCATTAGTCTGGGGGTGGTACCCGGACGAGAGGCTCACGGTGGCCCCCAGTTCCCTACAGAAACTCCTCCAGACTTGTGAGAAGAACTGGGGACCATGGTCTGAGACGAAGTTCGTAGGGATACCATGCAGATGCACGACGTGGTGGACCAGGAGGTCTGCAGTCTCCTGGGCCGTCGGGAGCTTCGGGAGGGCCACGAAATGGGCCACCTTGGAGAACCGGTCCACTATCGTCAAGATGGTCATCATACCCTGGGACACAGGGAGACACGTGATGAAGTCCAGGCCTATATGGGACCAGGGGCATTGAGGCACCGGCAACAGCTGGAGGAGTCCTTTTTCCTGTTGGTGAACAGCCTTGCCCCTGGCGCAGATGGTGCAGGCCCGGACATACTCCCGGACATCGGTTTCTAGTGATGCCCACCAGAAACGCTGCTGGACCACTGCCACGGTCCTTCGCACCCCTGGATGGCAGGAGAGCTTGGAACCATGACAGAAGTCCAGGACCGCAGCTCTTGCCTCTGGTGGGATGTACAGTCTGTTCTTTGGTCCTCCACCGGGGTCCGGGTGCCGCGTCAGGGCCTCCCTGACGATGGCTTCCACGTCTCACGTGAAGGTGGCGACGATAGTGGACTCCGGGATGATGGTGTCAGGTGGATCCGACAGCTCTGTTTTGACCTCCTCTTTGTGCACCCAGGACAGTGCGTCAGACCATTGGTTTTTGGTCCCAGGGCGGTATGTAATCCGGAAGTCAAAACGACCAAAGAACAGTGCCTGGTGTTCAGATGCTTAGCGGTCTGGATGTATTCCAGGTTCCGATGGTCAGTGAAAACCGTGAAAGGTACCACAGCTCCCTCCAACAAGTGTCTCTCCTCCAGGGCCTCTTTCACCGCTAGGAGCTCCCGATTGCCGACGTCATAGTTTCGTTCTGCTGGGGTTAACCTGCAGGAAAAATAGGCACAAGGGTGGAGGACCTTGTCAGACTCCCCGCTCTGGGACAGCATGGCTCCCATCCCTGAGTCAGAGGCATCCACTTCAACAACAAACTGGCGGCTAGGATCGGGCTGCACCAGAACTGGCGCAGTCGAGAACCGGCGTTTCAACTCCCTAAACGCGGCTTCGCACCAATCTGACCAGGTGAAGGGGACTTTTGGGGAAGTCAGGGCTGTCAGGGGACCAACCACCTGACTGTAACCCTTGATGAACCTCCTACAGAAATTCGCGAAGCCGAGGAACTGTTGCAGCTTCCTACGGCTTGCTGGTTGGGGCCAATCTCTCACCGCCGCAACCTTGGCCGGATCGGGTGCGACGGAGTTGGAGGAGATAATGAACCCCAGGAAGGACAAAGAAGTATGGTGGAGGTGCGGTGAAACTCACACTTCTCGCCCTTCACAAACAGCCGGTTCTCCAACAACCGCAGCAGGACCTGACGCACATGCTTCACATGGGTCTCAGGATCCGGGGAGAAGATGAGGATATCGTCCAGGTATACGAAGACGAACTGATGCAGGAAGTCTTGCAAGACGTCGTTTACCAAAGCTTGGAACGTCACGGGGGCATTAGTGAGGCCGAATGGCATGACCAGGTACTCAAAGTGACCTAAGGGGTGTTAAATGTCGTCTTCCATTCGTCTCCCTTCCGGATCCGAACCAGGTGATGCGCATTTCTAAGATCCAGTTTTGTGAACATTTTGGCTCCATGCAAGGGCGTGAACACTGAATCCAACAGAGGCAATGGGTATCGATTGCGAACCATAATCTCGTTCAACCCTCTGTAATCAATGCATGGACGGAGTCCGCCGTCCTTCTTGCCCACAAAAAAGAAACCCGCACCTAACGGGGAGGAAGAGTTCCGGATTAACCCAGCAGCTAAACAGTCCCGGATGTAGGTCTCCATTGATTCGCGCTCAGGGCGTGAGAGGTTGTACAGTCTACTGGACGGATACTCAGCGCCCGGAATCAAATCAATGGCACAATCATACGGTCGGTGTGGGGGAAGCGTGAGTGCCAGATCTTTGCTGAAAACGTCAGCAAGATCATGGTACTCAGCCGGCACCGCCGCAAGATTGGGGGGAACACGGACCTCCTCTTTAGCAGTTGCACCGGGTGGGACCGAGGATCTTAAACACTCCCGGTGGCAGGTTTCGCTCCAATGAGCCACAACCCCAGTCGGCCAATCAATCCGGGGATTGTGCTTATTCATCCATGGATAACCCAAAATGATTCTGGAGGTAGAAGGTGTTACAAAAAACACAATCTCCTCCCTGTGATTCCCAGACACAACCAGTGTTAAGGTGTGTGATTAATGGAAGAAGGGTGCCATCTAGTGCCCGTACCTTCAAAGGTGAAGGAAGGGCCACTAGAGGGAGCCCTACTTCCTTAGCCCATCTGCTATCCAGCAGATTCCCCTCTGACCCCGTGTCGATTAGTTCTGGGGCATGAAGGGTTAAATCCCCACAGAGGATCATAACTGGGACTCGTGCGGATTTTCGTGCATTCCCCGCATGTGTGTTGTGACCCACCCTTAGCCCAGTCTCTAAAGGCGAGTGTTGGTGCTTTGACCGCTTGGGGCAATCCTTCTGCAAATGCTCACTCGAGCCGCAGATAACACACTCTCCGCTGGCCAGTCTCCTTTGTCTCTTTACTGATCTCATTTTGGTCCTGCTCGTTTCCATGACAATGTCAGCAGGAGGAGCTGTTGTCACGCGGAGCGCTCTGGCTTTGGAGCGTGGGGAAGGCGGCGCTGATTCGGACCCGGAAGGGGGAGGGATGGCTCATGCCCGGCCACGTCCTTTGTCTCGCTCCCATCAACGTTCTTCTATTCGGTTGTCTAACCGTATAACGAGGTCGATAAGCCCGTCTAATTCCCACGGCTCGTCCTTAGCCACCAGGTGCTCCTTAAGGACCGGAGACAGTCCATTTACAAAGGCGGCGTGGAGCGCTACCGTATTCCAGCCGGCTCTCGCTGCCACGATGCGGAAGTCGACTGCATACTCAGCGGCGCTCCGACGCCCCTGTCGTATCGACAGCAGCACGTTTGAACTCTGTCTGAACTCCCTCACAAACCCAGTTCATGTGTTAGAAGCCGTGAACTCTGTTCCCAAAGCGACGTAGCCCAGGCGCGTGCCTCACCTCGAACCAAATTAACGACATAAGCCACCCGGCTGGAGTCTGACGCGTACATTACGGGACGTTGTGCGAAGACAAGCGAGCACTGCATTAAGAAGTCCGCGCACGTCTCAACACAACCTCCGTACGGCTCCGGGGGGCTAATGTATGCTTCAGGGGATGGGGGGGGTTCGGTGAACGACCACTGGAGGGTCTCTGTTCAGCAACAGGTCCACAGGAGGAGGAGCAGCAGCCGCGCCCTGGGCGCGCGCTTCCACCTGAGCGGTGAGAGCCTCCATCCTATGATCGAGCAGTATGTTCTGCTCGGTCACCAAATCCAGCCGAGCAGTGAGGGTGGTTAATATTTGCTGCAACTCACCCAACCTGCCTCCTGCTGGAGCCTGTGCACCTTGCATCTCCATTGATTGTTCAACGGATGGTATGTGCCCCTCGGAATCCATGACGTGTGGCCGAGTTATCCTGTTGGGAAAGTGTATGTAATCCGGAAGTCAAAACCACAAAATCACAGTTCCTTCCTGAGGGAAAAAATCCACCACTCCCAGAAAACAGGAACACTGAGAACGTGCAGTACCAACAGTATACGAGGTCTATTAGATAAGAAACCGACACTTTTATTTTTTTTTTAACTATATGGATTTGAATGACGTGTGATTACACCAATCATGTGAGTTTTTTTCACGCGTGTCGGTGACGTCATTTCCCTGTGGGCAGGCCTTGAGTGAGATGTGGTTCAGCCCTCTCGGCTGAATTCCTTTGTTTCACACGCTGCTCGAGATGGCGCGCGTTGCTTTATCAAAATTTTTTCTGGACCTGTGAGGAATATCCGAGTGGACACTATTTGAGAAATTTAGCTGGTTTTCGGTGAAAAGTTTAACGGCTGATGAGAGATTATGGGGTGTTTCTGTCGCTGTAAGGACTTCCCACGGAGCGGGACGTCGCGCAGCGTCTCCAGACGCCGTCGTCGGCCTGTTTCAACCTGAAAACTAATTTAAGGCTTAATTCACCCAGGACGTCGTGAGAGAACAGAGAAGATTCAGAAGAGGCCGGCATGAGGACTTTATGCGGACATTCCACTGTTTAAGGACATTTTTTTAATGAAAGATGTGCGCGCAAATTGGCCGAGTCGTTTCCGTGACGACTCGGCGAATCTGTGTGCGCCGCGACAGGAAAAACACCTCCGTGTTGAAAACCATTTGTAAAATTCAGGCAGCTTTTGATGGCTTTCAACAAGTGAGTAACTGAGAAATTGTTTAACAGCTTGGGCATGTTCCAACTTGCCCGTTAAGGTTTCCAACGGAGGTGTTTTTCCTGTCGCGACCCCCCGCGGTCGGGTCCGGCCCGACATGCGACTCTGCCCGCACGTTCTTTCATTACAAAATGTCTGTTAACAATGGGATGTCCTTATGCCGACTTCTTCTGAATGTTCTCTATTCTCTGACGACTTACTGGGTCAACAGAGCCTGAAATGTGGAAGTTTTCAACTTGAAACGGCAAGATGCTGCCGCCTCGAAGCGCAGATTGCCGTCAGGCACCGTGGGCCGTCCTTAAAGCGACACTTGCAGACCAAAATCTCTCATCAGCCGTTAAAATTTTTTACCGAAAACCAGCTGAATTTATGGAATGGCGTCCACTCAGTTGTGCCTTACAGTTTTGAAAAAATTTTGATCAAACAAAGTAGCAGTCTCTGAGCCATTCCTAAACAATGAAAAAATCGACGAGAGGGTGGGCCACTCACTCAAAGACTGCCCACAGGCGAATGACGCAACCGACAGGCGTGAAAAAACTCTTGCATGCCCACGAGGGTTCAAGCATGTCTGATGTAATCACATGTGATTCAAATCCATATGTTTTTTGAAAAAAATAATAAGGTCGGATACTTTTCTAACAGACCTCGTACTTAAAGATAAGTGAAGTGAGGAGTGGAAACGCCAACTCCCTCCAACTTCCACAAACCCAGCTCCAAGCTGCGAGTATACAAAGGTTACGATTGCAAAAATCAGTAGCAAGAATTGTGCGAACGGCACAAAATGGCTGAGTAGGTTACCTGTGTGGTAAGCTGATAACTCGGCAGGGTTCTGATGAGTCTCCCAGGCTTTTATGGTGGTCATGATGATCAAATCAAATCAAATCAATTTTATTTATATAGCGCCAAATCACAACAAACAGTTGCCCCAAGGCGCTTCATATTGTAAGGCAAAGCCATACAATAATTACGGAAAAACCCCAACTCTCAAAACGACCCCCTGTGAGCAAGCACTTGGCGACAGTGGGAAGGAAAAACTCCCTTTTAACAGGAAGAAACCTCCAGCAGAACCAGGCTCAGGGAGGGGCAGTCTTCTGCTGGGACTGGTTGGGGCTGAGGGAGAGAACCAGGAAAAAGACATGCTGTGGAGGGGAGCAGAGATCAATCACTAATGATTAAATGCAGAGTGGTGCATACAGAGCAAAAAGAGAAAGAAACATTCAGTGCATCATGGGAACCCCCCAGCAGTCTAAGTCTATAGCAGCATAACTAAGGGATGGATCAGGGTCACCTGATCCAGCCCTAACTATAAGCTTTAGCAAAAAGGAAAGTTTTAAGCCTAATCTTAAAAGTAGAGAGGGTGTCTGTCTCCCTGATCTGAATTGGGAGCTGGTTCCAGAGGAGAGGAGCCTGAAAGCTGAAAGCTCTGCCTCCCATTCTACTCTTACAAACCCTAAGAACTACAAGTAAGCCTGCAGTCTGAGAGCGAAGTGCTCTATTGGGGTGATATGGTACTATGAGGTCCCTAAGATAAGATGGGACCTGATTATTCAAAACCTTATAAGTAAGAAGAAGAATTTTAAATTCTATTCTAGAATTAACAGGAAGCCAATGAAGAGAGGCCAATATGGGTGAGATATGCTCTCTCCTTCTAGTCCCTGTCAGTACTCTAGCTGCAGCATTTTGAATTAACTGAAGGCTTTTCAGGGAACTTTTAGGACAACCTGATAATAATGAATTACAATAGTCCAGCCTAGAGAAATAAATGCATGAATTAGTTTTTCAGCATCACAGAGACAAGAGACAAGACCTTTCTAATTTTAGAGATATTGCGCAAATGCAAAAAAGCAGTCCTACATATTTGTTTAATATGTGCATTGAATGACATATCCTGATCAAAAATGACTCCAAGATTTCTCACAGTATTACTAGAGGTCAGGGTAATGCCATCCAGAGTAAGGATCTGGTTAGACATCATCTGGTTAGATGATGATGATGATGACTGACAGATGTCAGTGTGGCGCACCTGGAGCTCCTGTGAGGCGGCTGCGCCCTCTGGTGCCTGAAACCCGACAACAGGCAGGGCACCCTCTGGTGGTGAGCCAGCAGTTCCTCCTCTTCAGGCGGCCCACACAACAGGAACTGGACTGAGAAGCAATCAAAGTGTGAAGGAACACAACAAATAAGTAGAACATCTGGGGATTACACATCTGGCCCAGGACCCATCAGCCCGACTCCAACGATTTTCTGCTTGCAACTCCATAGATCCACAGTGGATTTTCAGCAATGTATTCATCAAGTAAAAGTTTATCTTCTGAGCTCTCCAACAGTGGACAACTCTTCAATAGGTATCAAGTATATGATGAGCCTGATCTCTGAGAGAGCAGCTCACACCTCCTACCCCACAAAAACACAGACTTCTTGTACTGACAGTTTGGTCTTTGTCTGTAGGATTGGCTCTCCATGGTCACCATATAGCAGTGATGAAGATGCACCGCGGTGCGTCACTGGAGCCAGGGGTGAATCATCAGCTGCTTAAAGTCAGGTCGCTCCTCCGGACATCTGCGCAGACATTTGTCCAAGAAATTCTGGCAGTCTGAGGAAAAATAACAAGAGCAAAGATAAATGTTGGAACCTGATACATTTATCAAAAGCATAAATAAAGAGAAAACAAGTTGTGCTGCAGACAGGGATGGAATGGATCAAAAATCCACAGTCTGGATTAGATCACAGTTTTCAGTTACTGAAAACTGGGGTGGCAAATATCACTTTGCTTTTATTTAATATATGTGTGTGTGTGTGTGTGTGTGTGTGTGTGTGTGTGTGTGTGTGTGTGTGTGTGTGTGTGTGTGTGTGTGTGTGTGTGTGTGTGTGTGTGTGTGTGTGTGTGTGTGTGTAAAGAACTGAGAAAACAAGTAACTTTTGACCATTCAGGACCGTTCCTGAATGAGACCAATGGAGCATCATATTTTTAAATAAATTCCTTGTCCTATTTAATAGCAATATAAAGCAGTATTAGGTATAAAAAATTATTTTTGCCAAAATCATAAAAACTAATAAAAAGAAAAATAGACAAAGCAGTTTGATGTGTATAAGATCAAATTCATTTTCAAAAACATGACCATGTCTACATTTTCTAATGATAGGGTCGTAGTCATAATAATAATCACAATTCATGTACTTTCTATATCTGCTTATTCCAATAAAGGGGCACAGATGGTGCAGGCTGCACCATCTGTGGTGAGGTGAGATACACCTTTGTCAGGACGCCAGTGTTGGGAAAGTGTAGGAACACGGACCCACAACAGGGGGCGCAAATGAACGGACAATGGAGTAAGTCAAAATAACAACGCTTTACTGTTGTGAATGTGCACAACGAATACAACCAATTACAGAAATGGACAACAGTCAATACACAAAAGTGTCGTGTGGGCAGGCTCGAAGATAGGAGACGCCTCTCGAAGGTAAGACCGGAACCACACGGCTTCCTCCGCCACAGGACCCCGGGAATACTGGAGCCGCCAAGTCCCGAACTCCCAGGTGGCCACTGCCTCCGCGTGTCGGACCTGGTACTGCTGGCGAGGGAAAAAGAACAGTTAGATGGGGGCGCGTTTGCACCCAGAACTCCGAACGGCAGGAAAGGTACCTCCACCTCTCGTTGGAACAGTAATCCAATAAACTAGCTCAGTCAAGAATATGTACTCTGTATGCTTCGATAAGTTACCTCTCCGGTAGAAACGATATCTCGGCGATGAGGTGGAGATGCCGTCCTGCTGATATACCCCAGTGATAATTGCCGTCAGCTGTCTCAGGTGATGGGTGACAGCTGTTACCGAGGCTGCTCCTGTGGGGCGGCGGCGCCCTCTGGTGCCTGGAGCCCGCACTCCAGGCAGGGCGCCCTCTGGTGGTGGTGGGCCAGCAGTACCTCCTCTTCAGCGGCCCACACAACAGCCAGTCTATCACAGGGCAGTAATAATAACTTTGTTTGTGCAGCACTTAAATGCAACCTCCTGAGCAGGTTCACCACTTGGTAAGAGTCGGGAAAACTCCTTTTTGCTGGAACTCTGTGGACTCTCACCTCCACCTGTGATTGGCTCAGTGGGCTCAAGATAACATGGGGAAGAGACAGCACATACACCTCCCTCAATTCCTGATATTTGGGAGGAATTGTTTCTGTGCTTGACAGTAAATCTTTATTCCATTAATTATGGTCTGTTATATGACTAGTTCCAGACTTACTTTGGAACATGAAATTGGTAGTCAATCAAACTAACAACCTATAGACACAAGTAAAGACCAGCTTTACAAATATGGTATTTAAAAGAAAGATACTGACATACAACCATCAAGGAACTGCACTGGAGTGAGAAAAATAGGACCAACAATATTTTGTATGTCTTACTTTGAGATGCTTTCAGTTCCATGTTCAGTTTTTGCAGAAGGAACTTTTCGGTGGTGAATGGTTCAGATCCCAGGAGGCTGTACAGCACCACACCCAGCTGCCACACGGTGCAAGGAACAGCCCTGTATCGCTGCTTGAGGAAACATTCTGGAGGGCCAGTCAGGAGCGTACCTAAAATATAGAGCACAGAGACGGATTACACGGACAGAAAGAAGGCCAAGACACATTTAAATACAAAACGTACAAATCCAGAGTTTGGGAGCATGAGCAAGTGGTGTACCTTTGAAAGCTCTGTAATAGTCCGTCTTTGCCAATGTGCCACATCCAAAGTCGATAATCCTCACTCGCGGGAAACCCTTTGTCATCTCAATCAGGGTATTTTCTTCCTTGATGTCCCGATGAAAGATACCCTTTGCATGAAGGTCTGCAGCTCCACGGACCAACTGGCGCATGATGCACTGAAAGACATCAACAGGAGACTGATGACATCAGCAAGACAATGACATCACAACAGCCAGGGTGTGTGTGTGTGTGTGTGTGTGTGTGTGTGTGTGTGTGTGTGTGTGTGTGTGTGTGTGTGTGTGTGTGTGTGTGTGTGTGTATATTTTCTCTTCTTTACTCTGTGTTTCATGTTACTTCAGAATTTTTTGACTGGATGTGTTTTCACCCATAGGTGGCGCTATTTTCAAATGTTTCTGTGTTGAAAACCTTTCAGCACTTTTGCAGTGACTTTGGACTGAAATGACATTAAGCTGCTTACTTTGGCCTCGTTCTCCATCAGAAGGCCTTTCTTCTTGGAAACATAGTCAGCGAGGTCACAGCAGGGAGATGGTCTCTCCATAATCAAGATCAGCTCATCGTCTTTGACGTACCAGTCCAGCAGGGAGATGGCAGCAGCGCTCCCAGCAGGACGATGTCCACTTCCAGCCATGATCATGAGGGCTGCCTCCAGGGGAATACGTACTTTTTTGCCGTCCTTTTTCTAAAAACACGAAATAGAGTCAGAATAAAATTTGTGGGCATTTATTTTACAAATAGCAACCGTTTGGAAACAGGATATTCAGATCAAGAAACTTACCGTTTTCAGCCACTGTACATATGACAAAGGGATGTGTTTGGTGGCGACCTAGAAAATAGTAACGCAAGTCCTTTGGTTAGCACATTTTGTGACTCATGACCCGACTGACAAATAAAAAAAGGTGGTATGTGTTGATTCCAGACTGACCTTCCTGTCTTTTGAGTAGCCGGCGTAGACGCAGCCGTATCCTCCTTTACCGAGCAGCTTCACCTCGCTGTACTCCACTGTTTCAATTAGAAACATATTAGTTAGATGACAGTTGTGATATAAACTGATGGAAAATAAATGTACAAATTCTCATTTTCATTTCCATCAGTGCTGGCTGATGGAAAAAACAAATCTAAGAATGACTTTGTATCATTCAGTAACAGGAATTTTGATTCATTTTGAGAATGGAGCACATTTCTAAAAATGATTCTGACGCTACAATAATAGTAATGAATGTGATTAAAGCAAACACGTGAACTAAAATGTAGAAATGTAGAACAAGAAATAAATGTTGGATGCTTTTGGGACCAAACTGAGCAAGAAACTCTCAAATGTTTTGATACTTTCTGAACTGATGGACATTTTCAGGAATGTTCATAAGATGTAGCTGATCTGATGACATTTTAGAATTCTGTAGAACCAAAACGAGCTTCAGAGCTGTATATGTTATGTCAGATGATTTATGAACGCTGGATACTGGACCAAAACTCACATTTAGCAAATTGCAGAACATTCATGATAAGTTCAAAGGGCTGTCCTTTCAAAACTTTTGCAGTTACAAATATACAGTATTATTTGGGATTTCTTCATACATTTGGTCCAGGAGCACCTGTGATTTATTTATTTTTTTCGCAGATATCAATCTGTTTCTCCACTTTGTTGCTGACCCATCTGACTGCTCATTCTGTGTCATGACCCATTCTTTAAACCACAACACCTGCAGGATCTTTCTTACAACACGGCTCCTAGAACCCCCCATATATATATATATATATATATATATATATATTTTACATCCTCACAGCTAACTGTTGCTGTCACTCAGATTCTCTTGATGTAATTAAAGTTTGACCAATCAGCTGACCTGGTTTTCTGATCTCGATGGGTGTGTCTTTTTCAGTGGGATCTTCTGGTTTCAGTGGGATCTTCTGGAATCACTCAATTCTGAGGAATAAATTATGGAATCACCCTGTAAATTTTCATCCCCAAAACTAACACCTGCATCAAATCACATCTGCTTGTTAGTCTGCATCTAAAAAGGAGTGATCACACCTTGGAGAGCTGTTGCACCAAGTGGACTGACATGAATCATGGCTCCAACACGAGAGATGTCAGTTGAAACAAAGGAGAGGATTATCAAACTCTTAAAAGAGGGTAAATCATCACGCAATGTTGCAAAAGATGTTGGTTGTTCACAGTCAGCTGTGTCTAAACTCTGGACCAAATACAAACAACATGGGAAGGTTGTTAAAGGCAAACATACTGGTAGACCAAGGAAGACATCAAAGCATCAAGACAGAAAACTTAAAGCAATATGTCTCAAAAATCGAAAATGCACAACAAAACAAATGAGGAACGAATGGGAGGAAACTGGAGTCAACGTCTGTGACCGAACTGTAAGAAACCGCCTAAAGGAAATGGGATTTACATACAGAAAAGCTAAACGAAAGTCATCATTAACACCTAAACAGAAAAAAACAAGGTTACAATGGGCTAAAGAAAAGCAATCGTGGACTGTGGATGACTGGATGAAAGTCATATTCATTGATGAATCTCAAATCTGCATTGGGCAAGGTGATGATGCTGGAACTTTTGTTTGTTGCTGTTCCAATGAGATTTATAAAGATGACTGCCTGAAGACAACATGTAAATTTCCACAGTCATTGATGATATGGGGCTGCATGTCATGTAAAGGCACTGGGGAGTTGGCTGACATTACATCATCAATAAATGCACAAGTTTACATTGATATTTTGGACACTTTTCTGATGTATAAGGATGATGAAATCATTTGTCAAGAAGATAATGCATCTTGCCATAGAGCAAAAACTGTGAAAACATTCCTTGCAAAAAGACACATAGGGTCAGTTTCATGATATAGGGTTAATGTCAACGAGCAGATGTGATTTGATGCAGGTGTTAGTTTTGGGGATGGAAATTTACAGGGTGATTCTATAATTTCTTCCTCAGAATTGAGTGAGTCCATATTTTTTTCCCTCTGCTTGGTCTAAAAAAGTAACTGTTACTGACTGCCACAATTTTTTTTTCCTGATTTCTTATAGTGTTTCTTAAAGCCAGAAAGTTGCCATTTGAAATGACTTTAGTTTTGTGTCATGTCTGTGATCTGCTTTTTTTCTACAAAATTAAACAACAGAATGAACATCCTCCGAGGCCGGTGATTCCATAATTTTTGCCAGGGGTAGTATAAAGACAAACAGAGGTTCAGATCCCAGATACACATTTGTAGAAGTCTTCAGATCCTTCAGTTGAGGAAAAGTGGAAATAACAGCCTACAAATACTCATTTAACACTAAAGCTCCTACATCAGAAGTTTTATACTCGAGAAGAAACACAAACTATGAAGTTAATTGTAACTGCATTATTAGGTGTTGGCTTGTGACCCCTGGCAAAAATTATGGAATCACCGGCCTCGGAGGATGTTCATTCAGTTGTTTAATTTTGTAGAAAAAAAGCAGATCACAGACATGACACAAAACTAAAGTCATTTCAAATGGCAACTTTCTGGCTTTAAGAAACACTATAAGAAATCAGGAAAAAAAATTGTGGCAGTCAGTAACAGTTACTTTTTTAGACCAAGCAGAGGAAAAAAATATGGAATCACTCAATTCTGAGGAAAAAATTATGGAATCATGAAAAACAAAAGAATGCTTCAACACATCACTAGTATTTTGTTGCACCACCTCTGGCTTTTATAACAGCTTGCAGTCTCTGAGGCATGGACTTAATGAGTGACAAACAGTACTCTTCATCAATCTGTCTCCAACTTTCTCTGATTGCTGTTGCCAGATCAGCTTTGCAGGTTGGAGCCTTGTCTTGGACCATTTTCTTCAACTTCCACCAAAGATTTTCAATTGGATTAAGATCCGGACTATTTGCAGGCCATGACATTGACCCTATGTGTCTTTTTGCAAGGAATGTTTTCACAGTTTTTGCTCTATGGCAAGATGCATTATCATCTTGAAAAATGATTTCATCATCCCCAAACATCCTTTCAATTGATGGGATAAGAAAAGTGTCCAAAATATCAACGTAAACTTGTGCATTTATTGATGATGTAATGACAGCCATCTCCCCAGTGCCTTTACCTGACATGCAGCCCCATATCATCAATGACTGTGGAAATTTACATGTTCTCTTCAGGCAGTCATCTTTATAAATCTCACTGGAACGGCACCAAACAAAAGTTCCAGCATCATCACCTTGCCCAATGCAGATTCGAGATTCATCACTGAATATGACTTTCATCCAGTCATCCACAGTCCATGATTGCTTTTCCTTAGCCCATTGTAACCTTGTTTTTTTCTGTTTAGGTGTTAATGATGGCTTTCGTTTAGCTTTTCTGTATGTAAATCCCATTTCCTTTAGGCGGTTTCTTACAGTTCGGTCACAGACGTTGACTCCAGTTTCCTCCCATTCATTCCTCATTTGTTTTGTTGTGCATTTTCGAGAGACATATTGCTTTAAGTTTTTTCTGTCTTGACGCTTTGATGTCTTCCTTGGTCTACCAGTATGTTTGCCTTTAACAACCTTCCCATGTTGTTTGTATTTGGTCCAGAGTTTAGACACAGCTGACTGTGAACAACCAACATCTTTTGCAACATTGCGTGATGATTTACCCTCTTTTAAGAGTTTGATAATCCTCTCCTTTGTTTCAATTGACATCTCTCGTGTTGGAGCCATGATTCATGTCAGTCCACTTGGTGCAACAGCTCTCCAAGGTGTGATCACTCCTTTTTAGATGCAGACTAATGAGCAGATCTGATTTGATGCAGGTGTTAGTTTTGGGGATGGAACTTTACAGGGTGATTCCATAATTTATTCCTCAGAATTGAGTGAGTCCATATTTTTTTTGCCTCTGCTTGGTCTAAAAAAGTAACCATTACTGACTGCCACAATTTTTTTTTCCTGATTTCTTATAGTGTTTCTTAAAGCCAGAAAGTTGCCATTTGAAATGACTTTAGTTTTGTGTCATGTCTGTGATCTGCTTTTTTTCTACAAAATTAAACAACTGAATGAACATCCTCCGAGGCCGGTGATTCCATAATTATTGCCAGGGGTTGTACATAATGGTGATGGTGATTTGGTCCTTGATGGTCAAGTTTGATCAATCAGCTGACCTGGTTTTCTGATCTCGATGGGTGTTTCTTTTTCAGTGTAAACGTCTGGTTTCTCCCGTCTGTCCTGCCTATAGATAGTGAAGTGCTCAACCACCTTCTTGTCTGTATGTGGAAAAAAAAAAAAACAAGAAGTTTTTATGAAGACAAACAGATCCTTCAATTGAGGAAAAGTGGAAATAACAGCCTGCAAATACTCATTTAAGACTAAAGCTCCTACATCAGACATTTTATCCTAAAGAAGATACACAAACTATGAAGTTAATTGTAACTGCATTATTTAGTGTTGGCTTGTGTATACATAATGGTGATGGTGATTTGGTCCTCGTTTGTCAAGTTTGATCAATCAGCTGACCTGGTTTACTGATCTCAATGGGCGTGTCTTTTTCAGTGTAAACTTCTGGTTTCTCCTGTCTGTCCTGCCTGGAGATAGTGATGGGTTCTACTCCAATCATTTCTGTATGAGGAAATAAAAAAAAAAAAACTTTTTTGAAGACAAAACACAGGTTCAGATCCCATATACACAAGTCTAGAACTCTTCAGATCCTTCATTTAAGGGAAAGAGGAAATAACAGTCCAAAAATACGCTTTTAACAGTAAAAGTTGTTCTGAAACAACCAAGTGTAGACATCTAATTTAGACAATCAAATGTGGACAGAGCAGGTCAGGAGTTCTCCAGGGCCAGTGTTTGGACATCACCACTTTATTGTGATTGTGTTGGGATGGACCTGCTGATGTCCAGGTGAAACTTCACAGAGAACTCTGAGACTGTTTGTGCATAATGTTGGTGGTGATGAAGGGGTCAGTGAGTTCCTTCTTAAGTGCCAATAACTTTGTCATTATACTGTATTGTTATTTGAGTCATCAATGGACAGTGTTGTGATTCAAGTTTAACCAATCAGCTGACCTGGTTTTCTGATCTTGGTGGGCGTGTCTTTTTCAGGGGAATCTTGCTTTTTCTCCCTTATGTCCTGCCTGCAGATGGTGATGGGTTCAACTCCAATCATCTCTGTACGTGGAAAGAACAAAAAACTTTTTTGAAGACAAAACACAGGCCCAGGTCCCACAAACACGGGTCTAGAAGTCTTCAGATCCTTCAATGAAGGAAAACTGGAAATAACTGTCTACAAATGCTTCGTTAATAGTAAAAGTTATTGTTCTGAAACAACCAAGAGCTGTAGACGTCTGATTTAGTCAAACAAATCTGGACAAATCAGGACATGAGCTCCCCAGGACCCACATTTGGACATCACCACTTTATTGTGATGATGTCTGCATGGTAACTGAGGATGGACCATGTAGACATCATCACATCACAATGTCCAAACGCTGGTCCAGGGGAGCTCATTGTCATTGTTATTCACATTTGACCAATCAGCTGACCTGGTTTTCTGATCTTTGTGGGCATGTCTTTTTCAGGGGAATCTTGCTGTTTCTCCCTTATGTCCTGCCTGACGATGGTGATGAGTTTAGCTGTGATGTTCTCTGTATGTGGAAAGAACAAAAAACTTTTGAAAACAAAACACAGGACCAGATCCCACAAACACAGGTCTAGAAGTCTTCAGATCCTTCATTGAAGGATACGTGGAAATAACAGTCTACAAATACTTTTTTAAGAGTAAAAGTCCTGCATATGAAGTTTAACCATAGAGAAAATACACAAACTGTAAAGTTAATGGTAAGTGCATTATTTAGGGGGCCTTCACACATACTGCGACGTTTGGTCAAAGTGCACACAAAGCAGGAATTGTATGCAAAACATGTAGAATCATAACTGCCTCTAACGCCTCGTACACCTGTTGCTACAACTATTTGCACACACCAGCGGCTGAAAGACAGAGTGTGCCCTGTGCAAACCCATCGCGCCCTGTCGCGGCAGGTGTCAGCCAAATTCCAGGTGACACGCACAAATCTGACACATCTAACACCGCTTGCATGGCACTTAGAAAATGTGTGGCGAGTCGCACTCTTGGCACGACAACAGACTGCAGACGATCACTGTCATACTCACAGTGAAATCTGTCTAAGTTCCCCACGAGTGTGACTTTGCAAACACACACACTGACACGTGGGTCTGTGCGCTCCACTGACAGGAGGTGTGGCTTCCAGGAGAAGCAGTTGTGGGGATCTGTCGTTCTGGACATCCCAGCTGGACAACACCTACTGTGTTTAGACAGACATGGACTAACAACTGTCCGCTTTCAGGCACATGTGTCTGATTGCTGTACTTACATGGACATAAATAAAAACATATATCGCCGTGGCAACAAGCTACAGCAAGCAAGCATGTGCACAGAGCGGACATTGACAGCATGCAGGGTTGAAACGGACCGTCAGATCAGAACACACAGCGGGCGATCTGACCGTCATGTCACCCATGTGAGCACTGTTCCACATGCTGCGGTGTCTGTGCTGCAGCGCGCCGTCCACAAGACGCGTGTCGGACAGAACACGCACGCAAGGTGACTGGACGCACCAGACCAGTAGATGTGGACATGATCAGAGCACATTGCTTCTCATTCATGTCATTTCATGACTGTTTGTCTGTGACCATGGGTCATCACCAAAGGAACAGATGGATCATATTTGTATTGCTCGCTTGATAAATGCAGTGTTTTTATATGGTGCGTGACTTTTTTTTTTTTTGAATACTTCCATGTCCTTCCTGATATGAGGCAGATTCCCACAGGTTTCAAAGGACCTGTAGCTCAGGTGGTAAAGTTTCTGACTGGCAATCAGAGCTTTTGGAAGACGCAGGTTCGAGTCCCGTGGGATTTTTTTCTTTTTTTTTCTTGATTCCACACAAGCGGCACGATGTGGTGCATCTCGCACTGTTCCTACTCGAATGACACTGTCAAAGCATGAATTCTCCCACCGGAATCGCACATGCCTGCCCGTTGGTGCAATGTTTTGTGGTGCGCTAATTCAAACTGTTTCTCGCTGTTTTGCCGTATGTGACGAAACTTCGCACTATGTGTGAAGGGGCCCTTAGTGTTTGCTTTTGTGTGAAACAAGTGTCTTATTTCTGAACTCAGTCAGTCAGTGAGAATTCCTTGTTGTAATTCAAGTTTGACCAATCAGCTGACCTGGTTTTCTGATCTCGGTGGGCGTGTGTTCTTCAGGGGAATCTTCCTGTGTCTCACTTTTGTCATGACTGGAGTTGGTGCTGGTTTCAGGTTCAGTCTCCTCTGTAGGTGGAAAAAAAATAACTTTTTATGAAGACAAAACACACACACACATATATATATATATATATATATATATATATATATATATATATATATATATATATATATATATATACAAGGTCTGATAGAAAACTATCCGACCTTTTGATTTTTTTAAAAAACTATATGGATTTGAATCATGTGTGATTGCATCAGCCAAGCTTGAACCTTCGTGCGCATGCGTGAGTTTTTTCACGCCTGTCGGTTGCGTCATTTGCCTGTGGGCACGCTTTGAGTGAGCACTGGTCCTCCCCCCTCGTCGGATTTTCATTGTCAGGAAAATGGTGAGCGATTGGAGCAGCGCTGAATCAATTTTTTCCAGAAACTGTGAGAGACAGCCAGGTGGACACCATTCGGAAGATTCAGACGGCTTTCGGTGAGGATAATCTGGGCGTCACACAGATTAAGGATCATTACAACCGGATTAAAGACGGCCCACAGCGGCGCAGGGCGTGCCGCGCTCCGAGCGGCCATCGACAGGCTGAAATGACCAGATCATTTCCAAAGTGAAGGCTGTGTTGATCCGGGACCTCGTCTGACTACCAGAGAAATTGTGAAAGAGGTGGACATCAGCACTTTTGCGGCACATTCCACTGTTACAGGAGATTTTGTAATGAAAGACGTGTGGAGGAATTCACGCGTCGGGACAGAGCCGCTCATGGTGCACAACAAAAAGCACGTCTGTGTTGGAAGTCTCACAGGACAAGTTGACCAGTGATCACTCAAAGCCTGCCCACAGGCAAATGACGCAACCGACAGGCGTGAAAAAACTCACGCATGCGCACGAAGGTACAAGCTTGGCTGATGCAATCACACATGATTCAAATCCATAAAGTTATTGCAAAAAATAAAAAGGTCCGATAGTTTTCTAACAGACCTCGTATATATTCTGTATCCAGTCCACAGTTTGACAGACACAGATGGTCCGTCATGTCTCACTCCACAGCACTACTTACCCACTGCTGAGAGGGGAACTACGAAAGTGTTCCTTCTTATTATTTGTTTGGGTTCCTCCTGAATGTCAATCTTTTTCAGCTCTCCCTCGTCTGCAATCTTCACATCTCGCTCATCTTCACTCTACATGGAGAGAACAAAAAAAGGATGAAATGACCACTGATTAATGTTTATGTCCTTAATCATATTTCTGGAAGTTTACACTGTACATAAAATATGTATTTAATACACCTAGAAATGGGCGGGGCACCTTTATCATGTTTCAGTAAATTGATCAAACTGTGAAAGTGAACTCACCACGTCTTGTGCATGAGGCGTTGTTCTAAAAGCAGGCGAGGCGGCTTCACTGCAGGGAGAAAAACATAATGCCAAGATTAATAAATCAACCATGTAAGAAATCAAATCATATATATTTTATTCTATTTTTTTGCCTCATACCTTTCGTTGCTTTTCTTCTTGCAGGTTGCTGGTTCTTCTGGGCGGTATGGGGTGGGTTTAAATCCTCCCCTGCCCACAGCAACATAATGTTTGTGGCTCTTGAGGTCCTTTGGATCTTCAATGGGACGACCATCCACAGTGTAAAGTCTGAGAATTCAAAGAAGCCCCTTCAGTTTCACTCACTACAGCACAGTCAGTTCCAATCCCTACTGCAGTTTGCAAGGACTGAAAACTATTGATTCAGATTCAGTTTCATGAACAAGCAATGGAACGTTTGTATGAGTTTCCCATTTGTGACATCCAGAGTCGAACCTCTCTGGGGCCCTTTGAAACATTCTGCCGAGGAGCCATGCTGCCTGACTTATGCAACATGGAAACCGTTTGCCCTGATACACAATCACCAGATACCTCAGCGTTCCACTACAACCCACCCTCCTTAGAAGTGTTTTGCTTCATCTGTTGTCCTCAGAATGAATTGACCTCCATAGAACACAAAGTACAAATGTGGTTGAATATTGGTGTTTTTATAATACCGTTGTTTAGCCAAAACAAAACTGTGTCTGAACCAATGCAAACAACAGATTTTTAGCTCAGATTGGCTCGTTGCTGTACAGTGAAACTGTGACTTTCACAATAAAAGTCCTGGGTGTGAAGCTGGGTCTGCTTTTGTGTTGAAACACTTTTAATGTGAAGCGCCTTTTGCAAGATGAGTTATGAGATGTTATTTGACTGTACTAACAGTAACGTGTGGTGAGAACTCTATCTGGCAGCTGTTCTTACAACTCACTTTGGTGGAGTTCTTTTATCAATCTTTACTCTTGACTCAAAAGGTTATGCTTCATGTTATTAAGGTTGCCACCATTAAGCTACTGGTATTCATGATGACATAAGTGGGAGGCGGGACCTTTCTTCAATTGGGGGGGGGGGGGGGGGGGGGTCTAATGCGTAGTGAGCGTAACAGGAAGTGCAGCTCTGGAGGTGATATCTAATTTAAAACAATTGTACCCCAAAGTATAAACAGTTGTCCAAACACTATTGAGCCCAGCAGCCTCAAACTGGACATGATTTTCAAGGTCCTGATGTTCTACAGTACCTGCTCACTCCAGCACGAAGATGCAGTTTGCTCGCCACCATGGTGATTACGTCATCCAGCCGTTTCATTACATATTTGGGGATCTTGATGTGCACCGGAGGAACCAGGACATCTCCATGAGGATGCACACTGATGAACAATGAACCAAAGAAATATAAGCTCACCGACAGACAAATTCTATTCATGACAAACACAGTTGTTGTCCAAAGTATACACACACACTCATCATGCTAATCTTGGGCTTTAAATAACATCTTTGAATTGTTTTTTTTTTTAACTTGTGTGGAATGATTGGACAGCATGCATCATTACTTGCTCTAAAAGCAAGACTTGGGTGCACAAGTTCCAGTTTAATTTGGATCTTCTCTAATCGACATGGGCTCAAATACATTCACTTAAATCTTCTATCAGTGGTGCTGAAGGATCTACAGTGTCTGTTATTAACATGACATAAACAAGACCTATTAACTCCTCGTTAGTGGTTATTGTAACGGCTGTACTCTCTTGTTCCTCACAGGATGTGAACTCACAATCTCCAACACGGACAATGGATGCTCTGGCCAGTTGGCCAAAAACCCGGGCTCTGGCCTGAGTGATAGTCTTCAGCATCACCTCAAAACAACACCTAGACGGTTGAATACTGGCCACAATTGGGTGTTTCAACAGGACAATGACCCAAACGCTTATCAAAACTGGTTGTGGGTTTATAAAGTAGGCTCACATTAAGCTTCTGGAACGGCCATCTCAAAGCCCTGACTTCAACCCTGTTGAACATTCATGAACAACACTGAAAAGCCAGGTCCATGCCAGGAAACCAACCAATTTAGTCAAAGAAGCAGCGAGAATTATGCCAAAAATGTCAAGGTGCACCTTGCTAAAGGACACTTAACCAAATATTATGGGGGTGTATGTGTATATTTGAGCATGTGTGTATCAGTTTGACCTTGTGTAGACTAGAGAAGGTCCAAAATGAATTCCAACTTGTGCACCCAAATCTTGTTTTTTTAGAGCTATTAATGATGCATGTTGTACAATCATTCCACCCTGACAAAAGAAAAGTTCAGACACATCCTTATAAGCTCAAAAGTACCACGACATTCATGCCCAAGATGGATGTAAACCTCCGACGACAACTGAAATTATCCAAATGAGGGTCTGTACTTACATTATTGAGCAAAATTCTGGTTTCCTTTTCTTTTTCTTGGAGACAGTTGTCTTATCATTTTTGAGAACAGGCTCAATCTGTAAATTAAAAAGTGATAAGCAATATAATCAAATCGGAAATACAGGTCTGATGTGATGTCAAGAATGTGGACACGGCGACACAAAAAACTGATATCCAAAATCCATTTTCCCCCCATGATACCAACAAGGTGTTACAGTGGTCAACGAGAAGAAATTTATAGGAGAAAATGTCAAACAGGCTGAAACAAGTGGATCAAACTCCACAGAAGAACATGAACTCACCACTTTCTGTGTTGGACACGTTGTTGGAACAGCAGGTAAATCAACTTTACTGTAGGGAGCAAAAACAACGTTAGAATTAAAAAAATGTTTTAGATAAAATAGAAATAAAATGTATTTAATTCATCATTTTTCCTCATACCATTCCTCCTTGCAGGGTGTTTTCCAGTGCTTGGCGTATGGTTCACGTTTAAACTCCCTGCTGCAAACAGCAACATAACACTCGCCGCTCTTCAGATCCGCTGGATGTACAACGGGAGTTCCAGTGAGTGTGTGAAGTCTGCAAATTCAAAGAAGTCATGAGAGAAAACTTAAGAAGGCTTCAGGTTGGCAAATATACCTTCAGTTCTTCCTGCTGTAGCACAATCAGTTCCACCTGAAGACCCATGTGGAAGAAGTCCTGAAGTCACATCTTTGAAGAAACTGAACTGGCCAGAGAATCATTTATACCAAAAACTTCTCAAAATACATACTTAAGGCCAGTATACTGATACATGATCATTCAATTCACTAAAACGTACGAGTGTACTCGTAGTGTAAGAAATACTGAAGTCCATCTGCTGTTGTTGTTGTTGTTTTTTTTTTAACATGGATCTCCCAGGTCCATGACTGACCAATAAAATGCTACTGTAACAAGGTGAAGACCAGATTGAAAAGATGCTCCTACGGATTTGACCAGCGGGAAATTCCCCCTGTGACTGACCTGGTAGAACCTTGGTCTCAAATACAAGTGATCTGCTGTTCAAACCCTCCTGTGGCCACAGAGATATGTCATCTGTTTACACGAGTATGTGTCATGTGACAAACTATCAAAATGTTGATATGCTTGACTTTGCTGTTATTTTTGGGTCTGATATGATTTCAGATTTTCTGAGCAGGACTTTCCTTAATGAGGCACCCGTGAGGTCAAAGATGTTGGCATCAAAGTTCGGTTTTCTTTAATTTAGGACATTAATTTCTTATTTAACTGAGGGACATTACTGTGTAATACTGGAGTTAACTGAGTATTTTGCTATAAAATTTGACCATGAAAGGCAACAAGACAGAGTAAAACTGTTTGCCAATCAAAAATGAGCAATAAGGAGCTTTGTGTTACAAAAAGTACCCAAATCTAAGTATTCAGCCACAAGAAGTGCTTAAGTCCAAAATACATTTTCTCATTTTCCTTGCAATAAAGGATGATTTTTCCAGGAAAAGGGGCGTGTCTCCTCCTCTGTATCACCTCTGGGACCGGCAGCAGGTGCCACACGGTGCTAACTCTAAAATAAAGTATCTGCAGCACTTTTTGAAAACTTGAATCTCCAAAGTGTTGTTTTGTGACTGAAGTACTTCTTGCAGTGAGGCCTGCAATTTGCAAGTATTTTAAAACAATTAAACCTGATTTAGTTCCAATAATGAACTAAATCATTCCTGGTCTGTGTGTACTGCTGTTTGTACTCTACCTCTTCACTCCACTATGAAGTTGGAGAGTTTTTGCCACCAGTTTGAGGACAAATTCCATTCCTCTCAGCTCACAGACTGGGATCTTTACCGGCACTGGAGGAACCTGGGACTCGCTTTGTACAAACACACTAAAACCACAAAAAACACATATAAATCATTCAGGAAATATTTATAATCAGGATCTTTATCTATGTGAAAGTCTCCACTTACTTGATTGTGCAAAACATCTTGGTTGTTCTGTGAGCACTCAGAAGCTTAAAAAATAAGGGAAAATAAATTAATATGCAACAGGAGCAGAAAAAGAATTGTGCACAGTATGTGGGACTTTAGTATGCGAGAATACCAACACAATGTTCGGCCTTTCATCGACAACATGTGTGCTGACATTGTTTAAAATATTCAGTTTGGTTGATATAATACAAAGTTTTCTCACCTCTTTTTTCTGTGGCTTTGCTTTCTTCTTACAGTAGCTATAAAAAGAAAAACATATGATTAAGGCAACAGGTTCAGAGCGCAAAAAATAAAAAAATGCGTATTATTTAGTTTGTTGTAAAATCATTAGAAGGGGGTCACAGTGTCACATTTTGAACACCATTTCTGAAGACCAGTTTGAAGCAGAAACGAGGTGATAATCAGCTCATCGCTGCTGACGCTCAGAAATGATGCATGCGCAGTGAAGGCAGGGGGTTCTGATCAGATGGGGGGACCAGTCAGACTGGGCAACTTCATCGACTCACGTGGGTGCCGCACTGTGCATGTGATACAGCAATGAGACAGAGAGAGGTTGGTGTTTGTGTCCATCATACTTACTCTAACTTCGTAAAATGTAACCCAGCAGCAACATAGTTCTCTCCATGTAGCAGCTGGTCGAGTCCACAAACTTGGGTTCCTTCAACTGTGAACAGTTTCCGAACTGCACCGAATGCAGGTTTAATCTTCTCAGTCAAAATGTCCAAAAGGCATCCAAATGTGGGCATGTGGCGCTTATTAATGACAACCCTTATCCCCGGCCGAAACGCCTCTCCATTTGTATAGACCGTAATAATCTTTGAAGACATGATGGAGGGTTTATGCACCAGTTAATTAATTCACAGAACAACTTCAGCACAACGGAGTGTCCAGATAACACTACACAGCAGTACTACACGGCACGATAACAGCACAGCACGAAGTCCAAATGTCAGAATTCTGAAAGGTTAAAGAGATCAATACAATAAAAGGGTCAAAACATAAAGGCAGGACTACAGAAGACTACACAAGTCTACAAGTCCAAATGTCAGAATCCTAAACATTAAAGGCATATGTTGCCTAGCAACTGTAAACAAGTGACATTATAAAATTCCAGCAGGAAGAATGGAATAGTGTTAAGCACTAACCCACCATAACTGACCAATAAAAATAACAATTTGAGACCACAGCCATAATAATAATGATGATGATGATACTACTGCTACTACTACTACTACTACTACTACTACTAATAATAATAATAATGATAACAATAGTTCTAATAATATTATATATGTGGTTAGTGTCTTTAAGGTGGAGATGAACTGCAGACTGAGGTCCACTGGCGTCCTCTCTGCAGTGCTGGTTTGTCTTTTGTGTAAAGGTTGCTTAGTCTCACCTATGTAGTGTTCGTTACAGTTTTCCTGACATCTGATAGAATACACTACATTGCTCTCTTTGTAACTGGGATCCTGTCCTTAGGGTGAACTAATTTCTGTCTCAAGGTGTTAACAGGTTTAAAGTAAAGTGGGATTTTGTGCTGTCTGAAGATCCTTTTCAGTTTTTCCCCTACTCTTGCTAAATAAGGGAGAGACACTCCTCTTCTTCTTGTCTCTGTCTCCAAACAACAAACAACAACAGCAACTAATAATACAATAACACGCTTTTGGAGGGCGGTATGCATTTTCAGAGGCCTGACGTCCATGCCCAGTTGCCCAAAATCACCAGTATTTGCCCAAGTTAGACAAGGGTGAATATCTGTCATTTTGGGCAACTGGGCATGGACGGAGGGACTCAGAAAATGCATACTAGACGACAACTGCATGTTATTGTATTATTATCACTTACTGAGATACACAACACGTGGAATCACATTAACAATATTTAATGTTATTTCAAAACGCACAACGCCCAGCAAACGCGTACATAAAAAGTTGGCTCACTTTAACTTTTGTTGTGTTGGTTGGTACCGCGCTGCTCTCCACATTCGCCAGGGCGTCCTCATCAAGCTGGCTGCTTTGGCTGCTGTTCAGTGTTGAACTATCCATGATAAAATCATCCGGAATATCCATATTGGGACCAACACACACTTCTCGCCTTTTCATCTTTTCCTTTGTGGACAGTTCTTGGACTGCGCACTATGACGTCATCAGTTTATGCACAGCAGGCAGGTAATGGGATACACATGATCATAGGAGTGACTGATTTCTGATAGACTGCTTAAACCCGGGCTTTTGGTTCATGTTTGCCGGATTCTTGGTTGGTACATGTCCTGTCTGTGCCATGGTTGATTGTTCTCCATACTATCAAGCCAGTCGATGCCAGATGCTACTGTAGACTTCCACGTCTGTTATCTGTGCCTTGCTTAACCATTTGCGTCGCCAGCCTCCACGCCTCGTCCATGCTCCAGACGGAGATCAGAGGGTTTTACCTGACTGCTGCACCGTGACCTTAAATGCGTCTCCAGCTGAGCGTTCAGACGCCGAAACGGCTTGCAGCTTATACTGAGGTAACTCTGGACTGGCCATCTAATCTCCACATTAGAACAAACTGTCTTCTCCTCGTGTTCCAGAACTACCCGGTACTGCCTCTGTGTGGACCTGGCCCCTGGTACTGGCTACCGGTGCCACACATCTCTATGGAAACTTGTCGGCTCCCGGCGTGGAGCGCTCCTGGTCCAAAATGCCAGTTACGTTCTGACATTCCTCAGACTGTGACTGTACTTTGATAAAGATCTCTTCAAGAACTCTGCTCAAGAACTGCCTGAACTTTGATTGAGAAAAATCAGCTCCAATCAAGCAGGACTTGATTGGAGCTGCACTTGACCCTTGACCTTGGAAACCACAAATGAACTATGACCAGTTGCTGAACAGTTAGAGATATTATTTTATGCATTCTGAGATAATCTGTGTTAAATCCTGTTATGAACAGTGACTCTTTCTGGTGCAGTGTAATGAGTGCATTCCACTTACCCAGTGTGTCTTCTTCCATATTTCCTGGTTGTAAAGGTGAGAGTCCCTCCTGCTCCGAGAATCTTTAGTTGACACGTTCCTTCAAGACTGGCACCCGGATTTCCACCACTAGAAGGCGGACCAACTCTCTCCTCAGCAGACCACTTCATTTTCTGGTTTTATATAATCAATCTCCTTTCATTTGCATGCTGTCCTGGTTATTGTTCCCTGCTTTTACATCCATCACCAAATAGCAGTCCAGTCCTGCGTCTGGACCCCTAAACCTTAACAGCAAGTGGCTGAAAAGGCGCTATAGTACATGTGACCTGCCCATCCTGTTCTAAATCTTAATTCCTCCCCCTGATTTAGGTGGGTCTCCTGGAGAAAAACTGTCTGCTTGATTTGCTTTTAAATAAGACCATATTTTACATCTTTTAGCTGGATTTCCACTTCCATTAATATTCCAAGAAACTAAATTAACATATTTCCCAGTTATTGCAGGCAAAATTACAATATACTCAGAACCTGTTACTTCACATTCTAGACAAATATATCTACCCCCAAAATTTGTGCCACCAGCCAAATAAAACTTTAACATGGAAAAGAACATTTCCAACACATGTAGCAACATAAAACCGCTATTGCGGCTGCTGCTTAAAAGGTAAAACAAAATCAAAACCTTATCAGGTCCGTGAAAAACCGCTCTTCTCTGTCTCTCTCCAGCCTAGATGATAGGAGATCTGCCCCCCCCCCATCTCAAACTCCATATCGTCAACATTAATGCCAAGCCCCTCCGACAACATCTGTGACCCAGCTCACAAGCGAACCATCAGCGCCAATAGCCTCTTTTAATGATTAGAATAGATAAAATAGAACTTTATTGATGCCTTGGAAAGACTCCCTCAGGGAAACTGAGGTTTCAGCAGCATTATATAGCAGCACACAGGGTAAGAAGCACACAGAATATCCAACGTGAAAGTAAAAAAGAAACTTTCAAATATAAATACACAATATAAATACCAGACATAGTGGTTTATTGGCTACTATTGTTCCTCTCATTCCCAGCCTCTGTCTTCCTGTTACTCCTCCTCCCCCTGAGTGAGGAGCTGTACAGTCTGATGGCCTGAGGGACAAAGGAGGTTTTCAGTCTGTTGGTCCTGCACTTGGAAGGAGCAGTCTGTGGCTGAAGAGGCTCCTCTGGTTGCTGATGCCTGTGTGCAGAGGGTGACTAGCATCGCCCATAATGTCCAGCAGTTTGTCCAGTGTTCTCTTCTCTGCCACTGTGACCAGACAGTCCAGCTTCATGCCAACCACGGAGCCAGCCCGTCAGTTTTCTTACGTTATTTCCAGTGTTGTATAGTAATAAAGTAAAAATACTTCACTACTGTACTTAAGTACGTTTTGGGAGACTTTGTACTTTACTTGAGTTTTTTTTAATTCAGCTTACTTTCAGTTTTACTTCACTAGATTTCCGACCTTAATTGCATACTTCTACTCCGATACATTTTCTATTTGCCATGCCGTTACTTGTTACAAACACACACACACACAAAAAAGTCGTGTTTTTACCACTGATTACTAGTGACTGCAACGAAGTCAGGCTGATTTGTCATGAGGCATGTCCGATAGGCTTTTTTGCAGTTGCGCACTTGTTTGTCAGGAAAATCATCATTTCTCTACATTAATTACAGACCTGCAGTGAGTCTGTAATCAACTTTTCTGCAGCGCAGCTTTGCTTTGAACCTTGAACCAATCGAAGCAGTGATTCGCTGGTCAAAGCAGTGCTTCGATCTATGATTCATGGATTTTATTTCGCTTTATCCTAATTTTTTCAGGCTCAGCGTTCGTTGTCATAAGAGTCAAATTGTAATTTTTTTAATTTATTTTTATTCATATATTATAGCAACAACAATAATAGTCTATATAATAGACAATAATAGTCAATAATAGACTAATAATGTTACAATACAATTTTAGAGAAAGGGACAAAAAGAACCTAATGAAACAAAACACAACAGAAAAGATAAAACCATGTAACAATGAAAATAAATATATACGAGGTCTGTTAGAAAAGTATACGTAACACGGACGTGCTTTTTGTTGTGCGCCATTAGCGGCTCCGTCCCGACGCGCGAATTCTTCCGCACGTCTTTCATTACAAAATCTCCTGTAACAGTGGAATGTGCTGCAAAAGTGCTGATGTCCACCTCTTCTGCAATTTCTCTGGTAGTCAGACGACGTCCCGGATCAACACAGCCTTCACTTTGGAAATGATCTAGTCGTTTTAGCCTGTCGATGGCCACTCGAAGCGCGGCGCGCCCTCCGCTGCTGTGGGCCGTCTTGTGGACAGTCTAAGGCACACCTGTGCACTAATCATGGTGTCTAATCAGCATCTTGATATGGCACACCTGTGAGGTGGGATGGATTATCTCAGCAAAGGAGAAGTGCTCACTATCACAGATTTCGACTGGTTTGTGAACAATATTTGAGAGAAATGGTGATATTGTGTATGTGGAAAAAGTTTTAGATCTTTGAGTTCATCTCATACAAAATGGGAGCAAAACCAAAAGTGTTGCGTTTATATTTCTGTTGCGTATACTACCAGTCATTTACAAGCCTATAGATAAACTTTAATCCAGCTGCAATTCGTTTGCGCAAAGTTGCTCGGCACCTATTGCTCGCAGAAACTTCATATTTGGTGGGTACATGCTTTGGAGGAGTACTTCACATGGGTTTGAAGGCCGGTGACCTTGACCTACTTTCCAAGGTCACCAATGGTCACAACTGCCAAATCCTTTGCCGCAACGTAGCTCGGCACCTATTGCTCACAGAAACTTCATATTTGATGGGTACATGCCTTGGAGGAGTACTTCGCATGGGTTTGAAGGATGGTGACCTTGACCTACTTTTAAAAAAATTACCAATAGTTGCATTTGTTCAAAGGCTACCGACTTTTTATGGTCACTGTTGGCCACATCCTCTAAATAAATATAATGTCAATCTCCAATTTCTCCACTGTGTATCCCAGTTTATATCAAACACATGAGGGTTCAACCAAATACCTACCACACACATGTACATATTACTGGACTTTACATGGAAAATGGTACTGTTTGCGGGGCATTTTATGATGAATATCTCTAGTTTGGGGGAGTGTTTGTATTCTGATTTATTCCTCTCTGTCTCTCTCTATTGTCCAATGATATATGGACCAGTCCATCATCTGGAGATGAACTGTCCTCTACCTTTCCTCTGTTTGCACACCTGCATTAGATTTGTAATCACACACCTGTGCCCTGTTTTCACATGGTGCACTCTTTATCAGAAGTAACTCATCCACATGGGGTGTGCAGCCAGTACATTCTGAGTGTCAGTCCCAAGACCGGATAAATGAGGAGGGTTACGTCAGGAAGGGCATCCGGCGTAAAACAAGCCAACCCAACTATGCAGGCTAAGAATCGAATTTCCATATTAGATCAGTCGCGGCCCGGGTTAACGCCTGCCACCGGTGCTATTGCCCAACAGGGTGCCAGTGGAAATTGGGCTACTGCTGGGCGAAGATGACGAAGAAGAGGAGGAGAACGTTTCCACAAACAGTGGGAGAAGAAGAAAACTAGAAGGGTGGAAATGAGAGTGCACTGAAAAAAATGCTACTTTGGATCAACTTTAAAAAATTTATGTAATTTGTTACAGCTAATTTTTTTAGTTTCTCACAATGTATAGTTAGGATTTTGTAAAGTGATTCCAGCAGATTTAAACTGGAAACCACAATTTTCCTAAGACCAGGGGTGGCCAAGTTCGGTCCTCGAGAGCCACATTCCTGACACTCTTAGTTGTCTCCCTGCTCCAACACACCTGAATCTAATGAAAGGCTCATTAAAAGTCTGCTAACGAGTCTTTATATATATATATATATATATATATATATATATATATATATATATATATATATATATATATATATATATATATATATATACACACACACTGCACACTGTAGTGTTTCTTTATATTTTAAGGAATATTTTTTATTTGTTACAATCAGGAACATTTGCTGTGCAGACAGTCTTAATACAGGTGCACTTCAAAAACTTCCATTGATGAGCTGAACACCATGAAGTCCAGTCGGAAGAAAACATCTCTGCTCTTCAAAATAGGAGAAAAGTGTCTTCAACAACAATAACACCAGAGGTCAAAGCTGCAGAAGAGACCTTCATCTGGTCCCAAGAATCCTGGATAGCATCACCTGCTTCTAAATAAAAAGTTCTTTAAACAGCAACTACTTTATTATTTTTTAAAAAGCTGTTTCATTTTATATTTTAACAATAAATTAATGGATCATTAAAAATGTCCACGAAATTGAAGTCAAAAGACATTTGCACAGGTAGAAGCTTATTGTGCACAATTTTAAAACATTCACAATCACTAGTCAATTTCATATTTTAGAAATGACTCTGTCCTGATCACAACATTATAGGAAATCACATATTACAAGTTGAAATGACTCAATTAAAAAAAATTAATCATGAGGTTTATGTTATGTGGGCCGCTGAAGAGGAGGTACTGCTGGCCCACCACCACCAGAGGGCGCCCTGCTTGGAGTGCGGGCTCCAAGCACGAGAGGGCGCCGGACCCTGAGGAAGTGACAGCTGTCATTCATCCCCTGCACCAGCTGTCACTCGTTCATCATCATCATCACCATCTTAAAAGCCGGATCGGGACTCCACCTCCTCGCCGAGAAATCGACTACCGTGAGGTACACTTCTCTGCTGATTAACACGTTGTGTAGGATTCTGAATTTCTGTTGCAGCCGGTATCCTGTGGTGTTCACCCTTATCTGGGAAGTGGCGTGGAGCGTGACGACGACAACCGCGCTACAGATAAGTGGACACACTAGGAGCTGCACGAGTGTGTGATTCGGAGGTGGAGGTTCTCCTCCTACTGTGCACAAACTGTAGACCACTGAGTGTAAGGAGTTACACTCATTCATCTTTTTTCTGCTTTCTGCCAGCAGTACCAGGGTCGACAGCCGAAGACAGAGGTCACCTGGGGACTCGGGACTTGGCGGCTCCGGTGTTCTTCAGACCGTTGGTGGTGGAGGCCGTGTGGGACGCGGTCTCTCTCTCGTCGGGGTCTTCTATCTTCGAGCCTGCCCACACGTCACCTGGTGTTCATTGACTTTGCAATTTCTGTACATTTAGTTGTGTTTTGTCACAACAGTAAATTGTTACCTTTTGGCTTACTCATTGTCCGTTCATTTGCGCCCCCTGTTGTGGGTCCGTGCTACGACACCTTCCCAACAGTTTGTCACAGAAATCCTACTTTACAATCACACTGCAGTCATTCTTAAATTATCTTCTGTTGTATTTATAATAAACATTTGTATTTATTTAAAGTGACTGTTTTTATGTCCTGCGCGGCGTTTGCGCCGCGAAGCAGGGCATATAGCATCCGGGTTGTCCATCTGTCTGTCTCTCCGTCTGTCCGTCCATCTGTCCGGTCGCAATTCGTTTGCTGCAACGTAGCTCGGCACATATTGCTCACAAAAACTTCATATTTGATGGGTACATGCCTTGGAGGAGTACTTCGCATGGGTTCAAAGGCTGGTGACCTTGACCTACTTTTCAAGGTCACCAATGGTCACAACTGTCAAATCTTTCGCCTGAAATTTGTTCGCCACAGTGTACCTCGGCACCTATTGCTTGCAAAAACTTCATATTTGGTGGGTACGTGCCTTGGAGGAGTACTTCGCATGGGTTCGAAGGCTGGTGACCTTGACCTACTTTTAAAAAAATACCAATAGTTGCATTTGTTCGAAGGCTACTGACTTTTTATGGTCACTGTTGGCCACATCCTCTAAATAAAAAAATGTAAATCTCCAATTTTTCCACTGTGTATCCCAGTTCACATCAAACACATGAGGGTTCAACCAAATACAACCCCACACATATACATTTTACTGCACTTTACTGCATAGTACTGCGTGCGGGGCATTTCGTGACGAATGTCTATTTCTGGTTGAAATATGAATAATCTACCAGACTTAAAAAAATGAACAAATTTCCATGTTATTTTATTTGTCTAAAAATAAAGGTCCAAGGTTCCTTATGTTAAATAAGAAATGATCTAATCTGAAATCACAGGTGGTTTTAATTTACAGATGAACAAAGGTTTCTCAAGAACCTTATATCTATTTATTATTTTGCTATTTTAATTACAAGTGTTATATATTTTTTTTTACAGAAATCAGAAATTTTGAGGTAAAAAAAAACATTTGCGAGGATTTTTCTTCAGAAAACTTCTCTATAAATGAGCAGTCGTGACATGTTTCTGTTTTGTATTGATCCGTGGTTTCTGCACTGATCTGTTTTTTGTTCCCGTCAGAAGCGTCGGTGTAGCTCAGCTTTTGACGTGACGGTTCTGAAGCCTCTAAAAAGCAACGCATCTCATTGAAAATAATGCTTTTTAGAGTGATTCATGGTGCCTCTGACGCTTCCAATGCATCCGTTGTGAAAGGCCCTTTAAAATTTGCTTCATTCTACTTCTGGTGTTTTAGCAGTTTCACCCTGCTGGTGGCGTTCCATCACATCTTTGATGAAACATGCAGGTGATTAGCTCCAGTGGTCCAGGAATGCCCAATTTACCTATGCTATTTTAAAAAAGAAATTGACATCTGTGCAATAGTGGATTTACCAGATCCATCCAGTCACTGTGCTGAGACTTGTTGACACTTCAAAGACGTGGGTGCCGTCCTTTCCAAAAGATCATGGGGAGTCAAACACATTGCTCCCATGAGCTTTCTGTTTTAAGATGTCAGTACATGAGCAGATGTATGATGTTGGGAGCAGAGAGATGTTGGCGGTGAAATTAGGGATGTAGGAGTGGAGACACTGTTGAAGAGATCATCATCCACACTGCTCGTGAAAACCTGGAATACAGATTAGCCACGAGGATTACAGTCAGGCAAGGTGGATGTCACTGTCTGCAAGATTCCATGTTACCATCACCTTACAAACCAGGGTTGAAGAATGGCAAGGCACACAGTTTGCCATATTAATATGCTGTTACATCTAAAATCTGTGTCAGTGCTGCTCCCTTCAGGATCAGAGAGGGGTCAGTCAGATAGTGACAGCTGTTCAGCTGGTCTCCTCACCCACTATATAAACCCAGACTTTTCTTAAGCAGTTTGTTTGTTACTGCTTCTGCATCCACACTTCAGACCTGCATGATATTTTTACATCCATTTCTGCAGTTTGTGAGAAACTGACAAGTTTTTGCTAATGTTGCTAGTTACCTGTTTTAGCCTCTTCCCTCAGCAGATGGTTTATTAACTTAGTATTTCTACCTAATAAAGTTGCTATGAGTCAGAGTAGGTGTAAATAATGAATTCTTTCATTAATTTTCTAAGACTAAGCAGCTTATCCCACACTTCCCTATCCTACTACTACACCATGTCTTCTAACTCTTCTGTTCCCAAACCGTCTGTAAAATGTAATCCCTCCAGCATATCAGAGGACTTCCCAGTCATCTCATCACAGTTGGACATGCCTGGAAGACCTGCTTATGGAGACTAACAGAGAGCAACCAGATGCCTGAACCACCTCAGCAGGCTCATTTCAATGCAAAGAAGCAGCGGCTCTACTCTGAGTCTCTTACTTATATTCAAGCTTCTCACTCCTTGAGAGTAAGCCCAGATACCCTACAGAGGACTCTCATTTCCCAAAGTTCATGACCTTAAATGATGACAAGAGAATAAACTAACTGACAAATCGAGAGTCTCACCTTCTGGGTCAGCTTCTTCAACACCACAACAGTTCCTGGGTACAGCATCAGCATCAATCAATCAATCAATAAATTTTTTTTATATAGCGCCAAATCACAACAAACAGTTGCCCCAAGGCGCTTTATATTGTAAGGCAAGGCCATACAATAATTATGTAAAACCCCAACGATCAAAACGACCCCCTGTGAGCAAGCACTTGGCTACAGTGGGAAGGAAAAACTCCCTTTTAACAGGAAGAAACCTCCAGCAGAACCAGGTTCAGGGAGGGGCAGTCTTCTGCTGGGACTGGTTGGGGCTGAGGGAGAGAACCAGGAAAAAGACATGCTGTGGAGGGGAGCAGAGATCGATCACTAATGATTAAATGCAGAGTGGTGCATACAGAGCAAAAAGAGAAAGAAACAGTGCATCATGGGAACCCCCCAGCAGTCTACGTCTATAGCAGCATAACTAAGGGATGGTTCAGGGTCACCTGATCCAGCCCTAACTATAAGCTTTAGCAAAAAGGAAAGTTTTAAGCCTAATCTTAAAAGTAGAGAGGGTGTCTGTCTCCCTGATCTGAATTGGGAGCTGGTTCCACAGGAGAGGAACCTGAAAGCTGAAGGCTCTGCCTCCCATTCTACTCTTACAAACCCTAGGAACTACAAGTATGCCTGCAGTCTGAGAGCGAAGCGCTCTATTGGGGTGATATGGTACTACGAGGTCCCTAAGATAAGATGGGACCTGATTATTCAAAACCTTATAAGTAAGAAGAAGAATTTTAAATTCTATTCTACAATTAACAGGAAGCCAATGAAGAGAGGCCAATATGGGTGAGATATGCTCTCTCCTTCTAGTCCCCGTTAGTACTCTAGCTGCAGCATTTTGAATTAACTGAAGGCTTTTTAGGGAACTTTTAGGACAACCTGATAATAATGAATTACAATAGTCCAGCCTAGAGGAAATAAATGCATGAATTAGTTTTTCAGCATCACTCTGAGACAAGACCTTTCTGATTTTAGAGATATTGCGTAAATGCAAAAAAGCAGTCCTACATATTTGTTTAATATGCGCTTTGAATGACATATCCTGATCAAAAATGACTCCAAGATTTCTCACAGTATTACTAGAGGTCAGGGTAATGCCATCCAGAGTAAGGATCTGGTTAGACACCATGTTTCTAAGATTTGTGGGGCCAAGTACAATAACTTCAGTTTTATCTGAGTTTAAAAGCAGGAAATTAGAGGTCATCCATGTATTTATGTCTGTAAGACAATCCTGTAGTTTAGCTAATTGGTGTGTGTCCTCTGGTTTCATGGATAGATAAAGCTGGGTATCATCTGCGTAACAATGAAAATTTAAGCAATACTGTCTAATAATACTGCCTAAGGGAAGCATGTATAAAGTGAATAAAATTGGTCCTAGCACAGAACCTTGTGGAACTCCATAATTAACTTTAGTCTGTGAAGAAGATTCCCCATTTACATGAACAAATTGTAATATATTAGACAAATATGATTCAAACCACCACAGCGCAGCATAACATCAGACACAACTCCAGTCCATCTATTGATCTCACACTCAAACTTACTCTCCCTTGTGAAAAAGACCCCATGATACTTCAACTCCTCCACAGGTCATCTCCACCTATCCAAAGGGGACAATCCACCCTTTTCCACCAGAGGACCGCAGGCTTAGATTTGGATCTGCTGATGCTCAACAGTCACTTTACACTCAGCATCAGACCTGCCCAGTGCACGTGGGGGTTCACTGTCTGATGACAACAGAGCCACATCTTCTGCAAAAAGCAGAGATGTGATTCTGTCACCCTTCAGTCCTTGCTTGCACACTGAAATCCTGTCTATAAACATCACAAACAGGACTGGTGACAAGGGGCAGACCTGGCGAAGTCCAACACCCCCAGAAACAGGTCTGATGAAATGCAGACACAGCTCCTACTTCGATGGTATAGAGACCAGATTGTGCATCGCAGGAGTCCCAGTCTCATCTGTGTCAGCCTCCCCAGGAAACCTGTGACAGGCTGCTCAAGAGGACACGTAGTTAACAATGTGGGTCTGTCCTGGTTTTGCTGTATAATAATGTCAGAAAATTAACACGCCTTCAGACATTTGTATTGCGTATGTTGGCAACGGGACTTTTCCGAGGTTAGAAGCAGGAATGATGTTTTGTTTGCAACACAATATTAGCCACCATGGTCTCTGCCCATGGCGCAGCTTTTGTCTGGATTAGAGAGGCTGCATGTGCAAACGTAGTTTAAGTGTAGACTGAAATTATTCGTAAATAATCATTTGTATTTTCTTTCTTTTGGCTTCTCCTGTTTTTACTCTGGGTCGGCATGGCAGATCCCATATGGATGTGTTCAGGGCCCCTCTCAGTATCGAGGAAAGCAACATTTCATTCAATCCATCAAAGTACAAGCTGACATTTCCGAGGACTGTCAGACAAAATAAAAATTAATCACCACACTGCTTCCAGAGTTTTATAGCAAAAGGACAAAACACAGTAAAGAGCTTTTACTCTTTTATTCCACCGCGGTTATAATAAACAAATCTAACCGAAGACATTTCACAAAAATCTGAGTAACTTTCACAAAAGTCCCAAATGCCTGCTGCACACATTCACAAAGAAACGACTTTGAAATGATTTTTTTCATACAGCACAATATTTAGTAGCTTCACATCTAAATGTGCAATGAATCATTCAGCAAGTTATACACAGTACCAATGTGGATGTGCACAAACAAAACTTAAATAACATTTGCATATCTGAGAACTTAAACAAGTGCATGGGTTAAATCAAGTAATGCACCTGTAACTGCACAATAATTACAAAATAAATCTAGCATTGAAAAATTAAAGTACAATTGGTATTGAGCCATTTGAGAAAATGGGAAGAGAATGATGAATATTTTGGCAGTCTCCTCCTGCAGATTTTTGACTCAGATTGACCTTCCCAGTTAAAAAAAAATAAGACATCGGGATCGGATTTCTTACAATAGCAGGATAAAGTTGTGTGTTGTATTGTTATTACAGCAGGTTAGTGCAGACAACAACTGAATTTGAATGCAGCCTCGTGACATGTGAGGTTCTGGACATGCGTGGGGTCCATGGTTATAAAAAGACTTGTCCACAAAAGAAAAATGTCTCTGGTCACATCTGAAAACTTATTTGTACTGAAGAGTGCAGCATATCTATCACAGGATTATGGATGTATATTACATTTCCAGATGAAATATAAAGAGGTCAGTGAGCTGTGAATCTCTGAACGCACCACCTTGCTCACACATTCACTGAACGCTGTGCTTCACTGCCGGGTCTGGTCCATTTCCCCCTGCTGAAATGAAATTGCTCCCAAAAAAATTACACAATCTGCATTGTATTTTAATTTTAGTTTACACTGGAGCCTGGCATGAAAATAACTGAGCAGCCAATTCTATATTCATGCAGATTATATATTTCAAGATGCACCAACAAAACAGCAACCACACCATCTGTAAAAATAAAGTAAGATGTACGGTGTGACTGATACCGGTGCAGTAAGTGACCCTGGAGTGAGACAGGGCAACAGATAAGGTAACGCTCAGTTTCTGGAAAAAAAAAACCCCAAAAAAACAAAAAATCCATTCTATTGGCTCCACACAACGTTCCACCTGCTCATGTCCTGACTTTTGCTAAATATCTCCACAATTGCAGCTACTTTGGATCACGTTGTGTCCCCAGATCTCAAATTTTTTTTAAAAAAAGAGCTCAAAATAATTCACAACACTTTTTTTTACACCACCTAAACCTCTTAAGCCCTAGGGCCTATTTCATCAAAATCACATACCCATACATTATGATTTATTTCTCGGCTTGTACAAGGTCAAAAATGCAAAATTTGGATCAGCTACACAGTTCCTAGGGGATGTTGTGGATGCAAAAAAAAATTGAAAGTAAATAATATTTGGTAGGAGTAACATATTTTATTTTGCCCAAAAAATGAATTCTGATTTATGTCTTTATTTGTTTGGCATTTGAGCTGTGGTTAGTTGATATACGATTGAAGGTGGATACTTTTGTAGATGAGACTTCGCTTGACATTTTGATGTATAATAAGTGTATGTTGGTGTCAGCATTGGTTAGTTATGAGCGCTCAAATGTTCCAAAATGGGGCAAGTCCCCAAATTTGGGGACTCACAGGTTTAAGAGGTTAACTCCTGTTACACTCATATTGGGCTTTGATTTGGATTTTTTGTGCCACAAATGTAACCAGTAGGGAGTCAAAAATATGCAGTGGGTGGCTAGTCTTTAATCATATAATATTTGTTTATGATCAGGCGTGCACATAACTGGTGCTCTTGTGTGCGCAAAATTAATTATGTAAAGCAGAAGGTTAGCAGTTCTCATGAGGAAAGTGATGGCAGCTTGTAGGAGAAGCATTTCTCTTTTCTGCAGCACATCACTCATTTTTAGCACATGCAATTACCTGAGCACCAGTTATGTGTTCATCTGTTTCACAATCACTGTTACTATCATCTTTAAAACAAAAGGTGCAAACTATCGATTATTTCACAAGAAATAGGCAAAGATAAAGAAATTAAGTAAACTTGTATGGCAGAATTCAGCCATTACATTTCCTTCCTTGCTAATCATTTTGGGATGACCTTAGATAAATTGTATGACATCTATGTTGGGAACCACTGATCTGCAGAAATGTACGTTCACACTTAAATGATAAAAATTTCACCTGTCAGGGTTGTCTGAAGCAGAGTAACAACAAATGATAGACACAAATAAAAGGCCTTTTGAATGTAAGAAATAATCATGTTTACAAAATGACAATAAAGGATATTCAAATTAATAGTTTAAAACAATCATAGTAAAGTTCTAACTTAATACAACACCTCAAACTGATGTTCCTACTCCCAAAAGCAGAGGTACATCACAGCAGTCACTGGAAGATATTTAGGATTACATGTTTGATTCACCGTGTGCACGTTTGTCGTTTTCAAAATCGCTGTCCTGGGAGATGAGCTTGTAAGGTTTTTTTCTCTCCTTCTCCTCCAGCACTGAGCTTCCCATCTCCACATCTCTGCTGCGGAGCTCGTGTCGAGACAAGAACTCCACAATACCTGCACCGATGGAATCCCCCAAAACGTTGGTCGTGGTACGTAGACGATCACTTCACCCCACAAGAAAGCAAAGATTCAAAAATGAAGAGAAGTACTAATGGTGGGAATCACGTGACAATGTTTTAGGCAGTTACACAGCTGAATTTCCTCACTTTATAATGTTCAATCAGAAATAATACAGGTTATACTTATACTCTGGTTTTAAGCTTTCTTTTATTTTGTGATTTTATCAATGCCGTATCTGTTTTTTTGTGTGTCGTGATTTTATCAATGATGTATCTGTCTTTTTGTGTTGTTTGTCACATTCTGCTGTGTGTAGTGCTTATGAAAAAATTCTCTGTGAGGACAATAATGTATATTTGATTTAATAAAACCAAAAACTGCAATTTCTCATAAAAGCTAAAGTACAATTTTAAAAGATAAATGTTAAGTTTTCAATGTCTTAACTGAATTGAATGTGCAAAATACCTGGAAGGAGAAAATGCAAAGAGGTTAATTTACCAGATGCAAGAGGCTGCAGACTGCATCTGTGTTTTGCACATTTGAAAGCAGGGTGCTTGCTAACTTTGATTTGTGCAAACATCCATAAATCTGATTCAGTCATTTCCACTGAACTGTGTATGCATTTCTTTATTTTCAATCTGTTATCTTTTTAGACAGAGAAAACATGATTAAACCTTAATTTACAGTGGTCTGTTTTTAATGCAAGGAAACGTCCACAGCCTATAGAAAACAAAATGTGACATTTATCATGTCTTTCTATTTTAGTCTTTTCACCAATGACATACAGTTGTACGCAAAAGTTTGGACAGCCGTGATAATTTTCATGATTTTCATTTAGAAATCATTGGTTGTCTGGATCAGAAATTTCAGTTAAATATATCATATAGCAGACAAACACACTGATATTTGAGAAGTGAAATGAAGTTTCTCGTATTTACAGAAAGTGTGCAATAATTATATAAACAAATTTGGGAACCCTTGTCATTTTATTGATTTGAATACATTTAGCACTAATTATTGGAACACAAAATTGGTTTGGTAAGCTCATTGACCCTTGACCTCCTTACACAGGTGAATCCAGGATAAAGGGTATCATCAGGGGGTGTCCAAACTTTTGCATACAACTGTATATTCTGTATAACCTACCTCACCCTGGTATATCATACAAACAAGGCATGGACACCAAGTCTGTGTTTGTGTTTGTGTGTGTGTGTGTGGGGGGGGGGGGGGGGTTACTGGACAAACCATTTTGAAGGCATAATCATTTTAATCACATGTTCAGTTGTGTGTTTGCTTGTCTTATTTTGCTCATACCTAAGTGGTTAATTGAATTTAATTTTGCACTTATGATCATTAATATAGTTTGTACAGGAGTCAAAAGTTAAAGTTGCTCCAATTTCAGTAAAGAATGATGCAAATTATTGGTTGAAATAAAAGGATTAATAAATGGAATAGTTTTGACTGTGCTGAATGTTTGGTCTCCAAAGTAAAGGTCAAACAAGGTCGACGTCCATATGTTACCCTGTAATGTGATAACTAAACATGACAGATGGTGCAAACTATTCCTTATTAGAACCCCATCAACTCAAACAATAATTTGCATCATTTTTTTTACTGAAATTGGAGCAACTTTAACTTTTGACCCCTGTAGAAACTGAAACTGACTTTTGTTACCATTTTTGTTGTTGTTGTTTTACCCCATAACTCCAGAACATTCCATCACAGATAGTTCAAACTATACCTTTTTGGAATCGTTATGATCAGACAAATAATGTGATATAGTTTTCAACAAGATTCAAGCATTTTTACACTTTGACCACTGTATAATTGTTCATTGACCCCTAGCTGGCTACAGCTATCACCCTGGGATGGTTATCATACATTTTTGTGTAGGCCATGGTACACTGAGGCTGGATTCTAAGTGTTGTTTGGTCCCCTTCAGTGGTACCGAAAACCTGCTTGGCCCATGGACTAACATGCAAAATCCTTATTTACAGGTCTATTCCACAGAGCGCTGTTCTACTACAATCACTCATGTTAGGGTTTAGGCTTTGCCTGTTGTGTGGGCCACCAGAAGAGGAGGTACTGCTGGCCCACCACCAGAGGGCGCCATGCCTGAAGTGCGGGCTTCAGGCAGGGCGCTGCCGCCATGGACACAGCCGGGGTTGACAGCTGTCACTCATCAACTCATGACAGCTGTCACCCATCTCCACTTCATCAATCCGCTCCATAAAAGCCGGACGTCATCTCCACCTCGCTGCCGAGATATCATCTACCTGTGAAGGTAATTTCTCGGCTGACTTAAACTTAAATAATAGTCTGAACTCTTTTGCAGCCGTTTTCCTGTGGTGTGCCTTATCAGCTGGATTGGCGTTTGGTGTGAACAGCGACGGCTACGCTTCACACCCAATCCAGATAAGTGGTTTAACAGGAGCTGCACGAGTGTGTGATTAGAGGTGGAGGTGACTTTCCACCTTCTGACTGTTTTGTTACTGGGTGTGCACACACCCACATCTCACTGTTTGTGCTCCTCGCCAGCAGTACCAGATCCGACAGTCGGGGACGGTGACCACCTGGGAATTCGGGACTTGGCGGCTCCAGTATTCACCGGGTTCTGTGGCGGTGGAAATCGTGTGGTTCCGGCTCTTATCAGGACAGACGTCTTTTATCCTCGAGCCTGCCCACACGTCACCTTGGTGTATTGACTGCTATCAGATTCTGTGATTGTCTGTATAATCGTTGTGCACATTCACAACATTAAATTGTTACCTTTTGGCTCATCTATTGACCGTTCATTTGCGCCCCCTGTTGTGGGTCCGTGTCACTACACTTTCCCCAACAGGATATCTCGGCCAGCGTCATGGATCCCGAGGGGCGTCAACCATCTGTTGGACAGCCAATGGAAGAGCAGGGTGCACAGGCGTCGGCTGGAGGCGTGATTGGTGAGTTGCAGCACATCCTCACCGCCTTTACCGCTTGGATGGACCTGATGACCGAGCAACACATCATCCTTAATCGCAGGATGGAGGCTCTCACCGCGCAGGTGGAAGCGCGCGCTCAGGGCGCTGCTGCAGCTCCTCCTCCTGCCGACCCGGTGCCGAATACAGACATTCCACTGGTCATTCAACGAACCCCCCCACCATCCCCTGAAGCATACATAAGCCCCCCAGAGCCGTATGGAGGTTGTGTGGAGACGTGCGCGGACTTTCTTATGCAGTGTTCGCTCGTCTTTGCACAACGTCCCGTGATGTACGCGTCTGACGCCAGTAAGGTGGCTTACGTGATTAATTTGCTTCGAGGTGAGGCACGTGCTTGGGCTACAGTGCTTTGGGAACAAAGTTCACGGCTCCTTGCCTCTTATACTGGGTTTGTGAGGGAGCTCAGAACTGTTTTTGATCAACCTAACAGAGGCGAAACCACGTCTACCGTGCTGCTGTCAATGAGACAGGGGCGCCAGAGCGCAGCCGAATATACAGTCGACTTCCGCATCACGGCTGCGAGATCCGGCTGGAATATGACTGCGCTCCGCGCCGCCTTCATAAACGGACTGTCGTCGGTCCTGAAGGAGCACCTGGTGGCTAAGGAGGAACCGCGGGATTTGGCTGAGCTTATCGATTTGGTTATACGATTGGACAATCGGTTAGAACAGACCTGGGCAAACTGCGGCCCGGGGGCCACATGCGGCCCTTTGCATGTCTCTGTCTGGCCCTCATGAGGTCTGATTATTATTACTACATATATTAAAAATGTCAAGTCTGTGCGTTGCAAATCATGAGAGGATTATTTAGGTATATTTAAATATTTACATATCATTACAATAATAAAAATTACCTATAAAAGCTATTAAATAGGTAATTTTTTGTAAAATTTGTAATGGGAGACAGGGAGTTTTCGATGGTTTGGCCCTCGGACATGATTCAGGTTCCCTGATGGCCCCTTGTAAAAATTAATTGCCCACCCCTGGGTTAGAAGAACGCCGACGAGAGCGAGGCGAAGGGCGTGGTCAGGCACAAGCCGTCCCTCTTCCTCCCGGGTCCGAAAGGGAGCCGGCTTCCCCACGCTCCACAGCCACAGCGCTCCGTGTGGCTACAGCTCCCCCTGCTGACAATGCTAGGAACATGAGCAGGGCCACATTCAGACAGAGAAGGCTGGTCCGCGGGGAGTGCTTTGTCTGTGGCTCGAGTGAGCATCAGCAGAGAGACTGCCTCAAACGGTCAAAACACAAAACGCCCGTCCTTAGAGACTGGGCTGAGGGGGGGTCAGAACATTCACGTGGGTCATACACATCTTTCAACACGACTCCCAGTTACAATCCTGAGCGGGGATTTAACCCTTCAAGCCCCAGCACTGGTGGACACGGGGTCAGAAGGGAATCTGCTGGATAGCAGATGGGCAAGGGAGGTAGGGCTCCCTCTGGTGGTGCTTTCTTCGCCAGTGAAGGTGCGAGCAGTAGATGGCACTCTTCTCCCTTTTATCACACACAAGACACTACCTGTAACCCTGGTAGTGGCTGGGAATCACCGGGAGGAGATTGAGTTTTTTGTAACTCCTTCTACCTCCCACGTGATTTTGGGCTTCCCATGGATGATTAAACACAATCCCCGGATTGATTGGCCGTCTGGGGTTGTGGCTCAGTGGAGCGAAACCTGCCACCGGAATTGTTTAGGATCCTCGGTTCCTCCCGGTGTAAATGCTAATGAGGAGGTTAAAGTCCCTCCCAATCTGACGGCGGTGCCAGTTGAGTACCACGATCTTGCTGACGTCTTCAGCAAGGATCTGGCGCTCACCCTTCCCCTGCACCGTCCGTACGATTGTGCCATTGATTTGGTCCGGGCGTTGAGTTCCCGTCCAGCAGGCTGTACAATCTCTCACGTCCTGAGCGCGAATCAATGGAGACCTACATCCGGGACTCATTAGCTGCCGGGCTGATCCGGAATTCCACCTCCCCGATGGGTGCAGGTTTCTTTTTTGTGGGCAAGAAAGATGGCGGACTCCGTCCATGCATTGATTACAGGAGGCTGAATGACATAACGGTTCGTAATCGATACCCTTTACCCCTGTTGGATTCAGTGTTCACGCCCCTGCATGGAGCCCAAATTTTCACCAAACTGGACCTTAGGAATGCGTACCACCTGGTTCGGATCCAGAAGGGAGACGAATGGAAGACGGCATTCAACACCCCATTAGGTCATTTTGAGTACCTGGTCATGCCGTTCGGCCTCACTAACGTCCCCGCGACGTTCCAAGCATTGGTAAACGACATCTTGCGGGACTTCCTGCACCGATTCGTCTTCGTATATCTGGATGACATACTCATCTTTTCCCCGGACCCTGAGACTCATGTCCAGCATGTACGTCAGGTCCTGCAGCGGTTGTTGGAGAACCGGCTGTTTGTGAAGGGCGAGAAGTGTGAGTTTCACCGCACCTCTTTGTCCTTCCTGGGGTTCATCATCTCCTCCAACTCCGTCACCCCTGATCCGGCCAAGGTTGCAGCGGTGAGAGATTGGCCCCAACCAACAAGCCGTAGGAAGCTGCAACAGTTCCTCGGCTTTGCAAATTTCTACAGGAGGTTCATTAAGGGCTACAGTCAGGTAGTTAGGCCCCTGACAGCCCTGACCTCTCCAAAAGTCCCCTTCACCTGGTCGGATCGGTGCAAAGCCACGTTCAAGGAGTTGAAACGCCGGTTCTGGTCTGCGCCAGTTCTGGTGCAGCCCGACCCTAGCCGCCAGTTTGTGGTTGAAGTGGACGCCTCTGACTCAGGGATAGGAGCCGTGCTATCCCAGAGCGGAGAGACCGATAAGGTTCTTCACCCGTGTGCCTACTTTTCTCGCAGGTTGACCCCCAGCTGAACGGAACTATGACGTCGGCAATCGAGAACTCCTTGCGGTGAAAGAGGCTCTTGAGGAGTGGAGACACCTGTTGGAGGGAGCGTCTGTGCCGTTCACGGTTTTCACTGACCATCGGAACCTGGAGTATATCAGGACCGCCAAGCGGCTGAACCCCAGGCAAGCCCGCTGGTCACTGTTCTTCGGGCGTTTTGACTTCCGGATCACCTATCGCCCCGGGACCAAGAACCAGAGATCGGATGCCTTGTCCCGGGTACACAAAGATGAAGTCAAGACGGAGCTGTCGGATCCACCGGAGTCCATCATTCCTGAGTCCACTATCATGGCCACCCTCACCTGGGACATGGAGAAGACTGTCCGGGAGGCCCTGGCACGGAGCCCGGACCCAGGAACCGGTCCGAAGAACCGTTTATACATCCCACCAGAGGCCAGAGCTGCGGTCTTGGACTTCTGTCATGGTTCCAAGCTCTCCTGTCATCCGGGGGTGCGAAGGACCATGGCAGTTGTCCGGCAGCGCTTCTGGTGGGCGTCTATGGAGGTCGACGTCCGGGAGTATGTCCAGGCCTGTACCACCTGTGCCAGGGGCAAGGCAGACCACACGAAGACACAAGGACTTCTGCAGCCTCTACCGGTGCCTCGTCGCCCCTGGTCCCACATTGGCCTGGACTTTGTCACAGGTCTCCCACCGTCCCAGGGCATGACGACCATCTTCACGATAGTGGACCGATTCTCCAAGGCGGCCCACTTGGTGGCCCTCCCGAAGCTCCCCACGGCCCAGGAGACAGCAGACCTCCTGGTCCGCCACGTCGTGCGTCTGCATGGGATACCAGCGGACATCGTCTCAGACCATGGTCCTCAGTTCTCCTCACAGGTGTTGAGGAGTTTCTGCAGGGAACTGGGGGCCAGCGTGAGCCTCTCGTCCAGGTATCATCCTCAGATGAACGGACAGGCAGAGCGGGCCAACCAAGAACTTGAACAGGCTCTCTGCTGCATCACGTCCGCGCACCCGTCGGCCTGGAGTGACCATCTGGCCTGGATCGAGTACGCCCATAACAGCCAGGTGTCCTCTGCCACCGGCCTCTCCCCGTTCGAAGTGTGTCTGGGGTATCAGCCCCCACTGTTCCCCGTGGTGGAGGGAGAGGTCGGTGTGCCCTCGGTCCAGGCCCACCTGCGAAGATGCCAACGGGTGTGGCGTACCGCCCGCTCTGCCTTGTTGAAGGCCCGGACGAGGGCTAAGGCCCATGCAGACCGCTGGCATTCCCCGGCCCCTGCTTACCAGCCCGGGCAGGAGGTATGGCTATCAACCAAGGACATCCCCTTACAAGTGGACTCCCCTAAGCTGAAGGAACATTACATTGGACCATTCCAGATCCTCAAAGTCCTCAGTCCGGCCGCAGTGAAGCTGAAGCTACGAACTTCACTGCGGATCCACCTGGTCTTTCATGTCTCCCGGGTCAAGCCATACCACACCTCCACCCTCTGCACTCCTGGACCGGCGCCGCCTCCTGCCCAGATCATCGACGGGGAGCCTGCATGGACAGTGCGCAGGCTCCTGGACGTCCGTCGTAAGGGCCGGGGGTTTCAGTATTTGGTGGACTGGGAGGGGTATGGACCAGAAGAACGCTCCTGGGTGAAGAGGAGCTTCATCCTGGACCCGGCCCTCCTGGCCGACTTCTACCACCGTCACCCGAACAAGCCTGGTCAGGCGCCAGGAGGCGCCCGTTGGGGGGGGGGGGTCCTGTTGTGTGGGCCGCCACAAGAGGAGGTACTGCTGGCCCACCACCAGAGGGCGCCCTGCCTGAAGTGCGGGCTTCAGGCATGAGAGGGCGCTGCCGCCATGGTTGACAGCTGTCACTCATCAACTCATGACAGCTGTCACCCATCTCCACTTCATCAATCCACTCCATAAAAGCCGGACGTCATCTCCACCTCGCTGCCGAGATATCATCTACCTGTGAAGGTAATTTCTCGGCTGACTTAAACTTAAATAATAGTCTGAACTCTTTTGCAGCCGTTTTCCTGTGGTGTGCCTTATCAGCTGGATTGGCGTTTGGTGTGAACAGCGATGGCTACGCTTCTTTCCCAATCCAGATAAGTGGTTTAACAGGAGCTGCACGAGTGTGTGATTAGAGGTGGAGGTGACTTTCCACCTTCTGACTGTTTTGTTACTGGATGTGCACACACCCACATCTCACTGTTTGTGCTCCTCGCCAGCAGTACCAGATCCGACAGTCGGGGACGGTGATCACCTGGGAATTCGGGACTTGGCGGCTCCAGTATTCACCGGGTTCTGTGGCGGTGGAAATCGTGTGGTTCCGGCTCTTCTCAGGACAGACGTCTTCTATCCTTGAGCCTGCCCACACATCACCTTTGTGTATTGACTGCTATCAGATTCTGTGATTGTCTGTATAATCGTTGTGCACATTCACAACATTAAATTGTTACCTTTTGGCTCATCTATTGACCGTTCATTTGCGCCCCCTGTTGTGGGTCCATGTCACTACACTTTCCCCAACAATGCCTTTCCCTTTCCTTGTGTGTCTTGTCATTTTCCCTCCCTGGTGTGTCATGTTTGTGCTCAGGACTCTGGGTTCCCTCCTCCGGTCTGCCCATCTGATCCTTTGCAGCTGCTGAGTCTGCTCACCTGCAACCTATTTCCAATCAAGCCACTGCAGTACTGTGGATCAGATATCCAGCTGCTGCCAGATCTTTCAGTCTCCATTGTGGTACAGCGATATTGGACTTATCTCTGAGATTTTTCAAGCTGACCTGAAATGAACCATTGTACATTAAATTGACTTTATTGATGAATCTGACCCATTTGAAAAGTGATCAAATTACATGTATTTGCATTGAGCTTGGTGGTTTTCATCAGCCAAAAATGGCCACCAGAGGGTGCTCGGTGTAAAGTCCACGGCAACCCATATATTGTTCAAATTCAGCCAGAAGGCTGTGTAAATTCCTTTTCAGTACTCTTTTATGAATATGGAATTTACCAAACAATATTAAAAAGTTGATTATGTTATTTAATGATCTCTCCCACAACATTTTTTTTCTCCCTACATCTGTTATGATGTCATAATATGAAATTAATATGCAAAGTAGTCAATGACGTCATTAATGACTTCTGGAGACTTTTAGGACAGCCAATAGCTACTTTTCTTACTGAGGAGTTGGCAACACTGCTGCTAAGTATACCAAGTTTGTTCAAGATTGACAAAGATGGATCAAGAAGTTACTATGATGCTTCAAAACATGCCCCAATTTGCTATTCGGGATTAAAGGGGAAGGAACGGCGCTCTGTGGAATAGACTCTTTATGTTGCATTTACACATAACGACAACAAGTCATGAATGCCACGAAGTATACATTCTTGGCCGCTGATCACAAATATGATGATGTGGAGCAGAGGTGTCAGGTGTCTTCAGGAACTGCTGCAACCTGTTACCACGCGTTACAATTAATGGCGAATTATCAGGAACCATTACGGAAGGTCAAGAATAATGTTCTGTGCTGTTGCGCGCTGCACAATGTTACGTTCTGTCACGCTGTGAATGAGGCGAATTGTCTCCACACACACCCATATTCATCCTACTGTCAGCTGCTGAGCAATTCAGATTGCTCCAGTTTGCTCCTCAAAATCTAAATTAATCCACAGCAGAAGAACTTTGTGACTGCATGCTTAGCTGGGTTCTGTACCATGGACTGACGCAGAGAGGAGGAGGAGGAGACAGAGTGTGGACTCCATGCGGCTCTCCTCTTGATCGTTTTCCCAAACATCAGGCACAGCAGCACCAGCAGGTGGAACACCTGCAGGAGCACGCTGATGAGCATTGGAATGAGACTTTTAGCCAACGTGGTGTCACTGTCTTTCTTCAGCATACTGCAGCAATGAAACTGAATGTGGTGCAGCATGGTTTAATTGTGCGCAGGTCAAAGAAGAGAACGCTGTCGCTCTTTTGAGGATCACCACTAATCAAGATGGATCAACATGCTCAGTTGCGACCTCCACGATATGAGGTGAAATGAGAGTGGTGCGTGACATTCATGGAAGATTTTTTAACAGCCAAAAACATGCTCCACGAAAATCACAAATGTCATGCACCAACATGCACTATGATGAAACCTATTCAGATGCGTTAAGTCACGTTAAGAATGTCAGGAATGTGCCAAGAATGATGCAAATATGACATTCGTAACACATCCTGCCTATGTGTAAACGCAGCATTACATACTGCTGTCTACATCATGTTACCACTTGCTGTCACTTGAGCACTTATTCTCAGTAAATCACCCCCAAAAAAGGATCATCAACCCAACATGCAAAATTTTAGAATGGCCGTGCAATTTAGTACATGTTATATGGGATCTTAGTAATTCAGGCTCTTTGTTTTTTACGTTTTGGTTGATGGCATGACCCTCAGATGAAACACCATTAACAGCGCCTGTTATTTGTTACTGTTCCCTGCCTTCTGCAGGTCCTTTAATTCAGCTACTTTAAAGACTACAAACTAAAACATGTTATAAAGTGTTTTCAGTACAAACAATAAGCAAAGAAAACACGAATCACCTGAGCTCCAACTGAGACCATCACTAGAACATTTGAGGTGATCTATAGTGCAATCTAAAGTGCACAGCATTGGTTGCATGTCCAACTCCGCTTTATTTACACAGCACAAAGTCGGATGCATATCGCAAAACAGTTGATTGTAGTCAGCTAATGAAATAGACTGATGTCACCTGTCAGGGAAGAGAACATTTATTCACATGAAGACAAGGCAATAAAACCAAAGAAGAAGTCAAAAATAGCTAAAGAACATAAACACACACATACACGAGTAATTAATCCAGACAGAGCACAAACACACACAGAAAGACATCCGAATGGATCATCCCACCTTTAAGACTTTGTGACTCAAGCCAAAATGTTCTGTAGGATTTAACACTAATCAGATCAGAGGTATCGTATGAGCTTTTCCACCTACATGTCTCAGAGCTCCTGATTCAGCATCTCAGTCTGTCCTTTAGATTGGGGATGACAGCCTGAGGACAAGTGAACTGTGGCACCCAGAAGAGAGCAAAAAGCCTTCTAGAACTGTAACATTAATTACGGGACCTGATCTGACACCATATCCCTGGAGAAGCCAGGAGGACTCATAACACCTTGATCAAGAGAGTCTCCGCTGTTTCCTTGGCTGAGGGAGACTTGGGTAGGGGAGTAGGAGAGTAAAATGTACCAGTTTAGGAAACAGTTCAACAGTTGTGAGAACAGCTGTGTTACCGTCAGAGTGGGGGACACTTTTCATGAAGTCCATGGAGATGTCAGACCAGTGTGAGTCCTATAGAGGACTTGAGAACAGAGTTTGCAGGAAACAATAACTTATTTTGGAGCCAATCAATGGGAACAAGAGTGTCCCCTGAGCCCAACGAACGTGATCCTCACTGTCCCAAGTGATTGCCCCAATAAGACATAAGGAAGTCAAAACATGGTTAGGATGGTCTCCTTGTTCTGTGGTCTTGGGCAGATGGGGGAGAGCACCACATTTGATGTTCTTTGTTCCTAGTCTGTAGGACAGTATGAAGATAAACCAGTTGAATAATAAAGACCATCAGGCTTGTCAGGTGTCGAGAGGTTTAGCTGCTTTGAGGTATTCCAGGTTTTTGTGGTCCGTCCACACCAGGAAAGGACACTCTGCCCCCTCCAGCCAATGCCTCCATTCCTCTAAAGTGATCTTGATAGAGACTAGCTCCTCATCGGTAGTACAATAATTCCTCTCAACCAGGGTAAGCTTGTGGGACATGATGGCACATGCAGCAGAATGTTGAGAAAGGACGACCCCCATCTAAGCATTCCCTTTTATAATGAACTGAGTCACTGGAGCTGGAAGGGAGAGGATAGATGCCGTGGTGAAGGCAATCTTCACGTTCCGGAATGCCTGTTCTACTTTGGGGGCCAGGAGAACCTGTTTGAGGAAGAGCTAAGGACATGTAGAGGAGTGGCCAAGGTGCTCATAACCATACAGTAAGACAGGCAGGACCAAGAGCCTAAAGACTTTGGCCTACTTTCTTCTCCAATGATATCAACATCACCAAACACCTCTGTCCAGTGACGTCATGATTACAAGAGCTCTTCCCACGCTTCTCGCAATCTCAAGGAACGAGAACATAGAGACATGTATGTTACTTGGAGATAAATGAATGCCTCTACAAGTTCAACACTTTCACCACATACAGGCACAGTTCTGATCGCTGAGTCCAGGAAGTAATTAAAAACCTGAATCTTAGTCTTGAAGCAGGAAAATCGCAAAACAGGACTTTCCTCACTCTCCTCAGTGTCCAATGATTCTTCAAAGATCACAACATTGTCTACAAAGTCAAGGTAAAGAAACCTTTCCTCACCAAGCACTGAACAGCGCAGGAACCAGATGATAGGTCAGATAGAGTGACCCCATCTTCATTTAAATATTTGATATACTTTCAATCATACAACCTAGCACCAGATGTTAGGTGGCTTTACCACAAACAAACAAGCAAAAAAGAGTTAAAGAATAAAATAATCTTCAATATTACGCAATAAGCTTTTTTTTGCTGGAAATACTTCTTGTAACAGACTTAAGACTTGGTTCCTCCAGCTCATATAGGAACATTGGGCAGCTAAAGTATCTCTACAGATTTCTTGCTCCATCGCTATGACTTTCACATCACTCCAACCAATCCACACCTGTCTTCTCTTGTTTATCACCTTCTGATCACCATTTCAAAGATGTTTTGGGATGTCTCTCATGCTAAGGATGTGTCCTAGAGTCTTAAGTCTGCATTCATTGACAGTTAGGCTGAGTGGTCTTTGTGTTGTTCTTTGAAGGACTTCGTCATTAGTCACCCTGTCTCTCCATGCCACACCTAGGATTTTCTGGAGACATCTCCGTTGAAACTCATCAGGCCTACGGTCCTAGGGCCTGCTTTTCACCGCATCCCATTAATACCCAGTGTTTCTAGTCTAGTTGCCATTTCATTTATATCTTGGTCTAGTTTCCTGCACTGGAAAAGTGTTTTTGCATTCCAATTATTGAGTTTTGTGCTTTCTTTGGCAAAAACAATCGAGCATTTTGAGGAGTTGAGGTCCTTTCGGCTTTCATCAGCGGCTGTCACTGACACTCTGGGGAGTGGGTTGTCCTTTCTTTGCTGAGAATTTGTTTTATCTATAGCTGTTTCTGTAGCACTTGATAGTTTTAGAAGGTTGGGCTGCTGACCCTATGCTCAACCCACGGTTTTATGTTTGGGGTTATTGGCGTAATTTCTAATTGGTACCTTCCAGGTGTCATAAGCCCGCAAAGGTTAAAGGTCTTCCATGCACCAGACCTGGGCAGGAACCATGTAGGAACAAGCTCCTACACTTTGTCAAGGTTACACAGTTCCTTGTCCTGATGGAAAGCAGGCCCCAGGACCGTAACAGATAGATCTGAATATCTGACACAATCACTTCGATACATTTTTCTTTCAAACACAGTCTGAATTCATTTGGTATTAGCTACAATTTATTTGACTTAAAGTGAGGGGCCTTTGGCAGACATTCATATTTGCTCCATCCTAGTTACAGAAGAAAAGGATTCTTATTACCCCAGTTACCTGACTAATTTCTGGGAAGGATATTCTAATTGAAATGATTAATTTTGGAAACTTAATTATGTTTCTATGTTAAAACCCATTGCAAAAAATATTCAATACAAATGAGAAGATGTAGAACATGACCCGAGGGACTCGGGTATTTGTGTCACTAGTAGGTAGCAGATGTAGAGCTGCTTTTGACTTGATAGAGATGATGATTCATGTCTGGAACAGTTACACTTACAGCTCTACAGGTATTTTTACTCCTGCATTTCTTTACTCTTCATGTGTTCACAGTATTCTAATAATAATGGACATTTCCACTGGGGTTCATAACAGTTGGTTCTGAAATTTTTGAAAGATGTTGCAAAACCCAAACAAAGTATAAGCTATAACTTCCTTAGACGGGATTTGCTAGTAGTGATTGCATGAGGAGAGTTGGTGAAGGCTGTAGTACAATCTCATTCAACCATTCATCTATCCATCCATCCATTTTCTATACCCGCTTACTCCAATTAAGGGTCACAGGGGACTGGAGCCTATCCCAGTAGTCATAGGGCATGAGGCAAGGTTTGCATTTTCTAAACTGTCCTATTCCAGTTAAGGGTCTGTCAGGATCTGCCCCAGCCATACAACCTAGCACCATGTCTGGGTTTTCCCCTTATTTGGGTCTAGGCTTCCGCTGAGGATTTTACGGTTTTATTTTTCATATCATTATACGTGTCAGTTAAGTCTTGGTTTGGGTCTTTTAGTTTCTTTACTTTGTGTAATGCTTTTGTTTTATTCTCTCTTTATCATTTATTTGTGGTTTAGTCATTCATTGCATTACCTGTATTCTGAGTTTGTAGTCTCTGGTTTTGTTTTTGTTCATCATTTATTTCCTCTTCAGTCAATAGTTTGTTTTGTAATGTTTATTGTATTCACGTGGCTGCATCACGTCCTCTTGTTTTAGTTATTATCATTAGTTTTCTGGTTTTCCACTCTTGGACTTGCCACCTTAGTTCTTAGTTTTGCCCCTTTGTTTTGTTCGCGTTTATTATGCTTAGTCAAGCAAGTCAGGTTTTGCACCGTTGGGTTTTCTGTCACTTAATTATCTTGCCCCAGTTCACGTGGCTTTTGTCTTACTGCACTCTCTTGCACTTACCTTTGTCTTCCCAGGTCACGCCCTCTTCCAGTACCTTCTGCACACTTGTTCCTCATTTCACACCTTGATTTTTCCACTAGTATTTAAGCCCTCACAGTCTCACAGTCCCTCGCCAGATTGTTGTATTTTTGCACTTTCCAGCCTCATGCCATAGTCCTGTTTTGCCTTGTTGTATTTCTGACCTTGCTTGTGTTATCGATCCCCGCCTTGTCTTATCCCTGAACTCTGCTCGTTTTTTGACTTTGCCTCTGCCTCAGCCCTGTGAACTCCTTGATACCGTGTATTTGGAACTTTGCTTGTTTTTTGGACTCTGCCTCAGCTTGCTACCTGCCTGTACCTCCACTACATTGACTGATATCCTGTCTACCAAACATGTTGCCTGCTTACCAGATGAAGCCATTTTTCTTAATCCCACACCTGTGTCTATGAGTCTGCATATACCTCCTACAACCTTCAGGGCCAAGCCACCATGAACCATGACAGAACAATCTGGCCAGTACCAGGAGGCAGCGGACTTGGATCCTGAGCTGAACTTGACAAGAATTAAAGAGATCTTCGCTGACATAAGATTTTGTTTCACCTGTTCCCGCCACACCAACACCCTGAGGGAAATGTTTGACTACCTGGAGCAAGCTTGGGAAGTCGTCAAAGCAAATACCTGGCTCCACAGCCTCTTCCCTGACTTAGAAGATGTGGACAATTTGTTTACTGCAGAAAGGCTGTCTGACTGGGTGAAGCGACCTGAGCCATATCTGCAGTCCACTTGCCCACCATGCAATGATGATGCAGAGTGGGTTGGCTTAGATGAGGATTCCTCATCTGAGACAGAGGAGTCATCACTCCAGCAGATGGCAAAGTTTCTTTTCAAAATACAGGACTTATTTTTTGAGTTCGGCGACAGTTCAGGAGAGTGGAACAAGCAGCACATTCTTTCTGCTTTAGAACACCTTCTACACCTTGCGCCTGAAATAGTAACTGCCTTCTCAGAGCTAAAAATATCAAAACTCTGTTTAAGCAAGGTCGGCTTTCTACTTGTGTCAAGGATCCAATGAACTACTTGTTTGAATCTGAGATCTATGACTCCTGCCTGGACACGCCCTGCTTCATCACACTGTCGGCCGAAGCAGTCACACCGCCATGGCCATCCACACCGCCCTCCTCCTGTCTGCTTCCTACACCGGCTCCTCGGAGATTGTTCATGTGGGAGCTGGCGAAGCTTATTCTGTCTGGGAAAACTTATCAGCTCCCAGATGCAGCTACTGATTCAGTTCCGTTTCGTCGTGCACCTGTTCTGGCACACCGGAAGCTCCGGGCGCCATCGTGCCAGCCTGCTGCCATCATGACTTCCTCGCCCATGGGAACGAAGGTTCCCATCTTGCCCGACCTCTCTGCTGGGGACATGCCTCTCCTGATGCCCACAGAGCGATCGGGAAAGACCATGTCACCTCAGCTCTCAGGAGCACCAGCGGTGACGTCACCAGAGCAAGTGGAGAGACACACACCCACAGAGGTTTCTCAGGTGCACACACTCCAGAAGCCAGCTGAACAGTCCGCATTACCACAGCTCATCACACCTCAGCTTCAATCAACTGTGCCCACATCACTGGCATCACATATGGTGGACACTCCGCTCCAGACTCAACTAGTGACACCCAAAGTACTCACAGTGTGCTCGCTGCCACCATCAACGGCCACGTCACTCCAGGAAGCAGCAACACGTCCTGTTCCTCAGCCTTCAGTGAAGACAGCTGATAATGCCGGCGTGCACACCAGGCCACAATCACCAGTCTTGTCAGTCCAGCATGCAGCAGCGCGCACGGCTTTTCAGCCTTCAGTGAAGCCAGCTGCTTCTGACAATGCGTGCACTTTTCCACTCGTGGCTGCAGAGCCAGCCGGGTCGGCTATGGTGTGTCTGATGCAGGACATCCCTTCATCACCTCCATTTCTCCTCAGATCTTCAGAGTTCTTCCCAATGAAAACTGTTGCTGCCGTAAACAGTGGAACTGTGAGTTTTTTGTTATTTTTCTTAATCATGCTGTCCCATTTTCAGTGTCCGTTAGGAAGACTGTTTAGTGCCTCATTTCTGGACACCATAGGACTCTTGCATTTCTTTGGTGCTAAGCTATTTCTTAGCTTATCAGTTGTGATTTGTTTCAAAGTTTGCTTAAAACAAACATTCTCTCAATATTTGTATTTCTGTTGGGAACTGGTTAGCTTCCCATGACATGGTTCACTGAAGTTCTCTTCCCGGATCTATAAAGTGGTACTGGACCTGGTTAGCTCCCCAGCTAAATTTGCTTTACTGTCAGTTTTTCATGGTTCCCCTTTTGCAAATTTAGGCAAGTTTCTCCATTCAGTAGGTTCCCTTTCTCTGGCAAGGAATGCTCTCCTGGTTGTTTTGTCTTGGTAAATAGTAAATGGACTGCATTTATATAGCACTTTTCCATCTGCATCAGACGCTCAAAGCGCTTTACAAATAATGCCTCACATTCACCCTTATGTGAGGGTGCTGCCATACAAGGCACTCACTACACACCGGGAGCAAGAGGGGATTAAAGACCTTGCCCAAGGGCCCTTAGTGATTTTCCAGTCAGGCTGGGATTTAAACCGAGGATCTTCTGGTCTTAAGCCCAACGCCTTAACCACGAGACCATCACCTCCCCCAAAACAGGTAAACAGTTTTGTGTTCCAAATCTCATTCCAGATTGGTCGCAGCAAACATGCTATTTTTGTGGTAGTTCTGGAACTCATGTCTCCCTGGTCCCCACTTGGTTCATGTTTGGAATGGGTCATCCCTCCAGGTCCTTTTGCATTGAATATCACTCTCAGTTCCATTCATCAATTTTTAATTATTGATTACCCTCTACGTAAGTTTGGTTCTTTTTTGTACTTTTTGCTTTTAATTTGTTTATATAGCACTACTTTGTGTTTATATTTTCTCCACGTTCCCTGTAAATTTTCTGTCCGATGATTGTTTCATTTTTTGTTTGTCCGTATTTTACAGTGTTTCTCTACATGTGGTTCCCTTTTTGGTTCCCTCGCTTTCCTAGGTCCGCGTAGGATTTTTGTTCAGTGGATTTTCCTTTTATTTCATTCCTCCCTTCCTTTTTTGTCAGTACTTTCACTTTTAGCAATCCTTTAAATTCATGGTTTTAGTTTTCAGGCATAGTTGTTTTTTGGTGTTGTTTGGGTTCTATCTTTGATGCCATTGTCTCTTTATCTTCCCCTCCGTGCTTTTGTTGGGTTGTCTGGTTGTTGCTGACCGCTCTTTCTTCTTGTTCTTTTCCCAGGATTGTGCAGGATGTGGCCGTGCAGGTCCTCACCCCCCTTCGTTACTTGTTAAGGTTTGTTGGCCTCTCCCGTTTGATCACTGCTGTGATGCCGGAGAAGATTTTTTTCCCACTACCACGTCCCACTTTGTCCCTGATTCCGGTTTCATCTCTGTTCCCGTGCGTCCCTTGGGGAAACCTGTCTCACCCTTGCTCCCTGTTGGGCATAATGGTCACCCTCCTGGCTATTCTGTGGGCTGCTGTAGGCCCCAGGACTGGGCCCTTGGGGTTTCTTTGTCCCTAGGACTGCGATGCTGTCTTCCATTTGGGGGTCTCTCTGTTTTTGGTCATCCGTTCAGGCTCAGGCACTCGGTTCCCCGTGTTGGAGGTTATTGGTCATCTGCCGTGCCACCACCCACCTCAAGTTTTTCTTGGTTTTCACCACATGTTTCGCTACATGTAGATACACCTCTGAAGGCTGAGTCCAGGAAATAACTGAAAGTCTGGACTTTCGTCTTTATTCATGTCAGCTACAAACTCAGACACTCTGATTCCCAGTGGTGGGCACAGTTCCGCTAACCACTAATTAGTGAAGCCAACTTTTTTGTTAGCTGATTAGCTTTTCAGCTAACTTCGAAAACCATCTGCGGACCAATAAACTTCTGCTAAATTTAGTTCTGATAACTTATAGAGCGCTAACATATTTTTGCAGGCATAGTGAAAAAAGTTTAACAGTTAAACACATTTGTAAAGCCTGAAATCACTACATTTTAGTGCCTGCCTGTTGCATGTTTTGTAGCAGACAGACACCGAGGAGAGGTAGAGCTCAATCCTCTGATAGCATATTAGAGCTGGCTACCAGAGAGCAAGGAAGATGGGGAGGGGGAAAAAGATAATTTATTTTCACACCATACAGACTTGCAGACATATCACAGGAGTCATGCACAGCAAGACAGTTTTGACCTATGGTTAAAATTTTAAACAAACTAATTCACGACAAGTTATTGTAATTAATGTCACCTCTGTTGTTTTACAAAGTGATATTATCAGCTATATGTTTTAGTTTTAAAGTAATGCACTAATTTTGAAGATTTTAGCATTTTAAGGTGCATTTACACATAAGCAAGACGTGTTACGAATGTCATTCGTGACACATTCCTGACATTCTTAACGTGACTTAATGCATCTGAATAGGTTTCTTAATAGTGCGTGTTGGTGTGTGATATTCTTGATATTCGTGGATCATGTTTTTGCCTGTCAAAAAATCTTCCACGAATGTCACACACCACCCTCATTTCGTCTCACGTCATGGAGGTAGCAACTGAGCGTATTGATCCGTCTTGATGAGTAGTGATCCTTAATAGAACATGACAATGTTCGTAATGGTTCCTGTGATGGTTCTTGGAGCCCAAACTGTCACGTGTTATTACAAAATGACAGGGAAACTGTCACGTTTTGACACGACTTGTAACGCAGCGTCACATTTCACTGCGTGCCACGATGAATCAGTTTTCTGTCACGTGCACACAATTAGACTTGGCTCCACAGTGTTCAGTTTGATGCAGTATGCCGAAGAGGAACAGTGATGCGAAGTCAGCCAAGTGTCATTCCACAGTTCCTGCTGAAGCTCCTCAGGACACTCCTGCAGGTGTTCCACCTGCTGTTGTAACCGATGAGCGGGAGAACGAGTCTGAGCCAGAGGAACCAGAGGAGACTCACGTGCAGCCAAACATCCCTGCACCTCCTCCAGTCCAGCGGAGGAAGAAGCGTGCATACAATTAAACCCTGCTGCACCACATTCAGTTTGATTGCTGACACCAAGTCAGCTAAAAGTCTCATTTCAGTGCTCTTCAGCACGCTACTGCAGGTGTTCCACCTGCTGCATGTGCCTGATGTTTGGGAAAACGTGCGAGACGAGAGCCACATGAAGCCACACATCTGGCTCTGTCCGTCTCCTCCTCTCTGCACCACTCCATGGCACAGAGCCCAACTACGCATGCAGTCACAAAGTTCTTCTGAAAAACTGGAGCGATCTGAATTCGGTTGGATGAATATGGATGTGTGTGTGGAGACACCTCCACCTCACCTCGTTCACAATGTGACAGAACTTAATGATGCACTGTTATGCGCAATAGTGCGCAATAGCGCGCAATAGCGTGCAACAGCACGCAACAACGCGAAACATTATTCTTGATCATGCGTAATGGTTCCTGATAATTCTCCAGCAACACGTGCCATTAATCGTAACGGGTGTTAACAGGTTGCAGCAGTTCCTGAGGACACCTGACGCCTCTGCCCCGAATCATTACATTAGTGATCAGCGGCCAAGAATGTGTACTTAGTGGCATTCGTGACTTGTCGTTGTTATGTGTAAATGCAGCATTACAGACACACATGCTGAAAAGCATTATGGGAAAATTCATTTCCTGTCATCACTGGTTGGTCGGTATATGTAAAAAAAAGAACAACACACAAGTTCAGACTCAGACTAAGACTCACTTTTATTGTCACTCGACCCTTAAAGGCAGAATGAAATGCAGTTTCTCCAGGTCTTGGTGTAGTTAACTGGGACAATTTTTTAACCTAACCTATTGTATAACTTTTGCAATGTACAATATGCGCACCCCTGTGGTCATAGAATATATATATACAAGGCACAGGGTCGGCAGCAGCAGCAGTGTTAGAGTATTAAGAAGGTGACAATGTGCATGTGGTGCAATGTTCACAGTTTGGTGGTGGATGTTGAACTGTTCAACAGTCTGACAGCATTCAGGTAAAAGCTGTTTTTCAATCTGGACGTTTTTGCCCGGATGCTGCACAGCGTCCTTCCAGAGGGAAGGGGTGTGAACAGACTGTGCGAAGGGTGGGTGGGATAGGACAGGGGATAGGACACAAACTCCCAGTGGTGGGCACAGATAACCAAAAAATTAAATTCGATAACAGATAATCAGATAGCTGAAAAGTTATCTTTGATAAACCACCCAAAAATGTATTGGAAGTTACAGATAACTGATAAATTCCAGTATTGTCTCTGGTACATTTGCAACTACTAACAAGCTGAATTTGAGTTTTAACACCACGATCGCTTTTGGAAGCATCAAAAGCGACAAAAGACCCAAACAATGAGCCAGTACTTCTATGTTTGAACATGCTGTCCCCTGCTGGAAGCTACACGGCTACACGGCTACAGCATAGACGCACCCTGAGAGCAGCCACAAAGCCAGCTCTCCACCAATCACAATGCTCCGGTCAGGCGGAGGTCTTGAAAAATAAAGTCGTACTGACTTATGATTTTGTGTGAATACTGATAGAATACCTCCATTAATGTCAATTCTGTCATTTGCACATAGTTAAAATATAACATATATCTTTTAATGTTGAATAATGCACTAATTCTGAGGTTTTGTAACAAACACAGACAGATCGCAAAGGATTCTGGGTAAAAGTGCCTCTGCTAAACACTGATTGGTTCAGTCATTCATTATGTAAACCAACACGTTAATGTGCGTGTGTCGTGTTCAAGGTTCAAGGAACTTTATTGTCATACCAACTCACATTTCCATGTTAGCGGTACGAAATTTGTACTCAGGTCCCAGTTATTTAAAAACATAAATAATAATTACTAATTACATATAACCTATTAAAATGAATCAAAATAGTAACCAATATTACAACATTTAATACCAAATATAGATGCATAACTATGATATTGCACTGGGAATTAATAAAACCAATATCGCACATATATTGCACACAGAAAGTTTTTGCATATGAACAATTAAAGTGCTTTAGTGCAGTCTATATATGATGATGTGGAGCACAGCTCGAATTCAGCAGCCTTACAGCCTCAGGGAAGAAGCTGTTTCTGAGCCTAGTAGTTCTACTCTGAATGCTCCTGAACCACTTGCCTGAGGGAAGGAGCTGAAACAGACTGTGTGCAGGATGGGAAGAGTCCCTCAGAATGCGGAGAGCCCTTCCCTCCACCGTGACAAGTAGAGATCCGAGGTGGTGGGAAGGCTGCCCCCTACAATCCTCTGTGCAGCCTTTACCACCTTCTGCAGCGCCCCCCTCTCAATAGCTGTACAACTGCCGTGCCACACAGTAATACAGGTGCAGAGGATGCTCTCCACTGCACAGTGATAGAAGCTCCTCAGAATGAAGCTTCCAAGTCCAGCTCTCCGCATCTTCCTAAGGAAATAGAGACGTTGATGGGTTTTCCTGACCAAACGGGAGGTATTGGCACCCCAGATGAGATCACTGGATATGTGCACACCCAGGTACCTAAAGCTGGAGACCACTTCCACAGCTGCTCCTCCAATATACAAGGGAGAAGGAGGGCCCTTGTTCCTCCTAAAATCCACTACCATTTCCTTGGTTTTCTTCACACTGATGCAGAGATTATTATCTCTGCATCACTGCACCAGATGTTCCACCTCCTCTCTGTATATGGACTCATCATCATCCATGATGCGTCCCACTACTGCGGTGTCATCCACAAACTTCACTATATGACAGCTAGGATGTCTTGCTGAGCAATCATATGTTAGCAGAGTGAACAGAAGAGAACTCAGCACACAGCCCTGAGGTGAGCCAGTGCTGAGGGTGATGGAAGAGGAGATGGTATTGTGGATCCTTACAGTCTGTGGACGGTTGGTCAGGAAGTCCAAAACCCAGTTCCCCAGTGTGGAGCTCAGACAAAGGGAGCAGAGCTTCTGCACCATGGTCTGTGGAATGATGGTATTAAAAGTGGAGGAAAAGTCCAAAAAGAGCAGGTGGACATATGAATTCCTGCTCTCCAAATGGGTGAGGGGTGAGGATCTACAGTGACATCAATGGAGTCTTTGATATGGGTCATGACCAACCTCTTGAAGCACTTCTGTTATGTGCAGACGCGAGTTGAGGAGCGCGACCAGCGTCTGACTGAACCCAGCGCTAAAATAACCAGAAAGCGGTTCCAAAAACAAAACAAGTTTATTTCCCGTCTGTGCAATAATTGTGTACAACATAAATGTGAGGTTTGTCTGGCGAGGTGAAGGACGGCGCGCTCTCCAGCGCCCAAATGGATCAAAGCCCGACGCTTCTGGACCCAGACTCACCGCCGAACACCCCCCAGGTGGATACGACAAACTGACTCTCTGATGTGTGCTGACAGCATGTGTCCCCCACCCGTCCTCCTTCACAGGCACGATGTGTCAAACCCTGGCGCAGTCCTCAGCGTCTCACAAACGAACGTCACAAGGTCGAGTTCCCGGCAATTCTGCTTGAACCACTCATGGCTTAAATGCAGAACGCCATCTCATTATCTGCTTCAGCTGAAAGTCTTTAAGTTTACACGTGAGCATCATCCACAGGTGCTGCGAGTCAGTAGGCCTGCACGTAAACATCCTCCACAGGTGCAGCTAATAATGCTGATGAGGGTGAAGGACTCTTCTGCCAGCACCTTCTCCACAGACAAAAACCAGTTTGCATACCACCTGGAGAGCAAAGAAAAGAAAACAACACAAAAACATCCAGCCAAACCCCCCAACACACAACAACTTCATAACTACCAGAGTTAGAGCTATAGGTCGGTAGTCATTCAGGCTTCTCACTGTAAAACACTTGGGGATGGGGACAATTGTGGCAGTCTTTAAGCAGATGGGGACGGCTGCCAAAGTCAGTGATGTGTTAAAAACGTCTGTCAGCACCTCAGACAGCTGGTATGCACAGTCCCTCAATACCCACCCCAGAATATTGTCAGGACCTGCAGCTTTTCGGGGGTTAATCCTCTGGAGGGTCTTCCTTACATCTGCTGTGGTCACACTGAGGGGTGTCTCATCAAAACGTGGTGTGAGTCTGGTGCTGGGGGACATGTCCAAGTCCTCAAAGCGGGCAAAGAACCTGTTAAGTGCGTCTGGCAGAGAGGGGTCCATTGAGAACTGTGCATCCCTAATATTATAATCCGTGATGCACTTTATCCCCTGCCACATGCGCCGGGGGTCATTGGTAGCAAAATGACCCTGGATTTTCTGAGCGTATGTGGCCTTAGCCCTCATAATGCTGGCCTTCAGCTCCTTCCTTGCCACTGTGAGTGCTGATGCCTCACCTGCCCTGAACACAGCATCCCTAACTTTCAGCAGAGCTCTCACCTCAGCATTCAGCCAGGGTTTCTGGTTTGGGTAGCAGGTTACTGTCCTGGTGGAAGTGATGTCATCAATGCATTTGGAGATGAAGCTGAGAACAGAGGAGGTGTATTCCTCCAGATCCACCTCTCCCTCACACGTAGCTGCCTCCCTGAAAACCTGCCAGTCTGTGCATTGAAAGCAGTCCTGGAGCATATAGGCTGCGTCTTTGGGCCACACAGTGACTGTCATCTTTATTGGCCTATACGGCCTCAGTAGCGGGCGATACACTGGTGCCAGCAGGATGGAGATGTGGTCAGAGGAGCCAAGATGGGGGCGGGGGAGAGCTCTATATGCTCCACCAATGTTGGTGTACACACAGTCCAGAGTGTTGTCTCCCCGTGTGGGAAAAGTGACATGCTGATAAAAACTAGGCAGCATGTCCGTCAGTTTCACATGATTAAAGTCCCCTGCAACCACGTAAAATGCCTGCACCGCACACTCATGATTTCTATAGCCTCAGAACAATAGCTTTTAACCAGTCCACAGTTTGTACACCAACCTTCATTGACGTACACACACAGTCCTCCTCCCTGTCCTTTCCCCGACCGGTGGTCGTGGTCCGCTCGGAAAAGCTGCAGTCCATCAATCTGGAAGGCTGAGTCCAGCATGTTATTATTAAGCCAGGTCTCAGTAAGACAAAGAACAGCACAGTTCCTCATTTCTGTAGAAGTACTCAGCCTCAGACGTAACAAATCCAGTTTGCCATCCAGCGAGTGGACACTGGCCAAAAAGAGAGTTGGAATCGGCGGCCTGCTAGCCTTTAACTGGGCTAACGCACCCCTGTGCTTTCCTCTCTTTTGTTTTCGGGTGCACCGCTTCCTCTTGCGGGCTGCTCCCCGCACTGTGCTGCGCCACTCTGTTGTCCTCAGGAGTCGCTGTCTCCCGAGTGCAGATTTCAACTCCAGAGATATTGTGCAGACCGAATTGTTTCTGATGGCCATCAATCAATCAATCAATCAATTTTTTTTATATAGCGCCAAATCACAACAAACAGTTGCCCCAAGGCGCTTTATATTGTAAGGCAAGGCCATACAATAATTATGTAAAACCCCAACGGTCAAAACGACCCCCTGTGAGCAAGCACTTGGCTACAGTGGGAAGGAAAAACTCCCTTTTAACAGGAAGAAACCTCCAGCAGAACCAGGCTCAGGGAGGGGCAGTCTTCTGCTGGGACTGGTTGGGGCTGAGGGAGAGAACCAGGAAAAAGACATGCTGTGGAGGGGAGCAGAGATCGATCACTAATGATTAAATGCAGAGTGGTGCATACAGAGCAAAAAGAGAAAGAAACAGTGCATCATGGGAACCCCCCAGCAGTCTACGTCTATAGCAGCATAACTAAGGGATGGTTCAGGGTCACCTGATCCAGCCCTAACTATAAGCTTTAGCAAAAAGGAAAGTTTTAAGCCTAATCTTAAAAGTAGAGAGGGTGTCTGTCTCCCTGATCTGAATTGGGAGCTGGTTCCACAGGAGAGGAGCCTGAAAGCTGAAGGCTCTGCCTCCCATTCTACTCTTACAAACCCTAGGAACTACAAGTAAGCCTGCAGTCTGAGAGCGAAGCGCTCTATTGGGGTGATATGGTACTACGAGGTCCCTAAGATAAGATGGGACCTGATTATTCAAAACCTTATAAGTAAGAAGAAGAATTTTAAATTCTATTCTAGAATTAACAGGAAGCCAATGAAGAGAGGCCAATATGGGTGAGATATGCTCTCTCCTTCTAGTCCCCATCAGTACCCCATCAGGCTTTTTAGGGAACTTTTAGGACAACCTGATAATAATGAATTACAATAGTCCAGCCTAGAGGAAATAAATGCATGAATTAGTTTTTCAGCATCACTCTGAGACAAGACCTTTCTGATTTTAGAGATATTGCGTAAATGCAAAAAAGCAGTCCTACATATTTGTTTAATATGCGCTTTGAATGACATATCCTGATCAAAAATGACTCCAAGATTTCTCACAGTATTACTAGAGGTCAGGGTAATGCCATCCAGAGTAAGGATCTGGTTAGACACCATGTTTCTAAGATTTGTGGGGCCAAGTACAATAACTTCAGTTTTATCTGAGTTTAAAAGCAGGAAATTAGAGGTCATCCATGTCTTTATGTCTGTAAGACAATCCTGCAGTTTAGCTAATTGGTGTGTGTCCTCTGGCTTCATGGATAGATAAAGCTGGGTATTATCTGCGTAACAATGAAAATTTAAGCAATACCGTCTAATAATACTGCCTAAGGGAAGCATGTATAAAGTGAATAAAATTGGTCCTAGCACAGAACCTTGTGGAACTCCATAATTAACTTTAGTCTGTGAAGAAGATTCCCCATTTACATGAACAAATTGTAATCTATTAGACAAATATGATTCAAACCACCGCAGCGCAGTGCCTTTAATACCTATGGCATGCTCTAATCTCTGTAATAAAATTTTATGGTCAACAGTATCAAAAGCAGCACTGAGGTCTAACAGAACAAGCACAGAGATGAGTCCACTGTCCGAGGCCATAAGAAGATCAGTTGTAACCTTCACTAATGCTGTTTCTGTACTATGATGAATTCTAAAACCTGACTGAAACTCTTCAAATAGACCATTCCTCTGCAGATGATCAGTTAGCTGTTTTACAACTACCCTTTCAAGAATTTTTGAGAGAAAAGGAAGGTTGGAGATTGGCCTATAATTAGCTAAGATAGCTGGGTCAAGTGATGGCTTTTTAAGTAATGGTTTAATTACTGCCACCTTAAAAGCCTGTGGTACATAGCCAACTAACAAAGATAGATTGATCATATTTAAGATCGAAGCATTAAATAATGGTAGGGCTTCCTTGAGCAGCCTGGTAGGAATGGGGTCTAATAAACATGTTGATGGTTTGGATGAAGTAACTAATGAAAATAACTCAGACAGAACAATCGGAGAGAAAGAGTCTAACCAAATACCGGCATCACTGAAAGCAGCCAAAGATAACGATATGTCTTTGGGATGGTTATGAGTAATTTTTTCTCTAATAGTTAAAATTTTGTTAGCAAAGAAAGTCATGAAGTCATTACTAGTTAAAGTTAATGGAATACTCAGCTCAATAGAGCTCTGACTCTTTGTCAGCCTGGCTACAGTGCTGAAAAGAAACCTGGGGTTGTTCTTATTTTCTTCAATTAGTGATGAGTAGAAAGATGTCCTAGCTTTACGGAGGGCTTTTTTATAGAGCAACAGACTCTTTTTCCAGGCTAAGTGAAGATCTTCTAAATTAGTGAGACGCCATTTCCTCTCCAACTTACGGGTTATCTGCTTTAAGCTACGAGTTTGTGAGTTATACCACGGAGTCAGACACTTCTGATTTAAAGCTCTCTTTTTCAGATGAGCTACAGCATCCAAAGTTGTCTTCAATGAGGATGTAAAACTATTGACGAGATACTCTATCTCCCTTACAGAGTTTAGGTAGCTACTCTGCACTGTGTTGGTATATAGCATTAGAGAACATAAAGAAGGAATCATATCCTTAAACCTAGTTACAGCGCTTTCTGAAAGACTTCTAGTGTAATGAAACTTATTCCCCACTGCTGGGTAGTCCATCAGAGTAAATGTAAATGTTATTAAGAAATGATCAGACAGAAGGGAGTTTTCAGGGAATACTGTTAAGTCTTCTATTTCCATACCATAAGTCAGAACAAGATCTAAGATATGATTAAAGTGGTGGGTGGACTCATTTACTTTTTGAGCAAAGCCAATAGAGTCTAATAATAGATTAAATGCAGTGTTGAGGCTGTCATTCTCAGCATCTGTGTGGATGTTAAAATCGCCCACTATAATTATCTTATCTGAGCTAAGCACTAAGTCAGACAAAAGGTCTGAAAATTCACAGAGAAACTCACAGTAACGACCAGGTGGACGATAGATAATAACAAATAAAACTGGTTTTTGGGACTTCCAATTTGGATGGACAAGACTAAGAGACAAGCTTTCAAATGAATTAAAGCTCTGTCTGGGTTTTTGATTAATTAATAAGCTGGAATGGAAGATTGCTGCTAATCCTCCGCCCCGGCCCGTGCTACGAGCATTCTGACAGTTAGTGTGACTCGGGGGTGTTGACTCATTTAAACTAACATATTCATCCTGCTGTAACCAGGTTTCTGTAAGGCAGAATAAATCAATATGTTGATCAATTATAATATCATTTACAAACAGGGACTTAGAAGAGAGAGACCTAATGTTTAATAGACCACATTTAACTGTTTTAGTCTGTGGTGCAGTTGAAGGTGCTATATTATTTTTTCTTTTTGAATTTTTATGCTTAAATAGATTTTTGCTGGTTATTGGTGGTCTGGGAGCAGGCACCGTCTCTACGGGGATGGGGTAATGAGGGGATGGCAGGGGGAGAGAAGCTGCAGAGAGGTGTGTAAGACTTCAACTCTGCTTCCTGGTCCCAACCCTGGATAGTCACGGTTTGGAGGATTTAAGAAAATTGGCCAGATTTCTAGAAATGAGAGCTGCTCTATCCAAAGTGGGATGGATGCCGTCTCTCCTAACAAGACCAGGTTTTCCCCAGAAGCTTTGCCAATTATCTATGAAGCCCACCTCATTTTTTGGACACCACTCAGACAGCCACCAATTCAAGGAGAACATGCGGCTAAACATGTCACTCCCGGTCCGATTGGGGAGGGGCCCAGAGAAAACTACAGAGTCCGACATTGTTTTTGCAAAGTTACACACCGATTTAATGTTAATTTTAGTGACCTCCGATTGGCGTAACCGGGTGTCATTACTGCCGACGTGAATTACAATCTTACCAAATTTAAGCTTAACCTTAGCCAGCAGTTTCAAATTTCCTTCAATGTCGCCTGCTCTGGCCCCCGGAAGACAATTGACTATGGTTGCTGGTGTCGCTAACTTCACATTTCTCAAAACAGAGTCGCCAATAACCAGAGTTTGATCCTCGGCGGGTGTGTCGTCGAGTGGGGAAAAACGGTTAGAGATGTGAACGGGTTGGCGGTGTACACGGGGCTTCTGTTTAGGGCTACGCTTCCTCCTCACAGTCACCCAGTCGGCCTGCTTTCCCGGCTGCTCGGGATCTGCCAGGGGGGAACTAACGGCGGCTAAGCTACCTTGGTCCGCACCGACTACAGGGGCCTGGCTAGCTGTAGAATTTTCCACGGTGCGGAGCCGAGTCTCCAATTCGCCCAGCCTGGCCTCCAAAGCTACGAATAAGCTACACTTATTACAAGTACCGTTACTGCTAAAGGAGGCCGAGGAATAACTAAACATTTCACACCCAGAGCAGAAAAGTGCGGGAGAGACAGAAGAAGCCGCCATGCTAAATCGGCTAAGAGCTAGTAGCTACGCTAAGCTAGCGGATTCCTAAAAACACGCAAAGTGAATAATGTGTAAATAATTTAGAGGTGATTCAGCAGAAGGAGTGCTTTAGTTAAGGCACGTAAAGATTACACTGGGAAACAAATCGTAATCTAGATAACTAGATCAATCTAACTGCGCAGATTAAACAGCTAACAGATACAGAAAAACACCGCTGTGCTCCGGAACAGGAAGTGATACAATACCGCAGTGAGAGCCAACCACCAGTAGAGGCAAGCAAGAGGATCCAAGCAATCAGTTCGATTAAGCTGTAGTTCACACACATATTCAACTCAAAACTATAACAACAATAACAGCTGTTAAGTATAAAAATACCAAGGCTTAACCGGGAACTCAAGAAGCCGCTGCACTGACGCGCGCCGCCATAGGTCCATCTGCTAAACACTGATTGGTTCAGTCATTCATTATGGAAACCAACACGTTAATGTGACGTGTGTCGTGTGTTGGTGTTACAGTGCTTTTGTAAAATATTCCATTTTTTATTTGTAAAAACAGGCATTTTTACGGAGCCCTGTAAGTGTCATCGCAAAATGTTTTGCATGTGGAGAGAATGTGCGCATGTTTTATGATGTTGTAAAACATGCACTCAGTATTGTCTTGACACATAAATGTTGGCTTTACACTGTGCGAGTTTTGGCCCTTTTTCAGATGATTTTTCATTCGTACTAGAATTTTTTGGACAGAGTTTCAGGTTAATCGCGCGTCCTGCATCATGTAGTGTACATGGAGTAACAAGCTGCAATTAACATCTCACGACCACCTCCTGATCGCCGATCATATGGTCAAATGAAAATCAAACCTGTGTGATATTAGTCTGTATCCTGCTGCTGAAGAGCTACAAGCATCCAACCGCTCACACTGTGCATGTGCAAACACCGCAGAGCTGACTTGTAATGTTTTTTGTTGTTGTTGTTGTTTTGTTTTTAAACATAATTTGTAAAAAAAAAAAAGCTATTTGCAAATCCAAAAAGTTGATTTGACAACCATCTGATATAACCGGGGTCAAAATAAGTAGAACACTGCCATCTACTGGTGCCCAGATGCTTAGTACTTAGGGTGAATACTGCCATGAACACTACTGGCCAGTAGATGGCAGTAGAGGCATTGAAAACTTGCCAAAACAAAATTCCAGATAATCCATGTCTGCTACATTTAAGATGCATGGAATTTAACAAACGCAAATACAAATCAAATCAAATCAAATCAATTTTATTTATATAGTGCCAAATCACAACAAACAGTCACCCCAAGGCACTTTATATTGTAAGGCAAAAGCCATACAATAATTACAGAAAAACCCCAACGGTCAAAACAACCCCCTATGAGCAAGCACTTGGCGACAGTGGAAAGAAAAAACTCCCTTTTAACAGGAAGAAACCTCCAGCAGAACCAGGCTCAGGTTCACTAATGATTAAATGCAGAGTGGTGCATACAGAGCAAAAAGAGAAAGAAACACTCAGTGCATCATGGGAACCCCCCAGCAGTCTAAGTCTATAGCAGCATAACTAAGGGATGGTTCAGGGTCACCTGATCCAGCCCTAACTATAAGCTTTTTCAAAAAGGAAAGTTTTAAGCCTAATCTTAAAAGTAGAGAGGGTGTCTGTCTCCCTAATCCAAATTGAGAGCTGGTTCCACAGGAGAGGAGCCTGAAAGCTGAAGGCTCTGCCTCCCATTCTACTCTTACAAACAATAGGAACTACAAGTAAGCCTGCAGTCTGAGAGCGAAGCGCTCTATTGGGGTGATATGGTACTATGAGGTCCCTAAGATAAGATGGGACCTGATTATTCAAAACCTTATAAGTAAGAAGAAGAATTTTAAATTCTATTCTGGAATTAAGAGGGAGCCAATAAAGAGAAGCCAATATGGGTGAAATATGCTCTCTCCTTCTAGTCCCTGTCAGTACTGTAGCTGCAGCAATTTGAATTAACTGAAAGCTTTTCAGGGAACGTTTAGGACAACCTGATAATAATGAATTACAATAGTCCAGCCTAGAAGAAATAAATGCATGAATTAGCTTTTCAGCATCACTCTGAGACAAGACCTTTCTAATTTTAGAGATATTGCGCAAATGCAAAAAAGCAGTCCTACATATTTGTTTAATATGCGCATTGAAGGACATATCCTGATCAAACATGACTCCAAGATTTCTCACAGTATTATTGGAGGTCAGGGTAATGCAATCCAGAGTAAGGATCTGGTTAGACACCATGTTTCTAAGATTTGTGGGGCCAAGTACAATAACTTCAGTTTTATCTGAATTTAAAAGCAGGAAATTAGAGGTCATCCATGTCTTTATGTCTGAAAGACATTCCTGCAGTTGAACTAATTGGTGTGTGTCCTCTGGCTTCATGGATAGATAAAGCTGGGTATGATCTGCGTAACAATGAAAATTTAAGAAATGCTTTCTAATAATACTGCCTAAGCGAAGCATGTATAAAGTGAATAAAATCAGTCCTAGCACAGAACCTTGTGGAACTCCATAATTAACCTTAGTCCGTGAAGAAGACTCCCCATTTATATGAACAAATTGTAATCTATTCGATAAATATGATTCAAACCACTGCAGCGCAGTGCCTTTAACACCTATGGCATGCTCTAATCTCTGTAATAAAATTTTATGGTCAACAGTATCAAAAGCTGCACTGAGGTCTAACAGGACAAGCACAGAGATGAGTCCACTGTCTGAGGCCATAAGAAGATCATTTGTAACCTTCACTAATGCTGTTTCTGTACTATGATGAATTCTGAAACCTGACTGAAACTCTTCAAATAGACCATTCTTCTGCAGATGATCAGTTAGCTGTTTTACAACTACACTTTCATACATATACAATAATGTCTATAAACCCACAGAATATATTCACGAGCGTTTTAGGCACTAGAGTTATTGCTGTTGTCCATGGAGCCTGAACAGAGTGTCTGAAATGCATTTGTCCTGTCATGAACGTGCTGAGATTACCCTATCCTACCCATAATGCACTGCTGGACACAGCATGTGCTCACAAAACCTTAAAAATTAGCACATTACTTTAAAACTAAAACATATATCTGATATTTTCACTTTAGAAAACTTCAGACATGACAGTAATTTTGAACTTGATTCTTTGTTTTCTGTGTATTCTTTCTCTTGCTGGGTTTTTCTGCTTGGGTTTGTCTGTCTCTATCTCTCGTCTGTCCCTGGGTTCTTGGTGGTGGGAGTTTCTCTCTCTGGCCACACCCTTGTTCTGGTGCTTTCCACACACACCTGTTCCTAATTTGCAGCTCATCACCTGGGGTTATATAAGCTCACTGGGTGCAGTAGTTCCTCGCCAGATTGATGCGCCTTGTGCCTTCTCTCTAGCTCTGTTTCTCATGTTCCATAATCCTGCCTGCCCCGTTTTGTTTCTGACCTCCTGCCTGTTTGATCAACCACACCTATAGCCTGATGTTTTTTGTGCTGCTGTGGTTTTGGACTGCCTTCTCATGTACCGACCTCTGCTATCCACACCAGTAAAGCTACTAAGTCAACAATCTGGCAGTGAGCTGTGGAACTGTGAGGGCTTAAATAAGGAGGAGACTAATCAAGATGATGTGAAACAGGTGCGAGGGAGGTTGTGGAAAGAGGTGTGGTTTTGTGAATCAAAGACGAGGGAAGAAAAGGAAGAGAGTGCGGGAGTGAAAAACAAAGCGGTGCAAAGCAAGAGGAGAAAGTGACAGAAAAAACTAACTGAAAAACGTGAAGTGCTCAAGATAAACAAATAACTAACATGAGCAAAACAAAAGGGACAAACCTAAGAACTACCGTGACAAGTCAAAAAGAGGAAAACAAAAGAACTAATGATTATATGTAACTAAAACTAGAATGGAACTGATAGTGACTGGTACAGAAAAGAGAATACAATAAAATGGCAAAACAAAGTATTGGTTAAACAGAGAATTAGTGATGAACAGAAAACAAAACCAGTGAGTACTGAATAAAGCAATGAATAACTGACACGTGATAAATGATGATAGAAAATAAAACCCAAGACTAACAGAACACAACCTGGCAATAAGGCACTAAATAAAGCAAAACCAGAGAATACACAACTACTACTTAAGACCATGAATAAATGAATGACTGCAAAACTAGATAAGATAAGATAAAGAATGAAACCAGTGACTAAATCGTAAACAAAGAAAAGCAATCAGCAGAACCAAACTGAGACTAACATGATAAAGTATAAACATATGAAAAGTAAAACCAAAAACCATAGAGGAAATTATGCCAAGAATTAAGACCTAATCCCTGAGCCAGGGCCGAGCATGACAAAGGTGGACTATATCTCACGCGTTGGATGTGACATTTGGATTGCCAGCTGAGCGTTCACATGATCAGATGAATATTTTCTCATGGGGCAGCGTGGCTGATGATGTCCAGTGCACACTGATGTGCTCCCTGTGAAATGCGTTACAAAGGTGCTATGTGTTTTTATATATTACCACGTAAGGACAGCATGCCGATACATGCGCATCGCAATGGATTGTTATGAGGTGATGGTGTTCATGGCACGATATGTGTTCTCCAGCTGTGAGTTGCGAGTACAAAGCGGTCAGCAGCTGCTGCTTGCCGCTGACACGCCCACCTGTCCAGACCAACTCACAGCTGGAGAACACATACCATGCCATGAACAACATCAGCTCTCAACACTCCACAGAATGCACATGTGTGGGCGGGCTCTCATGCTTTTAATTACATACAAAGAAGATCACTTTTGCATCTGTAGGTCACAGAACCTTTTCTTATCGTGCCCCAGCTCTGTGGAACGATCTCCCTGCACGGTTATGGCAGTTGGACTCTGGAGATTTTTATGTCCAGATTAAAGACTCATCTTTTTCCCCTGTTTTATTGTTAGTATTTTATGTGATTGCAAGTTTTCTTTTATTCTTTTTATCTTTTATGTTTTTATTCTTTAATTGTGTTTTTGTAATTGTTTGATTCGTGTTGTTTTTGTGTTGTGTGAAGCACCTTGAGGTGACCATGTCGTGAGTCGGTGCTATACAAATTAATAAAATTTGAATTTGAATCGGCCCAACATGTGAGGATGAACCACCAAAAAAAACTTCTCAAAAGTTGATTGTAGTTTTTTTGCTATTTACATGCTGCAATATTCAGATACCGTGTTCATCACACACATGCACGCCTACTTGTACGCACAAAGATGTGAATGTGTGTGTCAAACAACAAAACTGAGCTGAAAACAATAAGCTGTCCTTATCCCCCAGCATGCTCCAGGTGTGAAGTTGAGCTTTTTGCATTTCAGCATATTAACATCAGTGTGTGTGTGTGTGTGTGTGTGTGTGTGTGATAATCGTAATAGAAATCTGATCTCTTCAGCTTCCAATGTAAACATACAAACCTTTAATAGGTTTGATGAAGTGGAGTTGGACACGCTCCAAAAGAAGCTCTGCGCTTTAGACTGCACGACACGTCTCACCGAGACGCGGCTGTGACTGTGCACATAGAAACCCCTCGGTCTTGTCCACATTTAGACTCGGAAAAGCTTGTGATCAGATTGTGATGTGCACTGATTATGGATGATTGATTATGTGGTAATGAGTAGTTACTCACAGGAACCAGTCAACTGCAATGATGAGAGTGATGTCATCAGTGGGAAGCCCAACCGAGGTCAACACAATCACCATGGTAACCAGGCCTGCCTGAGGGATCCCTGCGGCTCCAATACTGGCCGCGGTGGCTGTGATACTTCAGACAAAGACAGTGTTCACTGAGAGACAGGGATTTTTTTCTCACTGGCAACATGGAAAACTTTCTTTCTTCTTTAAGTTCTTACCTGATGGTGATGATCTGACCAAAGTTCATTTCCACATTATTCACTTGGGCAATGAAGATGGCTGCCAGGGCTTCGTAGAGCGCTGTCCCGTCCATATTGATGGTCGCACCCACCGGCAGAACAAAGCGAGTAATTCGCTTATCAATTCTGTTGTTCTCCTCCAGACATTTAAAGGTGACAGGCAGGGTGGCTGAACTGGGAGATGACATGGTGGAAACGGTGACTGACAGCATGGATGTTGATGTTGATGGCTTAAATGGCTCATGTATGTTTTCTATGATTAGTACACACACAGCTCCAAAATTAATTTGTCAACATTTGTTTTTGTTCAGTCCTGCCAGTGGACCTCTGAGTGACATTTTTTCTCAGGACGCAGCCAGTGGCCTAGAGAGCACAATGTGCAGGAAGTCACTCAATCAGTCAGTCAGTTAGTCACATGCTATTTCACTTGTGTTGTATAGGGCACTGCAGTCTCGTTTAAACTCCTGCATGATAATGCGGAATTTGACTTCCGGGGACAGCGCACACAAACACAACATCACTTCTAACATAAAAATAGTGAACTGTTTTGTTAGACATTGTGACCCCAGGAATCCTAGTGATTTGGGGTCAAAATGTTAAAATTCATAAACTGTAAAAGCCCTGTGCAGAAAAGCGGCAGCTGTCAGTGGTGAACCTATTAACATTTACCCAGGGGAGTGTGAGTTATTACAAAGTTCTTGTTTTAATGATGTTTCCATGACACTGATGTGTTTTATGTGATGCCTCTCTGGTAATGTCCACCTGGTTTATCATTGGCTGTCTTTACTCACTTTGAAGATATACACTCAACAAAAATATAAACGCAACACTTTTGGTTTTGCTCTCATTTTGTATGAGATGAACTCAAAGATCTAAAACTTTTTCCACATACACAATATCACCATTTCCCTCAAATATTGTTCACAAACCAGTCTAAATCTGTGATAGTGAGCACTTCTCCTTTGCTGAGATAATCCATCCCACCTCACAGGTGTGCCATATCAAGATGCTGATTAGACACCATGATTAGTGCACAGGTGTGCCTTAGACTGTCCACAATAAAAGGCCACTCTGAAAGGTGCAGTTTTGTTTTATTGGGGGGGATACCAGTCAGTATCTGGTGTGACCACCATTTGCCTCATGCAGTGCAACACATCTCCTGCGCATAGAGTTGATCAGGTTGTCAATTGTGGCCTGTGGAATGTTGGTCCACTCCTCTTCAATGGCTGTGCGAAGTTGCTGGATATTGGCAGGAACTGGTACACGCTGTCGTATACGCCGGTCCAGAGCATCCCAAACATGCTCATTGGGTGACATGTCCGGTGAGTATGCCGACCATGCAAGAACTGGGACATTTTCAGCTTCCAAGAATTGTGTACAGATCCTTGCAACATGGGGCCGTGCATTATCCTGCTGCAACATGAGGTGATGTTCTTGGATGTATGGCACAACAATGGGCCTCAGGATCTCGTCACGGTATCTCTGTGCATTCAAAATGCTATCAATAAAATGCACCTGTGTTCTTCGTCCATAACAGACACCTGCCCATACCATAACCCCACTGCCACCATGGGCCACTCGATCCACAACATTGACATCAGAAAACCTCTCACCCACACGACGCCACACACGCTGTCTGTCATCTGCCCTGGACAGTGTGAACCGGGATTCATCCGTGAAGAGAACACCTCTCCAACGTGCCAAAGGCCAGCGAATGTGAGCATTTGCCCACTCAAGTCGGTTATGACGACGAACTGGAGTCAGGTCGAGACCCCGATGAGGACGACGAGCATGCAGATGAGCTTCCCTGAGACGGTTTCTGACAGTTTGTGCAGAAATTCTTTGGTTATGCAAACCGATTGTTTCAGCAGCTGTCCGAGTGGCTGGTCTCAGACGATCTTGGAGGTGAACATGCTGGATGTGGAGGTCCTGGGCTGGTGTGGTTACACGTGGTCTGCGGTTGTGAGGCTGGTTGGATGTACTGCCAAATTCTCTGAATCGCCTTTGGAGACGGCTTATGGTAGAGAACTGAACATTCAATACACTAGCAACAGCTCTGGTTGACATTCCTGCTGTCAGCATGCCAATTACACGCTCCCTCAAATCTTGCGACATCTGTGGCATTGTGCTGTGTGATAAAACTGCACCTTTCAGAGTGGCCTTTTATTGTGGGCAGTCTAAGGCACACCTGTGCACTAATCATGGTGTCTAATCAGCATCTTGATATGGCACACCTGTGAGGTGGGATGGATTATCTCAGCAAAGGAGAAGTGCTCACTATCACAGATTTAGACTGGTTTGTGAACAATATTTGAGGGAAATGGTGATATTGTGTATGTGGAAAAAGTTTTAGATCTTTGAGTTCATCTCATACAAAATGGGAGCAAAACCAAAAGTGTTGCGTTTATATTTTTGTTGAGCGTATGTCAATAAATGATGAAAAATAATTTTATGTCTAATTATAAAAGGTGAATTAGGAATGAACTGTGTTTGGTTAAATCAATGAACACACCCACTTAGGGAATGAAGCCATTGTGGTCTGAACAGGTACAAGAAGCACGATGTTACATTATTTTTGCTGGACTTCTTCCTTGGATTTGCATGTGAGGAGAACCAAGACAGTGTTGGCTGTGGTATCATCCAGGAGCAGCAGAGGTCTGTTTCTACCTGACTGAGATGGAGGAGGAGCTACAGGATGAAGGCACTCTCATGCTTCACCTCAGGGACCTTTGGTGGATGACTGCTGCTTCTGTAAATGATCTGTTCGTGTGTGATAATTGTGTCTTTTTTTTACAGAGACGTCTGCTTGTTTTATGTGGCCACTCAGCGCACTTTTAACTTGAAAATCCATCAACTATTAAAAAAAACACTGTGATATCACTGCAGCGCATTTTAAGCTAAGGAAAACTTGTCACTCCATGAGGGACAATGCTGTGAAGGGAGCAGCTTTTGCCTCTGTGTCAACAGTTAGCTGATTTCCATCCATCCATCCATTTTCTTCCGCTTTATCCGGAGTTGGGTCACGGGGGCAGCAGCTCAAGCAAAGCTGCCCAGACCTTCCGATCCACACACACCTCCTCCAGCTCCTCCGGGGGAACCCCATAGGTGAGGATCGGAATGTAGATCGATCGGTAAATCGAGAGCTTTGCCCCCCTACTCAGCTCTCTCTTCACCACGACGGTCCGATACAGCGACTGCATCACTGCAGATGCTGCACCGATCCGTCTATCGATCTCACGCGCCATCCGTCCCTCACTCGTGAACAAGACCCCGAGATACTTAAACTCCTCCACTTGAGGCAAGGACACTCCACCGACCTGAAGAGGGCAAAGCACCTTTTTCCGGTCGAGAACCATGGCCTTGGATTTGGAGGTGCTGATCTTTATCCCGGACGCTTCACACTCGGTTGCAAACCACCCCAGTGCACGCTGAAGGTCCTGATCTGACAAAGCCAACAGAACCACATCGTCCGCAAACAGCAGAGACGAGATTCTGTGGTTCCCAAACCAAAATCAGTTAGCTGATTTGTCACACAAAATCTGCAACCCCAATTCCAATGAAGTGGGTTATTGTGTGAAACGTAAATAAAAAACAGAATACAATGATTTGCAAATCCTCTTCAACCTATATTCAATTGAATACACAACAAAGACAAGATTATTACGCATTATTCAAACTGATAGACTTTTTGTTTTTGTGCAATATTTGCTCATTTTGAAATGGATCCCTGCAACACATTTCAAAAAAGTTGGGACGGGGCAACAAAAGACTGGGAAAGTTGACAAATGCTCAAAGAACACCTAATTGGAAACAGATGAGTGTCATGATTGGGTATAAAAGGAGCATCTCCAAAAGGCTCAGCCGTTCACAAGCAAAAGTAGGGCAAGGATCACCACTTTGTGAACAACTGCGTGAAAAAATAGTCCAACAGTTTAAGAACAATGTTTCTCAATGTTCAATTGCAAGGAATTTAGGGATTCCATCATCTACAGTCCATAATATAATCAGAAGATTCAGAGAATCTGGAGAACTTTCTACACTTAAGCGACAAGGCCGAAAACCAACATTAAACGCCTGTGACCTTTGATCCCTCAGGCGGTACTACATTAAAAACCAACATCATTGTGTAAAGGATCTTACCGTGTGGGCTCAGGAACACTTCAGAAAACCATTGTCAGTTAACACAGTTCATCGCTACATCTACAAGTGCAAGTTAAAACTCTACCATGCAAAGCTAAAGCCATACATCAAGAACATCCAGAAAGGCCACTGTCTTCTCTGGACCCGAGCTCATTTGAAATGGACAGACGCAAAGTGGATGATGAATTGTTTTTGGAAATCATGCAGGAGATGCTATTGGTATAAACAGAGAAGAGAATGGGAGATAAAACACAGCCTTGTGGGAGTCCTGTTTTTAAAATGGTCAGGGTTTGAGTTTGTTTGGTTATCTGTTTTTATTTTCAAATTGTTTTTGGAAATCATGGACATTGTGTCCATGATTCATCAAATCAGGACCTTTGGCTTGGGAACACCTTGGGGTTCCCCCAGAGGAACTGGGGGAGGTGTGTGTGGATCGGGAGGTCTGGGCGGCTTTGCTTGAGCTGCTGCCCCCGCGACCCGACTCCGGATAAAGCGGAAGAAAATGGATGGATGGATAGATGGACATTGTGTCCTCTGGACAAAAGAGGAAAAAGACCATCCAGACTGTTACCAGCGCAAAGTTCAAAAGCCAGCATCTATATGGGGGTGTGTTAGTGCCCATGGCATGGGCATCTTACACATCTGTGATGGCACCATCAATGCTGAAAGGTACATCCAGGTTTTGGAGCAACACATGCTGCCATCCAAGCATGGCAGCGCTTTACTGGCCTCTACTGATGGTTGGCTCTCACTGTGGTATTGTATCACTTCCTGTTCCGGAGCACAGCGGTGTTTTGTTGTATCTGTTAGCTGTTTAATCTGCGTAGTTAGATTGATCTAGATAACTAGAAAGATTTGTTTCACAGTGTAATCTTCACGTGCCTTAACTAAAGCACTCCCTCTGCTGAATCACCTCTAAATTATTTACACATTATTCACTTTGTGTGTTTTTAGGAATCTGGTAGCTTAGTGCAGCTACTAGCTATTAGCTGGTTTAGCATGGCGGCTTCTCCTGTCTCTCCCGCACTTCTCTGCTCTGGGTGTGAAATGTTTAGTTATTCCTCGGCCTCCTTTAGCAGTAATGGTACTTGTAATAAGTGTAGCTTATTCGTAGCTTTGGAGGCCAGGCTGGGCGAATTGGAGACTCGGCTCCACACCTTGGAAAATCCTACAGCTAGCCAGGCCCCTGTAGTCGGTGCGGACCAAGGTAGCTTAGCCGCCGTTAGCTGTCCCCCAGCAGATCCCGAGCAGCCGGGAAAGCAGGACGGCTGGGAGACTGTGAGGAGGAAGTGTAATCCTAAACAGAAGCCACCTGTACACCACCAACCCATTCACATCTCTAACCGTTTTTCCTCACTCGGCGACACACCCGCTGAGGAACAAACTCTGGTTATTGGCGACTCTGTTTTGAGAAATGGGAAGTTAGCGACACCAGCAACCATAGTCAATTGTCTTCCGGGGGCCAGAGCAGGCGACATTGAAGGAAATTTGAAACTGCTGGCTAAGGCTAAGCGTAAATTCGGAAAGATTGTAATTCACGTTGGCAGTAATGACACCCGGTTACGCCAATCGGAGGTCACTAAAATTAACATTGAATCGGTGTGTAACTTTGCAAAAACAATGTCATACTCTGTAGTTTTCTCTGGGCCCCTCCCCAATCGGACCGGGAGTGACATGTTTAGCCGCATGTTCTCCTTGAATTGCTGGCTGTCTGAGTGGTGTCCTAAAAGTGAGGTGGGCTTCATAAATAATTGGCAAAGCTTCTGGGGAAAACCTGGTCTTGTTAGAAGAGACGGCATCCATCCCACTTTGGATGGAGCAGCTCTCATTTCTAGAAATCTGGCCAATTTTAAACCGTTTTAAAACAATTTTAAATTTTTAAACCCTCCAAACCGTGACTATCCAGGGTTGGGACCAGGAAGCAGAGTTGTAGTCTTACACACCTCTCTGCAGCTTCTCTCCCCCTGCCATCCCCCCAATACCCCATCTCCGTAGAGACGGTGCCTGCTCCCAGACCACCAACAACCAGTAAAAATCTATTTAAGCATAATGATTCAAAAAGAAAAAATAATATAGCACCTTCAACTGCACCACAGACTAAAACAGTTAAATGTGGTCTATTAAACATTAGGTCTCTCTCTTCTAAGTCCCTGTTAGTAAATGATATAATAATTGATCAACATATTGATTTATTCTGCCTTACAGAAACGTGGTTATAGCAGGATGAATATGTTAGTTTAAATGAGTCAACACCCTCAAGTCACACTAACTGTCAGAATGCTCGTAGCACAGGCCGAGGGGGAGGATTAGCAGCAATCTTCCACTCCAGCTTATTAATTAATCAAAAACCCAGACAGAGCTTTAATTCATTTGAAAGCTTGACTCTTAGTCTTGTCCATCCAAATTGGAAGTCCCAAAAAACAGTTTTATTTGTTGTTATCTATTGTCCACCTGGTTGTTACTGTGAGTTTCTCTGTGAATTTTCAGACCTTTTGTCTGACTTAGTGCTTAGCTCAGATAAGATGATTATAGTGGGCGATTTTAACATCCACATAGATGCTGAGAATGACAGCCTCAACACTGCATTTAATCTATTATTAGACTCAACTGGCTTTGCTCAAAATGTAAATGAGTCCACCCACCACTTTAATCATACTTTAGATCTTGTTTTGACTTATGGTATGGAAATTGAAGACTTAACAGTATTCCCTGAAAACCCCCTTCTGTCTGATCATTTCTTAATACCATTTACATTTACTTTAATGGACTACCCAGCAGTGGGGAATAAGTTTCATTACAGCAGAAGTCTTTTGGAAAGCGCTGTAGCTAGGTTTAAGGATATGATTCCCTCTTTGTTATGTTCTCCAATGCCATATACCAGGGGTAGGCAACCTGTTCCAGAAAGAGCCATGAGGGTGCAGGTTTTCTTTGCAGCCACTGACTCCACCAGGTGATTTCACTGATTAACTGATTCCATCTGCTCAAAGTGATATTAATCAGTAAAATCACCTGGTGGAGTCAGTGGCTGCAAAGAAAACCTGCACCCTCATGGCTCTTTCTGGAACAGGTTGCCTACCCCTGCCATATACCAACACAGTGCAGAGTAGCTACCTAAACTCTGTGAGTAAGATAGATTATCTCATCAATAGTTTTACATCCTCATTGAGCACAACTTTGGATGCTGTAGCTCCTCTGAAAAAGAGAGCCTTAAATCAGAAGTGCCTGACTCTGTGGTATAACTCACAAACTCGTAGCTTAAAGCAGATAACCCATAAGTTGGAGAGGAAATGGCGTCTCACTAATTTAGAAGATCTTCACTTAGCCTGAAAAAAGAGCCTGTTGCTCTATAAAAAAGCCCTCCGTAAAGCTAGGACATCTTACTACTCATCACTAATTGAAGAAAATAAGAACAACCCCAGGTTTCTTTTCAGCACTGTAGCCAGGCTGACAAAGAGTAAGAGCTCTATTGAGCAGAGTATTCCTTTAACATTAACTAGTAATGACTTCATGACTTTCTTTGCTAATAAAATTTTAACTATTAGAGAAAAAATTACTCATAACCATCCCAAAGACATATCGTTATCTTTGGCTGCTTTCAGTAATGCTGTTATTTGGTTAGACACTTTCTCTCAGATTGTTCTGAGTTATTTTCATTAGTCACTTCCTCAAAACCATCAACATGTCTGTTAGACCCCATTCCTACCAGGCTGCTCAAGGAAGCCCTACCATTATTTAATGCTTTGATCTTAAATATGATCAATCTATCTTTATTAGTTGGCTATGTACCACAGGCTTTTAAGGTGGCAGTAATTAAACCATTACTTAAAAAGCCATCACTTGACCCAGCTATCTTAGCTAATTATAGGCCAATCTCCAACCTTCCTTTTCTCTCAAAAATTCTTGAAAGGGTAGTTGTAAAACAGCTAACTGATCATCTGCAGAGGAATGGTCTATTTGAAGACTTTTAGTCAGGTTTCAGAATTCATCATAGTACAGAAACAGCATTAGTGAAGGTTACAAATGATCTTCTTATGGCCTCAGACAGTGGACTCATCTCTGTAGCATGCCATAGGTATTAAAGGCACTGCGCTGCGGTGGTTTGAATCATATTTATCTAAAAGGTTAATTATGGAGTTCCACAAGGTTCTGTTCTAGGACCAATTTTATTCACTTTATACATGCTTCCTTAGTCAGTATTATTAGAAAGCATTGCTTAAATTTTCATTGTTAGGCAGATGATACCCAGCTTTATCTATCCATGAAGCCAGAGGACACACACCAATTAGTTAAACTGCAGGAATGTCTTACAGACATAAAGACATGGATGACCTCTAATTTCTTGCTTTTAAATTCAGATAAAACTGAAGTTATTGTACTTGGCCCCACAAATCTTAGAAACATGGTGTCTAACCAGATCCTTACTCTGGATGGCATTACCCTGACCTCTAGTAAAACTGTGAGAAATCTTGGAGTCATTTTTGATCAGGATATGTCCTTCAATGCGCATATTAAGCAAATATGTAGGACTGCTTTTTTACATTTGCGCAATATCTCTAAAATTAGAAAGGTCTTGTCTCAGAGTGATGCTGAAAAACTAATTCATGCATTTATTGTTATGTGGGCCGCTGAGGAGGAGGTACTGCTGGCCCACCACCACCAGAGGGCACCCTGCTTGGAGTGCGGGCTCCAAGCACGAGAGGGCGCCAGACCCAGAAGAAGTGACAGCTGTCACTCATCGCACCAGCTGTCACTCATCTACACCACTACTTAAGCCGGACTGCAACTCCACCTCCCCGCCGAGAAATCGACTACCAAGAGGTAATTTCTCTGCTGACTCAAACCGTTGAGTGATAACCTGAACTTCTTTTGCAGCCGTTATCCTGTGGTGTTCGTCATTATCTGTGGGATTGGCGTTTGGTGTGACAGCGACGGCTTCGCCTCACACCCCAAACCAGATAAGTGGATTAAACAGGAGCTGCACGAGTGTGTGATTGGAGGTGGAGGTGCTCCCTCCTAACTGTGTGCAGACTGTGGATTACTGAGTGTGCGGACTCACACTCACTCATCTTGTCTTTGCTTTCTGCCAGCAGTACCAGGGTCGACAGCCGAAGACAGAGGCCACCTGGGGACTCGGGACTTGGCGGCTCCGGTGTTCTTCAGACCGTTGGTGGTGGAAGCCGTGTGGGACGCGGCTTCTCTCTCGTCGGGGGTCTTCTATCTTCGAGCCTGCCCACACGTCACCTGGTGTTAATTGACTTTACAATTTTTGTGTGTTCAGTTGTGTGTTGTCACAACATTAAATTGTTACTTTTTGGCTTATTCATTGTCCGTTCTTTAGCGCCCCCTGTTGTGGGTCCGTGCTACGACACCTTCCCAACAGGATTTCTCAGCCAATCGTCATGGATTCCGAGGGGCGTCAACCCGAGCTTGAACGGCCAATGGAAGAGCCAGGAGCGCAGGCGTCAGCGGGAGGCGTGTTGAGTGAGCTGCAGCAAATCTTAACCGCCTTCACGGCTCGGCTGGATTTAGTGGCCGAGCAGAATGTTCTCCTTAACCGGAGGGTGGAGGCTCTCACCACCAGGGTGGAAGCGCGCGATCAGGGCGCTGCTGCAGCCACTCCTCTTGCTGGTCCTGGGCCTGTAACAGACATTCCACTGGTCGTTCAACAACCCCCCCCACCGTCCCCTGAAGCATACATAAGCCCTCCGGAACCATACAGAGGCTGTGTTGAGACGTGCGCAGACTTCCTCATGCAGTGTTCGCTCGTCTTTTCACAGCGTCCTGTCATGTACGAGTCAGACGCCAGCCGGGTGGCTTATGTTATTAGTCTGCTTCGAGGAGAGGCACGCGCCTGGGCTACGGCGCTATGGGAGCAGAATTCACGGCTCCTAACGTCTTATGCTGAGTTTATACGTTTATATATAGTTTTTTGACCATCCCAACAGAGGCGAGACCGCTTTGAGCGTGCTGCTGTCAATGAGACAGGGGCGTCGCAGCGCAGCCGAGTATGCAGTCGACTTCCGCATCGCGGCAGCGAGGTCCGGCTGGAATAACGTTGCGCTCCGCGCCGCCTTCGTAAATGGACTGTCTCCGGTCCTGAAGGAGCACCTGCTGGCTAAGGAGGAACCGCTGGATTTTGACGAGCTTGTCGATTTGGTTATATGCTTAGACAACCATTTGAATGAGCATCGTCGGGAGCAGGCCAGGGGGCGTGACCGGGCACGAGCCGTCCCTCCCCCTTCCGGTTCCGAAAGGGTGACGTCGTCCCCACGCTTCACTGCCAGAGAGCTCCGTGTGGCTACAGCTCCCCCTGCTGAGGACGCTATGGACACGAGCAGGGCCAAAGTAAAAACAAACGTCAGACAAAGGAGGCTGGCCCGCGGGGAGTGTTTTGTCTGCGGCTCTTGTGAGCATATGCAGAAGGACTGCCACAAAACGGTCAAACTACAACGCCCGTCCTTAGAAACTGGGCTAAGGGTGGGCCATAACACGCACCCGGGGAAACCCCGCAAATCTGCACGAATCCCAGTAACGATCCTTTGTGGGGATTTAACCCTTCACGCCCCAGCACTGGTAGACACGGGGTCGGAAGGGAATCTGCTGGATAGCAGATGGGCAAAGGAAGTAGGGCTCCCCCTGGTGGTTCTGCCGGCACCATTGCAGGTGCGAGCACTAGATGGCACCCTGCTTCCATTAATCACACATCAGACACAGCCAGTGACCTTGGTTGTGTCTGGAAATCACAGGGAGGAGATCGTGTTCCATGTAACACCTTCTACCTCCCGAGTGATTTTGGGATTTCCATGGATGGTGAAGCACAATCCCCGGATAGATTGGCCATCCGGGGTTGTGACGCAGTGGAGCGAAACCTGCCACCGGGAGTGTTTAGGATCCTCGGTTCCTCCCGGCACGACGGCTAATGAGGAGGTTAAAGTCCCCCCCAATCTATCGGCGGTGCCAAAGGAGTGCCACGATCTTGCTGACGTTTTCAGCAAAGATCTGGCGCTCACTCTTCCCCCGCACCGACCGTACGATTGTGCCATCGATTTGGTCCCGGGCGCTGAGTACCCGTCCAGTAGGTTGTACAACCTCTCACGTCCGGAACGCGAATCAATGGAGACCTACATCCGGGACTCTTTAGCTGCCGGGCTGATCCGGAACTCCACCTCCCCGATGGGTGCTGGTTTCTTTTTTGTGGGCAAAAAGGACGGCGGACTCCGTCCATGCATTGATTACAGAGGGCTGAACGAGATCACGGTTCGCAACCGATACCCGTTACCCCTGTTGGATTCAGTGTTCACGCCCCTACATGGAGCCCAAATTTTCACTAAATTGGATCTTAGAAACGCGTACCACCTGGTTCGGATCCGGAAGGGAGACGAATGGAAGACGGCATTTAACACCCCGTTAGGTCACTTTGAGTACCTGGTCATGCCGTTCGGCCTCACTAACGCCCCCGCGACGTTCCAAGCTTTGGTAAATGACGTCTTGCGGGACTTCCTGCATCAGTTTGTCTTCGTATATCTGGACGATATACTCATCTTTTCCCCGGACCCTGAGACCCATGTCCAGCATGTACGTCAGGTCCTACAGCGGTTGTTGGAGAACCGGCTGTTTGTGAAGGGCGAGAAGTGCGAGTTCCACTGCACTTCTTTGTCCTACTTGGGGTTCATCATCTCCTCCAACTCCGTCGCCCCTGATCCGGCCAAGGTTGCAGCGGTGAGAGATTGGCCCCAACCAACAAGCCGCAGGAAACTACAGCAGTTCTTCGGCTTTGCAAATTTCTACAGGAGGTTCATTAAAGGCTACAGTCAGGTAGTTAGCCCCTTGACTGCCCTGACCTCCACCAAGGTCCCCTTCACCTGGTCGGATCGGTGCGAAGCCGCGTTCAAGGAGTTGAAATGCCGGTTCTCGACTGCACCAGTTGTGGTGCAGCCTGATCCTGATCGCCAGTACATAGTGGAAGTGGACGCCTCTGACTCAGGGATAGGAGCCGTGCTGTCCCAGAGCGTGGAGGCTGATAAGGTTCTCCATCCTTGTGCCTATTTTTCCCGCAGGTTGACCCCAGCTGAACGGAACTATGACGTCGGCAATCGGGAACTCCTCGCGGTGAAGGAGGTTCTTGAAAAGTGGAGATACCTGCTGGAGGGGGCGTCGTTGCCTTTCACGATTTTCACAGACCATCGGAACCTGGAGTACATCCGGACCGCCAAGCGGCTGAACCCCAAGCAAGCCCGCTGGTCTCTGTTCTTCGGGTGCTTTGACTTCCGGATCACGTACCGCCCCGGGACCAAGAACCAAAAATCGGATGCGTTGTCCCGGGTGCACGAAGAGGAAGCCAAGGCGGGGCTGTCGAACCCCACCGAGACCATCATCCCCGAGTCCACTGTCGTGGCCTCCCTTACCTGGGACGTGGAGAAGACCATCCGGGAGGCCCTGGCAAGGAGCCTGGACCTGGGGACCGGCCCCAAGAACAGACTGTACGTCCCACCAGAGGCCAGAGCTGCCGTATTGGACTTCTGTCACGGATCCAAGCTCTCCTGTCATCCGGGAGTGCGTAGGACCGTGGCAGTGGTCCAGCAGCGCTTCTGGTGGGCGTCCCTGGAAACCGACGTTCGGGACTACGTCCAGGCCTGTACCATCTGCGCCAGGGGCAAGGCAGACCATCGGAGGACCTCGGGACTCCTCCAACCCCTGCCGGTTCCTCACCGCCCCTGGTCTCACATCGGCCTGGACTTCATCACGGGCCTCCCGCCGTCCCAGGGCAACACCATCATTTTCACGATAGTGGACCGGTTCTCCAAGGCGGCCCACTTCGTAGCCCTTCCGAAGCTCCCGACGGCCCAGGAGACGGCAGACCTCCTGGTCCACCACGTCATGCGGCTGCATGGGATACCATCGGACATCGTATCAGATCGTGGTCCCCAGTTCTCTTCGCAAGTTTGGAGGAGCTTCTGTAAGGAGCTGGGGGCCACCGTGAGCCTCTCGTCCGGGTACCACCCCCAGACAAACGGCCAGGCAGAGCGGGCTAACCAGGAGTTGGAGCAGGCCCTTCGCTGCGTCACCTCCGCGCGCCCGGCGGACTGGAGTCACCATCTGGCCTGGATCGAGTATGCCCATAACAGCCAAGTCTCGTGTGCTACCGGCCTCTCCCCTTTTGAGGCATGTTTGGGGTACCAGCCCCCATTGTTCCCGCTGGTGGAGGGAGAGGTCGGTGTGCCCTCGGTCCAGGCCCACCTCAGGAGGTGCCGCCGGGTGTGGCGGACCGCCCGCTCTGCCCTGTTGAAGGCCCGGGCGAGGGCCAAGACCCATGCGGACCGCCGGCGTTCCCCAGCCCCCACATACCAGCCCGGGCAGGAGGTGTGGCTTTCAACAAAGGACATCCCTCTCTGTGTGGACTCCCCTAAGTTGAAAGACAGATACATTGGACCATTTAAAATCCTCAAAATCATCAACCCGGCCGCAGTGAAGCTCCAACTCCCAGCTTCACTGCGGATCCATCCTGTATTCCACGTGTCCCATATCAAGCCACACCACACCTCGCCCCTCTGTGCACCTGGACCTACGCCGCCTCCTGCCCGGCTCATCGACGGGGAGCCTGCTTGGACAGTCCGCAGGCTCCTGGACGTCCGTCGTAAGGGCCGGGGGTTCCAATATCTGGTGGACTGGGAGGGGTATGGACCTGAAGAACGCTCCTGGGTGAAGAGGAGCTTCATCCTGGACCCGGCCCTCCTGGCCGATTTCTACAAAAGACACCCGGACAAGCCAGGTCGGGCGCCAGGAGGCGCCCGTTGAGGGGGGGGTCCTGTTATGTGGGCCGATGAAGAGGAGGTACTGCTGGCCCACCACCACCAGAGGGCGTCCTGCTTGGAGTGCGGGCTCCAAGCACGAGAGGGCGCCAGACCCAGAAGAAGTGACAGCTGTCACTCATCGCACCAGCTGTCACTCATCTACACCACTACTTAAGCCGGACTGCAACTCCACCTCCCCGCCGAGAAATCGACTACCAAGAGGTAATTTCTCTGCTGACTCAAACCGTTGAGTGATAACCTGAACTTCTTTTGCAGCCGTTAGCCTGTGGTGTTCGTCATTATCTGTGGGATTGGCGTTTGGTGTGACAGCTACGGCTTTGCCTCACACCCCAAACCAGATAAGTGGATTAAACAGGAGCTGCACGAGTGTGTGATTGGAGGTGGAGGTGCTCCCTCCTAACTGTGTGCAGACTGTGGATTACTGAGTGTGCGGACTCACACTCACTCATCTTGTCTTTGCTTTCTGCCAGCAGTACCAGGGTCGACAGCCGAAGACAGAGGCCACCTGGGGACTCGGGACTTGGCGGCTCTGGTGTTCTTCAGACCGTTGGTGGTGGAAGCCGTGTGGGACGCGGCTTCTCTCTCGTCGGGGGTCTTCTATCTTCGAGCCTGCCCACACGTCACCTGGTGTTAATTGACTTTACAATTTTTGTGTGTTCAGTTGTGTGTTGTCACAACATTAAATTGTTACTTTTTGGCTTATTCATTGTCCGTTCTTTAGCGCCCCCTGTTGTGGGTCCGTGCTACGACACCTTCCCAACATTTATTTCCTCTAGGCTGGACTATTGTAATTCATTATTATCAGGTTGTCCTAAAAGTTCAATGAAAAGCCTTCAGTTAATTCAAAATGCTGCAGCTAGAGTACTGACAGGGACTAGAAGGAGAGAGCATATTTCACCCATATTGGCCTCTCTTCATTGGCTTCCTGTTAATTCTAGAATAGAATTTAAAATTCTTCTTCTTACTTATAAGGTTTTGAATAATCAGGTCCCATCTTATCTTAGGGACCTCTTAGTACCATATCACCCCAATAGAGCGCTTCGCTCTCAGACTGCAGGCGTACTTGTAGTTCCTAGGGTTTTTAAGAGTAGAATGGGAGGCAGAGGCTTCAGCTTTCAGGCTCCTCTCCTGTGGAACCAGCTCCCAATTCGGATCAGGTAGACAGACACCCTCTCTACTTTTAAGATTAGACTTAAAACTTTCCTTTTTGCTAAAGCTTATAGTTAGGGCTGGATCAGGTGACCCTGAACCATCCCTTAGTTATGCTGCTATAGACTTAGACTGCTGGGGGGTTCCCATGATGCACTGAGTGTTTCTTTCTCTTTTTGCTCTGTATGCACCACTCTGCATTTAATCATTAGTGATCGATCTCTGCTCCCCTCCACAGCATGTCTTTTTCCTGGTTCTCTCCCTCAGCCCCAACCAGTCCCAGCAGAAGACTGCCCCTCCCTGAGCCTGGTTATGCTGGAGGTTTCTTCCTGTTAAAAGGGAGTTTTTCCTTGCCACTGTCACCAAGTGCTTGCTCATAGGGGGTCGTTTTGACCGTTGGGGTTTTTCTGTAATTATTGTATGGCTTTTGCCTTGCAATATAAAGCGCCTTGGGGCAACTGTTGTTGTGATTTGGGGCTATATAAATAAAATTGATTTGATTTGATTTGATCCAAGCAACGTCTTTTTCAGGAACGTCCCTGCTTATTTCAGCAAGACAATGCCAAGCCACATTCTGCACGTGTTACAACAGCGTGGCTTCGTAGTAAAAAAATGCAGGTAGTAGACTGGCCTGCCTGCAGTCCAGACCTGTTGCCCATTGAAAATGTGTGGCGCATTATGAAGTGCACGATACGTACGACAACGGAGACCCTGGAATGTTGAACAACTGAAGTCATACATCAAGCAAGAATGGAAAAGAATTCCATATACAAAGCTTCAACAATTAGTGTCCTCAGTTCTCAAACGCTTATTGAGTGTTGTTAGAAGGAAAGATGATGTAACACAGTGGTAAACAAACCACTGTCCCAGCTTTTTTGAAACATGTTGCAGGCATCCATTTCAAAATTAGCAGATATTTGCACAAAAACAATAAAGTTTATCAGTTTGAACATTAAATATCTTGTCTTTGTGGTGTATTCAATTGAATATATAGGTGGAAGAGGATTTGCAAATCATTGTATTCCGTTTTTATTTGCATTTTAAACAACGTCTCAACTTCATTGGAATTGGTGTTGTATAACAATAGACAAAACCAAAACAACAAAAACAAACAAAAAACACTTCATCTGTGATAGCGGATAAGACAAACGCTTGGTTCTTGCTGAAGGTGAGTTTTTTTTTATCACTTTCCAATTAAAATCTAACTATTATTGTCGTAGAAACATTATGCATGGAGGTTTTTTTCCAGTGCTGAAACAAGGCACTTGGATGCAGCGCCTCAGTAATTACAGCTCTGAGGTCCCTCTCAGTGCTTTTCCACACTATATGGGCACAGAGCTTTCAATGCTCCACCATCAAAACAGCAGACTCCCAGGTTCAAGCACAGCAAAGGTTCAAGCTCCGGAAAAGGCTTACTTTGCTGAGCCTGCTTCTACTATGATTTGGCCCTGTGTATGTGCTGGAGAACACATGGTTAGATATCATTAGTTTGTTGTTTTGATGTGGGAGTGACAGTCGAGGCCATGACTCACCTGGATGAGGTTCCAAGAGCTGTTACCAGAGCTTGCAGAAGCCCACCAATGAAGATAAATGGGTTCTGCCGAGTGATGACAAAATACAGAGTGGGAAGAATAATAACAGCGTGGATCAGCAAGCCAATGATAACTGTGATAGTGTACATGCCCAGCTGTCCACCCATCTGTGTCAAATCATCCATCTCCACAATCTTTCCTGCAATAAGGAACAGGATGCCAATAGGAGCATACCTGCAGAAGGGAAAAGATGAAGGAGCTATGAGTAAAGATGGGTGTGATAACTGGATGGAAGTTTTACTGAAATCTGCGTCTTACCACATGATGATGGCAACCAGACGCATGATGGCCTCATTCAGGCTGTCAAAGAAATCCCTCAGGAGCTGGCCCTGCTCCTTCATGTTACCAATTATCAGACCAAAACACATGGAGAAGACCACTAGCCCAAGAGCGTTGACCCCATTCACCTGACCCGGAACAGGGATCACTTCCTCCCTGGTGAGCTCCACGACCTCCTGGGTGCCATTTGTTGAGTTGAAGAAGGTGTCGTTCACCGTCACCATCACATGGACTGTTCGCTTCCCATATTTGGTTTTGAACTGGATGATGATGGAATTAGAAGTCCAAGATTAACCAGGTGTATCAATAATAAAAAGCACACGGCAGCAATGCACCAAAAATCCCAAATTAAAGAGCTGATCATACAGAAAAAGGTATAATTTTGACTCCAGTATGACTTATACTCCCGAAAATATGGTAATTACAGTTCTGTGTACATGCAAAGAAAGTATTATTGTTCTTTCCAAGCTTCATGATTAGCATTTTCACACCCCGTGCCTACACTGTGTAACGACAAAATGCAACCAACCAGGCACACAGCTGGTCCATCCCACTTTTTGATAATAAGCATCTATCTGCCACACACCGGTGAAGCATGGGCGTCCTCTTGACCTTCTCCACCTTCTTGGGTCCCCAACACTGAGGCACCCCTGTGCTGGATCATAAACAGAGAGAAATGCACCACATGGCCGAAACATCACAGCTGACACTCACACTGCAAGCCAATCTCTTCATCTCAGTCCCCCGAAGTAACCATTTTTTGATAGCTTGGCTCCAGTGGTACTCAAGGATCCCCTGATGAGATCTGGAACCAAATACATCCAGTCTTAGCCTGTGGTCACTGGTTAATGCCCAAGTCTCACAACCATACAGTAAGTCAGGAAGCACCAGAACCACAAAGACTTGGACCTTTGTTCTCCCAGCTCATCCCACACTTCCTATCCTTGGCCAGGTCATCTAATTCTTCCTGGTGGGATCCTGAGGTCTTCCTAAGCAAGCTGGAAAACACAATCCCACACAGCACATCCTGGGTCTTCCCTGTGGTCCAAGTTGGATATGCCTGGAAGGCCTCCCTAGGGATATGACCAGATGCTTGAACCACCTCAGGTGGTTCCTTTCAAAGTAAAGAAGCAGCTGCTTGACTCAGAGTTCCTCCTGGATATTCAAGCTTCTCCTCCTGTCCCTCAATATAAGATATCCGACAATGGAATCTCATTCAGGCTGCTTGTATCCGTGACCTTGTTCTTTGGGTCATTACACACAATTCATGACTACAGGTGAGGAAAGGAGCATAAACTGACGGTAAATCATGAGTTTTCCTTGTTAATTTAGAAAAAAATGTAAGCATCAACAAACATTTTATTTAAGTACAACCCCAAATCAGAAAAGGTTAGGATGTATGGAAAATACCATTCCTTCCCACAACACTTAAAAAGTTGTTTTGGCACTCAGGATTTCAAGTTGTGAAGCATTGTGGGTGTTATTTTATCCCATTCTTCCTGCAAAAACTTTGTAAGGTGTATAACAGTACAGAGTCATTCTTGTTGCATTTTTGGTTTCAGGTCAGGTCAGGACTGTGGGCATGCCAGTCCATTCAGTACACTCTTTGTCCACAGCCATGTAACATGTGCAGAATGTGGTTTTGTATTGTCTTGTTTTGTGTCTTGTTTCTTGTCCCAGGAAAAGATTTAATCTTGAAGCCAGAATATAGTGATCTAAAATCGGAGTCTACTTTTCAGCATTAATGCTGCATCACAGTGTAAATTACCTTTGCCAAAGGCACTGTCACAACCCCACACCATGACAGACCCTGGCTTCTGGACTTGTTGCTGTTAACAGTTTGGATGGTCCTTTTTGTCTTTGGTCCAGAGCACATGATATCCATTTGTTTAAAAAAAGATCTTGAATACTGATTTGTCTGACCATATGTTTTGAAACACAAGGTTCGGTCAGATCGGCACACAGAAATGATCACACAGACTGCATTTTGCTAGAATAAAAAGGCGTATACTTATTCCCCACAAAAGCAGTTACATCAAACACAAGTGGTTGCAGCGCATTTTTCTCTTACCGTGACGCCTTTAAGGTGGAGAGCCAACACCTTCAGCAGAGTGCGCCTGTCAACCGGCTGGGCGTTCGTACGTTAACCCGCAGCAGACTCTGTTGAAGCATGGTTCTACTCCCTTTTTTCTAGTGTGTCCGCGAAGGGAGGGTGAGTGGCCAACTCAACCTCCCTGGCGCACATAATTTCTTTAATCAACAGGCATCTGAAAGTTATTTCAAAGATATAATAAAAGCAGTTCTTCACTCCCAGTTCAGAATGATCCCAGCATGCTTCACTCCCAGTCGTTAGTGGCTACGAAAACAAAGTCGTGCTATCAGTGTAATAATAACAAGTACATCCAGCTCTTCGCTCCCAGTTCAGACTGACCCCAGAGTGCTAAAACAAAATTAAACAACAAATACATTCTCAGGGTTACGTTAAGACAGGTGCAAAACAGCACAATAACATTTATTATACACCATAATACAGGTTTCCACTATGTCATGGTCCAATCCAGATGACACTGAGCCCAGAGAAGTTGACACTGCTTTTGGACAAGGAAATAATGCAATAAGGTAAAGCTTCTTTTCCCACAGTAAAGTTTTAAGTGACATTTACTCATGTAATTTCATATTGTAGTCTTTGACTAAGTTTTCCCAACGCAATCCCTTGCTGTTTAGAAATGATGGTTCTTGATGCAGTGCGATCTGAGGCATCGGCAATCAGGGCTGTTCAGGTTAGGCTTGTGCCCTAACACTTTTTCCACTGAGATTTCTCCAGATTCCTTGAAACGTGAGGGAAAAACATGCAAATCCCTTCCAGTCTTTCTTTGAGGAACATTATTTTTAAAATTTTTAATAATTTGGTGATACATTTGTTGACACAGTTGAGATCCTCTGCCCAACTTTGTGGGGCTAAACTAAACTAAACTAAACTAAGGGTCCCTACACACATAGTGCAAATGTGGTCGAATTGTGCATGAACTGCGCATGAAGGAGGAATCGTATGCAATACGTGTAACATTGTAGCTGCCTCCAACGCCTCGTACACCTGTTGCTACAACTATTTGCACACAACAGCGGCTGAAAGACAGAGTGTGCCCTGTGACAGCCCATTTGATCCCTCTCGCAGCAGATGTTGGCCAAATTCCAGGTGACACGCACGAACATCTACACCATTCGCTTGGCACTTAGAAAATGTGTGGCCATTCACACTGTCAGCACGAAAACAGTCAGCAGACCATCACTTTCGAGCTGACGGTGAAATTTGTCTAAGTGCCCCCACGACTGTGAAGTTTCCAAGCATGCATGTGGTGTGCCAGAGTGTCGGCTCCCCCCCGTGTTTTGCACGCTCCCCCCGGTTCCCTCCAACACATGGCGTTCGTGTGGCTTGTGTGCCCCCCCACAAGCGAGGTGCCTCTCATCTGATCACAGAGTGACACCTTGGTCTGTGTGCAGAAGGGACGGGGGCATGGCTGGCTGCCAACAGCTGTTGAGACATCTCTGGTCCTGGACGTCACAGCTGCAGAACACATCCCATGTTTTGACAGACATGCGCATGTGTGTACATGCTGTCCTCATGAGGAAGCACATAAAAACATATAATGGCTTTTGCGACGAGGTGGAGAAATGGACTGTCAGTTCATGTGGATACGCAGTAGGCAATCTGAATGTCACATCTCTCTGACATGACACGCCTGTCCTGTGAGCGGTGCAGGACTATATGATGAGCCAACAGTGCGACAAATACGCCACTTTCAGTCACGTATCAGCAGAAATACGCCGTAACAAATGCAGTTTGGTCAGTTATCACGCCACTTTATCGCTTTTTAAAAAAATATGTTTCTCTGCTTGTTGATTTTAGCCATTTCACACTCCTGTTATAAGACAGTGATTGTAGTGCAGTGGTAAAGTTTCCATCTATTAATTAGAGCTTTTGTAAATTGCAGGTTCAAATCCCGGTAGTAGCATTTATTTTTTAATTAACAAGGGTTATTTAACTGCTGGGTTCTGTATTGCCTCCCCTTTTACTTATTATTTATATCAGCCCGTTGATATTCACTAATTATACAGCTGGTTTTTATTTTATTGTTCTCCACATCAGCGGCACGATGTGGCACACCACTTCCCAGCTGCTCGCACTGTGTTCCTGCTCACACGACACCATTGCGTGCACAACACCATTGCAGCGGGTTCGTTCACGCCTGTCCCGCTAGCTCTTCAGGTTGAAAGGTCAGTTGGGAATAGAACGGTGCTGGTGTAATGTTTATACACATTGACAATGTTTTACAGACTTCATATCTGTGGCATATTAAAATATCACAGTGAAAATACTGAAAGTGGAGCATATTCGTGTTATTTCTTTCCCGGTTCTTTTATGTAAGATTCTGCCCCTTACCAAAAACCAAACCATTGTATTCCTCATTTTGTTTATTCAAGGTCACATTAAAAAACCAGGCCTGGGACCCTCACAGACAGTGTCCATCTTGTGATAGACCCCTAAAGTGCACTGAGTGTTTCTTTCTCTTTTTGCTCTGTATGCACCACTCTGCATTTAATCATTAGTGATTGATCTCTGCTCCCCTCCACAGCATGTCTTTTTCCTGGTTCTCTCCCTCAGCCCCAACCAGTCCCAGCAGAAGACTGCCCCTCCCTGAGCCTGGTTCTGCTGGAGGTTTCTTCCTGTTAAAAGGGAGTTTTTCCTTCCCACTGTCGCCAAGTGCTTGCTCACAGGGGGTCGTTTTGACAGTTGGGGTTTTTCTGTAATTATTGTATGGCTTTGCCTTGCAATATGAAGCGCCTTGGGGCAACTGTTTGTTGTGATTTGGTGCTATATAAATGAAATTGATTTGATTTGATTAAAATGTGTAATACAACACTTTTTATACCTTGTGGGCGTTAACAATAGGTGTGGTTTAGTCTCACATTTCTAATGTTACTGGCTCGCACCAACAGGGGGAGATCTCGCTGTGTCTAAAACTTGGACATATGATGGAAGTGAAACTTAACTTGTATTTCTCAGAACTTCCAAACAAATAACACAAATAGTTGATAGCTAACATAAAATAAAGAATTAGCAGAGATATCATCTAACATTAGTGCATAGAGATCACTGTTTCTGGGAAATACGGATGCAGATGTTTGTTTATGTGTGTGACGAGGATCGAAGCCACCTGTTATATCATTGTTTTTCTATGAATTTCATGCATTGTTCCTTGAAATGAACTGGTAATACGTTATTGTATACAAATAATGAATGTTTATGAGTGTAATAGTAAAAAAAATCATGAGGTGAAAGATGAAATGTTCCATTCAACAAGACCCATTAATAATGAAAAACATTCATTAGGTCATTAGGCATTTTATTAATTTATAAACCAAATTGTTGTCTGTCACCAAAACAAACCCTGCTGTTTGTTTTTAAACTAAGCACCATCACTAAGCACCGGGTGCATGCACACAAACGCAATATGTCACATTTTTATGTTAAGGTGGTCACATGCAATGGTGCAAAATGTATGGAAGCAAAACTGCATGGTAAATGGACAAAATTGCAAATGGGACAAATGATCATTATCACATGACTTACAAATCACCAACCAAATGACAAGGATCTATTTAGGTGCTATATAAGCTTATTATGCAGTTTTCTTGAAGTTGCTATGGTTGATTTAGGTAAATATGACATTTGAATGAGCTGTGATTCCGCTGTTTACGGGAAACATTAACCCCTTAACGCCCGAATTTATATAGCTGTATATAAAAAATGTTTTGTGTGTGTTTTTGTTGTGTGGGCCGCCAGAAGAGGAGGTACTGCTGGCCCACCACCAGAGGGCGCCCTGCCTGGAGTGCGGGCTCTAGGCACCAGAGGGCGCAGCCGCCTCACAGGAGCAGCTAGGGTGACAGCTGTCACGCATCACCTGCAACAGCTGTTACCAATCAGCAGGGGTACATCAGCAGGACGACGTCTCCACCTCTTTGCCGAGATATCATTCTACCTGGAAGGTAATATTCTCAGCTGACTGCTTGACAGTAACCTTTTGTGATTTTTGTGAGTGATAACAGACCTTTTTTCCAACGAGAGGTGGAGGTAGCTTTCCTGCCGTGCGGATTACTGGGTGCAAACGCGCCCACCTTTAATTGTGTTTTTGTTCCTCGCCAGCAGTACCAGGTCCGACACGCGGAGGCAGTGGCCACCTGGGAGTTCGGGACTTGGCGGCTCCAGTATTCCCGGGGTCTGGTGGCGGAGGAAATCGTGTGGTTCCGGTTCTGCTTTGGACAGGTGTCTCCTATCTTCGAGCCTGCCCACACAACACCTTTGTGAATTGATTCTGATCTATTGTTGTAATCTGTTGTATTTGTTGTGCACATTCACAACAGTAAAGTGTTGTTATTTGACCTACTCCATTGTCCGTTCCTTTGCGCCCCCTGTTGTGGGTCCATGTACCGACACTTTCCCAACAGTTTTTGCCTTTAAGTAGATGGTAAATAATGTTGAGATTATTCATTTTACTTTTGCACAAAAACTAGATAGTAATATTGGGTATTCTGGTAATGACTTTATGTTATAATGTTATAATAATAATGGTATGTTGCAAATTTGCGACAACAGACATACAGGTCAATTTGGTAAGTTGCATATTTGAGTCAGAGATTGTAGAATATATGCGACGATGGGCATTAAGGGGTTAATACCCATGTTTGTTTATGTAGCTCGTAACTTAGCAAGATTTTATAACTGTCATGGTTTTGGCCAGATCTGGGGGTTTATTCAGGGTTTTCCCCTTTCTGTTGTTCTTTTCTGCATTGATTTATTAATATTTATTTTCATCAGGATTTATTCTGTTATGTTTTTCTTGTCACTTTGTTTCTTTTCATTCTGTTGTCATCACCCAGTTCTGTTCTAGTTTTGTTCTGTCAGATTATGTTTGCATTATTGATCATTAGTTTATCATTTGTGTATTTTCTCATTTGTGTTATCAGTTACATTGTAACATTGGATTGTGTATCTGTATCACGTAGTCTCTGTTTTCCTTGTTGTTCTGCTTTAGTATTTGTTCCTGCTCTTGCCCTGTTCATTGTTTATGCCAGTGATTGCCTGTGCCTCAGACCCCTGCCTGGAGATGACTACATTTGTGCCTCACCCTGCTTGTACCTCTACTCCGCTATCTGACACCTGTGTACTGAACCTCTGTCTGAAATAAACTCAACGACTTCTTATACCTTAAAGCCTGGTTTTGGAGTTTGTATCGTGGGTCCACCTGCTCCTGGTGTCAGGCAGCCGCCCGTTCTGACAGTACAATCTGGCCAAGTAACGGACCCAGCAAACTCCTAATCTGCCGTCACAGAGACCTTGCCACCATCAGAGACAATTTTTCTGAAATCGAATTCTGTTTTGACTGTTATCAAGCCTGTTTTACACCCAAAAAGAAATTTGATTATCTCAACCAAGCCCTTGATTTTGCTGCGGCCAATGCTTGGCTGTATGACTTTTTCCCAGACTTGGAAAATCTGACTTCCAGCCTGGATTGGACAGCCTGAAGGCCACCTGGCGTCTAGCCTCCCGCATACTGACACCAACTCCGAGTGGGAGGACATTGATGATGACGTGTCATCTGAGGCTGAAGGTCAGGCGCTTCAGGACACGACTACTATACTGTTCAAAATTCAAGACTTATTTTTTGAATATCAGGACTGCCACAGTCAGCGGAGCAAACAGTGTATCTTTTCAGAGCTGGATCAGATCTTTTTTGCTGAGCCTGAACTCTTAACCGCATTTCCTGAGTTAAGAGACATTAAAACACAGTTTAGGCAGGGTACGGTGCTAACCTGTATCAAGGATCCTATGGACTTTCTTTTTGAATCTGACATTTACAACTTTTTCTCAGATGAACCACTCACCATTACGCTGTCCGATGCCGCAGTAACTCCAGATTATTCTGTCCCACCGGCTTCTCAGCAGCCTCCCACTTTAACTTCACTTTTGCCATCTCCACCGGTTCCAGCTCCACGGTGCTCCACAGTACCAGATCCAACATTACAGCCCCGGACAGGAGGACCGATTTCACAGCCGAGTTCCACGCTGAAATCAGCATCACCTCTTCCTCCTCCTGTGCCCGCTCCACGCAAACTGTGGCCACATCCGCTGCTGCCGGTTCCGATAAGCTCTGCACCTCAAAAGACCAAAACTACAATGTTGCCTGACCGCTTAACGGTGAAGAGTTCTCTGGAACCATCGATTCTGTTTCCAGTTCCTGTACCAACCATCAAGCCATCAGGAAAGTCCATGTCGCTGCCGCAAATAGCAACACGCGAGCTCGGTGACTCAGCAATGGCGCATATTGAGCCGGCAGTTACGCTCTCACCGTTCATTCAGACTGCACAGTTCTCTTCAGGTCTACCGACCAACGTTTCTGTGGGTACCATGATGACGAACACGGTTGTCGGTTCCGCATCAGTGCACACAACGGTGGAAGCATCGGCTGGGCAGACTCCACGGAGTTCCACAACGACAATGACGTCATCAGAACCGCTTGCTCAGCTCTCCTTAAAGCTCTCAGCTCTAGCCATGGCCACTATGCCTGCGCTGCTCTCAATGACGCTCGAGTCAGCAGAATCAGCAGCATCAGTCAACTCCATCTCCTCACGCTCTGTGGTGGACACATCAGTGGTGGCTCCAGAGTGGGGTCCCCGCCAGCACAGTGCTGCTGTCCCAGAGCTTTGACTGCTTGTGGGAATTGACTCTATTTATGCAGTGACTAAGTCTCTGCTTGGGTTCCCTTCCTGGTGTTTCTATCCAGATGTAGTTGTGAATTGTCCTGGGCAAATCTGTTATCTTTCACATATTTGGGAAGCTTGGCTCTTAGGTTTACCTCCTGGGCTAATAGGATTTCTTTTCTGAGATCAGGTAATTACTTACCTGTACTTGGGGAATTTACTTGCTAAGTTTCTGGTTTAAGCATCTCAGTGCTTCATGTAAAATTCTCCTACAACTTAGATTACTTTGTGCTTATTGTGGACATACATTCATCCATTCTTCAGGTCATGTAGTCTCTGTTTTCCTTGCTGTTCTGCTTTAGTATTTGTTCCTGTTCTTGCCCTGTTCTGTGTTATATTTTATTCTGTCTTATGTCAAGCCTGTTCATTGTTTCCTGTTATTCCTCACACCCAGTTAATTATGTTCACTTCACCACACCTGCCCACTGTCTTTGTCTTTCTTTTGTTTCTGTCTGCTTTGTGTTCACTCACACCCCTCTCAGTATGTTGTCACTCCTCCGCACTGCACCTGCTACTGTCCATGTCTCACACTTTGTTTCTGTCTGCTCGGTTTCACGTGCAGCTCATTAACACCAACTGTCCCTCGTTAGTCCACCTTCATATAAACCTTCATATATAAATTTTCCCTCAAAATTCAACTCACAACATCCCATAATGGCAACATGAAAAAAGATTTATTGAATTTTTTGCAAATTTATTAAAAAATAAAATAAAATAAAGTAAAAACTCAGAAATCACATGTACATAATTATTCACACCTTTTGCACAATACTTTGTTGATGCATCTTTGGCAGCAATTACAGCCTCAAGTCTTGTTAAATATGACACCACAAGCTAGATACACCTGTCTTTGGGCAGTTTGGCCCATTCCTCTTTGCAGCACCTCTCAACCTCCATCAGATTGGATGGGGAGCGTCAGTGTACAGACATTTTCAGATCTCTCCAGAGAAGTTCAATCTGATTCAGGGCTAGGCCACTCAAGGACATTGAGTTGTCCTGAAGCCACTCCTTGGATATCTTGGCTATGTGCTTAGGGTCATTGTCCTGCTGAAAGATGAACCGTCGTCCCAGTCTGAGGTCAAGAACGCTCTGGAGTAGGTTTTCATCCAGGATGTCTCTGTACATTGCAGCATTCATCTTTTCCTCAATCCTGACTAGTCTCCCAGTTCCTGCCACTGATAAACATCCCCACAGCATGATGCTGCCACCACCATGCTTCACTGTAGGGATGGTGTCTGGTTTCCTCCAAATATGATGCCTGACATTCATGCCAAACAGTTCAATCTTTGTCTCATCAGACCAGAGAATTTTGGTTCTCATGGACTGAGAGTCCATGAGAGTCCTTCCCCAGATTTATGCCTCCAGACACTCCTGTCTCGAAGGTCTACAGACCATTCCTTTGACTTCATGCTTTGTTTGTGCTCTGACATACACTGTCAACTGTGGGACCTTATAGTATAACCACTGTGCTCCAGTACAGAGACCAGACTCTTCACACATCTGGATCCAAAATCTGACAGATTCGCTTAAAAAATTAAGAGTAGAGGGTGAGAAATGCAGAGTAAAACGTTTTCCCAAAATGAACCAGTTGATTCGGCAAGCAAGTGGTTTAATTCACAATAAAGTGTGTCAGCGACCACCGATTCTGACCACGTGTGCGGATAGACTTACAATCACAAATACATTGTTGTGCTGTTGAAAGGCACATTAAATCATATGCCATGTGTCCTTTAAGCCCCTTTTTCGTCATCTTAGCCACTCGTCCAAGCTGTAGGGTTTCGATCCTTTGTTTGAACATGTCATTCCTTTGTCTGCAATGCACGGCATCCTCGGTAATTTGATGCCTTTTGAAAATTAGATGTCTTTCCAGAGTGTACTTCTCCAAAACTACGAATCTGCAGAAAGTTCATCCCACTCATTAGGACTGATACCACAATTCAACAAGGAGTACTTTAGTAAGTCCTTGTGTCTCTTCTTTAGGGCACCAACTGATCTGGAGCTGTGGGAAAGTTGGGAGAAGTAAAGTTGTTTAGGTACGTGATACTCTGGTGTTCTGCAGATGTGTCCAGCCCACCTGAACCTATGGACAAGACTGATGGACTCCAGGTTGGAAGAGGAGGCTCAGTCAAGTATGGAGGCATTTTTACCCTGTCTTGCAACTTGATGTGTAGAATTTGTCTCAAACATTGCTGTGATTTCATATTGCATTCCTTGATGAAGGTTTTCCAAAGTAAGTGTCTCTAGCTGTTGTATCTGCTTCCAGTAGGTGACCAGTGTTTCACAGACAAAAAAAAAAAAAAAACGGGCCGGTATGATGTTTGCATTATAGACCATAATCTTTGTGTTGGTTTCAACATCACTGTTGTTGAAAATCCTCTTGCTGAGCTTGTTATAGACTGCGGCAGCTGCACTGATACGACTTTGAATTTCCGTATGGCATTGTTGGAGACAGTACTTCCCAGGTAACATTAAAACATTTAAGCCTGTAGGGGTCACTACTAAATGATTGCTTTTTCTTGCTGAAAAGGTAAAACTCACCTGCTGTGTGCAAGCTTGGACCAGGTTTGGTGGAAACATATTTCTGAAATGAGAAATGATTCAGTAAATGGGCATCAATGGGACAAGGATGTTGTTCAAACATCTGCAGGACATACGTCTTCATGGGTTTATTGCTACCTGATCAGATCTAAGAAGGCATCAGCAGGACTGACTTGCTCTATTGACTGTTGCTTCCCAAACTCTTCCTTAGATCCTTTTCCTGGGTGGATGACGAGTACGATTATGATACCAATGAAGACTGCAATAAACGTTGTAGTCATGTAGTAAATAATGGCTCTCATGCCCATCTTTCCCGAAGCTTTGGTGTCTAGAGCAGCCATTCCTAAAGGACAGAGGAAAACAATGCAATTATTCAAAATTCAACACACAGAATCATCTTTGCAGGTGAGAATAGACCATGAGTGCATTCATCTAACTTTCATTCCGGTGTAACGCCTATCATATGTTGACTTTGGATCGTCACTTCTTCAAAGTGTCTTGAGAATTCTCATTTTGTTTTTGTGCCAAGGAAGCCCTCCTCCAGGTAAATTCCATAATGTGTACATTTTAATGGTTTGCTCATGTCTATGTCTTACTTTGTGGTCAGTCATTTGGAAATATCACAAATGAATATTCAGTGTCAATTCCACAATCTTGACACAATTTCTAGTGATGATACGATGGTGACAAAGTCTGAATCTATCTTGATATGTTGTTGTTAGGGATCATTGCCACGCTCATTGGTGGATATATTAAACATAAAGATAAAGATAAACTTTATTGATCTCACAGAGGAGAAATTCACGTTACGTCAGCTCTTAAACAACACACAAGGTGGGTGCAAGTAGAGGAAAATGCTCATCAAACAGCATGTGCAAGGATAAGAAATAATAATAATACTTGTAAGAGTACAAGTTATAAAAACTGTGATTTATAAAAACAAATTAGATGGCAAATTGTGTGTATTTGCATGTAAACTGTGACCCATGCATACACACGTTATAGAGATGGTGTTGTGGGCTGGGGTGTTTGGCTGGCTTTGTTTTTGTTTTCTGTTTCTCCCACCAGGTGGTATGCGTTCAGGACTGAGTGGCTGATGTGGGTCTGAGTTTGAGGACCTCACCCTGATCACCTGAGGCTTGTTATCACATGCAGTTCATCAGGACTCACAGCTGTGGTGCATCTGTCTTGATCAGGGCATGTTGCATTTAAACCTGGAATACACAGTGTGTATTTGCCAGAGACTCGACTTTGTGACCAGACGTGTGAGATCGACGTTGGGAGAACAATCTCACTACTATGGACGCAGAGACCGCTCCAGGTTTGACGCCACGGTCTGTGAAAGAGGATTGGGTGAGGTCTCACGCTCTTCAGCACACTTCCTGAGGTATTTTGGTTTTTGTGACTTTCATGAAGTAAAGTCAGTAAATTTGGTGTCCCTCACACCTTGTTATATTGAGCTGTTATGCTAATCATCTAAATCAGCTTCTACTGCAGTGGAGTTTTGAACTGAGTTGTTCTGTGCCTGCGGGGAGAGAAGCTGATTTTACATTTAGGCCAGGAAGTGTTTTGCTGATTGTGTGCACCTTTGAGTTGTCTCTCTGTGTGGAGAGTGTTGGACTCACCTTACGGTTTCTTCTTTCACAGACGGTTTGTCGCGGCCACCTGGGGGGTGTTGGCGTTGTCCTTGGGTCCAGAATTGCTGTGGCTCCGGTCCTTTTGCGCTGCTGGGAAGGCGCGCCGTTTTTCCACCTCGCCAGACCGTTGACTTTTGGGTTATTATCACTTAATACACTATGTTAATTAAAACTTGTTTTCCTTTGAACCGTGCTGTGCTTCTTTTATGCTGGGTCCTGTCAAACGCTGGGTCGGTTCCCCGCCCGCTTCCGACACATAACAGATGGTGAAGTAAAGCCAGATAGTGGAAAAAATGTTGTGTGTTGGGGGGTGTGGCTGGATGTTTTGGTGTTCTTTTCTTTTCTTTGCTCCTCAGGTGGCATGGAAACTGATTTGTCTGTGGAGAAGGTGCTGGCTGAAGAATCCTTACCCTCATCAACATCATGTGAAGCACCTGTGACTGGTGCTCACATGCAACCTTAAAGACTTTCAGCTGAAGCAGATAATTGGATGGCGTTCTGCTTTTAAGGCATGTGTGATTCAAGCAGAACTGCTGGGAACTCGACCTTGTGATGTTCGTTTGTGAGACGCTGAGGACCGCGCCTGGGTTTGACACATCGAGCCCGTGAAGCAAGGAAGGGTGAGGACACATGCTGTCAGCACACATTAAAGGTAATTAAGTATTTGACTAATTGTTGATAGTAACTTGGTGTTTTGTTACATAGTATTCTTGAATTGTGATGAGAATTGTGCAGTTTGCTTCTCACTGCTGTGGCGTGCAGGATAAGTGATCCTCCACCTGTTGTGAGAAGCTGCTCATTTGCATAAAGATAAAAAGTACAGACCTGAATGTGTTGCTGATAGCGTGTGTCTTTTGAAAGATATTGTTGTAACTGCTGACTTACCTCACATCTTCATTGCTTCACAGAGAGTCAGTTTGTCGTGTCCACCTGGGGGGTGTTTGTCTGGTGGTAGTGGGTCCAGGAGCGCCGGACTTCTCTCCTTGCGGGTGCTGGAGAGCGTGCCAGCAGTCACTCCTCCAGAAGGACGTTGGTTTTGGTTTTGTACATTTTATTTAGGCACAGGTGAAAAATAAATTGTTTTTGTTGTTGGAACCGCTTTCTGGTTATTTTTAGCGCTGGGTTCTGTCTGACGCAGGTTCGCTCCTCAATCCGCGTCGACACATAACAGTAGTTCCCGGCCATTCCATAATGGACCCAGCGGCAGAAGCGGTTCCTTTTGTCGAAAAAGTTCAAGAACACTTGGCGAACATACGGGAGCAATTACAGCATCTCGCGAACCAAATTAAACAAACAGACGCCCGTGTTACGGAGCTTGCAAGCCGTTTTGCTTCCTGCTGCTCCAGCTGCGGCACTATCGATACCGGTGCCGATAACTCCGTCACCCACAGGTTGGAATGCCGCAGTTTTACGAGGCGTATTTGTAGATGGGTTGGGTGAGTCATTGAAAGACGAGCTGGTAGTCCGTGACGAGCCAAACGAATTAGATGAGCTAATATCGTTGGTGATTCGTCTAGATGATCGGATGAAGGAGCGTGGACGCAAGAGAGGACACCCATCAGAGCGGGTTTTTTCGTCTCGGGGCTTTCCCCGACACAGATCTGGGCTGCCTCTTCTTTGCTCCACTGAGGCTCCTCCGAAGGGACCTCTGGCTCCTCCTGTTGACGAGTCCATGCAGCTCGGACGAGCAGAGATTACTGTATTGCCCCGACATGTAAACGTCAAGAGAAATAATGGTGACGTGTCTCCAAGTGTTCCGGGACAGGCAACATAACACACATAAAAAAAAAAAAAATCCAGCACGGGTAAATGTTTTTTTCCTTAAATAGGGGTTATAATGGTATGGGGAGTCAGAGGCGTATCTGGTGGAGTGACTGTTAGGCGGTTGGAAGTCCGCCTGAGCTCACGTCATTATTAATTTTTTATGTGTTTTTAGGTATTTTCTGTTTGGGTTGTTGGGTCGTTTTATTTTGTTGTTTTTTATTTCTCTACATCCCTAACCCCAACCTCACTTGCCCCAAGACCGTTTGTCTTGTGGGTGGTGGGGTGGTGCAGGTTGGTCACGCTGAGCATTCTCAGAAGACCTCTGCACCTGGGGGGGGGGGTGTTAGAGGCGTTTTTTTTGGTTTGGTTAGGGCCCGGTTCCACTCCAGCCTCGGTGAGCCTTTGTACCGTTCGTCATTGGTGTTGCCGAGGTGTGGTGCAGTGGAGACTTACCTCAGTCGGAGGGGTGGGCCGATCTGTTGCCGTTCGCCATTTCGGTAGTTCCACCCCTCCCGAGAGGCTGGGGTATGGTCGAGTTGGGGCACCGGACGTATTTCCGGTTCTCTGCTGCGCCTTGGGGTTGGAGCTGGGTTAGTTTTTTTCTGTTCCCTTCTCCGGCTTGATATTTTGAGCCGTTCGCCAAAATTGAGCCGCCGAAGGCTCTGGGAGGGACCTGGGGTATTTCGAGGTGCCGGGGAGGGTAACAGGGTTTACAGTCGTTTTATATCCCCCCGGGGTTGTTTTTGGTAGTCCTCCGGGGGTTGATGTTTGATTTTGTTCTGTTTCCTTCCGGGTTCCACCTCCAGGGTTGATGGGACGGTCCTCTGGGGGGGAATTGGCTTGGGGCCAACTGGCCAAGTGTGACCGGGTCTGGGGTTCCGGGGTTGTGGGGAGGGTACCTCCTGGGGTTGATGGTACGGTCCCCTGGGGGGCGCCGTTTTGCTCCATGTATACCGGGGACCTGTGTGGGATCATGGTTCTGGCTGTTCCTCCTGGAACTGGCGATGAAGGCCTTCTGGGGGGGGTTGGACTCTGCAGGTCATTCTGGGGGGTTGTTTGTTATTTTCTTTTATGCATTTCTGTTTGTATTGTGTTTGTGGGGCTGTGTTGGGTTTTGGCGTTTGGGAGTTTTTCTTTTCTTCCCGGGGTTTGATGGGACGGTCCCCTGGGGAGGTTTTGGGTGGGTTTTATGTTTTTTTCTGTGTGTTGGAGTGTACTGGGGTATGTTTTGGGGCTTTTGTTGATTCCAGCCGGCCTTCCAGCTGCGGTGCCTGTCCTGCTGTCTGTGGTGGACCTTGGGGGCGTGGTGCTGTCTACTTCCTGACGTGGACCCCGGAGGGAGGTGCTGTTCTCTGGCCTGGTCTGTTCGGTCGCCGGGAGGCTTCCCGTTGATGGGGGGGTACTGTTGTGTGTTGGGGGGTGTGGCTGGATGTTTTGGTGTTCTTTTCTTTTCTTTGCTCCTCAGGTGGCATGGAAACTGATTTGTCTGTGGAGAAGGTGCTGGCTGAAGAATCCTTACCCTCATCAACATCATGTGAAGCACCTGTGACGGGTGCTCACATGCAACCTTAAAGACTTTCAGCTGAAGCAGATAATTGGATGGCGTTCTGCTTTTAAGGCATGTGTGATTCAAGCAGAACTGCTGGGAACTCGACCTTGTGATGTTCATTTGTGAGACGCTGAGGACCGCGCCTGGGTTTGACACATCGAGCCCGTGAAGCAAGGAAGGGTGAGGACACATGCTGTCAAGCACACATTAAAGGTAATTAAGTATTTGACTAATTGTTGATAGTAACTTGGTGTTTTGTTACATAGTATACTTGAATTGTGATGAGAATTGTGCAGTTTGCTTCTCACTGCTGTGGCGTGCAGGATAAGTGATCCTCCACCTGTTGTGAGAAGCTGCTCATTTGCATAAAGATAAAAAGTACAGACCTGAATGTGTTGCTGATAGCGTGTGTCTTTTGAAAGATATTGTTGTAACTGCTGACTTACCTCACATCTTCTTTGCTTCACAGAGAGTCAGTTTGTCGTGTCCACCTGGGGGGTGTTTGTCTGGTGGTAGTGGGTCCAGGAGCGCCGGACTTCTCTCCTTGCGGGCGCTGGAGAGCGTGCCAACAGTCACTCCTCCAGAAGGACGTTGGTTTTGGTTTTGTACATTTTATTTAGGCACAGGTGAAAAATAAATTGTTTTTGTTGTTGGAACCGCTTTCTGGTTATTTTTAGCGCTGGGTTCTGTCTGACGCAGGTTCGCTCCTCAATCCGCGTCGACACATAACAAAAAAATCATGTCTGAGCTAGTGAGTCAATGATCTCCATAGGAAGATCATTCCACAAAACAGGGACACAATAAGAGAAAGCTCTGCAGCCTGCAGACTTTTTATCCACCCGAGGGACACTAAGTAGTCCTGTGTAACAGAGACTGGGTCTCATTCCACTTGCTCGTTGTATGGTTTTCACTAAGTCCATGGCTCAAGAGCGCCATCACTCTCTGCAGACTATATAAACCTGGTAGGCAGTGGTACCGCCTCGTCAGTGCATGAGAGAGATGCTCAATGAGTTGCAGAGCACAACACTGTTTCTTTCTTTTGTTTTATTTCACAATTGGCATGATATGAAGCTGTAACTGAGCTGAAATATGTATTATCGGTGTTCATATCATTTACAAGTGTGTATATCTTTGCAACATATATTCAACTACCTGCTTATCCCCACACTAACTTGTGCTGTAGTGTGCTGCGTGAGTGAGACACTGGGCTGTAATGTCTGACCAGTTTTCTGTTTTGTTCAGTATATGAGAGAGATGTTCAAGAATAAACCAGAATCTGAAACAAGCCTCCCGATCTTCAATAAAATCACACAACAGAGTCAAGGGGTTTACTGAAGCAGCCCAGCTGCATGAAGTGTAGTTGAGTGTGGTTACACCTGCACCCTGACAACGCAGAGCCCGGGCCGGTGTGTAGGGTTTAATTAGGTCAGCTAAGTAGGGAGGAGCTAATCCATGAATAATTTTATAGGTTAATTGCAGAACCTTCAAATCTGATCTCACTGGGACAGGAAGCCAGTGAAGAGATGCCAAAATCAATCAATCAATCAATCAATTTTATTTATATAGCGCCAAATCACAACAAACAGTTGCCCCAAGGCACTTTATATTGTAAGGCAAGGCCATACAATAATTACGTAAAAACCCCAACGGTCAAAACGACCCCCTGTGAGCAAGCACTTGGCGACAGTGGGAAGGAAAAACTCCCTTTTAACAGGAAGAAACCTCCAGCAGAACCAGGCTCAGGGAGGGGCAGTCTTCTGCTGGGACTGGTTGGGGCTGAGGGAGAGAACCAGGAAAAAGACATGCTGTGGAGGGGAGCAGAGATCAATCACTAATGATTAAATGCAGAGTGGTGCATACAGAGCAAAAAGAGAAAGAAACACTCAGTGCATCATGGGAACCCCCCAGCAGTCTAAGTCTATAGCAGCATAACTAAGGGATGGTTCAGGGTCACCTGATCCAGCCCTAACTATAAGCTTTAGCAAAAAGGAAAGTTTTAAGCCTAATCTTAAAAGTAGAGAGGGTGTCTTTCTCCCTGATCTGAATTGGGAGCTGGTTCCACAGGAGAGGAGCCTGAAAGCTGAAGGCTCTGCCTCCCATTCTACTCTTACAAACCCTAGGAACTACAATTAAGCCTGCAGTCTGAGAGCGAAGCGCTCTATTGGGGTGATATGGTACTATGAGGTCCCTAAGATAAGATGGGACCTGATTATTCAAAACCTTATAAGTAAGAAGAAGAATTTTAAATTCTATTCTAGAATTAACAGGAAGCCAATGAAGAGAGGCCAATATGGGTGAGATATGCTCTCTCCTTCTAGTCCCCGTTAGTACTCTAGCTGCAGCATTTTGAATTAACTGAAGGCTTTTCATTGAACTTTTAGGACAACCTGATAATAATGAATTACAATAGTCCAGCCTAGAGGAAATAAATGCATGAATTAGTTTTTCAGCATCACTCTGAGACAAGACCTTTCTAATTTTAGAGATATTGTGCAAATGCAAAAAAGCAGTCCTACATATTTGTTTAATATGCACTTTCAATGACATATCCTGATCAAAAATGACTCCAAGATTTCTCACAGTATTACTAGAGGTCAGGGTAATGCCATCCAGAGTAAGGATCTGGTTAGACATTTGTGGGGCCAAGTACAATAACTTCAGTTTTATCTGAGTTTAAAAGCAGGAAATTAGAGGTCATCCATGTCTTTATGTCTGTAAGATAATCCTGCAGTTTAGCTAATTGGTGTGTATCCTCTGGCTTCATGGATAGATAAAGCTGGGTATCATCTGCGTAACAATGAAAATTTAAGCAATACTGTCTAATAATACTGCCTAAGGGAAGCATGTATAAAGTGAATAAAATTGGTCCTAGCACAGAACCTTGTGGAAATCCATAATTAACCTTAGTCTGTGAAGAAGATTCCCCATTTACATGAACAAATTGTAATCTATTAGATAAATATGATTCAAACCACCGCAGCGCAGTGCCTTTAATACCTATGGCATGCTCTAATCTCTGTAATAAAATGTTATGGTCAACAGTATCAAAAGCAGCACTGAGGTCTAACAGAACAAGCACAGAGATGAGTCCACTGTCCGAGGCCATGAGAAGATCATTTGTAACCTTCACTAATGCTGTTTCTGTACTATGATGAATTCTAAAACCTGACTGAAACTCTTCAAATAGACCATTCCTCTGCAGATGATCAGTTAGCTGTTTTACAACTACCCTTTCAAGAATTTTTGAGAGAAAAGGAAGGTTGGAGATTGGCCTATAATTAGCTAAGATAGCTGGGTCAAGTGATGGCTTTTTAAGTAATGGTTTAATTACTGCCACCTTAAAAGCCTGTGGTACATAGCCAACTAATAAAGATAGATTGATCATATTTAAGATCAAAGCATTAAATAATGGTAGGGCTTCCTTGAGCAGCCTGGTAGGAATGGGGTCTAATAGACATGTTGATGGTTTGGATGAAGTAACTAATGAAAATAACTCAGACAGAACAATCTGAGAGAAAGAGTCTAACCAAATACCGGCATCACTGAAAGCAGCCAAAGATAACGATACGTCTTTGGGATGGTTATGAGTCATTTTTTCTCTAATAGTTAAAATTTTATTAGCAAAGAAAGTCATGAAGTCATTACTAGTTAAAGTTAAAGGAATACTTGGCTCAATAGAGCTCTGACTCTTTGTCAGCCTGGCTACAGTGCTGAAAAGAAACCTGGGGTTGTTCTTATTTTCTTCAATTAGTGATGAGTAGTAAGACGTCCTAGCTTTACAGAGGGCTTTTTTTATAGAGCAACAGACTCTTTTTCCAGGCTAAGTGAAGATCTTCTAAATTAGTGAGACGCCATTTCCTCTCCAACTTACGGGTTATCTGCTTTAAGCTGCGAGTTTTTGAGTTATACCACGGAGTCAGGCACTTCTGATTTAAAGCTCTCTTTTTCAGAGGAGCTACAGCATCCACAGTTGTCTTCAATGAGGATGTAAAACTACTGACGAGATAATCTATCTCACTTACAGAGTTTAGGTAGCTACTCTGCACTGTGTTGGTATATGGCATTAGAGAACATAAAGAAGGAATCATATCCTTAAACCTAGTTACAGCACTTTCTGAAAGACTTCTAGTGTAATGAAACTTATTCCCCACTGCTGGGTAGTCCATCAGAGTAAATGTAAATGTTATTAAGAAATGATCATACAGAAGGGAGTTTTCAGGGAATACTGTTAAGTCTTCAATTTCCATACCATAAGTCAGAACAAGATCTAAGATATGATTAAAGTGGTGGGTGGACTCATTTACATTTTGAGCAAAGCCAATTGAGTCTAATAACAGATTAAATGCAGTGTTGAGGCTGTCATTCTCAGCATCTGTGTGGATGTTAAAATCGCCCACTATAATTATCTTATCTGAGCTAAGCACTAAGTCAGACAAAAGGTCTGAAAATTCACAGAGAAACTCACAGTAACGACCAGGAGGATGATAGATAATAACAAATAAAACTGGTTTTTGGAATTTCCAATTTGGATGGACAAGACTAAGAGTCAAGCTTTCAAATGAATTAAAGCTCTGTCTGGGTTTTTGATTAATTAATAAGCTGGAATGGAAGATTGCTGCTAATCCTCCGCCTCGGCCCATGCTACGAGCATTCTGGCAGTTAGTGTGACTCGGGGGTGTTGACTCATTTAAACTAACATATTCATCCTGCTGTAACCAGGTTTCTGTAAGGCAGAATAAATCAATATGTTGATCAATTATTATATCATTTACTAACAGGGACTTAGAAGAGAGAGACCTAATGTTTAATAGACCACATTTAACTGTTTTAGTCTGTGGTGCAGTTGAAGGTGCTATAATATTTTTTCTTTTTGAATTTTTATGCATAAATAGATTTTTGCTGGTTATTGGTAGTCTGGGAGCAGGCACCGTCTCTACGGGGATGGGGTAATGAGGGGATGGCAGGGGGAGAGAAGCTGCAGAGAGGTGTGTAAGACTACAACTCTGCTTCCTGGTCCCAACCCTGGATAGTCACGGTTTGGAGGATTTAAGAAAATTGGCCAGATTTCTAGAAATGAGAGCTGCTCCATCAAAAGTGGGGTGGATGCCGTCTCTCCTAACAAGACCAGGTTTTCCCCAGAAGCTTTGCCAATTATCTATGAAGCCCACCTCATTTTTTGGACACCACTCAGACAGCCAGCAATTCAAGGAGAACATGCGGCTAAACATGTCACTCCCGGTCCGATTGGGGAGGGGCCCAGAGAAAACTACAGAGTCCGACATTGTTTTTGCAAAGTTACACACCGATTCAATGTTAATTTTAGTGACCTCCGATTGGCGTAACCGGGTGTCATTACTGCCGACGTGAATTACAATCTTACCAAATTTACGCTTAGCCTTAGCCAGCAGTTTCAAATTTCCTTTACTGTCGCCTGCTCTGGCCCCCGGAAGACAATTGACTATGGTTGCTGGTGTCGCTAACTTCACATTTCTCAAAACAGTCGCCAATAACCAGAGTTTGATCCTCGGCGGGTGTGTCGCCGAGTGGGGAAAAACAGTTAGAAATGTGAACGGGTTGGCGGTGTACACGGGGCTTCTGTTTAGGGCTACGCTTCCTCCTCACAGTCACCCAGTCGGCCTGCTTTCCGGGCTGCTCGGGATCTGCCAGAGGGAAACTAACGCGGCTAAGCTACCTTGGTCCGCACCGACTACAGGGGCCTGGCTAGCTGTAGAATTTTCCACGGTGCGGAGCCGAGTCTCCAATTCACCCAGCCTGGCCTCCAAAGCTACGAATAAGCTACACTTATTACAAGTACCATTACTGCTAAAGGAGGCCGAGGAATAACTAAACATTTCACACCCAGAGCAGAAAAGTGCGGGAGAGACAGGACAAGCCGCCATGCTAAACCGGCTAAGAGCTAGTAGCTGCACTAAGCTAGCGGATTCCTAAAAACACACAAAGTGAATAATGTGTAAATAATTTAGAGGTGATTCAGCAGAGGGAGTGCTTTAGTTAAGGCACGTGAAGATTACACTGTGAAGCAAATCGTTATCTAGGTAACTAGATCAATCTAACTGCGCAGATTAAACAGCTAACAGATACAGCAAAACACCGCTGTGCTCCGGAACAGGAAGTGATACAATACCGCAGTGAGAGCCAACCACCAGTAGAGGCAAGCAAGAGCCAAAATCGTCCAATTTTGGCTGTAATTTGGTTAAATTTTCTGCTTCTTGTCAAGAGTCTGGCAGCAGCATTTTGAACCAATTGGCGACCCATAATGTTGGACTGTGGTAAACCAGAAAATAGAACATTGTTGTCGTCTGATCTAGAACAGACAAATGTAAATGGTAAATGGACTGCATTTATATAGCGCTTTTCCATCTGCATCAGACGCTCAAAGCGCTTTACAATAATGCTTCACATTCACCCCGATGTCAGGGTGCTGCCATACAAGGCGCTCACTACACATCGGGAGCAATAGGGGATTAAAGACCTTGCCCAAGGGCCCTTAGTGATTTTCCAGTCAGGCGGGGATTTGAACCCAGGATCTTCTGGTCTCAAGCCCAACACCTTAACCACTAGACCATCACCTCCCCATCACCTGTGTGATGGGGAGGTGATGGTGATGGTGATGGTGATCACCATCACAGTGATGGGGAGGTGATGGTGATCTAGCACATCATCAAAAACTGCTGAGATTGTTGGGAAGGTGTCGTAACACGGACCCACAACAGGGGGCGCAAATGAACGGACAATGGATAAGAAAAGGAGTAACAATTTAATGTTGCGAAAGAACACAACGGAATATAAACAAGAATAATGATGCCAATCATACACAGGAGGACTGCGGGCAGGCTTGAAGATAGGAGACCTTGGATGAACGAAGAGCCGGGGCCCACACCGCTTCTACCACCAACGGCCTGAAGAACACCGAAGCCGCCAAGCCCTGAGTCCCCAGGTGGTCTCTATCCTCCGTTGTCGGCCCTGGTACTGCTGGCAGACAGAAACAGAAGGTGGTGAGTGTGAGTCCTCACACCCAGCAACCTTTATAAGTAATTCCTCCGGGAGGGATAACCTCCACCTCCAGGAACGTCTTTACTCGTGCAGCTCCCATTTGTCCCTCTCCTGGGTCTTCACGGGCATGCGACTGCACACAGAACAATATTAGATTAACAGTAATCACAGCAGAGAAGGTTACCTCTAGTCGTAGAAGATTTCTCGGCGAGGAGGTGGAGTTGCCGTCCGGCCTTTATGGTGATGGTGATGAGATGAATGAGTGACAGCTGGTGTTGAGGATGAGTGACAGCTGTCACTCCCAGTGGCTCTGGCGCCCTCTTGTGCTTGAAGCCCGCACTCCAAGCAGGGCGCCATCTGGTGGTGGTGGGCCAGCAGTACCTCCTCTTCAGCGGCCCACACAACAGGACCCCCCCCTCAACGGGCGCCTCCTGGCGCCCGACCAGGCTTGTCCGGGTGTCGGTGGTGGAAATCGACCAGAAGGGCCGGGTCCAGGATGAAGCTCCTCTTCACCCAGGAGCGTTCTTCGGGTCCGTAACCCTCCCAGTCCACCAAGTACTGAAAACCCTGACCCTTCCGACGGACGTCCAGGAGCCGACGAACAGTCCATGCCGGCTCCCCGTCGATGATCCGGGCAGGAGGTGGGTCGGGTCCAGGGGTGCAGAGTGGTGAGGTGTGGCATGGATTGAGTTTAGAAACATGAAAAACCAGATGGATCCGCAGTGAAGCCGGGAGTGTCAGCTTCACTGCGGCCGGACTGAGGATTTTGGCGATGGGGAATGGCCCGATGAAACGGTCCTTTAGTTTGTGGGATGTCACCTGGAGCGGGATGTCCTTGGTGGATAACCACACCTCCTGCCCCGGTTGGTATGCAGGGGCCGGGAAACGCCGGCAATCTGCATGGGCCTTGGCCCTCGTCCGGGCCCGCAACAGGGCAGAGCGGGCGGTCCGCCACACCCGGCGGCACCTCCGCAGGTGGGCCTGGACCAAGGGTACCCCGACCTCTCCCTCCACAAGTGGGAATAATGGGGGCTGGTAGCCCAGACACGCTTCAAAGGGGGAGAGGCCGGTGGCAGAAGATACTTGGCTGTTGTGAGCGTACTCAATCCAGGCCAGATGGTTACTCCAGGCCGCTGGGTGCGCGGAGGTGACACAGCGAAGAGCCTGTTCAAGGTCCTGGTTCGCCCGCTCTGCCTGGCCGTTCGTCTGTGGGTGATACCCGGACGAGAGACGTACGGTGGCCCCCAGCTCCTTACAAAAACTCCTCCAGACTTGCGAGGAAAACTGGGGACCACGATCCGAGACGATGTCCGACGGTATCCCATGCAGACGCACGACGTGGTGGATCAGGAGGTCTGCCGTCTCCTGGGCCGTCGGGAGCTTCGGGAGGGCCACGAAGTGGGCCGCCTTGGAGAACTGGTCCACTATCGTCAGTATGGCGGTGTTGCCCTGGGACGGCGGGAGGCCCGTGACGAAGTCCAGGCCGATGTGGGACCAGGGGCGATGAGGCACAGGCAGGGGTTGGAGTAGACCCCTGGTCTTGTGATGGTCCGCCTTGCCCCTGGCACAGGTGGTACAGGCCTGGACATAGTCCCGGACGTCGGCTTCCAGTGACGCCCACCAGAAGCGCTGCTGGACTACCGCCACGGTCCTACGCACTCCGGGATGACAGGAGAGCTTGGATCCGTGGCAGAAGTCCAAGACGGCAGCCCTAGCCTCTGGTGGGATGTAGAGTTTGTTCTTCGGACCGTCTCCCGGGTCCGGGTTCTTTGCCTGGGCCTCCCGGACGATCTCCTCCACGTCCCAGGTGAGGGTGGCCACGACAGTGGACTCGGGAAGGATGGTGTCGATGGGGTCCGACAACTCGGCCTTGGCCTCCTCTTCGTGCACCCGGGACAATGCATCGGATCGTTGATTCCTGGTTCCGGGGCGGTAGGTGATCCGGAAGTCAAAGCGCGCGAAGAACAGGGACCAGCGGGCTTGCCTGGGGTTCAGCCGCTTGGCGGTCCGGATGTACTCCAGGTTCCGGTGGTCCGTAAAAACCGTGAAAGGCCCCGTAGCTCCCTCCAACAGGTGTCTCCACTCTTCCAGAGCCTCCTTCACCGCGAGGAGTTCTCGATTGCCCACGTCATAATTCCGTTCAGCGGGGGTCAACCTGCGGGAATAGTAGGCACAAGGATGGAGAACCTTATCGGACTCCCCGCTCTGGGACAGCACGGCTCCTATTCCTGAGTCTGAGGCGTCCACCTCCACTACAAACTGGCGAGTAGGATCAGGCTGCACCAGAACTGGCGCAGACGAAAATCGGCGTTTCAACTCCTTAAACGCGGCCTCGCACCGGTCCGACCAGGTGAAGGGGACTTTAGTGGAGGTCAGGGCGGTCAGGGGGCTAACAACCTGACTGTAACCCTTAATGAACCTCCTGTAGAAGTTTGCAAAGCCGAGGAACTGTTGCAGCTTCCTACGGCTTTTTGGTTGGGGCCAATCCCTCACCGCCGCAACCTTGGCCGGATCCGGGGCGACGGAGTTGGAGGAGATGATAAACCCCAAGAAGGACAAAGAAGCGCGGTGGAACTCACACTTCTCGCCCTTCACAAACAGCCGGTTTTCTAACAACCGCTGTAGGACCTGACGTACATGCCGGACATGGGTCTCAGGATCCGGGGAAAAGATGAGTAAATCATCCAGATATACGAAGACAAACCGATGCAGGAAGTCCCGCAAGACGTCGTTAACCAATGCTTGGAACGTCGCGGGCGCATTGGTGAGACCAAATGGCATGACCAGGTACTCAAAATGAACTAACGGGGTGTTAAATGCCGTCTTCCATTCGTCTCCCTTCCGGATCCGAACTAGGTGGTACGCATTCCTAAGATCGAGTTTGGTGAATATTTTGGCTCCATGCAGGGGTGTGAACACCGAATCCAAGAGGGGCAATGGGTATCGATTGCGAACCGTGATCTCGTTCAATCCCCTGTAATCGATGCATGGACGGAGTCCGCCGTCTTTCTTGCCCACAAAAAAGAAACCAGCACCCATCGGGGAGGTGGAGTTCCGGATCAACCTGGCGGCCAAGGAGTCCCGGATGTAGGTCTCCATTGATTCGCGTTCCGGACGTGAGAGGTTGTACAGTCTACTGGACGGGTACTCAACGTCCGGAATCAAATCAATGGCACAATCGTACGGTCGGTGCGGTGGAAAAGTGAGTGCCAGATCTTTGCTGAAGACGTCAGCCAGATCATGGTACTCCCCTGGCACCGCCGTCAGATTGGGAGGGATTTTAACCTCCTCCTTAGCCGTGATCCCGGGAGGAACCGAGGATCCTAAACACTCCCGGTGGCAGGTTTCGCTCCACTGCACCACGGCCCCAGACGGCCAATCGATCCGGGGAATGTGCTTCACCATCCAAGGAAAACCCAAAATCACTCGGGAGGTAGAAGGTGTCACGTAAAACACGATCTCCTCCCGGTGATTCCCAGACACAACCAGGATCACAGGCTGGGTCCGGTGTGTGATTAGCGGGAGTAGAGTGCCATCTAGTGCCCGTACCTTCAAAGGCGAAGGCAGAGCCACTAGAGGGAGCCCCACTTCCTTTGCCCATCTGCTATCCAACAGATTCCCTTCAGACCCCGTGTCCACCAGTGCTGGGGCGTGAAGGGTTAAATCCCCACTCAGGATTATCACTGGGATTCGTGCTGATTTGCGGGGTTTCCCCGTGTACATGTTATGGCCCACCCTTAGCCCAGTTTCTAAGGACGGGCGTTGGTGTTTGACCGTTTGGGGCAGTCTTTTAACATGTGTTCACATGAGCCACAGTAAAAACATTCCCCGCGGGCCAGTCTCCTTTGTCTGATATCAGATCTCACTTTGGCCCTGCTCGTGTCCATAGCTTCGTCAGCAGGGGGAGCTGTTGCCACACGGAGCCCACTGGCAATGGAGCGTGGGGACGACGTCACCCTTTCAGACCCGGAAGAGAGAGGGACGGCTTGTGCCCGGCCATGCCCCCCGGCCTGCTCCCGACGGTGTTCATTCAAACGGTTGTCTAAGCGTATAACCAGAGTGACAAGCCCGTCGAAATCCTGCGGTTCGTCCTTAGCCAGTAAATGCTCCTTCAGTGCTGGAGACAGTCCGCTTATGAAGGCAGCGCGGAGCGCAACGTCATTCCAACCCGACCTCGCAGCCGCGATGCGGAAGTCGACAGCGTAATCAGCTGCGCTCCGACGCCCCTGTCTCAGTGACAGCAGCACGGTCGAGGCGGTCTCGCCTCTGTTGGGATGATCAAACACATGTTTGAATTCCCGTATAAACCCAGCGTATGACGTCAGAAGCCATGACTGCTGTTCCCAGAGCGCTGTAGCCCAAGCGCGTGCCTCACCTCGAAGCAGATTAATTACATAAGCCACCCGGGTGGCGTCTGCTGCGTACATGACTGGACGCTGTGCAAAAACGAGCGAACACTGCATTAGGAAGTCTGCGCACGTTTCCACACAGCCTCCGTACGGTTCGGGAGGACTTATGTAAGCTTCAGGGGACGGTGGGGGGGGTAGTTGAACGGCCAGTGGAACATCTACATTAGGCCCCGGGCCAGCAGGAGGAGACACTGCAGCGACGCTCGACTCGCGTGCTTCCACTCTGGCGGTGAGAGCCTCCATCCTCTGATTGAGGATTGCATTTTGCTCGGTCACTAGCTGTAACTGAGCAGTGAAAGCGGTAAGGATTTGCTGCAGATCACTTACCACGCCTCCTGCTGACGCCTGCGCTCCTTGTTCTCCCATTGGCTGTTCAAGCTGTGGTTGACGCCCCTCGGGATCCATGACGAATGGCCGAGAAATCCTGTTGGGAAGGTGTCGTAACACGGACCCACAACAGGGGACGCAAATGAACGGACAATGGATAAGAAAAGGAGTAACAATTTAATGTTGCGAAAGAACACAACGGAATATAAACAAGAATAATGATGCCAATCATACACAGGAGGACTGCGGGCAGGCTTGAAGATAGGAGACCTCGGATGAACGAAGAGCCGGGGCCCACACCGCTTCTACCACCAACGGCCTGAAGAACACCGAAGCCGCCAAGCCCTGAGTCCCCAGGTGGTCTCTGTCCTCCGTTGTCGGCCCTGGTACTGCTGGCAGACAGAAACAGAAGGTGGTGAGTGTGAGTCCTCACACCCAGCAACCTTTCTAAGTAATTCCTCCGGGAGGGATAACCTCCACCTCCAGGAACGTCTTTACTCGTGCAGCTCCCGTTTGTCCCTCTCCTGGGTCTTCACGGGCATGCGACTGCACACAGAACAATATTAGATTAACAGTAATCACAGCATAGAAGGTTACCTCTAGTCGTAGAAGATTTCTCGGCGAGGAGGTGGAGTTGCCGTCCGGCCTTTATGGTGATGGTGATGAGATGAATGAGTGACAGCTGGTGTTGAGGATGAGTGACAGCTGTCACTCCCAGTGGCTCTGGCGCCCTCTTGTGCTTGAAGCCCGCACTCCAAGCAGGGCGCCATCTGGTGGTGGTGGGCCAGCAGTACCTCCTCTTCAGCGGCCCACACAACAGAGATCAGGGTCTCAACATCAGCCATAGACAGGATGAGACGAATCTTCCCCATATTTCGCAGGTGGAAGAAAGCAGTCATAATATCTAATTAATATCTCTAATGCAGGGGTGGGCAACGAGGGCCAAGACACTGCAGGTACCTCAGCAGGTGGGTTTGCTGATGAGCGTCACCCCTGAACATAAACTCCTGATCATTAATGAGGTGAGTGATAGCAAGGAAAACAGTGGCTTGGCCCTTCATGACACATGATTGCCCACTCCTGCTCTAATGTGTAGGTCAAAGGACAGCGTGGGATTAAAAATCACCACAAGGCTCCTCACTTTGTCATTTGTCATTAACTGGTCAATGTCTCGCTGGACCAAGAACCACCAGTTCAGTGTTGTCCAAGTTTAACACTTTAGAGCCTGAGCCTGCGCAAATTTGTGCAGGGAAAGGTACCCCCCTCTACTCCAAGAGCCCATCATTGTGGCACAGTGGTTCATTAACGAGCCATTCACTAGTCCAAACATATGTTAATGTAGCATGCAGTCCCCAATCTGCATAGACAAACAGGCTGTATGGGGTTAGCTGATGTATGTGGGTGTATATGTGACATTTTGACTAGAAAAGCAGACACATCTTCAAGACAAGAAGACAAACATCACAATGGCAGCAAGACGGTCAAGCGAGCCTTAGCTCTTTTGCAAGCACTCCCAGATGTGGACTCAAGGAGTAGTGATGAAGATTCCTTCGTTGGTGAATCAGAGTTCATCCCCTCTGATTCCTCCTCTGATGAGGACATGCCAGCACCAATGGATTCACAGCCAAAACAGCCTCTTCACATGAGACTTGCACATAAGCGGACTAAAAGAATAATAATTGTTATAGAGGAGGACGATGAAGAGAAGCCTTCATATGTGAAAGGAAAGTCTTCCCAATTCAGAAAAGGCAAACAGCATGCTGAAGACAAACCACAGTGCCAAAAACGCAGGCGCACTGGAGAAAAGTCTTCTTCATCCCAGAAGCGCAAGCACACTGAACAGAAGTCCCAGAAAAGAGGCCCAAAAAAGCAAGGATGCAAGCGAAAACTCCAAGGTATTTACATTTTGCTTTTATATTGTAGCATTGTCTGTGTTCACATCTTTCTGTTTATGGTTTTATTTATATATGCTCCTAAATGCAAAACAATTCTTCTCTTTTGGGCAATAGAGGTTTCATCTTATCTCATGTTATCTTTAGGCAGGACCTTGTGAGACAGCAAGAGATGGAACTGTTTGGGTTCAGCAACAAATTGAGGACTTTAGCACCGTTCAGCCAATGCAGACAACCCAGACATCAGTCAGCAATGTAGGACCAACGGAGATTGCAAGATGTAAAGTGACTAGTCGCTTCCAAAGCTTCCTTTGTCTATTTGACATCAGTATGCTGAGGACCATCACAGACTGCACAGTACACAAAGCCTGCAAAACAAACCCTGACTGGAGCACAAGTGTCTACGAGCTGATGGCATTCATTGCTGTTTTATTCTTCAGAGGAGCGATTGGCAGAACAGGTGCCATGTGTGACTGCTGGTCAAAATGCTTCGGCATTCCGGAAATCATGTCCACAATGTCCCGAGACTGATATGAAGAGTTGATGCGCTATTTATGCTTCCATATCAAGGACACCCCCTTTTGAACGCATGCAGACGGACAAATTTGCTGCCATTTCAGACATTTGGGGGCGCTTTGTTCAGAACTGTGTGCTGACGTACAACCCAGGGCAATACATAACAGTTGATGAACAGTTATTTCCAACAAAGGTCCGATGTCCTTTTCTGCAATACATTGCATCTAAACCGGACAAGTTTGGAATAACGTTTTGGATTGCAGCAGACGTGGACACTAAGTACATGTGCAATGCCATTCCTTACTTAGTAAAAGACCCCAGCCGTGCCGTAGGACAGCGACTTGCAGATAATGTTGTGACAAGGCTTATGGAACCCTTTTTGGACAGAGGCAGAACTGTCACTATGGACAATTTTTTTCATATCGTTGTCTCTGGCAAACAGGCTTCTACAACGCAACACAACTCTGCTTGGCACAATAAACAAAATTCAACGGGAAGTTCCAGAGCAGGTAAAAAACACCAGAGAACGTGAAGAGTTTTCAACACAGGTGTTCACTTCTGGCAGTGCCCTGCTAACAGTTTATGCAGCTAAAAAGAAGAAAAATGTGTTTCTTCTCAGCACGCTGCATAAGAAAGTGGAGCTTGAAGAAGATTTGCAGCGAAAACCAAATGTAATCATAGACTACAACCATTACACAGTGCGCACAGGAACATGGAGATGGCCTATAGCTGTTTTCTATAACATCCTGGACATTGCTGCTGCTAATGCACATTGTAACACCTACGAGGGGTAATTACAGGGTAATAACCAGCAAAAGTGCTAATCAATATCCTATGGACCAGAAACAATCAACTAAGTTCGTCTACTGGAGTAAAAGTTGGATTACTGAACGTAGAAAGGGTGTTGAAAGACCACAGACCAAGGAATAAGTTTAAATTGCCAGCTTATTATTTACAAATTAGACAAAAGACAATGGACAACAATAAACAATAATTTCACAATACATTAACTCCTGTTTTAGGTAGCTAAGATCCAACACTTTTTAATTAAACCTTTGGTTTGATTTAATATTGGTTGTAAGTCTAGATTTAGTTCAAGTTTAGTTTCAGGTTGCAACCTTTTTGTTAGTTTTAGTTCACTTTAGTTCTATTTTCAGTTGAGTTTTAGATTTATTTTGAGTTAACTCTGTTTAGTTTAAATTCAGTGAAGTTCACCTTTAAGTCAAATATTCAAGTTACCCTTTAAAATCTACTCCTTGTTTAACACCATTCAAAGAAAAGTAATTGCATTGTAAAAATGATCTCTTTACAATATGTTCATTAATAGTCAAAATAAAAATGATTCAGCAAAAGACTGAACAATCTGCATACCACAGTATCAACATGAATATAAAGTCTTGTTTTTCTTCCCAAAATGAATATAAAGTATTTTTTTCTTCTTCCCAGTTTTCAATAGTCCTTTACTTTCTTTGAATTAGCAGTTCAGTGTCCACGGCAGCTTTGCAGAAGTTTGGGTAAATCCTACCAGTTCAGAAGGAATATATGTACAGTCCAGCAGAGGGCGTTAACTCTCAGACGGATGCACAGATCAGAAGGTCAAAGGGCGGCTCGCCATCTTGTTTCAACCTCGTGCTCAAAGATGACTTAAGTTGGCTATTTCTCCAACCCAACTCTGAATGGCCAAGTCCCGTTTCTCCAATGTACAATTCGTCTCCCACACAGGACAGGTTGAAAAAACAAAAATCACTCTTCTCTGTACCGTTTTTCTTAACAAAAATATCTTTTAACGTCTTTAGACTTCTATTTTCCTTCCCTCTTTCTCTCCTGTCCTGCAGCCCGCGTCTGCTATGTGCATATCTCCCTCATCTACCAGGGAAGACTAGAACAATCCGATTGGTTGCTGCAAGTTACACGGGTCACGCAGCAACATGCTTTTCAAAATAAAAGCCTAAAGACATTTTGAACCAAAATAACCATGAAATTACATTTTTTTTAAGCTTTTAACATACTCTTGATTAAAGTAATATATTACAGACGTGTTTTAATGAATATTTAATCATATTGACATATTTGTTATCTTTTTTTATCCAATGTATTTAATGTTTTATTATCATGCTTTTACTTTAAAGTTGACATTGCTAACCTGGGTTACACCCTCCCCTCTTAACTCTATGCAAGTCCTTTTGCATAATGCATAGTTTAAACTACTTTCACTTCATGTAGTTCAATAGAACCTGTGACTGCGCAGAACTCCTCCGCACGTCTGTCTCATTGTGCCAAAAAGTGCTGATGTCCACGTCTTTTCACAATTCCTGTGCTAGTCAGACGACATACCGGATCAAGACAGCGTCCAGTTTAGAAAAGAACGGCACATTCCACTGTTACAGAGTTTTTGTTGGGGAAAGTGTAGTGACTCGGACCCACAACAGGGGGCGCAAATGAACGGTCAATAGATGAGCCAAAAGGTAACAATTTAATGTTGTGAATGTGCACAACGATTATACAGACAATCACAGAATCTGATAGCAGTCAATACACAAAGGTGACGTGTGGGTAGGCTCGAGGCTAGAAGACGTCTGTCCTGAGAAGAGCCGGAACCACATGATTTCCACCGCCACCGAACCTGGTGAATATTGGAGCCGCCACGTCCCGAATTCCCAGGTGATCACCGTCCCCGACTGTCGGATCTGGTACTGCTGGCGAGGAGCACAAACAGTGAGATGTGGGTGTGTGCACACCCAGTAACAAAAACAGTCAGAAGGTGGAAAGTCACCTCCACCTCTGAAATAGGAACACGATAGCAGCTCCTGTTACCACTTATCTGGTTGGAGTGAGAGGTGAAGACATCGGCACTCTCACTGACCGCCAACCCAGCTGACAGGGCACCACAGGACAACGGCTGCAAACAGATCACACGTAACTCAACGTTCAGACACAGCAGAGAATATTACATTCACAGGTAGATGACATCTCGGCAGCGAGGTGGAGATGACGTCCGGCTTTTATAGAGTGGATTGATGAAGTGGAGATGGGTGACAGCTGTCATGAGTTGATGAGTGACAGCTGTCAACCCCGGCTGTGTCCATGGCGGCAGCGCCCTCTCGTGCCTGAAGCCCGCACTTCAGGCAGGGTGCCCTCTGGTGGTGGGCCAGCAGTACCTCCTCTTCTGGCAGCCCACACAACAGTTTTTGTCATGGAAAAAGGAGCGGAGGAGTTCCGCGCGTCGCATGGCGCAAAGCAATACCGTGATGAAGCCTCACAGGACATGTTCTGGCATGTCCAGCTCATGCACAATTTCTCGGTTAGTCACACAACTGAAAACCCACCGACAGCTGTCTGAAATCCACCTGAAAGCCGTCCTGTGAGACCAACACGGAGGTGGTTTTGTGCCGCGTAATGAACTGCTCCGTGGCGCGTCCCTCCGCTTTTCTTTCCATGAAAAAAACTCCTGTAATAGTGGAATGTGCCGAAAAAGTGCTGATGTCCAGGCCTTCTGCCTTTTTGTGAAAGTCAGACGACGTCCCGGATCAACAAAGCCTTCACGTTGGAAATGATCTGGTTGTTTCAGCGGGGTGTGAGCCTGTCGATCGGCGCTGGGAGCGCGGCGCGCTCTCAGCAGTTGTGGGCCGTCCTTAAAGCGGCAGTAACACTCCTTAATCTGTGTAATCCCCACAAAATCATCCCTGAAAGCCATATTAATTTTCCGAACGATGTCCACCTGGAGGTCTCTCACAGTTTCTGGAAGAAAATTGATGCAGAAAAGCTCCAAATCGTTCAGACATTTATTCGCAATAAAAATCTGACAAGAGGGGTGGACCACTGCTCACACAAAGCCTGCTCACAGGCGAATGACGCAACCAACAGGCGTGAAAAAACTCATGCATGCGCATGAAGGTTCAAGCTTGGCTGATGCAATCACACGTGATTCAAATCCATATGGTTTTTGCACAAAATAAAAAGGTCTGATACTTTTTGGACAGACCTCGTATTTAGAAGCATCCTATTAAATCTTTCCACAGGGTTGCCCCTGGGATGATAGGGAGTTGTTCTTACTTTCTTTATCCCTGCAAGGTCGCAAAGCTCTTTGATAGTTTTTGATTCAAAGTCTGCGCCTTGATCGCTATGGATCTTTTCTGGGAACCCATAGTGGATAATAAAGTTTTCCTACAATGCTTTGGATACGGTTCTTGCCCTTTGGTTTGGGGTAGGAATAGCGATTGCATATTTGGTAAAGAAATCTGTCATTACCAGGACATCTTTAGTATTACTACGATCTGGTTCAATGGTAAGAAAGTCAATGCAAAGTAACTCGAGGGGTCTGGTGACTTGAATATTTACAAGGGGCGCTGCCTTTTCTGGCAGAGTTTTTCTGCAGACACATATCTGACAGGTTTTTATTTTTTGTTTGATATCATAAGCCATTTTTGGCCAGAAAAACCTGGTTCGTGCTAGGTCAAGCATCTGGTCAACACCAAGATGACCCATGTCATCGTGAAGACTTTTTAAGACCATTTGTCTGAGGCTTTCGGGAAGAATGAGCTGATATTGTGTTTCATCACCAACTAGCCTTTTTCTATAAAGAATTCCACTCTGCAACTCAAGTTTGTTTAACGAACTCAGCCACATGGGGTGTGCAGCCAGTACATTCTGAGTGCCGGTCCCAAGCCCGGATAAATGAGGGTTGCATCAGGAAGGGCATCCAGTGTAAAACAAGCCAACCCAACTATGCAGACTCACAATCGAATTCCCATACCGGATCGGTCGCGGCCCAGGTTAACAATGTCCGCCTCCGGTGCTATTGCCCAACAGGGTGCCGGTGGAAATTGGGCTACTGCTGGGTGAAGACGACGAAGAAGAGGAGGAAAACGTTGCCGCGAACAGCAGGAGAAGAAGAAAACTAGAAGGGTGTAAATGAGAGTGGGGACTTTGAATGTTGGTAGTATGACTGGTAAAGGGAGAGAGCTGGCTGATATGATGGACAGGAGAAAGGTAGACATATTGTGTGTGCAAGAGACCAAGTGGAAGGGAAGTAAGAGCAGGAGCATCGGCGGTGGGTACAAGTTGTGGTACCATGGTGAGGACAAGAAGAGAAATGGTGTTGGGGTAATTTTAAAGGAAGAGTATGTTAAAAGTGTGTTGGAGGTTAAGCGAGTGTCTGACAGGGTGATGAGTGTGAAGTTGGAAATTGAAGGGGTGATGATGAATATCATCAGTGCATATGCCCCACAGGTAGGTTGTGAGATGAAGGAGAAAGAAGATTTCTGGAGTGTGTTAAATGAGGTGGTGGAGAGTGTGCCCAAGCATGAAAGAGTGGTGATAGGAGCAGATTTCAATGGGCATGTTGGTGAAGGGAACAGAGGTGATGAGGAAGTAATGGGTAGATATGGTATCAAGGATAGGAATGGGGAAGGACAGATGGTAGTTGTTTTTGCAAAAAGGATGGAAATGGCTGTGGTGAATACCTACTTTAAGAAAAGGGAGGAGCACAGGGTAACATATAAGAGTGGAGGAAGGTGCACACAGGTGGACTACATTCTTTATAGGAGATGCAAGCTAAAAGAAATCACAGACTGTAAGGTGGTAGCAGGAGAGAGTGTCACTAGACAGCATAGGATGGTTGTTTGTAGGATGACTTTAGAGGTAAAGAAGAAGAAGAGAGTGAGAGCTCAACAAAGGATCAGATGGTGGAAGCTGAAGGAGGAAGACTGTTGTGTGAAATTTAGCGAGCAGGTGAGAGAAGCACTAGTTGGAGGGGAAGCAATTTTGGACAACTGGAAAAGTACTGCAGATGTGGTGAGGGAGACAGCTAGTGTTGTGTGTTGGGGGGGTGTGGCTGGACGTTTTGGTGTTCTTTTCTTTTCTTTGCTCTCCAGGTGGTATGCAAACTGATTTATTGTCTGTGGAGAAGGTGCTGGCAGAAGAGTCCTTCATCCTCATCAACATGATGTGCAGCACCTGTGTATGGTGCTCACGTGCAACCTTAAAGACTTTCAGCTGAAGCAGATAATGAGATGGCGTTCTGCATTTAAGTCATGTGTGATTCAAGCAGAATTGCTGGGAACTTGACCTTGTGATGTTCGTTTGTGAGACACTGAGGACCGCGCCTGGGTTTGACACATCGTGCCTGTGAAGGAGGAAGGGTGAGGGAAACATGCTGTCAGCACACATCAGAGGTGATTATCTGAATAATTGTTAACAGTAACTTGGTATTTTGTTATGCAGTATATTTGAACTTTGATGAGAACTGTGCAGCTCGCTTCTCACTGCCGTGGCATGCGGACTGATGATCCCCCACCTGTTGTGAGAAGCTGCTCATGTACATAAAGCTTAAATTCAGACCTGAATGTGTTGCTGATAGTGTTGTGTTTTTTGAAGGATATTAGTTGTAGCTGCTGACTTACCTCACCTTTTCTATCCTTCGCAGAGTCGGTTTGTCGTGTCCACCTGGGGGGTGTTTGGCAGTGAACGTGGGTCCAGAAGCGCCGGGCTTCGATCCTTTTGGGCGCTGGAGAGCGTGCCGTCCTTCACTCCGCCAGACCGACGCAGCTTTTGTTTGTACACTTTGTTATGCACCAAAGGGTGGAAAAATAAATTGTTTTGTTATTGGAACCGCTTTCTGGTTGTTTTAGCGCTGGGTTCCGTCAGACACAGGTCCGCTCCTCAACCCGCGTCAACACATAACAGTAGTTCCCGGCCATTCCATAATGGACCCAGCGGCAGAGGCGGTTCCATTTGCCGAAAGAGTTCAAGAACACTTGGAGAAAATATGGGAGCAATTACAGCATCTCACAAACCAAATTAAACAAACAGATGTCCGCGTTACGGAGCTTGCAGCGCAAGCCGTTCCGCTTCCTGCTGCTCCAGCTGCGGCACCATCGATACCGGTGCAGATAACTCCGACACCCAGAGATTCGGCTTCCGAATTGATTATTTGTCGTCCGGAGCCTTATGCGGGAAACGTTGAAGCTTGTGCTCCGTTTTTGATGCAATGTTCTCTGGTTTTTGCTTATACCGTTGCCCAACGGTTGCTGAATCTCAGGCAGGGGAGGCGGAGTGTGGCGGATTATTCTGTGGATTTCCAAATTTTTCCTGCTCAGTCCGGTTGGAATGCCGCAGCATTAAGCGGAGTGTTTGTGGTTGGTTTAAATGATCCATTAAAAAACGAGCTAGTAGTCCATGACGAGCCAAATGATTTAGATGAGCTAATATCTTTGGTGATTCGTCTAGATGATCGGATGAAGGAGCGTGGACGCGAGAGAGGGCGGCCATCAGAATGGGTTTTTTCGTCTCGGGGCTTTCCCCGACACAGATCTGGGCTGCCTCTTCTTCGCCCCACTGAGGCTCCTCCGGCGGGACCTCTGGCTCCTCTTGCAGATGAGCCCATGCAGCTCGGACGAGCTGAGGCCGCTGTATTGCCCCGTCATATAAGCGTCAAGAAAAATAATGGTGACATATCTCCAGGTGTTCTGGGACAGGTGAAATAATACACAAAAAAAAAAAAAAATTGTATGGGCTAATGTTTTGTTTCTTTGAAAGGGGTTATAACTTGTTTGGGGAGTCAGAGGCGTGTCTGGTGGAGTGAACGACAGGCGACAGAAGCCCGTCTGGACTCACTTGATCGTTGTTTTTTTTTATGTGTCTTTAGGTATTTTTTGTTGGGTTCTGGGGTCGTTTTGTTTTGTTGTTTTTATTATTTCCCTACTTCCCTAACCCCAACCTCACTCGCCCCAAGACCGTTCGTCTTGTGGGCGGTGGGGTGGTGCAGGTTGGTCACGCTGAGCGTTCTCAGAAGACCTCTGCACCTGGGGGGGGTTGTTAGGGGCGATTTTTCTGGTTTAGTTAGGGCCCGGTTTCACTCCTTCCTCGGTGGGCCTTTGTACCGTTCGTCATTGGTGTTGCCGGGGTGTGGTGCAGCGGGAACATACCTCAGTCGGAGGGGTGGGCCGATCTGTTGCCGTTCGCCATTTCGGTAGTTCCACCCCTCCCGATAGGCTGGGGTATGGTCGGGTTGAGACACCAGACGTATTTCCGGTTTTCCGCTGCGCCTTGGGGTTGGGGCCGGGTTAGTTTTTCCTGTTCCCTTCCCCGGCTTGATGTTTTGTGCCGTTTGCCAAAATTGAGCCGCCGAGGGGCTCTGGGAGGGACCTGGGGTCTTTCGGGGTGCCGGGGAGGGTAACAGGGCTTATCGGTTGTTTTATTTGCCCCCGGGGTTGTTTAAGGTAGTCCTCCGGGGGTTGGACTTTGATGTTTTTTGTTTCCTTCCAGGTTCCACCTCCAGGGTTGATGGGATGGTCCTCTGGGGAGGAATTGGCTTGTGGGGCCGCCTAGCCAAGTGTGGCCGGGACTGGGGTTCCTGGGTTGTGGGGAGGGTGCCTCCTGGGGTTTGATGGTACGGTCCTCTGGGGGGCGCCGTTTGCTCCATGTGTACCTGGGGACCTTTGTGGGATCCCGGTGTTGGCTATTCCTCCTGGAACCGGCGGTATAGGCCTTCTGGGGGGTGTTTGGCTCTGCAAGTCGTTCTGGGGGGGTTGTTTGTTATTTTTCTTTTATGCATTTATGTTTGTATTGTGTTTGTGGGGCTGTGTTGGGTTTTTGCATTTGGGAGTTTTTCTTTTCTTCCCGGGGTTGGATGGGACGGTCCCCTGGGGAGGTTGTGGGTGGGTTTTATGTTTTTTCTTGTATGTTGGGTTGTATTTGGGACTGTTTTGGGGTTTTTGTTTGAAGCCGGCTGGACTTCCGGCTACGGTGCCCTGTCCTGCTGTCTGTGGTGGACCTTGGGAGCGTTACGCTGTCTGCTTCCTGACGTGGACCCCGGAGGGAGGTGCTGTTCTCGGACCTGGTCTGTTCGGTCACTGGGAGGCTTCCCGTTAAAGGGGGGGTACTGTTGTGTGTTGGGGGGGTGTGGCTGGACGTTTTGGTGTTCTTTTCTTTTCTTTGCTCTCCAGGTGGTATGCAAACTGATTTATTGTCTGTGGAGAAGGTGCTGGCAGAAGAGTCCTTCATCCTCATCAACATGATGTGCAGCACCTGTGTATGGTGCTCACGTCCAACCTTAAAGACTTTCAGCTGAAGCAGATAATGAGATGGCGTTCTGCATTTAAGTCATGTGTGATTCAAGCAGAATTGCCGGGAACTCGACCTTGTGATGTTTGTTTGTGAGACGCTGAGGACCGCGCCTGGGTTTGACACATTGTGCCTGTGAGGGAGGAAGGGTGAGGGACACATGCTGTCAGCACACATCAGAGGTGATTGATTATCTGAATAATTGTTAACAGTAACTTGGTATTTTGTTACGCAGTATATTTGAACTTTGATGAGAATTGTGCAGCTCGCTTCTCACTGCCGTGGCATGCGGACTGATGATCCCCCACCTGTTGTGAGAAGCTGCTCATTTACATAAAGCTTAAATTCAGACCTGAATGTGTTGCTGATAGTGTGTGTTTTTTGAAGGATATTAGTTGTAGCTGCTGACTTACCTCACCTTTTCTATCCTTCGCAGAGTCGGTTTGTCGTGTCCACCTGGGGGGTGTTTGGCTGTGAACGTGGGTCCAGAAGGGCCGGGCTTCGATCCTTTTGGGCGCTGGAGAGCGTGCCGTCCTTCACTCCGCCAGACCGACTCAGCTTTTGTTTGTACACTTTGTTATGCACCAAAGGGTGGAAAAATAAACTGTTTTGTTATTGGAACCGCTTTCTGGTTGTTTTAGCGCTGGGTTCCGTCAGACACAGGTCCGCTCCTCAACCCGCGTCGACACATAACAGCTAGGGCAGTACTGGGTATGACATCTGGACAGTGGAAGGAAGACAAGGAGACTTGGTGGTGGAATGAAGAGGTCCAGGAAAGCATAAGGAGAAAGAGGTTGGCGAAAATGTTTTGGGATAGTTGGAGAGATGAAGAAAGTAGACAGGAGTACAAGGAGATGCAGCGTAAGGCGAGAAGAGAAGTGGCAAAAGCAAAGGAAAAGGCATATTGCGAGCTGTACAAGAAGTTGAATAGTAAAGAAGGAGAAAAGGACTTGTACCGATTGGCCAGACAAAGGGACAGAGCTGGAAAGGATGTGCAGCAGGTTAGGGTGGTAAAAGATGCACATGGTAATGTGCTGACAAGTGAGGAGTGTGTGCTGAGAAGGTGGAGGGAATATTTTGAAGAGTTGATGAATAAAGAAAATGAGCAAGAGAAAAGGCTGGATGATGTGATGAGAGTAAATCAGGAAGTAAAAGAGATTAGCAAGGAAGAAGTGAGGGCTGCTATGAAGAGGATGAAGAGTGGAAAGGCAGTTGGTCCAGATGACATTCCAATGGAGGCATGGAAATGTCTAGAAGAGGTGGCAGTAGAGTTTCTAACCAGATTGTTTAATAAAATCTTGGAAAGTGAGAGGATGCCTGAGGAGTGGAGACGAAGTGTGCTGGTTCCTATTTTCAAGAACAAGGGTGATGTGCAGAGCTGCAGTAACTACAGAGGCATAAAGCTGATCAGCCACAGCATGAAGTTATGGGAAAGAGTAGTAGAAGCTAGGCTTAGAAAACAGGTGAAGATCTGTGAGCAGCAATATGGTTTCATGCCGAGAAAGAGCACTACAGATGCAATGTTTGCTCTGAGAATACTGTTGGAAAAGTACAGAGAAGGACAGAAAGAGTTACATTGTGTGTTTGTGGACTTAGAAAAAGCTTATGATAGGGTGCCAAGAGAAGAGTTGTGGCATTGTATGAGGAAGTCTGGAGTGGCAGAGAAGTATGTTAGGGTAGTGCAGGACATGTACAAGAATAGTGTGACAGCGGTGAGATGCGCAGTCGGAATGACAGACTTATTCAAGGTGGAGGTGGGATTACACTTTCTTGTTTGTAGTGGTGATGGACAGGTTGACAGATGAGATCAGACAGAAGTCCCCATGGACTATGATGTTTGCAGATGACATTGTGATCTGTAGTGAGAGTAGAGAGCAAGTTGAGTCTAGTCTGGAGAAGTGGAGATATGCTTTGGAGAGAAGGGGAATGAAAGTCAGTAGAAGCAAGACTGAGTACATGTGTGTGAATGAGAGGGAGCCCAGTGGAATAGTGCAGTTACAAGGAGTAGAAGTGGTGAAAGTAGATGAGTTTAAATATTTGGGGTCAACTGTTCAAAGTAATGGAGAGTGTGGTAGAGAGGTGAAGAAGAGAGTGCAGGCAGGGTGGATGGGTGGAGAAAGGTGGCAGGAGTGATTTGTGACCGAAGAATATCAGCAAGAGTGAAGGGGAAAGTTTACAAAACAGTAGTGACACCAGCAATGTTGTATGGTTTAGAGACAGTGGCACTAACAAAAAGACAGGAGGCAGAGCTGGAGGTGGCAGAGCTGAAGATGTTGAGATTCTCTTTGGGAGTGACAAGAATTGACAAGATTAGGAATGAACATATCAGAGGGACAGCTCAGGTGGGACGGTTTGGAGACAAAGTCAGAGAGGCCAGATTGAGATGGTTTGGACATGTGCAGAGGAGGGACCCAGGGTATATAGGGAGAAGGATGCTGAGGATGGAGCCACCAGGCAGGAGGAGAAGAGGGAGACCAAAGAGGAGGTTCATGGATGTGCTGAGAGAGGACATGCAGGTGGTTGGTGTGACAGAGGAAGATACAGAGGACAGGGTGAGATGGAAATGATTGATCTGCTGTGGCGACCGCTAACGGGAACAGCCGAAAGACAAAGAAGAAGAACTCAAGTTTAACTCACGCAGAAAGATGGAGAGTTGTGGGATTTCTTTGCGGACTGTTGGTGGAGATGTTTCACCTGTTGCAAGTTGGTGTATTATTTCATTGATTGCAGGGTCATTTCTCTGACTTTGTTTCAGCTCTTCCTCAGAAATGCTTTGAATGACTGGGAAACCATTACACTGATCAAAACTGTCTGGAACAGCTTGGGTGGACATTGACAAGGACTTTACTAGAGGACAGGTAAGAGCATCATTTTCGGAGTCAAGAGGCGGGAGAACAAGATGTTTTTCACAGATAGCACTGACAGCATTTGGAGGGACATGAACAAAAGGGTCTGCGCCAGGTAAGTGATGTTTGACAAACTGACGGATTCGTTCTTGCTCTTTCAGGGAGACAAGATCGTTAATTGGTTCTGGATGAGGGCGACGAGACAAACCGTCCTGAGGTGAGGCTCTGAGGTGCTCGCGTCTGTATTTAACACATAAGAAAGCTTGGGGTTGGCAAACCCTAACACTGGACTAGTGGTAAGTTTATTCATTATTGTCTCGAATGCTTGTTGGCAACTTTCAAACCACCTATCAGCAAAAGGGGCTTTAGGCTCAAAATATTGGGCAATGTCGGCCTTCAGCCCATGACTCTTTCTCAACAGTGGGTACCCGGCGGTAAGGCTTGTTAGTGGTTTCACAATTTTAGAGAAATCTTTAACAAACTGCCTATAATACCCGGCGAAACCTAAAAATTGGCGGAGCTCTTTTAGATTTCTGGGACTTGGCCATGTTTTCACAGCTTCAACTTTTTCGGGGTCAGTCTCGACTCCGTTCTGAGAGACTATGTGCCCTACGTACCTGACCAATGTCTGAAAGAAGCAACACTTTTCAAGGGACAATTTCAGACCATATTCACGGAGGTGACCAAGCACATGGTAAAGGCGTTCTTCGTGTTGTTCAAGGGTTTCAGAAAACAGTAAGGTCGTCTAGAAAAACTAAGACTTCCTTAAGGTTGATGTCCCCCATGCATTTTTCCATCAGCCTTTGAAACGTGCTGGGTGCATTTGTTATGCCTTGGGGCATCCTATTGAATTCAAAGAAACCCATGGGACATACAAAAGCGGTTTTGTGCTTGTCTTCCTCAGCGACCTCAATCTGATAGTAGCCGCTCTTAAGGTCCAGGACCGAGAACCACTTTGATCCTGCAAGGGCTGAGAATGCCTCCTCTAAGTTAGGGAGTGCATAGGCATCTTTGATCGTGTTGAGCTTTAGTCTCCGATAATCAACACAAAGTCGTACATCACCGTTTTTCTTCCTCACCACCACTATGGGTGATGAGAAGTGGCTTTCGGACTCACGGATTATTCCTGCCTCGCTCAGTTCCTGTAAGTGTCTTCTTACTGCATCAAGATCATGTGGCCTGATTGGACGGGGCCTGTGTTTAAAAGGCGTCCCATCACTCAGCTTTATTTGGTGCTTTACTTTGTTTGTACACCCAAAATCTGTGTCATGTTGTGCAAATATTTCTGGCATTGAACTGAGTTTTTTTGTGATTCTGTCTTTCATTCACTTGGGACAGGTGAGTCAGCAAAGTTCAGATTTAGCGGGGGAGGCTCACTGGACTTTGTTCTTGTTTGAATCTGGTTGGCTGACAAAACTCCCTGAATTGCATGAATTTCAGCAATGACGCTTCGTGCAGGAATGACGATGTCATGTTTACTTTCATTGTGCAGCACAACTGGAAACTTTTGAGAAGGTTTGTCTGGAAGGGTAAGTAAACAGTTTGTGACAAGAACCCCACCTGGTAAGGAGGAAGTAGAGGGTGGCTCAACTACGACCCACTTGTCTGGTGTTTTAGTGTTTACATGGACTAACCTCTCTAAGACTCGAGTTTGACCAGCAGGTATGATTTCTGACTCTCTCCCCAACAATCTGACTAGACCAAGACTACTGTCTTCTTTCTGCTTCTGCCTTTGCTGTAATACACTAAGCACTACTTTGTTATCATAGGGTAGAACTTGGGTATTGGCATTGGTTTGAGATAAACTTTCATAAAGAATGTCTAGCGTGTTCGTACCAATTAAAAGAGATGACTGAATGTTTGAGCGTGTGTCAGGGATGACTAATGCATAGGTGGACACACTGATTTCAGTACCAAAACAGCTTTTTGGGAACGTAATATCAACACCAACAAAACCTGAGTAAGGGACGTTTTGACCGTTTGCAGCTTCAATTTCAAGCAGTTTATGGGAAGGATTTCAAGGTTTGAGAGATTGTTTTCATAGAATGATTGGGACACAGTGGTCACTTGAGACCCGGTATCGAGGAGACAACTGCAGGTCTGACCATTGATTTGCACATGAGTAGTGTACTTGGCTCTGATTAAACCTTTTGGTAGTTTTTCAGTGGCTGATTTGTTGTGGAAGCGCTTTTTGGAAGGCTGGAAGCACTCATTTGTCCCGCAATGAGAGCCGGTTTCAGTTTAAAGGTTGGTTTTGACTGTTTTGTTTGTCCCACTGTAACTGTTTTTCTTTTAACTGTGCTCTTTTTTCAGCAACTAGAGACGGGTTTGGTTCGTTGGGGCAGTCGGAGACAATATGACCATCCTTGCCGCACTGAAAACAGTACCAGGGCTTTGATCTGCATTTTGGAACTGGGTTTGTTGACTGACTTTGTTCCGGCACTTTGGGTTTTGTTTTTACCTTGTTATCAGCTGTTGGGCTGTTAATTTTCTTCTGGTTCGCACTTGGCGGTTTGAGTCTGGCAAGATGAGATTGCAGCTCTGTGATTTGTGCTTTTAGCTCTTTGACCAAGTTGCTTTGGGAAACAACTGGTGGTTCGGTCTTTTTAGTTTTCATTTTGGAGAGCTGATTCTGAAGCTCAGTCATTTGTGCTCGCATTTGAGTTAAATCATTTTGCATTGAGGGGTCAAGATCAGTGTTTGCAGCTATTGCATATGAAGTGACTTTTGGCCTGGTAGCAGCAAAGTGCTTTTTCATTCTGCTTTCTTTGACAGTAAGCTTATCTTCTTCTACTCTCACCTGTAAGAGTAGATCTGAGAAGGGTGGTGGGTTATCTGCCACATGGCTGTCTACTGCCCCCTCTGAGTGGTAGGCATCCCCTACCACGTAGCCTGGAGTCAGTGCGTGCCCACCACTCACAGCTGGGGTTAGCCTTGTTGTTGGTTCCTGTGCAGGTACTGGAGGGTGAGATTTTTACTCCTGTCCCATCCAACTCCCACAGAAAAATCCCTGTCCCATCCCAATCCTGGTAAAATGTCTCCCACTCCCATCCTGCTCCCATTCAGAATGATGCCTGCTCCTCTACCACTCCTATTTTTTCCTTCTTTTAATTTTTAGGCAATACACTGAATTGGATTTGATCTTCTCCCCATTCTTTTTTAGATTACTTTGTGTTCTGCAGTTTTCTTTCAAAAGATATGACAACAGGAACAACTGTTATGTGGGCCGCTGAAAAGGAGGTACTGCTGGCCCACCACCACCAGAGGGCGCCCTGCTTGGAGTGCGGGCTCCAAGCACGAGAGGGCGCCAGACCCAGAAGAAGTGACAGCTGTCACTCATCGCACCAGCTGTCACTCATCTACACCACTACTTAAGCCGGACTGCAACTCCACCTCCCCACCGAGAAATCGACTACCAAGAGGTAATTTTCTCTGCTGACTCATACATTGAGTAATAATCTGAACTTCTGTTGCAGCCGTTTTCCTGGTGCTTTCCTTATCTGTGGGATTGGCGTTTGGTGTGACAGCGACGGCTTCGCCTCACACCCCAAACCAGATAAGTGGATTAAACAGGAGCTGCACGAGTGTGTGATTGGAGGTGGAGGTGCTCCCTCCTAACTGTGTGCAGACTGTGGATTACTGAGTGTGCGGACTCACACTCACTCATCTTGTCTTTGCTTTCTGCCAGCAGTACCAGGGTCGACAGCCGAAGACAGAGGCCACCTGGGGACTCGGGACTTGGCGGCTCCAGTGTTCTTCAGACCGTTGGTGGTAGAAACCGTGTGGGACGCGGCTTCTCTCTCGTCGGGGGTCTTCTATCTTCGAGCCTGCCCACACGTCACCTGGTGTTAATTGACTTTACAATTTTTGTGTGTTTAGTTGTGTGTTGTCACAACATTAAATTGTTACTTTTTGGCTTATTCATTGTCCGTTCTTTAGCGCCCCCTGTTGTGGGTCCGTGCTACGACACCTTCCCAACAGGATTTCTCGGCCAATCGTCATGGATTCCGAGGGGCGTCAACCCGAGCTTGAACGGCCAATGGAAGAGCCAGGAGCGCAGGCGTCAGCAGGAGGCGTGTTGAGTGAGCTGCAGCAAATCTTAACCGCCTTCACGGCTCGGCTGGATTTAGTGGCCGAGCAGAATGTTCTCCTTAACCAGAGGGTGGAGGCTCTCACCGCCAGGGTGGAAGCGCGTGATCAGGGCGCTGCTGCAGCCACTCCTCTTGCTGGTCCAGGGCCTGTAACAGACGTTCCACTGGTCGTTCAACGACCCCCCCCACCGTCCCCTGAAGCATACATAAGCCCTCCGGAACCGTGCGCAGACTTCTTCATGCAGTGTTCGCTCGTCTTTTCACAGCGTCCTGTCATGTACGAGTCAGACGCCAGCCGGGTGGCTTATGTTATTAGTCTGCTTCGAGGAGAGGCACGCGCCTGGGCTACGGCACTTTGGGAGCAGAATTCACAGCTCCTAACGTCTTATGCTGAGTTTATATGGGAGTTCAAACAAGTTTTTGACCATCCCAACAGAGGCGAGACCGCTTCGAGCGTGCTGCTGTCAATGAGACAGGGGCGTCGCAGCGCAGCCGAGTATGCAGTTGACTTCCACATCATGGCAGCGAGGTCCGGCTGGAATAACGTTGCGCTACGCGCTGCCTTCGTAAATGGACTGTCTCCGGTCCTGAAGGAGCACCTGCTGGCTAAGGAGGAACCGCGGGATTTTGACGGGCTTGTCGATTTGGTTATACGCTTAGACAACCGTTTGAATGAGCATCGTCGGGAGCAGGCCGGGGGGCATGACCGGGCATGAGCCGTCCCTCCCCCTTCCGGTTCCAAAAGGGTGACGTCGTCCCCACGCTTCACTGCCAGAGAGCTCCGTGTGGCTACAGCTCCCCCTGCTGAGGAGGCTATGGACACGAGCAGGGACAAAGTAAAAACAAACGTCAGACAAAGGAGGCTGGCCCGCGGGGAGTGTTTTGTCTGCGGCTCTTGTGAGCATATACTACAACGCCCGTCCTTAGAAACTGGGCTAAGGGTGGGCCATAACACACACGCGGGGAAACCCCGCAAATCTGCATGAATCCCAGTAACGATCCTTTGTGGGGATTTAACCCTTCACGCCCCAGCACTGGTAGACACGGGGTCGGAAGGGAATCTGCTGGATAGCAGATGGGCAAAGGAAGTAGGGCTCCCCCTGGTGGCTCTGCCGGCACCATTGCAGGTGCGAGCACTAGATGGTACCCTGCTTCCATTAATCACACATCAGACACAGCCAGTGACCTTGGTTGTGTCTGGAAATAACAGGGAGGAGATCGTGTTCCATGTAACACCTTCTACCTCCCGAGTGATTTTGGGATTTCCATGGATGGTGAAGCACAATCCCCGGATAGATTGGCCGTCCGGGGTTGTGACGCAGTGGAGCGAAACCTGCCACCGGGAGTGTTTAGGATCCTCGGTTCCTCCCAGCACAACGGCTAATGAGGAGGTTAAAGTCCCCCCCAATCTATCGGCGGTGCCAAAGGAGTACCACGATCTTGCTGACGTTTTCAGCAAAGATCTGGCGCTCACTCTTCCCCCGCACCGACCGTACAATTGTGCCATCGATTTGGTCCCGGGCGCTGAGTACCCGTCCAGTAGGTTGTACAACCTCTCACGTCCGGAACGCAAATCAATGGAGACCTACATCCGGGACTCTTTAGCTGCCGGGCTGATCCGGAACTCCACCTCCCCGATGGGTGCTGGTTTCTTGTTTGTGGGCAAAAAGCCATTACTTAAAAAGCCATCACTTGACCCAGCTATCTTAGCTAATTATAGGCCAATCTCCAACCTTCCTTTTCTCTCAAAAATTCTTGAAAGGGTAGTTGTAAAACAGCTAACTGATCATCTGCAGAGGAATGGTCTATTTGAACAGTTTCAGTCAAGTTTTAGAATTCATCATAGTACAGAAACAGCATTAGTGAAGGTTACAAATGATCTTCTTATGGCCTCGGACAGTGGACTCATCTCTGTGCTTGTTCTGTTAGACCTCAGTGCTGCTTTTGATACTGTTGACCATAAAATTTTATTACAGAGATTAGAGCATGCCATAGGTATTAAAGGCACTGCGCTGCGGTGGTTTGAATCATATTTGTCTAATAGATTACAATTTGTTCATGTAAATGGGGAATCTTCTTCACAGACTAAAGTTAATTATGGAGTTCCACAAGGTTCTGTGCTAGGACTAATTTTATTCACTTTATACATGCTTCCCTTAGGCAGTATTATTAGACGGTATTGCTTAAATTTTCATTGTTACGCAGATGATACCCAGCTTTATCTATCCATGAAGCAAGAGGACACACACCAATTAGCTAAACTGCAGGATTGTCTTACAGACATAAAGACATGGATGACCTCTAATTTCCTGCTTTTAAACTCAGATAAAACTGAAGTTATTGTACTTGGCCCCACAAATCTTAGAAACATGGTGTCTAACCAGATCCTTACTCTGGATGGCATTACCCTGACCTCTAGTAATACTGTGAGAAATCTTGGAGTCATTTTTGATCAGGATATGTCATTCAAAGCGCATATTAAACAAATATGTAGGACTGCTTTTTCTGCATTTACGCAATATCTCTAAAATTAGAAAGGTCTTGACTCAGAGTGATGCTGAAAAACTAATTCATGCATTTATTTCCTCTAGGCTGGACTATTGTAATTCATTATTATCAGGTTGTCCTAAAAGTTCCCTAAAAAGCCTTCAGTTAATTCAAAATGCTGCAGCTAGAGTACTGACGGGGACTAGAAGGAGAGAGCATATCTCACCCATATTGGCCTCTCTTCACTGGCTTCCTGTTAATTCTAGAATAGAATTTAAAATTCTTCTTCTTACTTATAAGGTTTTGAATAATCAGGTCCCATCTTATCTTAGGGACCTCGTAGTACCATATCACCCCAATAGAGCGCTTCGCTCTCAGACTGCAGGCTTACTTGTAGTTCCTAGGGTTTGTAAGAGTAGAATGGGAGGCAGAGCCTTCAGCTTTCAGGCTCCTCTCCTGTGGAACCAGCTCCCAATTCAGGTCAGGGAGACAGACACCCTGGGGGTTCCCATGATGCACTGTTTCTTTCTCTTTTTGCTCTGTATGCACCACTCTGCATTTAATCATTAGTGATCGATCTCTGCTCCCCTCCACAGCATGTCTTTTTCCTGGTTCTCTCCCTCAGCCCCAACCAGTCCCAGCAGAAGACTGCCTCTCCCTGAGCCTGGTTCTGCTGGAGGTTTCTTCCTGTTAAAAGGGAGTTTTTCCTTCCCACTGTAGCCATGTGCTTGCTCACAGCGGGTCGTTTTGACCGTTGGGGTTTTACATAATTATTGTATGGCCTTGCCTTACAATATAAAGCGCCTTGGGTCAACTGTTTGTTGTGATTTGGCGCTATATAAAAAAAAATTGATTGATTGATTGATTGAAAAAGGACGGTGGACTCCGTCCATGCATTGATTACAGAGGGCTGAACGAGATCACGGTTCGCAACCGATACCCGTTACCTCTGTTGGATTCAGTGTTCACGCCCCTGCATGGAGCCCAAATTTTCACTAAATTGGATCTTAGAATCGCGTACCACCTGGTTCGGATCCGGAAGGGAGACGAATGGAAGACGGCATTTAACACCCCGTTAGGTCACTTTGAGTACCTGGTCATGCCGTTCGGCCTCACTAACCCCCCCGCGACGTTCCAAGCTTTGGTAAATGACGTCTTGCGGGACTTCCTGCATCGGTTCGTCTTCGTATATCTGGACGATATACTCATCTTTTCCCCGGACCCTGAGACCCATGTCCAGCATGTACGTCAGGTCCTACAGCGGTTGTTGGAGAACCGGCTGTTTGTGAAGGGCGAGAAGTGCGAGTTCCACCGCACTTCTTTGTCCTTCTTGGGGTTCATCATCTCCTCCAACTCCGTCGCCCCTGATCCGGCCAAGGTTGCGGCGGTGAGAGATTGGCCCCAACCAACAAGCCGCAGGAAACTACAGCAGTTCCTCGGCTTTGCAAATTTCTACAGGAGGTTCATTAAAGGCTACAGTCAGGTAGTTAGCCCCCTGACTGCCCTGACCTCCACCAAGGTCCCCTTCACCTGGTCGGATCAGTGCGAAGCCGCGTTCAAGGAGTTGAAACGCCGGTTCTCGACTGCACCAGTTCTGGTGCAGCCTGATCCTGATCGCCAGTACATAGTGGAAGTGGACGCCTCTGACTCAGGGATAGGAGCCGTGCTGTCCCAGAGCGTGGAGGCTGATAAGGTTCTCCATCCTTGTGCCTATTTTTCCCGCAGGTTGACCCCAGCTGAACGGAACTATGACGTCGGCAATCGGGAACTCCTCGCGGTGAAGGAGGCTCTTGAAGAGTGGAGACACCTGCTGGAGGGGGTGTCGTTGCCTTTCACGGTTTTCACAGACCATCGGAACCTGGAGTACATCCGGACCGCCAAGCGGCTGAACCCCAGGCAAGCCCGCTGGTCTCTGTTCTTCGGGCGCTTTGACTTCCGGATCACGTACCACCCCGGGACCAAGAACCAAAAATCGGATGCGTTGTCCCGGGTGCACGAAGAGGAAGCCAAGGCGGGGCTGTCGAACCCCACCGAGACCGTCATCCCCGAGTCCACTGTCGTGGCCTCCCTTACCTGGGACGTGGAGAAGACCGTCCAGGAGGCCCTGGCAAGGAGCCCGGACCCGGGGACTGGCCCCAAGAACAGACTGTACATCCCACCAGAGGCCAGAGCTGCCGTATTGGACTTCTGTCACGGATCCAAGCTCTCCTGTCATCCGGGAGTGCGTAGGACCGTGGCAGTGGTCCAGCAGCGCTTCTCATGGGCGTCCCTGGAAACCGACGTTCAGGACTACGTCCAGGCCTGTACCATCTGCGCCAGGGGCAACGCAGACCATCGGAGGACCTCGGGACTCCTCCAACCCCTGCCGGTGCCTCACCGCCCCTGGTCTCACATTGGCCTGGACTTCATCACGGGCCTCCCGCCGTCCCAGGGCAACACCATCATTCTCACGATAGTGGACCGGTTCTCCAAGGCGGCCCACTTCGTGGCCCTCCCGAAGCTCCCGACGGCCCAGGAGACGGCAGAACTCCTGGTCCACCACGTCATGCGGCTGCATGGTATACCATCGGACATCGTATCAGATCGTGGTCCCCAGTTCTCTTCGCAAGTTTGGAGGAGCTTCTTTAAGGAGCTGGGGGCCACCGTGAGCCTCTCGTCCGGGTACCACCCCCAGACAAACGGCCAGGCAGAGCGGGCTAACCAGGAGTTGGAGCAGGCCCTTCGCTGCGTCACCTCCGCGCGCGCGGCGGACTGGAGTCACCATCTGGCCTGGATCGAGTATGCCCATAACAGCCAAGTCTCGTCTGCTACCGGCCTCTCCCCTTTTGAGGCATGTTTGGGGTACCAGCCCCCATTGTTCCCGCTGGTGGAGGGAGAGGTTGGTGTGCCCTCGGTCCAGGCCCACCTCAGGAGGTGCCGCCGGGCATTCTGCACCTACCGCCCCTCCAACACATTTATACATTTAGACAAGGTGGGAAAAATGTCTTGCCCAAGGACACAACAGCAGTAGGCAGAACTGGTTGTAACTGTTTGGGATCCAGATTCTAACCACATAGGACAACCCACTCTACCAACTGAGCATTCCCCGGCCCCCACATACCAGCCCGGGCAGGAGGTGTGGCTTTCAACAAAGGACATCCCTCTCTGTGTGGACTCCCCTAAGTTGAAAGACAGATACATTGGACCATTTAAAATCCTCAAAATCATCAACCCGGCCGCAGTGAAGCTCCAACTCCCAGCTTCACTGCGGATCCACCCTGTATTCCACGTGTCCCGTATCAAGCCACACCACACCTCGCCCCTCTGTGCACCTGGACCTACGCCGCCTCCTGCCCGGATCATCGACGGGGAGCCTGCTTGGACAGTCCGCAGGCTCCTGGACGTCCGTCGTAAGGGCCGGGGGTTCCAATATCTGGTGGACTGGGAGGGGTATGGACCTGAAGAACGCTCCTGGGTGAAGAGGAGCTTCATCCTGGACCCAGCCCTCCTGGCCGATTTCTACCAAAGACACCCGGACAAGCCAGGTCGGGTGCCAGGAGGCGCCCGTTGAGGGGGGGGTCCTGTTATGTGGGCCGCTGAAGAGGAGGTACTGCTGGCCCACCACCACCAGAGGGCGCCCTGCTTGGAGTGCGGGCTCCAAGCACGAGAGGGCGCCAGACCCAGAAGAAGTGACAGCTGTCACTCATCGCACCAGCTGTCACTCATCTACACCACTACTTAAGCCGGACTGCAACTCCACCTCCCCGCCGAGAAATCGACTACCAAGAGGTAATTTTCTCTGCTGACTCATACGTTGAGTAATAATCTGAACTTCTGTTGCAGCCGTTTTCCTGGTGCTTTCCTTATCTGTGGGATTGGCGTTTGGTGTGACAGCGATGGCTTCGCCTCACACCCCAAACCAGATAAGTGGATTAAACAGGAGCTGCACGAGTGTGTGATTGGAGGTGGAGGTGCTCCCTCCTAACTGTGTGCAGACTGTGGATTACTGAGTGTGCGGACTCACACTCACTCATCTTGTCTTTGCTTTCTGCCAGCAGTACCAGGGTCGACAGCCGAAGACAGAGGCCACCTGGGGACTCGGGACTTGGCGGCTCCGGTGTTCTTCAGACCGTTGGTGGTAGAAGCCGTGTGGGACGCGGCTTCTCTCTCATCGGGGGTCTTCTATCTTCGAGCCTGCCCACACGTCACCTGGTGTTAATTGACTTTACCATTTTTGTGTGTTTAGTTGTGTGTTGTCACAACATTAAATTGTTACTTTTTGGCTTATTCATTGTCCGTTCTTTAGCGCCCCCTGTTGTGGGTCCGTGCTACGACACCTTCCCAACAACAACTTTACTAAAAGGCACAAAACATAAACAATGCATGGCCTGTGGTCTTATAGTTTTTTAGTGGAGGACCAGCTGCTAAGTCCCTGTTTCCAGCTCTTTTGGAGGTGAGTGACAGCAAATAAATAAATAAATAATAAAAAAAAAGAAAACACGGGTCACACCATGCCTACCTTAGTTGAGTAAACCCAAACATAACATATAAAGTTGCAATTAACTGATTTACTGAACAACTGTTTCCCTTAAAACAGTGGCATTACTTTTATGTTTTAAATTGCTAAAACAACAACAAACTGTGCCAAGCAAGAGAGAACTGCCCTCAATGAACAAAAGAGCATCATTACCTTCACAATTCACATACTGTACCTGAATTTTGGAAGAAAAAAAAATGGTGCATTTGATGCAAATATTAAATTAAAAAAAATACAACGGCCATATCAGTCTACCTTCTCACTCTTCAGCATACTTGAATATTTGTCTATTTGCAAGAACTGATTAATACAACCCCTGGCAAAAATTATGGAATCACCGGCCTCAGAGGATGTTCATTCAGTTGTTTAATTTTGTAGAAAAAAAGCAGATCACAGACATGACACAAAACTAAAGTCATTTCAAATGGCAACTTTCTGGCTTTAAGAAACACTATAAGAAATCAAGAAAAAAAGATTGTGGCAGTCCTCCGAGGCTGGTGATTCCATAATTTTTGCCAGGGGTTGTATCACTTTGAGCAGATGGAATCAGTTAATCAGTGAAATCAACTGGTGGAGTCAGTGGCTGCAAAGAAATCCTGCACCCTCTTGGCCCTTTCTGGAACAAGTTGCCCACCCCTGGTCTAAATTAAAAGATGCTCCCATCATATAGAAAACTACACTGCATTATTTGCCTGATCATAAAGATTCCAAAAAAAGGTATGGTTTGGACAATCTGTGACTGAATGTTATGGAGGTATGAGGTAAAAGCAGCAAGAATGGTGACAAAGATCAGTTTCAGTTTGTACAGGGGTCAAAAGTTGAAGTTGCTCCATTAATTTTGCTCCAGCTGTATTTGTGCAGAATTTGATGCTTCTATCACCATTTGAAGGATTGTTTCAGTTATCTGCTGCACTAATAAGTCAATGTGAAGTCAATGTGACACTGATTTCAAAATGCAGCTCTTTCAACCAGACGTGTGGTGCCGTGACATGTCAACCATCTGTGTCCAATCAGATTTCAGGAGAGTCCAGTGAAACCCCGGCCTCCGCTCTAGCTCCACCCATGCCAGGAAGTGTTTGACATTTGAACATTTCCTGTTTCACTGTGACTGAAAAGTTGGCACTTCCTGTTTGAGTGTGAGCTTGCCACTGAGTTCCCGTGAGATTCCATGGGATCTCGTCTGTCAATCCAGGAAGTGTTTGACATTTGAACATTTCCTGTTTTACTGCAGATTTGAAAATTGGCACTTCCTGTTTAGGACGCCTTGTACCATGAGCAAACTTTGCGCCGCTGCGCTCATATTACTGTCTGTATCATGTACGCTACTGCTACTGTGTTCTTACTGTTATATCTATTGTCACTGTGTCTTGTTATCATGTTGTGTAGAATAAATACTAGCTGCTAACTTTAACTAAAGTAGACTTGAGTCATCATTATACCATCCAAAGACTGGGGGTTGGACCTGTGGTCACTGCAGTGTTGGAGTTGACCCTTGCTGTTGGACCTAAATGGAGACAGGATCACTTACAGTATGTGGTCTACAGCCTAGCTACTACCTGATTGTGTTACCGCTGGGCTTGTTTGCTCTTGTTGTTTAGCTCTGGTATTCTTGCATGATGTGTTGATTGGGGTGCACTTCCTGCCTGTCTGTGTTGATTTAAACTCCTTCTTTATCTAACATTAATTATTTGGATAAATAATAACCTTTTTATTTGGAATGGTGATGATGATGATGCTTTATAGAGTGCCTTTTTATTCAAGATACCCAAAGCTCTGTACAAGTTGCATTATTCATACACTTGCACATTCACACACGGGTGGTGGTAAACTACTAGTGCAGCCACAGCTGCACTGGAGCAAACTGATGGAAGCATGGCTGCCATTCTGCACCTACCGCCCCTCCAACACATTTATACATTTAGACAAGGTGGGAAAAATGTCTTGCCCAAGGACACAACAGCAGTAGGCAGAACTGGTTGTAACTGTTTGGGATCCAGATTCTAACCACATAGGACAACCCACTCTACCAACTGAGCTACTGCTGCCCTGAATAATAAGGTATGATCAGGTCTGCACACAGTGTGGTGTACAATGATAAAGAATCGCAATGATCATCAATATTATTTTCCCCATACATTATAAAAATGTTGCCAGTCTGTACAGCCAAAGCAGTCCTGAAAGGAAGCGATGCTGTCCTCTGACCAACTTGGCACTAACTTCTCCACACGGGGGAGTCACCTGAAGGAACGGATGTACAGGAGCATAAGATACACGGTGTTATGATATGATGATTCCAAGGAAGGCAGTGGCAGATATGTATGAGTGCCACTCACTGAGCGGTAACACAGGTCCATCTGTGGTACATCTCCTCTGTGTGGGGGCACAAGTCACATAATGCTTTCCCCAATGTCTCATTTAATCGACAGTAGTTAAAATCACCAAGGACAAATTTGGACATAATGCTTCAAGTCTATGTGTTACGTCAGCAATCAGCTAAGCAGTAACATTAGCATGCAGGTGAATGTAAACAATTGTGAAAAACAACTATTGAAACTCCTGAGACAAGTTAAAGGGCCAGAGTGAGACTATCAAGAGTTGTATGATGAGAGTACAAATCTAATCTTGAATATGGAACACTGAACCCTCTCAGTGACAGGCAGGGGTGCTGAAAAATGGAGAATAAGGACAATGATTCTTGGGGCTCATGATTGACAGGGGCACAGAGAGGTGCCTAATACAATTATAATACGACACTCAATAATAAACTTACAATTACATATATATTTTATTTACAGTATATTGGTAACACTGTTTATTTGTTTTGGAAATGTTTCTCAAACCTCCCCCCTCTTTATGTATGTAAAATGGTTCAGTCCACCTGCTCTGTCAGACACCTACAGAGCCTTTTCACAGACAGCCAGTGGAGGAGGAGACAGTAGTATGCCTCTGTACTCAGAAACCAAAAAATGAAAACAAAAAAGCTCACACAGGAGAAAGAAACGACAGTATGTCACCCACTTCTTTCATAGGCAAGGTGGATCTGTTACTGGTTCATGTGATGGAAAGTTCTGGAATGTTAGCCTGTTGTCTGTTTCTAACTTTGTCCATAGTTTATAAGCTAGCTCACTTTTCTCCCCATATTAGCTTATATTCCTGAAAGAAAAAAAAAAACCCTCTGGATTTGTACATTTCACTGTTGTTTTAGTTAAATAATTATATGTGCTCACCTCCTTCCTCATGGGATACTTGGGCTTGTTCAGTTGGGGTGGCTTGCTCAAAAAACAAAGCATGTTCTGAACAGACACGCCAGGAGCAGCAGCACCTGAACAAGCCCAAGTACCCCATGAGGAAGGAGATGCACAGCTGTGTGTTGAATTAATTGATTATTATGAAGAAAAAACATTACAGAATGAAAAAATCATTCTGAAATAAAAAATGCCTATAGTCTGAATTTATTTCAGAATTAATTTAATGGTTTTAAAAACACCAGCTATCACTGAAATACAATGTTTGGTCAATAGTTTTGGACTCTCTGTTGTGTGGGCCGCTGAAGAGGAGGTACTGCTGGCCCACCACCACAAGATGGCGCCCTGCTTGAAGTGCAGGCTTCAAGCACGAGAGGGCGTCGGAGCGACCGGGAGTGACAGCTGTCACTCATCATCCATACCAGCTGTCACTCATCCACTACTCATCACCACCACAATAAAGGCCGGACTGCAACTCCACCTCCCCGCCGAGAAATCAGCTACCATTCAGGTAATTACTTCTCTGCTGAACCTTAACCCGAGCATCAGTCTGATCTCTTTTGCAGCCGTTTTCCTGGGACGGATACCCTGTCTGCTGAGTTGGCTTTTGGTGTGGACTGCGACGGCTTCGCCTCCCACCCCACCCAGATAAGTGGTTATCTCGGGAGCTGCACGAGTGTGTGATTGGAGGTGGAGGTTTTCCCTCCTAACTGTATACAGACTGTGGGATTACTGAGTGTGTGAACTCACACTCATCAGTACTGTCTCTGTTCTCTGCCAGCAGTACCGGGTCTGACTGCTGAAGACAGCGGCCACCTGGGGCGCAGGGCTTGGCGGCTCCGGTGTTCTTCAGCTCCGTTGGTGGTGGAAGCTGTGTGGGATCCGGCTCTTCTCTCGCCAGACGTCTTCTATCGTCGAGCCTGCCCACACGTCACCTTGTGTATAATTGACATTCCACCATATTGTTATTGTCTGTACTTCGTTGTGCGATTCACAACATTAAATTGTTACTTTTGGGTTATCCATTGTCCGTTCATTAACGCCCCCTGTTGTGGGTCCGTGTCACGACACTTTCACAACAGGATTTCTCGGCCAGCGTCATGGATCCCGAGGGGCGTCAACCATCGCTTGAACAGCCAATGGAAGAGCGAGGTGCACAGGCGCCAGCAGGAGGCGTGTTGGGTGAGCTGCAGCACATCTTAACCGCCTTTACCGCTCGGTTGGACTTAGTTACCGAGCAGAGCATTATTCTCAATCGTAGGATGGAGGCTCTCACCGCCCAGGTGGAAGCGCATGCTCAGGGCGCTGCTGCAGCACCTCCTCCAGCTGACCGTGTGCCAGAGACAGACATTCCGCTGGTCGTTCAACAAACCCCCCCACCTTCCCCTGAAGCACACATAAGCCCTCCGGAGCCGTACGGAGGCTGTGCGGAGACGTGTGTGGACTTCTTGATGCAGTGCTCGCTCGTCTTTTCACAGCGTCCCGTCATGTACGCGTCAGACGCTAGCCAGGTGGCTTACGTTCTAAATTTGCTTCGAGGAGAGGCACGTGCCTGTTCTACGGCGCTCTGGGAGCAGAATTCATGGCTCCTAACAATTTACACTGAGTTTGTGAGGGAGTTCCGACAGGTGTTCGACCACCCTCATAGAGGCGAGACCGCTTCAAGCGTGCTGCTGTCGATACGGCAGGGGTGTCGGAGCGCAGCGAAGTATGCAGTCGACTTCCGCATTGCGGCAGCGCGAGCAGGCTGGAATGCTGTTGCGCTCCGCACTGCCTTTGTAAATGGACTGTCTCTGGTCCTTAAGGAGCACCTGGTGACGAAGGACGAGCCGCGGGATTTAGATGGGCTTATCAACCTGGTTATATGGTTAGACAACCAATTAACAGAACACCGACGGGAGCGAGACGAAGGGCATGGTCAGGCACAAGCCGTCCCTCTTCCTCCCGGGTCCGAAAGGGAGCCGACTTCCCCACGCTCCACTGCCAGGGCTCTCCACGTGATGACAGCTCCCCCTGCTGACGTTGCTATGGAAACGAGCAGGGCCAAAAAGCGATCAGATCAGAGACAAAGGAGGCTGATCCGTGGAGAGTGTTTTCTCTGCAGCTCTACTGAGCACACACAGAGAGAATGCTCCAAACGGTCAAAACAGCAGCACTCGTCCTTAGAGACTGGGCTAAGGGTGGGTCACAACACCCACGTGGGGAGACCCCGACGATCTGCACGTATCCCAGTCACGATCCTGAGTGGGGATCTAACCCTTCACGCCCCAGCACTGGTGGACACGGGGTCGGAGGGGAATCTGCTGGATAGCAGATGGGCAAAGGAGGTTGGGCTCCCTCTAGTGGCCTTACCGTCACCATTGTCGGTGCGGGCACTAGATGGCACCCTTCTTCCACTAAACACACACCAGACACAGCCAGTGACATTGGTGGTGTCTGGGAATCACAGGGAGGAGATTGTGTTTTATGTAACACCTTCAACCTCCCGAGTGATTTGGGTACTAAAACACAATCCCCGGATTGACTGGCCGTCTGGGGTTGTGGTTCAGTGGAGCGAAACCTGCCACCGGGAGTGTTTTTGATCCTCGGTTCCACCCGGTGTGACAGCTAAGGAGGAGGTTTTAGTCCCCCCCAATCTGGCGGCAGTGCCAGCCAAGTACCACGACCTTGCTGACGTCTTCAGCAAGGATCTGGCACTCACGCTGCCCCCACACCGTCCGTACGATTGTGCCATTGATTTGATACCGGGCGCTGAGTACCCGTCCAGCAGGCTGTACAACCTCTCACGTCCAGAACGCGAATCAATGGAGACCTACATCCGGGACTCGTTAGCTGCTGGGTTGATCCAGAACTCCACCTCCCCGATGGGTGCTGGTTTCTTTTTTGTGGGTAAGAAGGACGGCGGACTCCGTCCATGCATTGATTACAGAGGGCTGAACGAGATCACGGTTCGCAACCGATACCCGTTACCTCTGTTGGATTCAGTGTTCACGCCCCTGCATGGAGCCCAAATTTTCATGAAATTGGATCTTAGGAATGCTTATCACCTGGTTCGGATCCGGGAGGGAGACGAGTGGAAGACGGCATTTAACACCCCGTTAGGTCACTTTGAGTACCTGGTCATGCCGTTCGGCCTCACCAATGCGCCCGCGACGTTCCAAGCATTGGTTAATGACGTCTTGCGGGACTTCCTGCATCGGTTTGTCTTCGTATATCTAGACGATATACTCATCTTTTCTCCGGATCCTGAGACCCATGTCAAGCATGTACGTCAGGTCCTACAGCGGTTGTTGGAGAACCGGCTGTTTGTGAAGGGCGAGAAGTGTGAGTTTCACCGCACTTCTTTGTCTTTCCTGGGGTTCATAATCTCCTCCAACTCCGTCGCCCCTGATCCGGCCAAGGTTGCGGCGGTGAGAGATTGGCCCCAACCAACGAACCGTAGGAAACTACAACAGTTCCTCGGTTTTGCAAATTTCTACCAGAGGTTCATCAAGGGCTACAGTCAGGTTGTTAGCCCCCTGACAGCCCTGACCTCCACAAAAGTCCCCTTCACCTGGTCGGATCGGTGCGAAGCCGTGTTTAGGGAGTTGAAACGCCGGTTCTCGACTGCACCGGTTCTGGTGCAGCCCGATCCCAATCGCCAGTTCGTAGTTGAAGTGGACGCCTCTGACTCAGGGATAGGAGCCGTGCTATCCCAGAGCGGGGAGTCCGACAAGGTTCTCCATCCATGTGCCTACTTTTCCCGCAGCTTGACCCCAGCTGAACGGAACTATGACGTCGGCAATCGGGAACGTCTTGTGGTGAAGGAGTGGAGACACCTGTTGGAGGTAGCATCGGTACCATTTACGGTTTTCACGGACCATCGGAACCTGGAGTACATCCGGACCGCGAAGCGTCTGAACCCCAGGCAAGCCCACTGGTCGCTGTTCTTCGGGCGTTTTGACTTCCGGATCAACTACCGCCCCGGGACAAAAAACCAACGATCTGACGCCCTGTCCCGGGTGCATGAAGAGGAGGTCAAGACCGAGCCGTCAGACCCCCCTGACACCATCATCCCCGAGTCCACTGTCGTGGCCACCCTTACCTGGGACGTGGAGAAGACCGTCCGGGAGGCCCTGACACGGAGCCCAGACCCGGGGACAGGTCCAAAGGACAAGTTGTACGTCCCACCAGAGGCCAGGGCTGCGGTCCTTGACTTCTGTCATGGTTGCAAGCTCTGGGGGGGAGTTCCGACAGGTGTTCGACCACCCTCATAGAGGCGAGACCGCTTCAAGCATGCTGCTGTCGATACGGCAGGGGCATCGTTCATTAACGCCCCCTGTTGTGGGTCCGTGTCACGACACTTTCACAACACTCTCATGCCCCTGCTTTGCAGTAGTAGTGACTGTTCTCAATCCAATCAGAGAAATGTTTACATTTTCTGGAAATCAGATGATTAAATACCAACAATCAGCCACATATATGTATTTTTGTCAGTCTAGAGTGTCAGTCTTGTAGCAAATAATTGAACCTAAATGAATTTCATTGTATTTTCATTACTTCCCCTACCAAGCAACTGTCAAATCATGTTTTTCTTTTCACAAATATGGGAATGATAGTCAAAAATATCTATAAAATGAATAGTTTTAGGTAGAACAGTGTCAAACGTTTCCACTGACCTGGCAGCCAGCTATGGTCGGGGGGCCAGTAAGATTTCTTTTCATGGGGCTCAAAATCGCTGATGACAGGTCCTCGTCTTAGTTCAGATCACTAAGTCATGTTTTAGTGAAGACGAGTAAACAAGTGTCCCTCACTTAATATTTTAATGTGGCTCAAACTTACAGCTAATCCAGCTTGTTACAGACTGTACATTAGATAGTAACACTGTAGGGAGAACCCAAGATCAATGGCGATCTAGGAGACCCACATTCTTGAGTCTCCAGTGTATTCCGCCTCTGCTCCCTCTTTTCTAATGTGTACACTTAGTGCTCAGTCTACGAAGCTCTGGTGGAATATTGACCAGTACAACACCACTGAATGTAGACCAGAATGACAGGAGAAACTCCCAGCTTAAGGTACGAGTAATTCTGCGTGGTGGGGCACCATGGGGTGCGTTCACTTCTAGACCAATACTTTGAAGTTAAGTCCAAAACATAATATACTGTGGGTACCCACGATGGTCCCTGGATAAAGTGCAGAAGTCCCAAAGCACAAAGAGACCAGATAGACAGGATATGGAGCCAAGAAGAAGAGGAGTGTCTCTCCTTTATTTAGCAGGAGTAGAGGAAAAACTACAGAAGATCTTCAGACAGCACAAAATCCCAGTTTACGACGTCTATTAGAAAAGTATCTGACCTTAATATTTTTTTCAAAAACCATATGGATTTGAATCACGTGTGATTGCATCAGACAAGCTTGAACCCTCGTGCACATGCATGAGTTTTTCCACACCTGTCGGTTGCGTCATTCGCCTGTGAGCAGGCTTTGAGTGAGGAGTGGTCCACCCACTCGGCGGATTTTCATTGTCAGGAAATGGCAGAATGATTTGGGCTTTTTTTCCATCAGAATTTTTTCAGAAACTGTTAGAGACTGGCAGCTGGAAACCATTAGAAAAATTTATCTGGCGTTCGGTGAAAATGTTACGGGCTTGGTAGAGAATAAGGAGTGTTACTGTCGCTTTAAGGATGGCCCCCAGCAGCTGTGCGGCACGCCACGCTCCGAAGCCGCCATCGACAGGCTGAACGACCATTTCATATCTAAACGGATGGCTGTCTGGATCCGTGACCATCGTGTGCCATTTCTCTGGTTATCACAAGTCTGTCTAAGTATGTTCCCACTCCATATCACTGCACCAGCCATTGTGTTTATGTCTCACACTTTGTTTCTGTCTGCTTTGTATTTTCTCTCACTCCCGCTCTTGCACTTGCTCACGTGCCTTTGTTACTTTCATCACTCCACTGTGTTTTCCTGCCTTCACACTCTTGCACTTACCTTTGTCTTTCCTGGTCACGCCCCCTTCTAGAACCTTCACTGACACCTGTGTCTTGTTCCACTAATTACATCACCAGTTATTTAAGCCCTCACAGTCTCACAGTCTCTTGCTCGATTGTTGAACTTTCCAGCTCTCACGTCTTGTCTTGATCAACCTGCCGGTATCTGACTTTGTTTTGCCCTCGACCTTGTACTTGTCTTTGCCTCTGATTACCTCCACGCCGTGTTTTCTGACCACAGCCTGTTTTTTGGACCAAGCCTCAGCCTCATGTCTGTCTGTACCTTTGCCGTTGCTGCTGGAACACCTGTGTGCCGAATCCCTGCCTGTCTCAACAATTAAACGTGATTCTAACATCTGTTGTGAGAGTTTGCACTTGTGTCCACCTGATTTGTGCCACGCCTTGACAGAACAATTGAGCCAAACATGGACGCAGCGAACTCCTCACCCGCTATCACTGCCCAAGACCTTGCTGCCATCAGAGACATTTTTTTGGAAATTGACTTCTTTTTTGATTGTTTTCACTCATGTTTTACACCTAAAAGAGGTTTGATTATCTTGGCCAGGCTTTGGACCTTGTTGAGGATAATGCTTGGTTATATGGCATTTTTCCAGACCTGGAAAGGTTGGATGAGTTTTTTGCTGCTGAGAAACTTCCAGCCTGGATTGCTCAACCTCAATTCCACCTGTTGCCCAGCTGCCCGCTCACAGATAGTGACTCTGAGTGGGAGGACATTGACGATGAAATGTCATCAGAGGCAGAAGGTCAGGCACTCCAGGATGTTGCCACAGTATTTTTTAAAATACACGACTTATTTTTTTTGAGTTTTTGGGAAGTTCCAGTCATGGGCACAGACAACGCATTTTTTCAACTCTAGATCAAATACTGCAGGCAGAGCCTGATATAGTATCTACATACCCAGACTTAAACAACATCAAAGAGCTGTTCAAACAAGGTCAAATCCCTTTGTATATAGAGGATGCCATATATTTTTTGTTTGAATCAGAACTTTATGAGTCCGGCATGACCCCGCCTCCTTCCATCATCCTCTCTCACGCCGCGATATCACTTCCGCCTTCATCTGCATCTGATCCCTGGCTGTCACCAGCAGCAGCGCCAATATTGTCAGGCCCACTGCCAACCCCGGCCCCACGACGCTTAGTCACGCAGGCGCGACCCGGACCGCAACAGCCAGAAGGACAGGTGCTTCGCCCGGCAGCCACAGTGACGTCACAACGGACTCACCAAGCTCCAATCCCAGCACCAAGGAGGACGCTCTCGCCTCAGCACCAGGCCTCGGCTTCTGCATTCCCCTCTGTCCCCGACGCCGTTGCACAATTTTTGCCCGACCCCTCAGAAGGGATGACGTCAGTGAGTTCATCCTCTGAGCCATCGGGAAGCTCCACATCACCATCGTGCACATCTGCACTTACCGGGGCTTCCCCCGGGTCCCCGCCTCCTTTCCAAGCTGAACCATTCATGTATTTAGAAGCACCTGCTGTAAACATCACGCCTCCTCAGCATTCAGAAGTGGAGTTCTCACCTCCTGAACCCTCTTCCATGAATCGCATAGCGCATGCGCCACAAAGCGCAGAGCAACTGACAACGCCAGCCGTCGGCGCTGCATCTCTACAGATGCTCTCGTCTCCTCAGCTCACAGCAGCTCTGTCACCCTCTTTCTCGTCTTCAGTGACAGACCCAGGGAGGAACTCCTCGCCTCAGCAGTCGATGGCGCACATACCGCTGGGAACCTGTAGAATGTACTCACCTCTGGGGCCGCAGGCCCCGCGCACACTGTCTGTACTACCAGGACTTCTGGAAAATGTTACGGCTCTGTGTAAAGAGTCTCCCGCAACACACTCTCCTCCGACATCATCTGCTTCTTTGGGGGTTTCCGCACCATGCCCATCTCCAGGATATCGCCACAAACCTTCATCACCAGCCCTTCCACTCTCCACCCAGGTGACAGTTCCGCTCCAGAGAGAGAATGGAGATGACTCTGCTGGTAGGACTGTTAGTTTGCCTCTCTGCCTAGTTATTATTCTTGAAGTAATACTCCATCTATTGTACCTTCCAGAAAAGCATTTTTTTCACTCCTGTCAGTACCTATTCAGATGGTCTTTAAATTTTGTCTCTAGTTGTTGTCTAGGAATGAACAGTTTACTGGCATTTTTGGGAACCAGTGGATTATTCTTGCTTGCCTCTACTGGTGGTTGGCTCTCACTGCGGTATTGTATCACTTCCTGTTCCGGAGCACAGTGGTGTTTTGCAGTATCTGTTAGCTGTTTAATCTGCGCAGTTAGATTGATCTAGATAACTAGATAATTTATTTCACAGTGTAATCTTCACGTGCCTTAACTAAAGCACTCCCTCTGCTGAATCACCTCTAAATTATTTACACATTATTCACTTTGTGTGTTTTTAGGAATCCGCTAGCTTAGCACAGCTACTAGCTCTTAGCCAATTTAGCATGGCGGCTTCTCCTGTCTCTCCCGCACTTTTCTGCTCTGGGTGTGAAATGTTTAGTTATTCCTTTAGTAGTAATGGTACTTGTAATAAGTGTAGCTTATTTGTAGCTTTGGAGGCCAGGCTAGGCGAATTGGAGACTCGGCTCCGCACCGTGGAAAATTCTACAGCTAGCCAGGCCCCTGTAGTCGGTGCGGACCAAGGTAGCTTAGCCGCTGTTAGTTCCCTTCCAGCAGATCCCAAGCAGCCGGGAAAGCAGGCCGACTGGGTGACTGTGAGGAGGAAGCGTAGTCCTAAACAGAAGCCCCCTGTACACCACCAACCTGTTCACATTTCTAACCGTTTTTCCCCACTTGGCGACACACCCGCCAAGGATCAAACTCTGGTTATTGGCGACTCTGTTTTGAGAAATGTGAAGTTAGCGACACCAGCAACCATAGTCAATTGTCTTCCGGGGGCCAGAGCAGGCGACATTGAAGGAAATTTGAAACTGCTGGCTAAGGCTAAGCGTAAATTTGGTAAGATTGTAATTCACGTCAGCAGTAATGACACCCAGTTACGCCAATCGGAGGTCACTAAAATTAACATTGAATCAGTGTGTAACTTTGCAAAAACAATGTCGGACTCTGTAGTTTTCTCTGGGCCCCTCCCCAATCGGACCGGGAGTGACATGTTTAGCCGCATGTTCTCCTTGAATTGCTGGCTGTCTGAGTGGTGTCCAAAAAATGAGGTGGGCTTCATAGATAATTGGCAAAGCTTCTGGGGAAAACCTGGTCTTGTTAGGAGAGACGGCATCCATCCCACTTTGGATAGAGCAGCTCTCATTTCTAGAAATCTGGCCAATTTTCTTAAATCCTCCAAACCGTGACTATCCAGGGTTGGGACCAGGAAGCAGAGTTGTAGTCTTACACACCTCTCTGCAGCTTCTCTCCCCCTGCCATCCCCTCATTACCCCATCCCCGTAGAGACGGTGCCTGCTCCCAGACCACCAATAACCAGTAAAAATCTATTTAAGCATAAAAATTCAAAAAGAAAAAATAATATAGCACCTTCAACTGCACCACAGACTAAAACAGTTAAATGTGGTCTATTAAACATTAGGTCTCTCTCTTCTAAGTCCCTGTTAGTAAATGATATAATAATTGATCAACATATTGATTTATTCTGCCTTACAGAAACCTGGTTACAGCAGGATGAATATGTTAGTTTAAATGAGTCAACACCCCCGAGTCACACTAACTGCCAGAACGCTCATAGCATGAGCCGAGGCGGAGGATTAGCAGCAATCTTCCATTCCAGCTTATTAATTAATTCAAAACCCAGACAGAGCTTTAATTCATTTGAAAGCTTGACTCTTAGTCTTGTCCATCCAAATTGGAAGTCCCAAAAACCAGTTTTATTTGTTATTATCTATCATCCACCTGGTCGTTACTGTGACTTTCTCTGTGAATTTTCAGACCTTTTGTCTGACTTAGTGCTTAGCTCAGATAAGATAATTATAGTGGGCAATTTTAACATCCACACAGATGCTGAGAATGACACTGCATTTAATCTGTTATTAGACTCAATTGGCATTGCTCAAAATGTAAATGAGTCCACCCACCACTTTAATCATATCTTAGATCTTGTTCTGACTTATGGTATGGAAATTGAAGACTTAACAGGATTCCCTGAAAACTCCCTTCTGTCTGATCATTTCTTAATAACATTTACATTTACTCTGATGGACTACCCAGCAGTGGGGAATACGTTTCATTACACTAGAAGTCTTTCAGAAAGCGCTGTAACTAGGTTTAAGGATATGATTCCTTCTTTATGTTCTCTAATGCCATATACCAACACAGTGCAGAGTAGCTACCTAAACTCTGTGAGTGAGATAGAGTATCTCGTCAGTAGTTTTACATCCTCACTGAGGACAACTTTGGATGCTGTAGCTCCTCTGAAAAAGAGAGCCTTAAATCAGAAGTGCCTGACTCCGTGGTATAACTCACAAACTCGCAGCTTAAAGCAGATAACCCGTAAGTTGGAGAGGAAATGGCGTCTCACTAATATAGAAGATCTTCACTTAGCCTGGAAAAAGAGTCTGTTGCTCTATAAAAAAAAAGCCCTCCCTAAAGCTAGGACATCTTACTACTCATCACTAATTGAAGAAAATAAGAACAACCCCAGGTTTCTTTTCAGCACTGTAGCCAGGCTGACAAAGAGTCAGAGCTCTATTGAGCCGAGTATTCCTTTAACTTTAACTAGTAATGACTTCATGACTTTCTTTGCTAATAAAATTTTAACTATTAGAGAAAAAATTACTCATAACCATCCCAAAGACATATCGTTATCTTTGGCTGCTTTCAGTGATGCCGGTATTTGGTTAGACTCTTTCTCTCTGATTGTTCTGTCTGAGTTATTTTCATTAGGTACTTCCTCCAAACCATCAACATGTCTATTAGACCCCATTCCTACCAGGCTGCTCAAGGAAGCCCTGCCATTAATTAATGCTTCAATCTTAAATATGATCAATCTATCTTTATTAGTTGGCTATGTACCACAGGCTTTTAAAGTGGCAGTAATTAAACCATTACTTAAAAAGCCATCACTTGACCCAGCTATCTTAGCTAATTATAGGCCAATCTCCAACCTTCCTTTTCTCTCAAAAAGTCTTGAAAGGGTAGTTGTAAAACAGCTAACTGATCATCTGCAGAGGAATGGTCTATTTGAAGAGTTTCAGTCAGGTTTTAGAATTCATCATAGTACAGAAACAGCATTAGTGAAGGTTACAAATGATCTTATGGCCTCAGACAGTGGACTCATCTCTGTGCTTGTTCTGTTAGACCTCAGTGCTGCTTTTGATACTGTTGACCATAAAATTTTATTACAGAGATTAGAGCCATAGGTATTAAAGGCACTGCGCTGCGGTGGTTTGAATCATATTTATCTAATAGATTACAATTTGTTCATGTAAATGGGGAATCTTCTTCATAGACTAAGGTTAATTATGGCGTTCCACAAGGTTCTGTGCTAGGACCAATTTTATTCACTTTATACATGTTTCCCTTAGGCAGTATTATTAGACAGCATTGCTTAAATTTTCATTGTTACGCAGATGATACCCAGCTTTATCTATCCATGAAGCCAGAGGACACACACCAATTAGCTAAACTGCAGGATTGTCTTACAGACATAAAGACATGGATGCCCTGTAATTTCCTGCTTTTAAACTCAGATAAAACTGAAGTTATTGTACTTGGCCCCACAAATCTTAGAAACATGGTGTCTAACCAGATCCTTACTCTGGATGGCATTACCCTGACCTCTAGTAATACTGTGAGAAATCTTGGAGTCATTTTTGATCAGGATATGTAATTCAATGCACATATTAAACAAATATGTAGGACTGCTTTTTTGCATTTGCACAATATCTCTAAAATTAGAAAGGTCTTGTCTCAGAGTGATGCTGAAAAACTAATTCATGCATTTATTTCCTCTAGGCTGGACTATTGTAATTCATGATTATCAGGTTGTCCTAAAAGTTCCCTGAAAAGCCTTCAGTTAATTCAAAATGCTGCAGCTAGAGTACTGACAGGGACTAGAAGGAGAGAGCATATTTCACCCATATTGGCCTGTCTTCATTGGCTTCCTGTTAATTCTAGAATAGAATTTAAAATTCTTCTTCTTACTTATAATGTTTTGAATAATCAGGTCCCATCTTATCGTAGGGACGTCACAGTACCATATCACCCCAATAGAGCGCTTCGCTCTCAGACTGCAGGCTTACTTGTAGTTCCTAGGGTTTGTAAGAGTAGAATGGGAGGCAGAGCCTTCAGCTTTCAGGCTCCTCTCCTGTGGAACCAGCTCCCAATTCAGATCTGGGAGACAGACACCCTCTCTACTTTTAAGATTAGGCTTAAAACTTTCCTTTTTGCTAAAGCTTATAGTTAGGGCTGGATCAGGTGACCCTGAACCATCCCTTAGTTATGCTGCTATAGACTTAGACTGCTGGGGGGTTCCCATGATGCACTGAGTGTTTCTTTCTCTTTTTGCTCTGTATGCACCACTCTGCATTTAATCATTAGTGATTGATGTCTGCTCCCCTCCACAGCATGTCTTTTTCCTGGTTCTCTCCCTCAGCCCCAACCAGTCCCAGCAGAAGACTGCCCCTCCCTGAGCCTGGTTCTGCTGGAGGTTTCTTCCTGTTAAAAGGGAGTTTTTCCTTGCCTCTGTCGCCAAGTGCTTGCTCACAGGGGGTCGTTTTGACCGTTGGGGTTTTAACGTAATTATTGTATGGCCTTGCCTTACAATATAAAGTGCCTTGGGGCAACTGTTTGTTGTGATTTGGCGCTATATAAATAAAATTGATTTGATTTGATTTAGTTGTTTGGCAATATTTCCTTCCATTTTTTATGTGTTTACATGTTTGTGGACTGGGCACCGTTCACATTTTTGTTTGAAACAGATCCTCCACTTACTTTGCAGTTTTGTTAAGTTGTCACTCAGGTTTTTTGTTGAATCCTGGATTTTTGGTTATGCCTGGTATATGTTGCACTACTTGCAAACTTTGGTCAGTCAGTTGTTTTTTCCTTGTAGTAGTTGTTTTGTTGTTTTGTCCTCTTTTAAAAACATCCTCAGTCCTTTGCATAAGGGGTTTTCTGTACTTCAATCCATTATCACACAGTTCTACTCCCCTAATGGTCATGATAAGGCATTGCATTACCCTGACCCTCACAGCCTTTTATGTGATTGGTTTCTTTCATTTTTCAGCTCCCTCATGAAGTCAGTTTTTCCCTGAACTCAGTTCACTGTTCATTTTTCTTTCAGTTTCTTGGTCAGTTGCTTTGTTGTGGGTCTGGGGAGTTGGTCTGTAATTCGGCTTTTATGTCTTGGTTATTGGGGGGTTATGTGGGTTGTTTTTTTTTCCCTTTTGTCACTTTTTTGTTACCTCTAATTAGTCCATTCACTCGTTCCATTCATAAAACAGGTTCTTCCCTCATTGGCAGGGCCGTCAAGTTGTTTTTTTCACAGTTTTTGCAGTCCCATAGGTCTGTTGCCCTAAGGGGGTCAAGTATTCTGTTGATTCTATGTCCCACATCAGACCCAGGGGCAGCTCAAATGTTCGACTCCTGTCCCAGCCAACCTCCAGAACACTCCCCTAAATCATCCGTAGCTCGGGTGTGCCATCAGGTCTGACCCCCCGACTTGCCAGTGATGGCCAGGGGGCCTTCCTGTTCTTCCTTCAGTTCTGCTGTTTTTTCTAATGGGGTCCATAGCCGGCCTCTGGCCTTGCCTGATCATTTCGGTCTGCCTCATGGTCGTCCTCCGGATTCCTCAGTGGTCTGTTTGCCTGCCTGCTCATTCGTTCCCTGTATGGCTTTTGGTTGCCCTCCTCTATACAGTTCGCCTGGATGCTGGCCCGTGTTCCCTTTCGGTAGTGCCCTCCAGCCATTCCCCCGTCCTTGCGCCCATTGTCGGCTTGGGTCTGTGGTTCTCTGGGGACCGCCGGTGTCGGTCCGTTGGGGGGAGGTACTGTCATGATCCAGCCCTGTTGGGCACGACTGTTATTATTTTGAAGTCTTTTTTCCATGTTTGTGCTGTGAGCCTTTTGTATTTCTTAATCATGCCCTGTATCATAGTCATGCTTCAGCTGGTCGTGTTTCTTGTTCTTGTCAGGTTTTCATGTTCATGTTATCATTGGTTTTGTTTCTGTCAGTCCTCCTCGTATTTGTTCACTCTTGGTTCCTTAAGTAGCTGTAGTTTAGTTCTGTTGATCACATTGTGTGTATTATGCTTTGATCACAGTTTTTGGTTGTTATTTACGTGCAAGTGTTTCCTGTCTGGTTATGTTCCTTTAGTTACATTATTTATTGCACTCTGTTTATAATTTATTTTGTGTTGCTTTATTATGCTTTAATCACTGGTTTTGGTTAATATTTATCTTCATTGTTTTCATCCAGTTGTGTCCCAATTGTATGTATTGCATTTTCTGTTTATGATTTATTTTGTTGTTTGGTCACTGGTTTTAGTTTGTTTATTTTTTGCTCATCAGTTGTTGCTTGTATTCTTATACTTTAATGTGGGTCAGTCTGGTTAATATATTATTCGGTTTAGCTTTGTTCATAGTTCAATGTTTCCTTCATGCCTGTCTAAGTATGTTCCCACTCCATATCACTGCACCAGCCATTGTGTTTATGTCTCACACTTTGTTTCTGTCTGCTTTGTATTTTCTTTCACTCCCGCTCTTGCACTTGCTCACATGCCTTAGTTACTTTCATCACTCCACTGTGTTTTCCTGCCTTCACTCTCTTGCACTTACCTTTGTCTTCCCTGGTCACGCCCCCTTCCAGAACCTTCACTGACACCTGTGTCTTGTTCCACTAATTACATCACCAGTTATTTAAGCCCTCACAGTCTCACAGTCTCTTGCTCGATTGTTGAATGTACTTCACTTTCCAGCTATCACGTCTCGTCTTGATCAACCTGTCGGCATCTGACCTTGTTTTGCCCTTGATCTTGTACTTGTCTTTGCCTCTGATTACCTCCACGCTGTGTTTTTTGACCACAGCCTGTTTTTTTGGACCAAGCCTCAGCCTCATGTCTGTCTGTACCTTTGCCGTTGCTGCTGGACCACCTGTGTGCCGAATCCCTGCCTGTCTCAACAATTCAGCCTGATTCTAATCACATCTGTTGTGAGAGTTTGCACTTGTGTCCACCTGATTTGTGCCACGCCTTGACAGGTCAAAGCAGTTTCAGTCTTTTGTTCATAGTAATGAGTCATTCACGTTGTCAGGGGAGTCATCGGGAGAGGCATCAGTCCCATCATTAGGAGGGACAGCTGCTCTGTCATTAGGAGGATGCTAAGTAGAGCACAATAGGTGCTAATTAGAGCAACTGTTAGTCACTAGCCAATAGCAGTCTGCCTCTCGGTAGGAGGGGTCTGGTTAGGTTTAAAACTCCAGCTTTTGCTGGCTTCTGTTATCCTTCTCTACAAGAGTGTAGACAGAAGTCAGACTACCAGAGCAAGAAATTTAGCTGAGGAAGCTTCTGCGATTAGAAGCGAAATGTCCTTGCATCAAGCAACCCAGTCCAGTCGAAGATTCAAGCTTCTCTACTGTGGAAACCACCTGGACAACTGACAGCCTTCACAGAAAAAAAAACATGTTTAGAAAGATGAGTACGTCTCTTCTCATTCAAATCAAAAGTGTTTGAGAACACAACATAAATATCTTCTAATGATAAGGACGCCATCTTGGATTCAATGACAATTACATATTTTTATGACAAAGCTTGTCTATTGTTCCCCACCTGAATGACTAAAGTATACAGAATAGTTAAGGGGCACCTTATGAACTGTATGTCCTTTTCTCCATCTGTGCAATCATTTGTCAATATATTGCCAAGGCCATCGGGACCAAAATAAATTTGGCACAGAAGTAGTCCCGGGGGGGATTAGCATAGCAACAGTGACCTGATTTGCATGTTAATTAGGTTACAAGGTTAGTGAGAGCAAAATCACATTTTGTTCCATAGAGAATATATTTGAGACACCCCAAATTTTTAACACAATCTACAATTGAGTTCAATGCACCTGCTAAGTTCCATGTGACCTTATAATTTTGGTTATGTGGTCATCCAGTGCAGAGTTTTGCAGTTCATAGCTTCTTATTTTGTACCTGTTATTAGGCTGGAGACCAACAAAGGCAGGACGAGCATTTGAAGCATTCGCATTAACAGCTCTCCGGGGAAAGAGAAGTACTTCACTTCCCGATAGGACATTTTATAGGGGCGAAGTGTGAAACCCACAATAATGCCTGCAAAACAAAAAGCTTGTCATGTATGTGTGAAATGACACAATTCTGAGATACTTGCACATTTATCCTCAAAACACAGTTACCTGCAATGACTGCTCCCACTGTGAAGAGCACAAAGGAATTCTTCTTCAGGAAGGCCCTAATATCCTCTTTGGAGATCTCCTCCACTTTCCTCTTGGCCTTCATGGTACGTATGTGAATGCCTTCCCGGATGCGCTGCATACTGCTGAAAAAGTATTGTACATTACTACAAGTGGGAGGACACAGTATACACACATACAGCCTGCAGTAATTACTGGTGCCCAGGAGGTTCAACCACATCTCTCTTTTGCTTTGTCCAGAGACGCTACTGTCACCACACACATTACGCACTGTGCATAGGGCACGGAGTGCTGGAGAAGGCACCAAAAGAGTCAAATGAATTATCATTATATTCATAATAACTCGGGCAGCATGATTAATCACATCACAATAAAACCTGTGTCATGAAATTATCTCAAAATGCTGTGATTAAAAATTAAATAAAGATGTTCTTCACACAGTGTGTGGTGTGCATGCAGTGCCCCTGTCCTGATTTCATAAGGTTTGAACCCAGAAAAAGGAGACAATTTGTCTTACAGTTATTATTTCTTTTTCTATATATATGATTTTATGTGCAACCTGAACAGGTTGCACATAAAATCTGTTGGAATCTCTGTTGGAATATCACAGTTGACTTTTGGTCTATCATATGAAAGTTGTCATGACAATACGGTAAACAGTGGCAACGTCGGAAAACTCAAATAACATGATCTGAAGTCCACACAACTCAGCAGAAAAGATTTGGTATTGACGGCGACATTAAACAAGAGTGAGAGACATGGTTGAGGAGGTTCGAGAGTGAATGATGTTCATGAGATGGAGAACAGAAGAAACATTCATCAGAGATATGAACTGTTGTCCGACTGTTTAACAGCAGTGGGGCTGCTGGTCCTCCTAAAGCTGGGCTTACACTGTGCGACTTTTGGCCCTTTTTCAGCTGATTTTTCACTTGTGCGAGAATTTTTTGTATCGCGCCAAGTTTCAGCTTAATCGCACGTCCTGCATCATGTAGTACACATGGAGTAACGAGCTGCATTTAACCTCACACAGCCACCTCCGATCAGCAATCGTATGGTCGGATGAAAATCAAACCTGTTTGATATTCTGGTCGGCCGTCATGAGGGTATCCCGCTACTGAAGAGCTACAAGCGTTACTCGCACTGTGCAAACACCGGAGAGAGCATAAACAATGATCATCTCTTTGGGAGAACAGCTTCTGTTTCTTTTTTCCCCATTATTCTTCAACTGATTTAAAGTCTTGTATTTTTTTTTAACTTTGATGTCTCCCATCAAGAGTTTTTTGTAAAAATAAGAAATGTAAACAAAGTTAGAAAAAAAAAGAAAAAGAAAAAAAAGCTTCTGTTTACATTTTGCTTCTGGAAACACGAGTCCGACGTGTGGTTTTTGAACATACAATGTGAGCAGTCAGATCACATCAGAGCACCAGGCCGTACAGTGTGAGAACATTAATCGTGCGCTCTGAACTTTTACACCCTGCGGTTTTGTCACACAGTTTGAGCTGCAGCCGAGTACAATGATTGAAAATATCATACAGTGTCTGCCCAGCTTAAGAGAGGAAGCTCACTGTCGGCTTATACAGTAGTGTTCAGATTAATAGTAGTGCTATGTGACTAAAAAGACTGATCCAGGTTTTGAGTATATTTCTTATTGTTACATGGGAAACAAGGTACCAGTAGATTCTCACAAATTCTCACAAGACTAAGCATTCATGATATGCACACTCTTAAGGCTATGAAATTGGGCTATTAGTTAAAAAAGTAGAAAAGGGGGTGTTCACAATAATAGTAGCATCTGCTGTTGACGCTACAAACTCAAAACTATTATGTTCAAACTGCTTTTTTAGCAATCCTGTGAATCACTAAACTAGTATTTAGTTGTACAACCAGTTTTTCATGATTTCTTCACATCTGCGAGGCATTAATTTTGTTGGTTTGGAACCAAGATTTTGCTGGTTTACTAGTGTGCTTGGGGTCATTGTCTTGTTAAAACACCCATTTCAAGGGCATGTCCTCTTCAGCATAAGGCAACATGACCTCTTCAAGTATTTTGACATATCCAAACTGATCCATGATACCTGGTATGTGATATATAGGCCCAACACCATAGTAGGAGAAACATGCCCATATCATGATGCTTGCACCACCATACTTCACTGTCTTCACTGTGAACTGTGGCTTGAATTCAGAGTTTGGGGGTCGTCTCACAAACTGTCTGCGGCCCTTGGACCCAAAAAGAACAATTTTACTGTCATCAGTCCACAAAATATTCCTCCATTTCTCTTTAGGCCAGTTGATGTGTTCTTTGGCAAATTGTAACCTTTTCTGCACACGTCTTTTATTTCAGGGGATTCTTGCACATAAATTAGCTTCACACAGGCGTCTTCTAACTGTCATAGCACTTACAGGTAACTCCAGACTGTCTTTGATCATCCTGGAGCTGATCAATGGGTGAGCCTTTGCCATTCTGGTTATTCTTCTGTCCATTTTGATGGTTGTTTTCTGTTTTCTTCCACGCATCTCTGTTTTTTTTTTTGTTTTGTTTTGTTTTGTTTTTTTTCCATTTTAAAGCATTGGAGGTCATTGTAGATGAACAGCCTATAATTTTTTGCACTTGCGTATAAGTTTTCCCCTCTCCAATCAACTTTTTAATCAAATTACGCTGTTCTTCTGAACAATGTCTTGAACGTCCCATTTTCCTCAGGCTTTCAAAGAGAAAAGCATGTTCAACAGGTGCTGGCTTCATCCTTAAATAGGGGACACCTGATTCAAACCTGTTTGTTCCACAAAATTGACAAACTCACTGACTGAATGCCACACTACTATTATTGTGAACACCCCCTTTTCTACTTTTTTTTACTAACAGCCCAATCTCATAGCCTTAAGAGTTTGCATATCATGAATGCTTGGTCTTGTTGGATTTGTGAGAATCTACTGAATCTACTGGTACCTTGTTTCCCATGTAATGTGAAATATACTCAAAACCTGGATTAATCTTTTTAGTCACATAGCACTGAACACTACTGTATCATAAAATTTGTAAATTTATTTATATGTAAATTCTGCCCTGTGGTCTTTTTCAAGAAAATGGTCTGTGACTCAATCTACCTGTGCACCTAAAACAGGTGATCTCAATATTTAGCTCATCCATCTGCCTGAACTAATTACAATCAGCTGGTTTATTAGGACGATGGAACAAATTTTACTTTCTGAAGCCGGCGTTTTACACCTCTGCCAAGTAGACATCTTTTCCGGGGAGTTGACCAGTGTCCTCTCAGTGGCACATGGACTCACATGTTCATTGCTCTTTTCATGCCTTTTATATGCCGGTCAGTTTGACAGATCCCCAAACCCATATTTGGCCAGACAAGACATCCCTGAGATGGTTTCATTAAGAGGCCAATAGTACATTTTCTTTGTCACAGCACTTCCAGTCAGCCAGCTCACTTTGTCATCATAACAACCGAGCTGAACAGACCTGTTACTTTTTCCACCATATCTTAGGTGTTGATTTGCCCTGCTGATTAATTCTGTTTCTCCTTGTGAAGAAAACTCTCAAATGATTTTGACAAAATCAAGTCACAATATCAGCATTGTCTGCCATCGCATGTGATCCTTGTTAGCTGCCTAGTTTGCTCCGACCTAACCAACATTATGAATGATTGACTGAACAAACTAATGAAATGATATTAAACTCGAAAAACGAAATGTTGAAATTATTGTATCAGATGAGTGGTTTGTTATAACAATAACAGACTGAGACGAACTCAATTTAGTGGCTGCTCACGTACCCCCAAACACTGAATGACACAGAGACCACGCCCCTTTATCATTAAATTGTACGCATGCTGATGGAAGGCAATGAGCTGTACTAACACTCACACTCATGGTGTGGCAAAACAAACACCTCAGGTTACAACGGTAACTCAGAAGAACAGTAACAGCAATGAACGTAAACCACATCACATGCAAGAAACGGCATTAACTGGTAGTTTTATCAGTAAACATGCTAAGCAGTGCATGCTGGGAAAATCCCAATATCCGCTACCACAACACAATACATTATGTTAAACTGAAACAAGGAAATACTATGAGTGTGTTTTATTTACAGTGTAAGAAATGAACATGGGAATTGGTCAAGAAATTTTGTCAAGCAAACGCCAAGAAATGGGTTGCAGTTTGTCTTAAGACTTCACTTGCAAAATCTGCAATGGGACTGAGCTCCCGATGATTAAGTGACAGTGTAGATCTCAAAATGCTGTAGCTGTGAATCCAAACGGGATTCAGCCTTTCAACTTATCCTCCAATCATCATGCGGAAGCTCAGAGTCCAGGCCCCACCCACAGCTCCATTCACCTCCAGAATGGGACAAAATCGTGGCATTTATCCAATGGCCATCGAGTTTTGAGGCAATGAAAAAAAATTGTTTCAAGCAGTCGCATTGAGGTGAACAGACGCACGACTTCTACGGGCAAATGAATTGAACATAGACAGCATGAGAAAACAATTTTTTGAAATCTATGACATTGACGCTACGGGAAAGTATGGTAAGTTAACAAAATCGAGTCAGTCAAATTGTGATAAAGAGTTTGTTCAGAATCATCTACTTAAGATGAACATGTTCATTTCTAGCATTTGTAGTCAATAAAATGTTACACAACTGTACATATTTTGGCCTTTATTTTTTGATGATGGATGGATGGATGGATGGATGGATGGATGGATGGATGGATGGATGGATGGATGGATGGATGGATGGATGGATGGATGGATGGATGGATGGATGGATGGATGGATGGATGGATGGATGGATGGATGGATAGCTTTATTATCATTGTCATTACAAGTGCAACAACAATGAGATTACATCCACACTCACATTTCCACAGACAAACAGCAATTAATCCACAACTAGAAGCACTCAGAGAGTGCAAACCTCCGCCAAGGCCATGGGGTCACTGACGCCATAACATCTACACACCGTGGAATCACTGAACCTAAAAAAGTCTAACAATGATGTTTGCTCAGTAGTAAAAAAAAGTTTCATCTGCTGTGACTGGATAGCATGTATCCTTAGCGCTTGACATCAGTTTATTGCAACTTGCACTTTTCCCAGAAGCTACTGTCATCTGAGCACTGATATTGATATTGCCTGTGCTTATAGACAAAAACAAATAAGAGACAAAATTCAATTTATTATTCAACTAAACTGCAAATATATGAATTTTTTTTAACATTTATGAAACACTTCTCTAAATAAATAACAATAAATTCTGAAATAGAACTATTTTTTAAGTGTTGCATGTGCTACACAAGGCCATAGGGTCACTGACCCTAAAGAGATTCCCTCCTTGGCACAGTGATCTATTCAACAATTCAGTGTTACAACCAAAACTATGATACATACACTTTTCTTTCCTTTATATTTGACATCCTTGACCATGAAAACATACCACTAGAACTTGGAATCACTTTTATGTCTTTATTAGTTCAAAAGTTATTGTATAAAAACAATTTTTCGGTAATTCTGGTTTTCTTCTGGATCTAGCTCCATAACATTTGAAGCTACATCAAATCGGACGACACCTTAATGAATCAGTACAGATTCAGCTACAATTTGGTGTTAGTTGTGCATCTCTAGCTTCATTTGTCACCTCACACTGACACATTTTGTATTTTCCCTATATTTTTGCATATTCTGGATCACCAGATCTGGAATCCGGATCCGATCATCACCAAACTTTGTTGTTTGATAGAACATTTGACTATGTTACACCCTAATTTTTTTCAAGCCTTTATGCCTTGTTTTTGTGGAGTTAGAAACAAGAATGTCAAAATTCCCGCTATCCTGCAATGGTGAAGAATCCTTTACAAAATTCCTGGATCTGGATCGTGATCCGGATCACCACTAAAATTTAATCACTTGTTCCTCTTGTCATTTCCAACCAATCCACAAAATTTTATCAAAATCCGTTCAAAACTTTTTGAGTTATCCTTCTTACAAACAGACAGACAGACAAACAAACAAACAAACTCGACCGAAAACATAACCTCCTTGGCGGAGGCGTAATAATGGCACACATCAGAATTAAGACAACATATATACATTTGACATTGTTTATGTGCATAAACTTGAAATCCTGTGTTATTTATGGCTCCCCAAGTGTAATTTACAGGTGTTTAAAATCGATTTTAAAATTTTGATTCACTGTGCCCCAGACACTAATTCATGGGGCACAGTGAATCAACTTAAGAATACGATGAAGAAACACATGATTATAAAGATTTCTTCAAAATTATTAAATATATGTTGATGCATGTACAAACTATAATCCAGCAAACCAGCTATGTAATGTGTGTGTCTTATATATAAGTCCTTTAGAAACTATTATAAATATAACTGTCATAATTTCCGTTCAAATGTGAAAACAGTTGTTTATATACACAAATTATAGAAATAATCCATGGAAAAATAAATGTATAAGCTTCAACAAGTAATATTTGTCATCCACTTGATACTGGGGCTTAGTAAATCACTTTCTAGACTGATTCACTGTGCCCGTGCACGTGACACACACGAGTCATGTTATCAAACAGCTGATAGTCTGGAGAAGACATAATACATGCTTCTCAGTTGGACGGGGTAGTCTTCTAACTAATAACACTTTTTTGGGCCACCTTTCCTCTGTTGTGAGAAATAAATACAAAGACAATGACATCCACAAAATTTACTTTTGATAGGAAAAAACTGACTTCACTTGCCACTTAGTTTTACCGTTAATGTATCCAAAAACAAAACACTAATTTATAAGGGGAATGTCTTTATGCATAAAAATTTGTCATAACTCCTGCAAATATATATATGTAGTTTTGCAGATATAGCTACTGATTCACTGTGCCCCGTGATTCACCGTGCCCCAGTTTCCCCTATATAAAAAAACTCAAATAACACGGTCACAAACACTCAAGGTTGTGTGTGTTGGTGACCATATTGTTTGAGTTTTGAAACCTGCAGGAAGGAAATAATTGATCAAAAACAGACTTCAGTCTTCTGTTTCTCTCAAAAAGAGGTTTGCCCAATGTGAGGCCCGTGGGTCACGTTTAGTCCACACTCCCTTTGTTTTAGCCCACCATTCTCTGCAAATTAATGAATTACTTATGCATATTAAACAATAGTGTATTTATTATTTTGAAATATAGATATTAGATTTTGAATGTTATTTGTTGACAAAACATTGACATAAATAAAAATTAATGGAAACATTTTCTTTTGGTCCGTGGCCCTACATCAAGATTAAATTCTGACTTTTTCATTTTTGATCTTTGAGGTGCCCAAAGAATTTTGGTGGCTCTGCACTCAGCATGCATGTTTTTACTCATATTATCATATTAACTCATATTTATCTTAAAATAAACTTGTCAGTGTCTTTCATTTCCAAAACGTCTGCTTGATTGTAATTGTACTAACGAGATCTGATTCCTAAAATGAGATTGGCTTAGGCATGTTTAAACTGACTTTATGTCCAGTCATCTCAGAATCTCTTATGAAACAGATAGTATTACTATGATTGTGACCTGAGTCTCTGATCTATGGAATGAAAATAAATGAGATCAACATTAACAAAGATGACAGCAACATGAAAGCAAAGTGACTGGAAAATAAAATCTTAGGTTATCTCACGTACCTGCTCAGACAGCCTCCACTCTGTGGTTCGGTTATCAGTGCACGGTCTCAGTGCTGCAGGCTGATGAGATGTGCCCCTGAAACTGGTGCCAAAGAACTGTTGTGGCACCTGAAGCAGCGCTCCCTCACTCCGACTGAACAAAGTGGGAGGAGAGAGGGAGGAGGACAACAGTGCTCCCTTAGCCCTGTAACACACTTTCAGATGAAGCTCAGGTGTATAGAGGCTCTGCACTATATACCATGAAAAGCTTTCCTTTTTTATTTCACTAAGTGAAAATTGTATATATTCTAGACTGATTACATAAAAACTAAAATGTTTCAAGCATTGACAATTTTTTTTTTTTTTTTTTTTGGAAAATTATGGCCTACAGCTCCAAAGTTAAGAAAAACATACATCAAAATATTAGAATATTTCATAAGATCAATTAATAAAAAAGGATTTATAACACAAACACGTCACATTTCTGAAACATATGTCAATTTCTGCACTCAATATTTGGTTTGGGCTCCTTTTGTTGAAGTTCCACATGAGTGCGGCGTGTGATGGAGGTAATCAGCCTGTGGCACTGCTGAGGTGTGAAGGAAGCCTGCGTTGCTTTGACAGCTCATCTGGATTGTTGGGTCTGGTGTCTCTCATGTTCCTCGTGACAGTAGTAAGCCCCTTCGGCTGCTCCCTTGTTTGCACTCGGGATCGCCGGATGCCCTTCCTGACGCAACTCCACATTACATGGAGAAATGTGGCAGGGGTGGGATTTGAACTGGGAACCTTCTGAACTGAAACCAAGCGCATTAACCACTTGGCCACCACCCCTGCATATGTTCCTCTTGACAATACCTCTAGAAAATCTATGAGGTATTGTTTAGTACACTAATGTAGTGTACTGCCAATTACAGGGGCATCACACTGCTCAGCCTCCCTGGTAAAGTCTACTCAAGGTTTTCTGTGTAGGCTGTCAGTTGTCCAGGTGGTTTCCATAGTAGAGAAGCTTCAATCTTCGACTGGACTGGGTTGCTTGACGCGAGGACGTTTCGCTTCAAATCGCAGAAGCATCCTCAGCTAAAATTCGTTCTCTGGTAGTCTGACTTCTGTCTGACCCTTGTAGAGAAGAACAAACAGAAGCCACAAAAGCTGAAGTTTTAAACCTAACCAGACCCCTCCTACCAAGAGGCAGACTGCTATTGGCAAGTGACTAAACAATTGCTTTAATTAGCAGCTACTGTGCTCTTGTTAGCACCCTCCTAATGACAGGGTAGCTGTCCCTCCTAATGATGGGACTGACGCCTCTCCCGATGACGTGAATGACTCATTACCATGAACAAAAGACCGAAACTGCTTTGATCTGAGTAACCCATTGTAAACAGGGGACAAAGCGTGTCTCAGACCCCCTCCCCGGTTAATGCTAGGTTTCAAATGTTTCACATAGAAGGCCTCCTTCACCCCTCTCTCAAACCATTTCTTTTCTCTGGCTAAGATTTTAACTTCCTTGTCCTCAAACGTGTGGTTAGTGTCTTTAAGGTGGAGATGAACTGCAGACTGAGGTCAACTGGCGCCGTCTCTGCGGTGCTGGTATAGCCTTTTGTGTAACGGTTGCTTAGTCTCACCTATGTAGTGTTTGTTGCAGTTTTCCTGACACCTGATAGAATACACTACATTGCTCTGTTTGTAACTAGGGATCCTGTCCTTAGTGTGAACTAAGTTCTGTCTCAAGGTGTTAACAGGTTTAAAGTAAACTGGGATTTTGTGCTGTCCACAGAGGATCTACTAACAGAGGAGAAACTACAGAGGATCTTCAGACAGCACAAAATCCCAGTTTAAGCTTCTGCGATTTGAAGCAAAACGTCCTTGCATCAAGCAACCCAGTCCAGTCGAAGATTGAAGCTTCTCTACTTCTACTTAAGGGTGCTTGAAAGGAGGGTTCAGCCAATAGTCAAACCTATGATTGAAGAGGAACAATGCAAGTTCCGTCCTGGCTGTGGAACACTTATTCTGCAGCTGAGGAGTTTACCTGAGATGATGTCATTTAAGTCATCGATTTATTGTGACAATTAGTTAAATGAGTGCAGAGGTGACAACAGTCCCAAAAATATTCACAATCCCAGTGAAGACAAAAACTCAGGGGAATGCATGGAGAACTAACAAAACTGAACAACATCTACACCAGGGAACACATACACACTGAGTCAAGAATAAATCAGAGTGAGGACGAGGATAAGGTACAAACCTAGACACTGGTGCAGAACTTGATGGAGATATTCACAGTGAACTGGCAACAGTAGATAAACAAGGAAGTGCTTAAATAACGAAGGCTGAATTGACAACAGGTGTGTGACAAACAAGGAAGCGGAACTAAAAATCTCACATGAATGAAGAGAGCCCAGGGAGATAAAAAACTGAACAGACAATTACTGGTAACAGAACTATAATATGGAAAAAAAAAAAAGGATGAGCCAGAATGAAAATGCAATAACCAACCAAAACCACAGAAGATGAGAAATAAAAACATGGAAACAAATGACAACCACAGAGGTGAACGAAATGCAAACCAATACGAAAACTAAGAAAGAAAGATCAAGGTGAACAAACATAAACAACAATGACAACAAAAATGTAATCAAAACCAAAACCCACAATACAACAGAACAAAGATATGGAACAAAGAATAAACTGTGTGCATGAGAAACAGGTGGACGAAAAACGATTGACTGACGCAAAAACCAAAACAGAAGATCAGCATATGGCAGGGATTGGACACACACAAGACACAGAGAACGGATGGAGGCAACGTGCATGGCACACACACACAGTGCCTACAGGGCAGTGATTTTCAACCTTTTTTGAGCCGCGGCACCCTTTTTATATTTACAAAATCCTGCGGCACACCACCAACCAAAATAATATTATAATGCTATTACCTCTGGTTTTGCGCAAAACCCAATTATCGCAATAGAAATTCGATACAGAAAACACCGTATTTCGAAAATCCTCAAGCATTTTGCACTCTGATCTCAAGTAGGGCTGTCAGATTAGGAATTTCTGGAGACGATTAATTGTCAGACAAATAATTGCGATTGACGAATATATTGTCTATTTTTTTTTCCCCCTTCTTTATATTCTACTATTGTAGTATAATTACACAACTCTGGAAGAACGTTTGGCTTCTGTGAGTGGAGAAACTGGGAATGGTGCAACATTTTTATTTTTATCTTCATTTTACATACAGTCCCAACTTTTTCTGATTTGTGGTTGTTTCTGTTGCATTTCTGAAATTGTTTCTCCTCATCAGTCACGTTTTGTGCTTAAACACTACATTAAGCTCAAGACTGAACAAATAAATACCTTTGGAAAATAACAGCTGTTAAAGTTCAGAGTTCTCACCTGCTTTTTGTGATCTGTGCGTCTGAACATTTTTTTTTTTTTTTTTTTTTGTGGCTCAGTTCATTCATACGAGGGCTGTCAATAAAGTTACGGTCCTTTTTATTTTTTTCAAAAACTATATGGATTTCATTCATATGTTTTTACGTCAGACATGCTTGAACCCTCGTGCGCATGCGTGAGTTTTTCCACGCCTGTCGGTGACGTCATTCGCCTGTGAGCACTCCTTGTGGGAGGAGTCGTCCAGCCCCTCGTCGGAATTCCTTTGTCTGAGAAGTTGCTGAGAGACTGGCGCGTTGAAACATTTTCTTTTGGTCCGTGGCCCTACATCAAGATTAAATTCTGACTTTTTCATTTTTGATCTTTGAGGTGCCCAAAGAATTTTGGTGGCTCTGCACTCAGCATGCATGTTTTTGAACTCATATTTATCTTAAAATAAACTTGTCAGTGTCTTTCATTTCCAAAACGTCTGCTTGATTGTAATTGTACTAACGAGATCTGATTCCTAAAATGAGATTGGCTTAGGCATGTTTAAACTGACTTTATGTCCAGTCATCTCAGAATCTCTTATGAAACAGATAGTATTACTATGATTGTGACCTGAGTCTCTGATCTATGGAATGGAAATAAATGAGATCAACATTAACAAAGATGACAGCAACATGAAAGCAAAGTGACTGGAAAATAAAATCTTAGGTTTTTTCTAAACCTGTGAGACACATCGAAGTGGACACGGTTCGAAAAATTAAGCTGGTTTTCAGTGAAAATTTTAACGGCTGATGAGAGATTTTGAGGTGATTCTGTCGCTTTAAGGACTTTTCACGGTGCGAGACGTCGTGCAGCGCTCTCAGGCGGCGTCATCAGCCTGTTCAAGCTGAAAACCTCCACATTTCAGGCTCTATTGATCCAGGACGTCGTGAGAGAACAGAGAAGTTTCAGAAGAAGTCGGTTTCAGCATTTTATCCGGATATTCCACTGTTAAAGGAGATTTTTTTTAATGAAAGACGTGCGGACGGGTCCGCGCGTCGGGACGCAGCCGCCGCAACGCTCCGCCACAGGAAAAACACCTCTGTTGGAAGCCTTAAGGACAAGTTGGAACATGTCCTGCCTGTTAAACAATTTCTCATATACTCACTCCACTGAAAGCCATCAAAAGCCGCCTGGATTTTACAAATGGTTATCAACACGGAGGTGTTTTTCCTGTGCCGCCGCACCGCGTCGGCTGCGTCCCGACGCGCGGACCCGTCCGCACGTCTTTCATTAAAAAAATCTCCTTTAACAGTGGAATATCCGGATAAAATGCTGAAACCGACTTCTTCTGAAACTTCTCTGTTCTGTCACGACGTCCTGGATCAATAGAGCCTGAAATGTGGAGGTTTTCAGCTTGAACAGGCTGATGATGGCGTCTGAGAGCGCTGAGCGACGTCTCGCACCGTGAAAAGTCCTTAAAGCGACAGAATCACCTCAAAATCTCTCATCAGCCGTTAAAATTTTCACTGAAAACCAGCTTAATTTTTCGAACCGTGTTCACTTCGATGTGTCTCACAGGTTTAGAAAAAAGTTTGATCAAACAAAGCGCCAGTCTCTCAGCAGCTTCTCAGACAAAGGAATTCCGACGAGGGGCTGGACGACTCCTCCCACAAGGAGTGCTCACAGGCGAATGACGTCACCGACAGGCGTGGAAAAACTCACGCATGCGCACGAGGGTTCAAGCATGTCTGACGTAAAAACATATGAATGAAATCCATATAGTTTTTGAAAAAAATAAAAAGGACCGTAACTTTATTGACAGCCCTCGTATATTCTCATTTTTTAAAGATATTTGACCATTTATTTCATCTCATGATCTCATAAATTCAGCATACGACCAGGACAGTAACGGCAGAATCACACCTTTAGAGAAAGTTCAGAGAGAAGTAAAGGCAGCTTCATGTTTCCGGTTTGTTAACGTTCACTCGGGTTTACAATCCTCTCTCTGCTCCGTGCTCGCTGCGCACTGAACGTGTCGCGCCTGCATTCAGTCTGCAGCCTGTTAACTCCGCGCGCGCGCACACACAGGCACTGACACACACACCGACAGCTCCACATTTTAGACGGCTTTTGAAGGAGACGGCACTGTTTTAATCGGCCGTCAGCCTCCTTGTTATTGTCCCGCCTTAAGATGAGAGCGAGGCTGCAGCACGTTTGACATCAGATTCTGAGTCGTTTTATGCTTTGTGGATAAAATAAATAATTCACGGTAATCGCGAATATGAAAAATACCCACGGCACCCCTGACGATCGATCACGGCACCCTAGGGTGCCGCGGCACCCCGGTTGAGAATCACTGCTACAGGGAGACAGGTGCGCACAGCGGACCAGGAAAGACACACGCGTGCGCACACACAGGAGGCACGAGATGAAAACGTTCCCAAACGCTTATTGAGTGTTGTTAGAAGGAAAGGTGATGTAACACAGTGGTAAACATACCACTGTCCCAGCTTTTTTGAAACGTGTTGCAGGCATCCATTTCAAAATGAGCAAATATTTGCACAAAAACAATAAAGTTTATTAGTTTGAACATTAAATATCTTGTCTTTGTGGTGTATTCAATTGAATATAGGTTGAAGAGGATTTGCAGCTGTATTAAATCTCCAGAAAGACTCACCTCAGATATAGCCAACTCCATCACTTCTGCTTGGTCAAGTAACTTCAGAAATGACATGGTTTTGATTCTGGATCAAGGCTGTGATGTGCAGCTCTGTGGCCTGTGCATCTCACTGTGCTCTAAGGGTGGCTGCACCATCTTGTGGGGTTGGATGTAACTGCAACTCATGTATGTGTCCTGACTGTATACTGGGAGCTGAAACTTGGAAATTATTATAAAATACTGTAGGGGGTTGATTGAGAATATAAAGGGTTAAAGGTGTTCTCTTTGAAGGTGTGTGTGTGTGTGTGTGTGTGTGTGTGTGTGTGTGTGTGTGTGTGTGTGTGTGTGTGTGTGTGTGTGTGTGTGTGTGTGTGTGTGTGTGTGTGTGTGTGTGTGTGTGTGTGTGTGTGTGTTGCACATACACAGATTGTTTCCAGCATAGAGTGACACCCAGTTTTAATGGATACAAATTGTCACTTGGGACGTGTTACAGTTCAGAGTAATTCCACAGAGCAGACAACACGAAAGCCTGTTATAATTAGCTGAAAGAACTGGAGCTTCGGCTGTAATGAGTGACCTCCCTGATGAAGTCAAACAGAATTACTTTGGAACACCCCTAAAATCAGGTCACTGAGCCTCTTACAAACCAATGATGAATGAAATGTTTCTGTATTTGTGATTTAAGAAAGTGGTGAGTTTTAGAATCTGGTCAGCCCCTTGAGTTCAGCTTACTGTCTGCGACCTACAACCAGAGCTGTTTTATGGCTGCTGAGGAGCCCTTGGGCAGTGCTGGTGTTCTGTCGAGATGAGCTCCCTATCGCGTTTCCCTTTCATTCAACATCATCCCATGCCTGTTGTGTGGGCCGCCAGAAGAGGAGGTACTGCTGGCCCACCACCAGAGGGCGCCCTGCCTGAAGTGCGGGCTTCAGGTACGAGAGGGCGCTGCCGCCACGGACACAGCCGGGAGTGACAGCTGTCACTCATTATTTCCTGACAGCTGTCACACATTCATGCTTCATCATCTCACTCCATAAAACCCAGACGTCATCTCCACCTCATCGCCGAGATATCGTACTTCTATGGAGGTAACCTTCTCAGCCTGCAGATTCAGATAAGTGGTTACACAGACGCTGCACGAGTGTGTGGTAGAGGTGGAGGTGGCATTCCCACCGTTGTTGTTACGGGGTGTACACACACCCACACTTGACTGTCTTTGCTCTTCGCCAGCAGTACCAGATCCGACAGTCGGGGACGGTGATCACCTAGGAATTCGGGACTTGGCGGCTCCAGTATTCACCAGGTTCGGTGGCGGCGGAAATCGTGTGGTTCCGGCTCTTCTCAGGACAGACGTCTTCTATCCTCGAGCCTGCCCACACGTCACCTTTGTGGATTGACTGTTATCAGATTCTGAGATTGTCTGTATATTCGTTGTGCACCTTCACAACATTAAATTGTTACTTTTTGGCTCATCTATTGACCGTTCATTTGCGCCCCCCTGTTGTGGGTCCGTGTCACTACACTTTCACAACAGGATATCTCGGCCAGCGTCATGGATCCCGAGGGGCGTCACCCATCTGTTGGACAGCCAATGGAAGAGCAGGGTGCACAGGCATCTGCAGGAGGCGTGCTCGGTGAGTTGCAGCAAATCCTCACCGCCTTACCGCTCAGCTGGATTTGATGTCCGAGCAAAACGTCATCCTTAATCGCAGGATGGAGGCTCTCACCGCACAGGTGGAAGCGCGCGATCAGAGCGCTGCTGCGGCTCCTCCTCCTGCCGACCCAGTGCCGGATATTAACATTCCACTGGTCGTTCAACGAACCCCCCCACCATCCCCTGAAGCATACATAAGTCCCCCAGAGCCGTACGGGGGTTGTGTGGAGACGTGCGCGGACTTTCTGATGCGGTGTTCGCTCGTCTTTGCACAACGACCCGTGATGTACGCGTCTGACGCCAGCAAGGTGGCTTATGTTATTAACTTGCTTTGAGGTAAGGCACGCACCTGGGCTACGGCGCTCTGGGAACAGAACTCACGGTTGTTATCAGCATACACTGGGTTTGTGAGGGAGTTCAGAACAGTGTTTGATCACCCTAACAGAGGAGAGACCGCTTCAACAGTGCTGCTGTCAATGCGACAGGGGCGCCGGTGCGCAGCCGAATATGCAGTCGACTTCCGCATCGCGGCTGCGAGGTCCGGCTGGAATAACGTTGCGCTCCGCGCCGCCTTCATAAGCGGACTGTCATCGGTGCTGAAGGAGCATCTGGTAGCTAAGGAAGAACCGCGGGATTTAGATGGGCTTATCGATCTCGTTATACGGTTAGACAATCGGTTGGAGGAACTCCGTCGGGAGCGAGGCGAAGGACGTGGCCGGGTACGCGCCGTCCCTCTCCCTTCCGGGTTCGAAAAGATTCCGCCCTCCCCACGCTCCACAGCCGCAGCGCTCCGTGGGGCAACAGCTCCCCCTGCTGACGTTGCTAGGGACAGGGCCAAAATGAGAACAGATGACAGAATGAGGAGGCTGGTCCGCGGGGAGTGTTTTCTCTGCAGCTCAAAAGAGCACATACAGAAAAACTGCCCCAAACGGCCACAACGACAACAACCGCCCTTAGAGACTGGGCTAAGGGGGGGTCATAACATTCACGTGGGACACATACATATTGCCACACGACTCCCAGTTACAATCCTGAGCGGCGATTTAACCCTTCAAGCCCCAGCACTGGTGGACACGGGGTCAGAAGGGAATTTGCTAGACAGCAGATGGGCAAGGGAGGTAGGGCTCCCTCTGGTGGCGCTTCCTTCGCCATTGCAGGTGCGGGCACTAGATGGCACACTCCTCCCTTTAATCACACACAAGACACAACCAGTAACTCTGGTGGTGTCTGGAAACCATCGGGAGGAGATCGAGTTTTTTGTAACTCCTTCTACCTCCCGCGTGATTTTGGGCTTCCCATGGATGTTGAAACACAATCCCCGGATTGATTGGCCGTCTGGGGTAGTGGTTCAGTGGAGCGAAACCTGCCATCGGGTGTGTTTAGGATCCTCGGTTCCTCCCGGTTTACATGCTAAGGAGAAGGTCAAAGTCCCTCCCAATCTGACGGCAGTGCCGGTTGAGTACCACGATCTTGCTGACGTCTTCAGCAAGGATCTGGCACTCACCCTTCCCCCGCACCGTCCGTACGATTGTGCCATTGATTTGGTTCCAGGCGTTGAGTTCCCGTCCAGCAGGCTGTACAACCTCTCACGACCTGAGCGCGAATCAATGGAGACCTACATCCGGGACTCATTAGCTGCCGGCTGATCCGGAACTCCACCTCCCCGATGGGTGCAGGTTTCTTTTGGTGTGCAAGAAAGATGGCGGACTCCGTCCATGCATTGATTACAGGGGGCTGAATGAGATTACAGTTCGCAACCGATACCCGTTGCCGTTGTTAGATTCTGTGTTCACCCCCATGCATGGAGCCAAAATCTTTACTAAGCTGGATCTTAGGAATGCGTATCACCTGGTTCGGATCCGGAAGGGAGACGAATGGAAGACGGCATTTAACACCCCGTTAGGTCACTTTGAGTACCTGGTCATGCCGTTCGGCCTCACCAACGCCCCCGCGACGTTCCAAGCCTTGGTTAACGACGTCTTGCGGGACTTCCTGCACCGATTCGTCTTCGTATATCTGGACGATATTCTCATCTTTTCTGCGGATCCTGAGACCCATGTCCAGCATGTACGTCAGGTCCTGCAGCGGTTGTTAGAGAACCGACTGTTTGTGAAGGGCGAGAAGTGCGAGTTTCACCGCACGTCTTTGTCCTTCCTGGGGTTTATCATTTCCTCTAACTCCGTCGCCCCTGATCCGGCCAAGGTTGCGGCGGTGAGAGATTGGCCCCAACCAACAAGCCGTAGGAAGCTGCAACAGTTCCTCGGCTTCGCTAATTTCTATAGGAGGTTCAATAATTTTTTTCTCTAATAGTTAAAATTTTATTAGCAAAGAAAGTCATGAAGTCATTACTAGTTAAAGTTAAAGGAATACTCGGCTCAATAGAGCTCTGACTCTTTGTCAGCTTGGCTACAGTGCTGAAAAGAAACCTGGGGTTGTTCTTATTTTCTTCAATTAGTGATGAGTAGTAAGATGTCCTAGCTTTATGAAGGGCTTTTTATAGAGCAACAGACTCTTTTTCCAGGCTAAGTGAAGATTTTCTAAATTAGTGAGACGACATTTCCTCTCCAACTTACGGGTTATCTGCTTTAAACTGCGACTTTGTGAGTTATACCACGGAGTCAGACACTTCTGATTTAAGGCTCTCTTTTTCAGAGGAGCTACAGCATCCAAAGTTGTGCTCAAGGAGGATGTAAAACTATTGACGAGATAATCTATCTCACTCACAGAGTTTAGGTAGCTACTCTGCACTGTGTTGGTATATGGCATTGGAGAACATAACAAAGAAGGAATCATATCCTTAAACCTAGTTACAGCGCTTTCCGAAAGACTTCTACTGTAATGAAACTTATTCCCCACTGCTGGGTAGTCCATTAAAGTAAAAGTAAAAGTTATTAAGAAATGATCAGACAGAAGGGGGTTTTCAGGGAATACTGTTAAGTCTTCAATTTCCATACCATAAGTCAGAACAAGATCTAAAGTATGGTTAAAGTGGTGAGTGGACTCATTTACATTTTGAGCGAAGCCAGTTGAGTCTAATAATAGATTAAATGCAGTGTTGAGGCTGTCATTCTCAGCATCTATGTGGATGTTAAAATCGCCCACTATAATTATCTTATCTGAGCTAAGCACTAAGTCAGACAAAAGGTCTGAAAATTCACAAAGAAACTCACAGTAACGACCAGGTGGACGATAGATAACAACAAATAAAACTGGTTTTGGGGACTTCCAATTTGGATGGACAAGACGAAGAGACAAGCTTTCAAATGAATTAAAGCTCTGTCTGGGTTTTTGATTAATTAATAAGCTGGAGTGGAAGATTGCTGCTAATCCTCCTCCTCGGCCCATGCAACGAGCATTCTGACAGTTAGTGTGACTCGAGGGTGTTGACTCATTTAAACTAACATATTCATCCTGCTATAACCAGGTTTCTGTAAAGCAGAATAAATCAATATGTTGATCAATTATTATATCATTTACTAACAGGGACTTAGAAGAGAGAGACCTAATGTTTAATAAACCACATTAACTGTTTTAGTCTGTGGTGCAGTTGAAGGTGCTATATTATTTTTTCTTTTTGAATTTTATGCATAAATAGATTTTACTGGTTGTTGGTGGTCTGGGAGCAGGCACCATCTCTACGGGGATGGGGTATTGGGGGGGGTGGCATGGGGAGAGAAGCTGCAGAGAGGTGTGTAAGACTACAACTCTGCTTCCTGGTCCCAACCCTGGATAGTCACGGTTTGGAGGGTTTAATAAAATTGGCCAGATTTCTAGAGATGAGAGCTGCTCCATCCAAAGTGGGATGGATGCCAGCTCTCCTAACAAGACCAGGTTTGCCCCAGAAGCTTTGTCAATTATCTATGAAGCCCACCTCATTTTTTGGACACCGCTCCGACAGCCAGCAATTCAAGGAGAACATGCGGCTAAACATGTCACTCCCGGTCCGATTGGGGAGGGGCCCAGAGAAAACTACAGATATGTAGTTTTTTGTACAAATATGTACAAATACATTTATAAATGAAGCAATTTCTAAATATAATTTAGAAACAGTATTATAAATATAAAAGTAGAATTATATATATATCATTTTTAAAAGCAGGAATAGCTTTTGAACACAGTAACAATAGTGCTGTTGGGAAAGTGAATGCATGGACCCACGCTAGGGGGCGTAAATGAACGGTCAATAGGATTACAAATAAATGACAGTTTATTTTGCAAAAGTGCAACACAAAACCAAATATGCTGAGTCCAATTAACAATGAATGCGCGAACGGCACAAAATGGCTGAGTCGGTTTACCTGTATGGTAAGCTGATAACTCGGTAGAGTTATGGTGTCTCTCCCAGGCTTTTATGGAAGGTGATGATGATGATGATAAACAGATGACAGCCTAACGATGCGCACCTGGAGACGTCAACCAGCCCATGCGCCCTCTAAGGGCCAAGAAGTGCCAGTGTGGCAGGGCGCCATTTGGTGGTGGGCCAGTAGTACCTCCTCTTCGGGCGTCCCACACAACAGGACCCCCCCCCCCTCAACGGGCGCCTCCTGGTGCCTGACCCGGCTTGTCGGAGTGTTCCCGGTAGAAATCCGCCAGGAGGGCGGGATCCAAAATCAAGCTCCTCTTCACCCAGGAACGTTCCTCCGGTCCATATCCCTCCCAGTCTACCAGATACTGGAAACCCCGACCCCTCCGTCGAACATCCAGGAGCTTCCTCACAGTGCAGGCTGGTTCTCCATCGACGATCTGGGCAGGAGGCGGCGCCGGTCCAGGGGTGCAGAGGTCTGAGGTGTGGTATGGCTTGATGTGGGAAACGTGGAACACAGGGTGAATCCGCAGTGAAGCTCAAGCTCCCTGCTTCACTGCGGCGGAGCTGATCACCTTGATGATCCTATATGTTCCATTGAAATGGTCAGTCAGTTTTGGGGAGTCTGTGTGTAGAGGAATGTTCTTGGTAGATAGCCAAACTTCCTGCCCTGGCTGGTAAGCAGGGCCAGGGCTCGTCAGCGGTCTGCATGGTCCTTAGCCCGCATCCGGCTTTCAGGAGAGCAGAGCGGGCTTTCTTCCACACCCGACGGCATCTCCTGAGGTGGGCCTGGACCGAGGGCACCTTGAGCTCTCCCTCAACAGCCAGAAACAATGGGGGCTGGTACCCCAAACAGACCTCGAACGGGGAGAGGCCTGGTAAGCGGATGAGACTTGGCTATTATGTGCGTACTCGATCCAGGCCAGGTGGTAGCTCCAGGCCATCGGGTGCGTAGATGTGACACATCGGAGGGCTTGTTCCAGATCTTGGTTAGCCTGCTCCGCTTGACCGTTAGTCTGAGGGTGGTACCTGGGTTGACAGCTCACCGTGGCCCCCAGCTCCTTGCAAAAGCTCTTCCAGACCTGCGAGGAGAACTGAGGACCACGATCCAAGACGATGTCCGTGGGGATACCATGCAGACACATGACATGGTAGACCAGGAGGTCTGCCGTCTCCAGGGCAGTCGGGAGCTTCGGGAGGGCCACGAAGTGGGCCGCCTTGGAGAACCGGTCCACTATCATCAGGATGACTTTCTTCCCCTTGGAGGCAGGGACACCCATGACGAAGTCCAGTCTGATGTGGGACCAGGGGTGATGAGGCACAGGCAATGGCTGGAGAAGCTCCTTCTCCGTTTGGTGTGTCGTCTTGCCCCTGGCGCAGGTGGTGCAGGCCCGGATGTAGTCCCTGGTGTCGGTTTCAACTGACACCCACCAGAACTGCTGCCGGACCACTGCCACAGTTCTTCGCTCCCCCGGATGGCAGGAGAGCTTGGAACCATGGCAGAAGTCCAATACGGCAGTCCGAGCGTCCGGTGGGACGTACAGCCTGTTGGGAGGACCAACTCCAGGATCCGGATGTCGCGTCAGGGCCTCCCTGACCACTTCCTCCACGTCCCACGTGAGGGCTGCGACGATAGTGGATTCCGGTATGATGTCAGGTGGGTCCAACAGACTTGCTCCAACTTCCTCTTTGTGCACCCGGGACAGTGTGTCAGACCAGGTGTTCTTGGTCCCAGGGCGATAGCAAAACAGTTGACAATGTGTTGCAAGGCTTGCTCCGTATGGGCGACGAGGGCGCAGTCATCTGCGAAGAGCATCTCCATGATTAGCTGTTCTGTGATCTTAGTGTGGGACAGAAGGCGCCGCAAGTTAAACAGACTTCCGTTGGTTCTGAAGCAGATATAGATGCCGTCTGTCAAGTCTTCTTTGGCCTCACGAAGCATCATGCTGAAGAAGATGGAGAACAGAGTGGGCGCGAGGATGCAACCTTGTTTGACGCCATTTGAGATGGGGAAGCTGCCGGACAGAGCCCCGTTGTACTTCACTTGTCCCATCTGGCCTTCATGCAGCTGGCGGATGATGGTGAGGTGCTTTGGAGGGCAGCCAAGGCGTGAAAGAATCTTCCACAAACCCTCACGACTGACCGTGTCAAAAGCCTTGGTTAGGTCTATGAAGGCTGCATAAAGGGCCATGTTCTGTTCTCTGCACTTCTCCTGGATCTGTCTCAGGATGAAGATCATGTCGGTGGTTCCCCTGTTGGCCCGAAATCCGCACTGACTCTCTGGAGTATTTTCATGCGCTATGGTAGGGGTAAGCCTGTTGGCAGCACTCAAGCCAAATCTTACCTGCTATTGAGAGGAGAGTGATGCCCCGGTAATTAGAACAGTCGGACTTGTCGCCCTTGTTCTTGTACAGGGAGACAATGACCGCATCCCGAAGGTCATGTGGAACCATTTCCTTTTCCCAGCAACTGGAGAAGAGAATCTGAAGCTTGTCGAGGACTGCCTCACCTCCATTTTGGTACACCTCTGCTGGGATGCCATCTATGCTAGGAGACTTCCCTGGATTCAGCTGCGTGGTGGCCTTTCGGATCTCTTCAAGTTTTGGGGGGTCATCAAGTTCCCATTTCACCTCCACCTGGGGAATCTTCTCGATTGATGACTCTTGCACAGTGCGCTTGTCACTGAAGAGGTTTTCAAAGTGTTCTGACCAACGCTGCATAATGGTTTCCTTGTCCGTCAGAAGGGTGGAGCCATCTGAGGAGTGCAGGGGTGCTTGCACTTGATGTGCTGGCCCATGGATGGTCTTAAGGGCTTCATAAAAGGAGCGCATGTCTCCGGCATCAGCATGTTGTTGTGTCTTCTCCACAAAAGCTAGCCACCAGTCGTTCTGCAGTATGTGGAGCTTGCTTTGCAGTGTGGAGCAGGCATTTCTGTAAGCTGTCTTGGCAGAGTGGTCATCAGGTTTAGCTAAAAGAGTCTTGTGGCATGCACATTTCTTTTCTAGTAGTTCCTGGATCTGTGCATCAGAGTCATCAAACCAGTCTTTATTTTTCCTGGCTGAGAAGCCCACTACTTGTGCTGCCGTCTCCTGAAGGATGGTCTTTAATCTCATCCACTGTTGTTCAGGGTCATCAGGCAGGCCTTCTTCTCCACCCAGTCTCTCCTCCAGTTTGGCCTGGAACTCCATTTTTGTGTCTATGTCTTGCAGCTTGTGGACTTGTAGCTTCTTAAACTGTGGGCCTTTCTTCTTAGGAGGGGGAAGTGAAAGCAATCTTGGAACGGACCAAGCGATGATCCGTATAGCAATCCGCACTAGGCATCACCCTGGTATGTAGTACGTCTCTTCTATCACACTGTCGCGTCAGAACATAGTCCAGAAGGTGCCAGTGTTTGGAGCATGGGTGTCTCCAGGTTGCTTTGAATCTCTCTTTCTGTTGGAACAGGCTGTTGGTGATCGTCAAGTCATGTGCAGAGCAGAACTCCAGCAGCAGGCGGCCATTGTCGTTACAGTTGCCTATGCCATGTTTCCCTAGCACGTCCTTCCATACATCAGAGTCGCGGCCCACTCTGGCGTTGAAATCTCCCATGATGAGGAGCTTGTCCTGGGTGTCGACGCGCTGTAGAAGGTTGTGCAGATAGAAATCCTCCTTAACTCCGATGTCGGCCTGCATGGTTGGGGCATACACACTAACAATAGTGGCAAAATCCTTGTTGTTGATGGGGAGCCGGAGTGACATGAGTCGGTCAGAATGTCCAACTGGCAAACTGTGTAACCTATGTGCTATGGCGCTCTTAATCATGAACCCGACCCCTGAGAGTCGACGATCTTCTTTAGCCTTCCCTGACCAGAACAGTGTGTAGCCTGTGCCTTCCTCGGTGAGTGACCCTTGGTCTGCAAAGTGCACCTCGCTGAGTGCAGCAATGTCAATGTCAAGCCTTGCTAGCTCTTTGGTGACTAAGGCTAAGCATCTTCGAGGACGATCGCTATTGTCTGAGTACATCATTGTGCGTACATTCCAGCACACAATTTTCAGGTTCTTTGTTTTTCTTTTCGCACCGCGTGTAGTGATACCCGTTGGCAGCGGTGAGCCAACTGGGTCTAGTGAGACAAGTCATGTTTAGACCACCTTTTCTAGGTCTGTCTCAATGTGGAGCAAACAGGGCTATCCCTAAACAGGGCTGCTTGGTCACCCAGGGCCCTGCCGGATGATGCTGTTGTCTCGGGTCAGCAATCAAACGACCATAGCTCCTGAGCCGCCTGCATGCAGGATCGAGATTGCAGCTCCCAGTGCCATCATGCACCTGCTGTTTTCGCCTCTTCCCATCGCTGCAGGGCTTTCCTTCCCGCCTGCGCTCGTTGCTTAAAGTGGGGATCAACTCGCGCACACCAATTCCACTCTTTAGGCAAGGTGGCACTCCACAGTGGCACCGACAAGCTGAGACGGCTGTGGCGACCACCAGGCTGTAGGTTTTACATCAGAGTGACCTTCTCCTAGCCTCTGGCTAAAGAACCTTCCTAGGAGGCACGGGGGCAGTAACCCAGGCTGGGGGTTTAACATCAGGGTTTTCCTTCCCCTAGGTGGACCGCCTTAACAGGGCTAATGAGACCCATCTACCCACTGCTATAACCCAGTCAGCTGGGAGGCTCGTGATGGCGGGAGTGCCTAGATCCCGTATAGGTCATGGACCTACCACTGCCATTTTGCCTTGCTACCAACAAATCAATTACGCCTGGTTTTGAAGGCGTAGTATAGAACTGTTATGAGCACTTTAAAAGTGTGGTGGACAAGGAACTGGAGAAGAGGAAAAACAATTGACTGTACCTCTAATACTTGTTCCTGTTCCTTGCATCATCTCATGCCTGGATACTTTGCGCACTTTGGGTGTGAGATGCTAAAAAAGTGCACTATTGTTACTTTAGTTTATATGCTATTCCTGCTTTTAAAATTATATATATATATATATATATATATATATATATATATATATATATATATATATATAAATACTGTTGTTTTTGTAAATTATATTTATAAGTTGCTTTTTTATTAATATGTAATATTGACATACTGTAGGAATCCGCTAGCTTAGCGCAGCTACTAGCTCTTAGCCGGTTTAGCATGGCGGCTTCTCCTGTCTCTCCCGCACTTTTCTACTCTGGGTGTGAAATGTTTAGTTATTCCTCGGCCTCCTTTAGCAGTAATGGTACTTGTAATAAGTGTAGCTTATTCATAGCTTTGGAGGCCAGGCTGGGCGAACTGGAGACTCGGCTCCGCACCGTGGAAAATTCTACAGCTAGCCAGGCCCCTGTAGTTGGTGCGGACCAAGGTAGCTTAGGCGCCGTTAGTTTCCCTCTGGCAGATCCCGAGCAGCCGGGACTGGGTGACTGTGAGGAGGAAGCGTAGTTCTAAACAGAAGCCCCGTGTACACCGCCAACCCGTTCACAAGCCCTCTGGTGGCTGAAAAGTCCGATGCGGGATGCACAAGACCTGTTACACTTGGGGCAAATGAACACTTCAGTAGGCTGGGCTTGTGCTGCTGCCCGCTCTTTCTGTCTTTGACGCTTCTGGCGTGAGGCCTCACTTCTTTCTGCCTCAAACTTCAGGCTGGTGGATTTGATGCTGGAACGCCAGCTGAGTCTATCTGTAGCTAGATGCTGCCATGACTGATGCTGAATGCCTGCAAGGGAGAGCTGTTTCTTCAGCTGGTCCTTATAGTGCTTTTTGGGGGCCCCTTGGTTTTGTAATCAGAGGAGTAGCGGGGACTTGGATACGAAATTATTTGACCGGAAGGGTACAGTATGTGAAAATGGGAGATTACGCATCTGAACATCTTGGTATTACCTGTGGTGTCCCCCAGGGGTCAGTGCTGGGTCCAATTTTGTTCAATCTTTACATTAATGATATATTCAATGCATCAAAATTTTTAAAGCTAATTCTCTTTGCTGATGACACAAATATCTTCTATAGTAGTTTAGATTATAACGAGCTTCTGGAAACTGTGAATATGGAAATGAATAAATTAAAGAAATGGATGGACACCAAAAAATTACTGTTAAATCTAAGTAAAACAAAAGCTATGATTTTTTGGTAATTATAAACATAGAAATGAATTTCAAATTATTATTGATGGTGTACAAATTGAAAATGTATCGGAAAACAAATTTCTTGGTGTAATTATGGATAGCAAATTATCATGGAAAGCCCATATCAGGCAAATAAAAACTAAAATATCTAAGAATCTTTCTATTATAAACAAAGCTAAGCAGTTCGTTGACCAAATAGCACTCCGTATTTTATATTGTTCTCTGGTTCTCCCCTATTTCACATACTGTGTCAAAATATGGAGCAATAACTATAAATGTTCAATAAATCCGCTATTCTTATTGCAAAAAAGAGCAATGCGGATTATTCATAAGGTTGGTTTCTTTGAGCACACCCATGATCTTTTTATCCAGTCCAAATTATTAAAATTTCATGACCTTGTAAAATACTGTACTGTAATTATGTTATTTAAAGCATTCAATAATCAACTTCCAAAAAATGTGCAAAAATTATTTTCTCACAAAGAGAAGATTCATAATCTGAGAGGTAATGGAAATTTTATTTTACCTAAGATACAAACCACTCGTAAAAGTTTTTGTGTGACAGCATGTGGGGTCAAAATGTGGAATGCTCTGGATCTACAGTGAAGGCTTTGCCCAAATATTCACAAATTTAAGTCCTTGTATAAAAATGCAGTTTGGTCAGAATATAGTCATAGTAGAGTTTAAATGTCTTGTTGTGCACTTGTCTGTATCAGTGTTGTGTTTGATACCTGAAGTTTTCTTACCATCGTTGGTATGTGAGTTCTTTCTATTGTATTACCATTGTTGGTATGTAGCTTGTCGTTTCTTATATGAACATTTATTGTATTTACTAATCTACTCTTCATTTAGTTATCAATATTTTTGATGTGAATGACTTGTTTCTTATTTTGGTGTGTTATTTATTTTGTTTGTGTGTGTGTGTGTGTGTGTGTGTGTGTGTGTGTGTGTGTGTGTGTGTGTGTGTGTGTGTGTGTGTGTGTGTGTGTGTGTGTGTGTGTTTTGTTTTTCTCAACTGATATGGAAATTGGAAGTCAAATATAGTTTAAGTTAAGTATTAATGTAAGATAGGGGTGGGATTCAACAGGTTTTCTTCTTCCCACTCCTTTTCGAGCAAAAATGAAATGTATCTGATTGTTTAATATGTACTAGGTTCATGTATTCTGTTACACTGCTCGAAATGAATTAATAAATGAAATGAAATGAAATGATTTTTGGCTGGAACTACACAACTACTGAGGAACTACACAAAATGTTTTTTTTTTTTTCTGGAAGTCCAAAGTCAGTGCACAGCATCACTGGACTACATGTTACAGTGGAACACCAGTAAGTCCCCTTTCTGTTGTTTATAAATTAATAAAATATCAAATGACAAGGATTTTGTGTAGGCTCTCAGTTGTCCAGGTGGTTTCCATAGTAGAGAAGCTTGAATCTTCGACTGGACTGGGTGAAAGCTGGAACAAACCAGTTGAATGGTTTGTTCCAGCTTTCACCTCACGAAATATTCATACCATTGAACTCATAAACATTCATTATTTGTATATCATATATACATATATATATCTTTTGTTTGTGCGTAATTCCATTTTATTTCAGAGTTTAAAACGTGCAAACAAAGATTGGGGAAAAAAGGCAATGTCCAACTCTAAATGCCAGCACTAAGCAGGTAAACTGTGGTAGTCCAGATCAGATCTGACCTCAGTTATTTTTTATCTTTCAAAACCAAAAGACATGTCTTGGCAAGTAGTACAGCAGAAAAAATATTGACTGTTATTGGAAATGTTGATTTAAATGCATAACTGGAAACAACTTGGAACCGAGACAGAGTGAATGACCCCAAAACAACGTGTCCAACATTCATAGTTTTGCTTTTATACTGTTATAAGCATAAAATGAACCAGGCAGAAATATTTCTAATTCCTTGGTATCCAGTGTTAATTGGAATTTGAAATGAGAACTCCATTGGTCAAATGCAATTTTGCTGTATGTCACTAAGGCGGTGGGCCACAAACCCGTGACAGTACCTGTCCGAAGATGACTGACAAAAATATCGTAAAGATGAGCTCCTGTTCACTCTACATTCTTTAGCTCTATGGGCGGCGTCCTTTGACGAAAGGGGGCGTGTGTTTTACGTAGCCAGTCAGATTATACGCTCGTACTGACGTGGTGCGTGGCGACGTCGTGCGTCCAGTGCGGTCAGTTTTCTCACGCTGCATTATTGTTTTCTGTTCAAAAGGCTTTTGGCGCTGAGAGCGTCAGTTTGATGAGAACAATAAGATAAGAATAAACATGTCATATGACGGATAACTACATTACGGAACTAGCTGTTAGCTTCGTGAGCTCTGCTCGGAACGTGACGCAGGTGTTTAAGCTTAGCCTGTCTAAGCTAACGGCAGCGAACACGCCTCATTGGTTCTAATAAGACGTGGACTTAGTCTGTGGGTTTAGGGTCAGACCCGGTGGGCAGCTGGTGCCGAGGACTGACGCGACCCAGAATGTGAGCAGCAGCTTGTTTGAGTGCTGGCAGCCGGACACGTTAATCCCTTTGCACCGTGGGCTGAGTGATCATGGCTCGTGGATCAGTACTGCGCGCTGGGACTCGAGCTGTGACTCTGCTGTGTGCGCACTCGCTTCGTTATCTCTATGAATCAGCACACATGCGGTTATCAGGACCTCAGGCCGGATTCCAACCGGCGAAGGTGGCGGTTGTGACGAAGACGACGCGGTACGAGTTCGAGCAGCAGCGGTGTACCAGTTCGCGGGACTCTGCGAGGGAGGACTTGAAATATCTGGTGATGGCCACAGTTCAGACTGAAAAACAGCGTCCGAGTCCGCGGTTCAGGGCAAAGTTCAGGCATATGGAGTTAAATTTGTCTCATAATTACTTGCAAATACACAGAGGGTGATTTACAAATATCCCTTGATTTGTACACGTGCTGTGATCCACAAACACAAATTTCAGATTTGTAACTTGTGCGTTGGTTTTTACACTTGAATATGTATTTGTATAATATTTGTTCATTTGACCAAAAAAAAAAAAAAAAAAAGCATTTGCAAAACTGAAAATTACGTTTGTGGCATTTGTGGATCCACGATTACTCGCATTCATCACTTTGCTCAGTTATGCAATATTGAGACATTCTCAAGGCAAAACTGCACAAACACACAAACTGCTCGCAGTTCACACAAAGCAACACTGTCAAACCAGCAAATGCACAGAGGGCGATTTACAAATATCCCTTGATTGTACACGTTGCTGTGATCCACAAACACAAATTTCAGATTTGTAACTGTGCGTTGGTTTTTACACTTGAATATGTATTGTATAATATTTGTTCATTTGACCAAAAAAAAAAAAAAAAAAAAAGCATTTGCAAACTGAAAATTACGTTTGTGGCATTTGTGGATCCACGATTACTCGCATCATCACTTTGCTCAGTTATGCAATATTGAGACATTCTCAAGGCAAAACTGCACAAACACACAAACTGCTCGCAGTTCACACAAAGCAACACTGTCAAACCAGCAAATGCACAGAGGGCGATTTACAAATATCCCCTTGATTTGTAGACGTTTTGTGATCCACAAACACAAAAGCATTGCAAAACTCAAAATTTGCTTGTGAAGTGTGATTTAGCATTTGTAGATCACAGATTACACGCATTCATCGTGTTGCTCACTTAGACATCTCAGCGCAAAACTGCTCAGTTTCACAATATGTATGTCGCTATTCACATTTCCATCCAGTAGATGACAGTGTTGTTCTATGCATTTTGATATGGAGTCAAATTTGTCTCATAATTACTTGCAAAAGCCAGAGGGTGATTTACAAATATCCATTGATTTATACACGTACTTTGTGATCCACAAACACAAATTTCTGATTTGTAACGTGTGTTGGTTTTTACAAAGAAATATGTATTTGTAAATATATCGTTTTTCATTTGAAAAATAAAAAAAAAGGCATCTGCAGAACTGAAATTTCTGGTGGTGATCCCCCAGACCCCACATAATTAATACTGTGTTTTTACTTCACAGATTGAAGTGTTTTATTTGTTTCAGAGGGCTTCGTACCTGTTATAATTCACCAGAATACACAAAATTTGACTTGGTCTTTAAAAAATGTTTTGGGGGGGCACCCCCAGACCCCCCCCAAAATTAAAACTACACCCTGCCCCCCACCACCCTTTTATGTACCTTTATGTTCAAGTTTTGCATTCTTTTTATGCTTTGTCTGTCTCTCCTTAGAGGCTATTTAGAATAGATTTGTAAAAAAAGAGTGTGTGCCCCCACTACGCCACATTTTAGGGAATTGCTGGCATTGATTTTTGCCAGGAGAAAATTTCAGTCAGATGAAAATTGCAGTATGGTGTAAGTGAGTAACACGATGAATGCATGTAATCGGTGATCTACAAATGCTGAATCACACTTCACAAGCAGAATTTTGAGTTTTGCAAATGCGTTTGTGTTTGTGGATCACAAAACATGTGTACAAATTGAGGAATATTTGTAAATCAACCTCTGTGCATTTGCGAGTATGACGGTGTTGCTTTGTGTGAATCGCTGGCTGTTTGTTTGTGGATTTGTGCAGTTTTGCGCTGAGAATGTCTCACTATTGCGTAACTGAGCAAAGTGATGAATGCGAGTAATCAGGGATCCACAAATGCTGAATCACTCTTCACAAACAGAATTTTCAGTTTTGCAGATGCCTTTTTTTTTTTTTTCAAATGAAAAATGATATATTTACAAAAACATATTTCTTTGTAAAAACCAACACGTTACAAATCAGAAATTTGTGTTTGTGGATCACAAAGTATGTGTATAAATCAATGGATATTTGTAAATCACCCTCTGGCTTTTGCAAGTAATTATGAGACAAATTTGACTCCATACAGGCAACATCCACTGACAGTTTTGCAGGTCTTACAGCTTTGTAAGCGTGAGAGATACAGATTTCTGAAAGGAAGTGGCTATTCGTATGTAATAATAATTCCAAATTCTATTCGTACGTAGCGAAGCTGTGTTATTGTTATGGTAGGTACGTGACAAAAAATTAAAGTCAAAGGAATTGTAACAAATGGTGCGGTTGGAAAGGGCCTAAAGAGACCTTCATAATGGTGTTTAAATCTTTGTTCTATGTCAAATATGAAGAAAGTTATGAGCATTTGAAGTTCGGATGAGCTTGGTAATTTACGTCTTTGTTCTTAAAGGAAAACAACAGAAAGCTGTGACCAGTTTCATAATTCATAATTTACATTTCAAAATGATGGTACTCTGTCAAACCTAATTATCACATTTAAACAATGATCCACCATTTAAACACTGTTTTCTGACAGCAGTTTCCAAGCTAAGTTTCGCCCTGTCTGCCGTCTTGCCGACTCGACATCGGTTATGGAGGATCATAAAAAACATGCATACAAAGGCTTCAGTCTCCGCCACACTTCACAGAAAGGTAGAAAGGTGGAAAGTCTCTCAGGCCAGGTACAGCTGACAGAACCACAGCAGCGGACGCCATATTTAGGTCATACACATGTACCTAGTTATGGTTAGGATTAGTGGTTGTGCTTGACGTAGTACAAGTAGTGGCCTCACGATCACATCACCTATATTGACCAATGAGAGAGACGGTACGTACTAATAGAACTTTGCTATGTGAATACGGCTACGTACGGATAGCCACAGCCTTTCTGAAAACTTATTTTTATGAAAATGCAGACTTGGTCAAGATCAGAACTTGCTGCATGCCGGATCTGGACTCAATTCTCTCACAGAGGTAAAGGTTTCTTGAAAACAGAATTTCAGATTTGTGAAAGCTTTATCCTATTTGTAAAACTGCAAGAAATGGGGCACTTCACTTTCTGTTTATTTGTTTGTATGACCCGACTGCACTGGTCTGGGTCACAAAAAACCCCTTCTTGTCAAATCCTGAATAATTCCAAAGGGGCAAAATTTTATTTTGTGTTAATTTCCATTTTTCTATGAAAACTGTTTGTATTATGTGTGTGTGCACATTGTGAAGACACTGCATTTTTAGGAACATTATATGTGGGTTGTGTTGATAAATTTGCATACGCCTTGGCAAAACACTTTCAAACTCATTTTTCTGCAACTTCACATTTTATCAAACAATATTATGGAATACTTTATTCCCAGATGTTCAGTAGGTCAAACATTTGCACACAAAGACTGATGCGCTCCAAAACTGCATGAAAGATTTGGAAATTGTTTGAATTCCTTGCTGTAGTGCAGCGGCTAAGAGAATATTTAGAGCAAAATCGTGCAAATGGTGATACAAGCACCAAAGTTGGCACAAATACTCCTTAGACATTACTCTTTTGAACAAACCGAGTGGCCACTTGAATTTTCAATAGGGGGCCAGGTAGGGGTCAATTGAAGAATTACACAGGGGCCGAAATAAAAAATGCTGAAATCATTTTGAAAACTACACCACATTATTTGTCTGATTGTAAAGATTCCAAAAAGGTATAGTTTTGACTATCTATGCCTGAATGATCAGAAGTTATGTGGTAAAAACAGCAAAAATGGTGACAAAGGTCAGTGTCAGTTTGTACAGGGGTCAAAAGTTAATGTTGCTGTAATTTTGGTAAAAAGTGATACAAATTATTGGTTGAGCTAATAGGATTAATAATAGTTTTGATTGTGTTGAATGTTTGGTCTCCAAAGTAAAGGTCAAACAAGGTCAACATCCATTGGATTCTATGACGTGACATATGTTACCCTGTAACATGATAACTAAGCATGATACATGGTGTAAGCTATTCCTTTTTAAAACCCTGTTACCTCAACTAATAATTTGCATCATTTTTTACCAAAATTGGAGCAACTTTAACTTGACCCCTGTACAAACTGAAACTGACCTTTGTCACCGTTTTTGCTGTTTTTACCCCATAACTCCTAATCATTCAGTCATAGATAGCCCAATCTATACTTTTTTGGAATCTTTACGAATCTATACTTTTTTGGAATCTTTACGATCACACAAATAACGTGGTGTAGTTTTCAAAATGATTTCAGCATTTTTAATTTTGACCCCTGTGTAATTCTTCAATTGACCCCTACCTGGCCACCTACCTAAAATTCAAGTGGCCAGTCGGTTTGTTCAAAAGAGCAATGTCTAAGGAGTATTTGTGCCAACTTTGGTGCTTGTATCACCATTTGCATGATTGTTCAGTTATCTGCTGCACTACTGAGGGAGGGGCCTGCAGGTGGTTGGTGTGCCCAGGAAATAGAGACCTGGAATGGAAGCCGTCGCGTGACTAGTGGGTGCCACACAGCGGCCATTACTAAGGTTGGACAGATAGCTTGAGCCAGTTAAGGCACCTGTTAAACAGAAGCAAAACGAGGGGGAAAATAGCAGCCAATGCTTCACCATCAACTGCACCAACTACAAAAAGAAATTCTCCAGTACTAAAATTAAGTGTATAATAGCCTTAATGTAATTATGTAAAACAAATGTCTATTTTAAAGTCGTTATGTCGCAATTTAATATCGATAATACTGAGACTATAACTCAACACCATAAGTTCTTTTCATTAAGCTGCGTTCACATGCATACAGATATGGAAACATGAATGTTCAAATATATTTATGTATATATACTTGCCAGTTGTTTGATATGTAACATGGTGGTCACAGGTGGTATTCAATTTAACAGTGTGGTTGAGGGGATGGAGGAGGCACCTTTTTACCCTGACTGAGGGTCAAAGTCATAATTTCTGAATGGCTTTAATCTACTTGTAATAAATGTTAGTAAAAACTAATTATATGTTGTTGTCATTAAAGACTAGCAGTAATATTACAGTGGAAAAAGCAGCAAGGTAAATGAGCACAATAGCAAGGCATACTTCAGATTTTAATTTTAATACATAAGGATTTTTTTTTTATCCAGGCATGTATGGGTTCATTAGAGCTTTTAATCAGCTAGAATACAACTTACAAGGCGTCATTATAAAAATCCATCGAGATTATGATGACAGGAAAAACCATCACAGTAAGTGAACAGAATGGCATATTTCCCCCAAATTTCCACACATTTACATAAAACATTTTTTTCTACCCAGGCATGGATGGGTTCCATTAGAAAGAGCAGTTAAAGGGCTTTAAAACAAGCCTACTTTTATTAAAATCTGTTAACAAATAGCGACAATAGAGCGAGAAAAGCAGCACAGTTTGTCATAATTTCCCCAAATTTCTGCATTTTACATAAGTTTTTTTTTTTTTCACCCACACATGCATAGGTGCATTGGAAAGAGCTTTCAAAGGGCTTTAAAACAAACCTACATTTATTAAAATCTGTTAAGAAATAGTGACGCTAGTGCAAAAAAGCGGTCAGTTTATTATTGATGATCTGCACATCTCCACCCTCAGTAATGGCGCCTTCCTGTCCTGAGCGACACTAATAGATTGAGGCGCGCACGTCCATTCCACGTCCATTCCAGGTCTATATTTGTGTGACGGAGGAAGATACAGAGGACAGGCTGAGATGCTGCTGTGGTGACCCTGAACGGGAGCAGCCAAAAGAAAAAGATGACTTAGAAAAGCTTCTGAATGACTAATTGGGGAGTGTTGGGCTGTATTTGAGGACCTACCTGAAGAACTATTTAACAGCAAGAAGGAACATATGTGCATCTGGAAAGTATTCACGGCGCTTAACTTTATCCACAAGGTGTTACAGGTGTTTCTTTTTCTTTTTTTTTTTCCCCCATCATGCACTTTGGGCAGCTAATAATGGGTCCTCTGTTTTTGAGCTGTGAGCATGCTCCTGTTTCTCTTAATTTTTCCCTGCTAAACTTTAAAGAGCATATGTCAGTGAGTAATAATTACCTTTTTATGTTAAACTGACTTATTATGGTCTTCTGAAACAGTTGTATTTTATAACTTAAAAACGGGGGCAATGCTAACACGTGAGTATGTCTATGGCATTTTCAATTTTAAAGTTAGCATTAGAGTCAGATGCATTACAAATTGTAATATTCATTTATTTCTATATATGTACAGTTGTATGCAAAAGTTTGGACACCCCTGATAATTTTCATGATTTTCCTTTATAAATCATTGGTTGTCTGGATCAGAACTTTCAGTTAAATATATTGTATAGCAAATGAACACACTGATATTTGAGAAGTGAAGTTTATAGTTTATAGGATTTACAGAAAGTGTGCAATAATTCTTTAAACAAAATTAGTCAGGTGCATAAATTTGGGCTTGCCAACAGAAAAAATACATTTAGTAGATCCTCCTTTTGCAGAAATAACAGCCTCAAAATGCTTCCTGTAGCTTCCAATGAGAGTCTGGATTCTGGTTGACGGTATTTTGGACCATTCTTCTTTACAGAACATCTCAGGTTTGTTGGTTTCCGGGCATGGACAGCCCGCTTAAAATTACACCACAGATTTTAAATAATATTCAGGTCTGGGGACTGATGGCCATTCCAGAACATTGTACTTGTTCCTCTGCATGAATGCTTTAGTAGATTTTGAGCAGTGTTTAGGGTCGTTGTCTTGTTGAAAGATCCAGCCCTGGCGCAACTTCAACTTTGTCACTGATTCATGAACGTTGTTGTCAAGAATCTGCTGATATTGATTGGAATCCATTTGACACTCGACTTTAACCAGATTCCCAGTACCTGCACTGGCCACACAGCCACACAGCATGATGGAACCACCTCCAAATTTTACTGTAGGTAAGTGTTTTTCTTGGAATGCTGTGTTCTTCTTCAGCCATGCATACAGCCCCTTGTTATGTCCAAATAACTTAATTTTAGTTTCATCAGTCCACAGCACCTTATTCCAAAATGAAGCTGGCTTCTCCAAATGTGCTTTAGTATACCTCAAGCGACTCTGTTTGTGGAGTGTATAACCCCAATTCCAATGAAGTTGGGACTAGGGCTGTCACGATTAGGAATTTCTGGAGACGATTAATTGTCAGACAAATAATTGCGATTGACGAATATATTGTCTATTTTTTTATCTTTTTCCCCTTCTTTATATTCTACTATCGTAGTATAATTACACAATTCTGGAAGAATGTTTCGCTTTTGTGAGTGGAGAAACTGGGAATAGTGCAACATTTTTATTTTTAGCTTCATTTTAAATACAGTCCCAACTTTTTCTGATTTGTGGTAGTTTCTGTTGCATTTCTGAAATTCTTTCTCCTCATCAGTAACGTTTTGTGCTTAAACACTACAATAAGCTCAAGATTGAACAAATAAATACCTTTGGAAAATAACAGCAGTTAAAGTTCAGAGTTCTCACCTGCTTTTTATGATCTGTGCGTCTGAACATCACCACAGTTTCGCCACGTTAATTCATATATTCCCCTTTTTTAAATATGTTTTTAAAGATATTTGACTGTTTATTTCATCTCTTGATCTTATAAATTCAGTATACAACGCGCACATGGTGTGAACAGGACGGTAATGGCAGAATCACACCGGGAGAGAAAGCTCAGAGACAAGTAAAAGCAACTCCACGTTTTGGTTTTGTTTTTTAACATGTTCAGTCGGGTTAAAATTCTCTCTGCTCTGCGCTCGCTGCGTGCACTGATGGTTCTCAGGAGACTAACGTGTCGTGCCTCCATTCAGGAATCCTCACCTACTCCCTCCCTCGCAGTCTGCAGCCTGTTGACTCCGCGCGCACACACACAGACACGCACACCGATAGCTCCTTCAGTAAACTCCGCATTTTAGACGGCTTTGAAGAAGACGGCCACTGTTTTAATCGGCCGTCTTATCCAAATGGCAGGGCGGATCGCTCCTCAGTCTCCATGTTATTGTCCTCCTTTAAGATGAGGTTGAAACAGAGTGAGCGAGGCTGCAGCACAATGACGTCAGATTCGGAGTCGTTTTATGCTTTGTGGATAAAATAAATAATTCACGGTAATCGCAAATATGAAAAATAATCGCGATTGGTGAATATTGTAATAATTGTGACTGCCCTGGTTGGGACGTTGTGTAAAATGTAAATAAAAACAATACAATGATTTGCAGATCCTCTTCAACCTATATTCAATTGAATACACCACAAAGACAAGATATTTAATGTTCAAACTGATAAACTTTATTGTTTTTGTGCAAATATTTGCTCATTTTGAAATTGATGCCTGCAGCAAGTTTCAAAAAAGCTGTGACAGTGGTATGTTTACCACTGTGTTACATCACCTTTCCTTCTAACAACACTCAATAAGAGTTTGGGAACTGAGGACACTAATTGTTGAAGCTTTGTAAGTGTAATTCTTTCCCATTCTTGCTTGATGTACGACTTCAGTTGTTCAACAGTCCGGGGTCTCTGTTATATTTTGCGCTTCATAATGCACCACACATTTTCAATGGGTGACAGGTCTGGACTGCAGGCAAGCCAGTCTGGTACCCGCACTCTTTTACTATGAAGCCACGCTGTCTCGCTGAAATAAGCAGGGATGTCCCTGAAAAAGACATTGCTTGGATGGCAGCATGTGTTGCTCCAAAACCTGGATGTACCTTTCAGCATTGATGGTGCCATCACTGATGTGTAAGTTGGCAGTGCCATGGGCACTAACACTCAACCCATACCATCACAGATGCTGGCTTTTGAATGTAGCGCCGGTAACGATCTGGATGGTCTTTTTCCTCTTTTGTCCGGAGGACACGACGTCCATGATTTCCAAAAACAATTTGAAATGTGGTCTCCTCAGACCACAGCACACTTTTCCACTTTGCGTCTGTCCATTTCAAATGAGCTCGGGCCCAGAGAAGGTGGCGGCATTTCTGGATGTTGGTGATGTATGGCTTTCACTTTGCATGGTAGAGTTTTAACTTACACTTGTAGATGTAGCGATAAACTGTGTTAACTGACAAGGGTTCTCTGAACTGTTCCTGAGCCCACGCGGTAAGATCCCTTACACAATGATGTCAGTTTTTAATGCAGTGCCGCCTGAGGGATCGAAGGTCACGGGCGTTCAGTGTTGGTTTTCAGCTTTGCCACTTACAGCTTGCCTCTACTGGTGGTTGGCTCTCACTACGGTATTGTATCACTTCCTGTTCCGGAGCACAGCTGTGTTTTTCTGTATCTGTTAGCTGTTTAATCTGCGCAGTTAGATTGATCTAGTTATCTAGATTACGATTTGTTTCCCAGTGTAATCTTTACGTGCCTTAACTAAAGCACTCCTTCTGCTGAATCACCTCTAAATTATTTACACATTATTCACTTTGCGTGTTTTTAGGAATCCGCTAGCTTAGTGTAGCTACTAGCTCTTAGCCGATTTAGCATGGTGGCTTCTCCTGTCTCTCCCGCACTTTTCTGCTCTGGGTGTGAAATGTTTAGTTATTCCTCGGCCTCCTTTAGCAGTAACGGTACTTGTAATAAGTGTAGCTTATTCGTAGCTTTGGAGGCCAGGCTGGGCGAATTGGAGACTCGGCTCCGCACCGTGGAAAATTCTACAGCTAGCCAGGCCCCTGTAGTCGGTGCGGACCAAGGTAGCTTAGCCGCCGTTAGTTACCCCCTGGCAGATCCCGAGCAGCCGGGAAAGCAGGCTGACTGGGTGACTGTGAGGAGGAAGCGTAGCCCTAAACAGAAGCCCCGTGTACACCGCCAACCCGTTCACATCTCTAACCGTTTTTCCCCACTCGACGACACACCCGCCGAGGATCAAACTCTGGTTATTGGTGACTCTGTTTTGCGAAATGTGAAGTTAGCGACACCAGCAACCATAGTCAATTGTCTTCCGGGGGCCAGAGCAGGCGACATTGAAGGAAATTTGAAACTGCTGGCTAAGGCTAAGCGTAAATTTGGTAAGATTGTAATTCACGTCGGCAGTAATGACACCCGGTTACGCCAATCGGAGGTCACTAAAATTAACATTAAATCGGTGTGTAACTTTGCAAAAACAATGTCGGACTCTGTAGTTTTCTCTGGGCCCCTCCCCAATCAGACCGGGAGTGACATGTTTAGCCGCATGTTCTCCTTGAATTGCTGGCTGTCTGAGTGGTGTCCAAAAAATGAGGTGGGCTTCATAGATAATTGGCAAAGCTTCTGGGGAAAATCTGGTCTTGTTAGGAGAGACGGCATCCATCCCACTTTGGATGGAGCAGCTCTCATTTCTAGAAATCTGGCCAATTTTCTTAAATCCTCCAAACCGTGACTATCCAGGGTTGGGACCAGGAAGCAGAGTTGTAGTCTTACACACCTCTCTGCAGCTTCTCTCCCCCTGCCATCCTCTCATTACCCCATCCCCGTAGAGACGGTGCCTGCTCCCAGACTACCAATAACCAGCAAAAATCTATTTAAGCATAAAAATTCAAAAAGAAAAAATAATATAGCACCTTCAACTGCACCACAGACTAAAACAGTTAAATGCGGTCTATTAAACATTAGGTCTCTCTCTTCTAAGTCCCTGTTGGTAAATGATATAATAATTGATCAACATATTGATTTATTCTGCCTTACAGAAACCTGGTTACAGCAGGATGAATATGTTAGTTTAAATGAGTCAACACCCCCGAGTCACACTAACTGTCAGAATGCTCGTAGCACGGGCCGGGGCGGAGGATTAGCAGCAATCTTCCATTCCAGCTTATTAATTAATCAAAAACCCAGACAGAGCTTTAATTCATTTGAAAGCTTGACTCTTAGTCTTGTCCATCCAAATTGGAAGTCCCAAAAACCAGTTTTATTTATTATCTATTGTCCACCTGGTCGTTACTGTGAGTTTCTCTGTGAATTTTCAGACCTTTTGTCTGACTTAGTGCTTAGCTCAGATAAGATAATTATAGTGGGCGATTTTAACATCCACACAGATGCTGAGAATGACAGCCTCAACACTGCATTTAGTCTATTATTAGACTCTATTGGCTTTGCTCAAAAAGTAAATGAGTCCACGCACCACTTTAATCATATCTTAGATCTTGTTCTGACTTATGGTATGGAAATAGCAGACTTAACAGTATTCCCTGAAAACTCCCTTCTGTCTGATCATTTCTTAATAACATTTACATTTACTCTGATGGACTACCCAGCAGTGGGGAATAAGTTTCATTACACTAGAAGTCTTTCAGAAAGCGCTGTAACTAGGTTTAAGGATATGATTCCTTCTTTATGTTCTCTAATGCCATATACCAACACAGTGCAGAGTAGCTACCTAAACTCTGTAAGTGAGATAGAGTATCTCGTCAATAGTTTTACATCCTCATTGAAGACAACTTTGGATGCTGTAGCTCCTCTAAAAAAGAGAGCTTTAAATCAGAAGTGCCTGACTCCGTGGTATAACTCACAAACTCATAGCTTAAAGCAGATTACCTGTACGTTGGAGAGGAAATGGCGTCTCACTAATTTAGAAGATCTTCACTTAGCCTGGAAAAAGAGTCTGTTGCTCTATTAAAAAGCCCTCCGTAAAGCTAGGACATCTTTCTACTCATCACTAATTGAAGAAAATAAGAACAACCCCAGGTTTCTTTTCAGCACTGTAGCCAGGCTGACAGAGTCAGCTCTATTGAGCTGAGTATTCCATTAACTTTAACTAGTAATGACTTCATGACTTTCTTTGCTAACAAAATTTTAACTATTAGAGAAAAAATTACTCATAACCATCCCAAAGACGTATCGTTATCTTTGGCTGCTTTCAGTGATGCCGGTATTTGGTTAGACTCTTTCTCTCCGATTGTTCTGTCTGAGTTATTTTCATTAGTTACTTCATCCAAACCATCAACATGTTTATTAGACCCCATTCCTACCAGGCTGCTCAAGGAAGCCCTACCATTATTTAATGCTTCGATCTTAAATATGATCAATCTATCTTTGTTAGTTGGCTATGTACCTCAGGCTTTTAAGGTGGCAGTAATTAAACCATTACTTAAAAAGCCATCACTTGACCCAGCTATCTTAGCTAATTATAGGCCAATCTCCAACCTTCCTTTTCTCTCAAAAATTCTTGAAAGGGTAGTTGTAAAACAGCTAACTGATCATCTGCAGAGGAATGGTCTATTTGAAGAGTTTCAGTCAGGTTTTAGAATTCATCATAGTACAGAAACAGCATTAGTGAAGGTTACAAATGATCTTCTTATGGCCTCGGACAGTGGACTCATCTCTGTGCTTGTTCTGTTAGACCTCAGTGCTGCTTTTGATACTGTTGACCATAAAATTTTATTACAGAGATTAGAGCATGCCATAGGTATTTAAGGCACTGCGCTGCTTTGGTTTGAATCATATTTGTCTAATAGATTACAATTTGTTCATGTAAATGGGGAATCTTCTTCACAGACTAAAGTTAATTATGGAGTTCCACAAGGTTCTGTGCTAGGACCAATTTTATTCACTTTATACATGCTTCCCTTAGGCAGTATTATTAGACGGTATTGCTTAAATTTTCATTGTTACGCAGATGATACCCAGCTTTATCTATCCATGAAGCCAGAGGACACACACCAATTAGCTAAACTGCAGGATTGTCTTACAGACATAAAGACATGGATGACATCTAATTTCCTGCTTTTAAACTCAGCTAAAACTGAAGTTATTGTACTTGGCCCCACAAATCTTAGAAACATGGTGTCTAACCAGATCCTTACTCTGGATGGCATTACCCTGACCTCTAGTAATACTGTGAGAAATCTTGGAGTCATTTTTGATCAGGATATGTCATTCAAAGCGCATATTAAACAAATATGTAGGACTGCTTTTTTGCATTTACGCAAAATTATTTCCTCTAGGCTGGACTATTGTAATTCATTATTATCAGGTTGTCCTAAAAGTTCCCTAAAAAGCCTTCAGTTAATTCAAAATGCTGCAGCTAGAGTACTGACGGGGACTAGAAGGAGAGAGCATATCTCACCCATATTGGCCTCTCTTCATTGGCTTCCTGTTAATTCTAGAATAGAATTTAAAATTCTTCTTCTTACTTATAAGGTTTTGAATAATCAGGTCCCATCTTATCTTAGGGACCTCATAGTACCATATCACCCCAATAGAGCGCTTCGCTCTCAGACTGCAGGCTTACTTGTAGTTCCTAGGGTTTGTAAGAGTAGAATGGGAGGCAGAGCCTTCAGCTTTCAGGCTCCTCTCCTGTGGAACCAGCTCCCAATTCAGATCAGGGAGACAGACACCCTCTCTACTTTTAAGATTAGGCTTAAAACTTTCCTTTTGCTAAAGCTTATAGTTAGGGCTGGATCAGGTGACCCTGAACCATCCCTTAGTTATGCTGCTATAGACGTAGACTGCTGGGGGGTTCCCATGATGCACTGTTTCTTTCTCTTTTTGCTCTGTATGCACCACTCTGCATTTAATCATTAGTGATCGATCTCTGCTCCCCTCCACAGCATGTCTTTTTCCTGGTTCTCTCCCTCAGCCCCAACCAGTCCCAGCAGAAGACTGCCCCTCCCTGAGCCTGGTTCTGCTGGAGGTTTCTTCCTGTTAAAAGGGAGTTTTTCCTTCCCACTGTAGCCAAGAGCTTGCTCACAGGGGGTCGTTTTGACCGTTGGGGTTTTACATAATTATTGTATGGCCTTGCCTTACAATATAAAGCGCCTTGGGGCAACTGTTTGTTGTGATTTGGCGCTATATAAAAAAAATTGATTGATTGATTGATTGAAAGTTCTCCAGATTCTCTGAATCTTCTGATTATATTATGGACTGTAGATGATGGAATCCCTAAATTCCTTGCAATTGAATGTTGAGAAACATTGTTTTTAAACTGTTGGACTATTTTTTTCACGCAGTTGTTCACAAAGTGGTGATCCTCGCCCCATCTTTGCTTGTGAATGGCTGAAACTTTTGGGGATGCTCCTTTTATACCCAATCATGACAATCACCTGTTTCCAATTAACCTGTTCACCTGTGGAATGTTCCAAACAGGTGTTCATTGAGCAATTGTCAACTTTCCCAATCTTTTGTTACCCCTGTCTCAGCTTTTTTAAAATGTGTTTCAGCCATCCATTTCAAAATGAGCAAATAATTTGCACAAAAACAAAAAAGTTTATCAGTTTGAACATTAAATATCTTGTTTTTGTGGTGTATTCAATTTAATATATGTTGAAGAGGATGTTCAAATCATTGTATTCTGTTTTTATTTACATTTCACACAATGTCCCAACTTCATTGGAATTGGGGTTGTACTAAGGAGTGGCTTCCATCTGGCCACTCTACCATACACGTCTGATTGGTGGATTGCTCAGGGATGAGATTTATCTGCGGATTTCCGCAGATTTGGCAGTACAGTCCCGGGGGTCGATTTTGTGAAACGTCCAAATCCGTTGAGAAAATTATAGGGGGGGGGGGGGTAAGAATGCAAAAAAAAATTAATGCCAGGAGTACCTTTGTTTAATAAAATTGTCGTCTATTCAGAACACTGAGTGGTCTTTGTTTGTTATCGCCGACGCAGCAAGTTCGATCAGTCTGTCAGTCAGCCAAATGCAGAAGAGTAACGCTGTGCTGACAGTGACCAGTATGAAGTAGGTGCACAATGAGCATGTAGTGTAAGGGAGTTAACTGTGTAGTCTTTCATCTTCCAATACAGTGGTCCTTCGCTATATCGCGGTTCACCTTTCGCAGTCTCGCAGTTTCGCAGATTTTTTTTTTTAGTGCAATTTTGCATGCTGCTGCCTTTTTTTTTTTTTTTTTTTTTTTTTTTTTTTTTTTTATTTATTTATTTATTTATTTAAACAGCGCCTGTCGCCAAAATCTGGCAACAGGTCCAGAGACTACGCTCGCTGTTTTGATGCAGAGTGCTCCAACAAGGATAGAATTCTTGTGGAAAAATCCACAGTGCTGCATGGTCTCAGTAACCGCAGCCGCAGAACTCCGTGGCCACTGAGAGAAGTTTGTATCTTTTTAATGACTTGGCTTCTTTGCTGGTCCCGCATCCGTCTCGCAACAGTAACACCGGAGGCAGTGAGCAAAGAAACAGCACGCGCATTGTATTCTGCTTCTCCCCCAGAAGAAAAAAGAGCGCCAACAACTACCCATAACTGTGTTCTTCACTCGGAAAAAGACACCTGCAGCGAGGTGTGACTCAGTGGAAAAAGAGCGGAGCGGCGCTAGGACGCAGAGGCGCAATCAGAGGAACTGTGAAATACTGGTGAGTCACTATTAATAATTTCTTATGTGTCCAACCTCGTAGGTTGATCGTTAAAATTAAATTTGTTAGTTCTAAAAGCCATCATAATTATTTATAGGAAAATGTTCTATTTTTATTTCTCAAACAAATGTTTGGGCCTGAAAACAGGTTTTGATCTTTGGTTTCATTCTATAATACTGAACTTATTTTTCTACTAATGTTTGAACTTTGAGAGTGTTTACACAGGAGAGAAAAGTGAGAAAATGTTTATACACTTTTCTCAAACAGGCATTAAGTGTGTAGTGAGGGGTTTTACAGCCTTAAAGCGTCTATAATAATTGTAAAAAAAAATAACGCTGACTACTTCGCGGATTTCGCCTATCGCGGGCTATTTTTAGAACGTAACTCCCGCGATAAACGAGGGACCACTGTATTCAGTTTTCCCTCCAACAAATCATAAAAACCAAGACGGTATCGAAGCTCAGTCAAAGCTATTACTTACGCACGTTTTCATTGGTTATTTCAAAGCTTATGACCAATCAGCGCAAAGGTTATATACTCGTATGCGTTTCTCCCGCCCTTTCTTCGGTGTTGCGCACACACACACACACACACACACATACACACACACAGTCAGTGGATTATGTAAACAGACATTTTAACGTTATTGTAGTGTGCTAGAACATTGTTATATATACATGTATGTGTGTGTATATTATATACATGTATACACGTGATGACAGTGTTATAGGTGGAGATCACATCGACTAAATATAAACCTTATATGGTCTGACAGTTCAATGGACATAGAACATTGGATTATACATGTACATGTATTTGAGGATACACATGTACATGTATGTTTGTTGACAAGTGTGCCATGCTGAAAGTGGAGAATGCTGAAAATCAAGTAAGTCTAGTTATGAAAAATATTTTGGTCACAAAAATACACATGTACAGTAGATGGTCTTAGTAAGGGTTTACAGTTTGAATTATAGATATGAACACCTGGCATTTATAGTAGTTTTTAATATCATTTTAGTGTAATTTACATGTTTTAAAACAGCAAAAATGCTCCGCCCTGGACCCGTCGGGGCCTGCGGCCCCTGGACCCTGGCTTATTTTCCTCTGAAAATCGAATTTGCCTGTCTCATCCCTGATTGCTAGAGAGATGGTTGTTCTTCTCAATGCTGGAGCTCTCATTGAGTGACCATCTGGTTCTTGGACTCCTCCCTTATTAAGGCCCTTTTTTCCCAATCGCTGACTTTATTTATTTTTAATAAATCTGCAAAAATCTCAACCTTTTTTCACATTGTCATTATGGGATAGAATATGTGTAGAATTTAGGGAAAAAATGAATATCATCTGATCCACATAACAAAATGTGGAAAAAGTGAAGCACTGTGAATACTTTTGGATGCACTGTAACAGTAAAAACAACACTCCTAAAGAATTAAGCCGAGGGTTCTGGGGCAAAAATATAAATCTCCATAAATCAGGTTCCTCATTAAGAGCAGGTTGAGAAGATTTGTGGTTCCACAAGCAACTGTCCAATCTGTTAAATGAAACACGTGACAAGACCTAATGTCCTTGAGGAAGGAAGTCCAAATTAATACACAGGAATTAACATTTGTTCTGAAGGTCCAGAACCTCATGATCACAGCTAAGCAGGTAAATGATGGCATTGGAGGAAACCAAAAGTAGCATTAACTTGGTCTTTGTCTTGGTGATAATCTGCAAGCTCTTTTCTAATTATAATTTTTATTTTTTGTTCATTTTAGAGTAATGGGTTTGTCTGTGGTTACTTCATGGTGGTGACTGCTCAGATAAAGGTGGAAAATCTACATTTCTGTCTGATGCCTCCAAATCCTTCATCACTTCCTTTGTTGTGAACTTTAGAACAAATTAGCTGCAGAGCTGCAACAAGGAGACACGAAGAACAGTGTGGCTGATGAGACCCCTGTGCAGGCGCAGAGTATTAACTCTGTGGATAACTGGTCATTGTAGAGTATTAACGCTGTGGATAACTGGTCAGTGCACAGTATTAACGCTGTAGATAACTGGTTAGTGCAGAGTATTAATGCTGCGGATAACTGGCTGCTGCAGAGTATTAAGGCTGTGGGTAACTGGTCAGTGCAGAGTATTAATGCTGTGGATAACTGGCTGCTGCAGAGTATTAAGGCTGTGGGTAACTGGTCAGTGCAGAGTATTAAGGCTGTGGGTAACTGGTCAGTGCAGAGTATTAACGCTGTGGATAACTGGTCAGTGCAGAGTATTAACGCTGTGGATAACTGGTTAGTGCAGAGTATTAAGGCTGTGGATAACTGGCTGCTGCAGAGTATTAAGGCTGTGGGTAACTGGTCAGTGCAGAGTATTAACGCTGTGGATAACTGGTTAATGAGGATCATGTCTGGAGGCAGGAGCAGGTCAGGTTACTGACAACAACAGGAACACGGGGAGGAGACAGTTGGGCAGGTGAATAACAGAGAAGTCTGAAATGACAGATCTTACTTGAAAGATAAACCAGATAAATTAAATTATTTATCAAGCAAAATGTAAGAAGTGCTTAAAAATAAAGGCCGGGGGGGGTCGAGTTCCCTTAACCTTGCCCTCGACTGCCAAATCGCATGGCGTGTGTTGTGTTGCCTAATTCTGGCTGTTGTGCTGGTGTTTGTTTTGCAGCTTGCTATGAAAGGCTCCAACTACAGCGGCCTGCTGGAAAGGCACAACATCCACACTCACAACGTGGAACACATTGTGAAGAGCCTGCGGTGAGCTGCGACCCTTCACACGAACGCCAACAGATTCAGAGGAGACAGAACGACGCTTTACTGGCTGGAGTAGAGTTTATTTAAAATAAAACTAACTGCTTTGTGACTCTGGATTCACAGGAAAGCTGGTATCGAGGTGAGAGTTGTGAAGAGAGGAGAATATGATGAAGTCGTCGTGCGATGGGCAGATGCTATCATCTCTGCTGGCGGTAGGAATAAGTTAAGATAAATTGTCAGAATAAAAAATATAAAACAAAAGAATCGATAGGTTACATGAGTAAGTCTTTATACAGGCTCATCCGGCTGGTGCTCATCCCCAGATACTGTGGGGTGAAGTGGATGAGAGTCTGTGGGTGCTTTCACAATTAGGTATGGTGCATTCAGAAAGTATTGATAGCACTTCACTTTTTCCACATTTGCTTCAATGTTACAGCCTTATACCAAAACTAGCGTGTTGCCTGTGGGGATCCACAGGCTCTAGATTGGATCATGTTTATATAAAATAGGTGGTATTAAATTGTGCAAAGTTTCTATAATAAGTTGGAATGGTGCATGAGTCCAGGTCTCTGGAGAGATCTGAAAATGTCTGTGCACTGATGCTCCCCATCCAACCTGATGGAGCTTGAGAGGTGCTGCAAAGAGGAATAGATAAACTGCCCAAACATAGGAGCACCAAGCTTGTGGCATCATATTCGAGAAGACTTGAGGCTGTAATTGCTCCAAAAGATGCATCAACAAAGTATTGACACAGCAGAGGCAGTGAATACTTAAGTACATGTGATTTCTTAGTTGTTTTTTTTTTATTATTAATAAAATACATTTTTAATTAAAAAAAAAAACTTTTTTATGTTGACATTATGGGGTGTTGTGAGTAGAATTTTGAGGGAAAGGATGAATTTGATCTATTTTTGAAATAAGGCCATAACAACAAAATCTGGAAAAAGTGAAGCACTGTGAATACTTTCTGGATGCACTGTATTGCTGTGGTGGGGGGGAAATCAATGTCAATTTTTTTTTCCAATATTGTGCATCCGTGCATATGTAAATACAAAAAAAAATTCTGACATTTTTGGAATATTTCTGATGTGTAATTGTGGTAGTTTGCTTTCGATGGACCTAAAAGTAGGTGGCGGCAGGTATGACAGAGCTGTGGCAAATCTAGGAGAGACCATGGGTGTGCTGTCCTTCTGTAAATTTTTGGAGAAAAATTGGGTGCTATTTTGTGGCTTCGGCTGTATTTTTAAGTGTCATGATTATTGTCTTTTTGTGTACATTTTCATAGTACAACTTGTACTGTAATCAGTGATAATAAGCATGCAACTGGTTTCATTTTGTAGACGGGATCCTTTCAGTAGATCTATGGGCATATGGCTTCTTTGTAATCCTCTGCAGAATGCCATCTGGCTTGGTAATATATCTACAGTGATTAGCGTTGTGTGCATGTGATTGTGGTTAATGTGAAGCACTCTGTTAGTACTGTATGTCTAATGTATGAAGCCTTAACTGGAGGCTCTTGGAACAGTGTCTAATGATTTTATTTAAAAATGCATGTAGTGTGTGTAGTGTAGCAGAGGATCACATATAAGAGTGAGAAAGAGGACTTTGTAGCATAGAGTCGGATATAGCGAAGCTGGAGGATGGAGTCACACCTGGCCGTGTGCAGTCAAGGAGCATGCACTACCATTACCAAAGAGGGAAAAAAATGTAATTATTTTAACTTAATAAAATAATTTTTATTAAAGTGAACCAAAAACAGGTAGGTACAACATTTATGGTCCATGTAAGCCCTTTGTAGTGATTGCCCTCGGTGCTTCCACATTCACTCAACACGCGCGCTGTATTGCACATCCAGGTACTTTTTGCCTTCATCGGTAATGGCGGCCGCGGCCATATAAGCACGGCACCATTACATTAGCGCTATAGGGAGTGCACACTGTAGCTTTGCTCTATCTATAAGTCTATGCTTTGTAGCTATATTCTGACCACTATGCTGTGTCCCTCCAAAGTTTTAAATTGCAGGGTTGATTTTGTCAGGCATTTGGATAATTTACCTTTCAGTGTCTAACAGCTGAAATATGTTTGTTTTTTAACTCTTCTCCACTACTGGCTGAGGGCGTTACTAAGGTTTCACTTTCTGAAGACATGATCATATGGGTGAGTGTGGATGACTGACTCTTCCTGTTTGAGTGGATCACAACATCACATCATGTGCTTGGTTTGACATGAGGTGGCTACACGTGGTGGGAAACAAATTACATTTTTTGGAAGTTGCTGAAAGTTGCTGGGACACACGGCTGTAGTAATGGAATTCCTGCTGCCATAATTTAACGGCCCTGCACAGGACAGTATTGGAAATAAATAGAAAAGTGGAAAAATAAGAGCAAGGCAGCTTGTCTTGGTGTAGACCAGTGGTGTCCAAAGACGTTCCATAAAGGGCAAGAGAGTGCAGGATTTCTTTGCAGCCACTGATTCCAGCACGGTGATTCACTGATGAACTCACCCCATCTGCTCAAGTGATGTTCATGAGTGGGCGGCACAGGTGGATTAGTGGTTAGCACTGAGCCTCACAACAAGAAGGTTGTTGCATGGCTCCCACCCTTTTTGTGTGGAGTTTGCATGTTTCCCAGTGTCTGTGTGGTTTCCCCTCGGCATTCCGGTTTTCCTCCCGCAATCAAAACATGCATATGTAGGGTCTGCTCCTTTCTCTGCCCCTGAATAAGCAGTGTCCTGCTGGAGTTGGTCCCAGGTGTGCTGGACTGTTACTGTCCAGCACGTTACATTGTTTTGAGGGGTGTGTAACAATCATTTCTCTACGTTGATTGTGGACCCATTGGTTCTGATTAGAAGCAGTGCATCCACAATTACAGATGTCAATCGTGACTCACCTTTTCTGCTGATTAAAGTCACAAACAGGACTCCTCTTTTTTTTCTGCAAGAATCGTCCACTGCTTCAATTTTGGTAAAGCTCAGGCGGGCTGTGATTAAAGCCAAATTGGATTTCAATGAAACTTGGCTCAAAGAGGGAACCTACCAACAAACGAACTTTCCCAAAATTTTTCAACCAAAAACCAAATGGTGACATTGCCAGGGGTCATCAAAGTTCAAGGCAAAAATACGCAAAAACTGATATTTTATTAAATTCCCATCTTTCAAGTGGTGTAACATTCAGCGCCATCAAGTCCCCAAGCTAGTTTAACTATCATATGACATAAGGAGGCAAACTCTTTCATCAGACATATAGTTTGGTGATGTTGATGGCATTGTGCACCCTAGGTAATGCAGATGGCATGTCTTGTCCAAGGACATAACAGGTGGCATGGAGCACACAACTAGACTTGAACCCCAGGTGACGTTTTCAGTCCAAGTCCCATCCCACAGAGTTCTACAGGTTACACCAGGCCTGCCAATAAATTTTACTGAATAATATATTATCGATAACATGCTATGCCGTTGATATACCATCTTTTCTGGAGTATAAATGAAGTTATGTTTTTTGTTTGTTTTTTGGATTTGTTTTTTAAACACAGTTTTCCTGTGACTTGTATGCTAGTCTCACTACAATGGGCTTATGCAACTTACATACTGAAAAATAACGATTCCACATATTTTTGTTACGATGGAAACAAGAAACACGTCATTGTCAGACTCCAGAGATAAAATGCAATGAGCAGTTGTCCTTATTTGAAACAAATATGAGTAAACATCTCTATTAAACCAGCAAATGTGCTTAGTAAACACAACCGAGAAACAACTGACTAATTAGTCATTTCAACATTTAACTCAATTAAGTCAATTCAACATTGAATGCTATGAAATTACACACAATAGGGGTTGGGCTTCTTGTGCAACCTGTGCAAGTGTCTTATTGCCTGAACTTTGACTTCATGGACATGTTTAATGATTCATTCATTTAATGTTAAAATATAAAAGGAAACAGCTTTTTCAAATAGCCTTTGTTTTGTTTAGAAGCATAACAGCAGCACGACAAGTGAGCTGAACTCTCGGGACATTTTCACCAGGTGGAGGTCTCCACTGCACTTTAGACCTCTTGAGTTTTTTGGAGGCACATTCCTCACATTTTGAAGAGCAGAGATGTTCTCTTCTTCTGTCTGGACTTCAGGTCCATCACTGGTATTGAGGCAGAAGGATTTTCAGGCTGTCTGTGGAAAGAAAGAATCAAGACATTGACTGTTTGTCAAATAACAGGTTTTTTAATATGAAGCTTCAGACACTGTGTCATCCAGAGTGTTCTGATTGGAACAGTGTGAAGTGTGGCTTTCTGAGCTCTGCATTTATCCACATGTCAGGACAGGGAGCAGTTACGCATACAGTGTCTAAAGAATGCATCTGTTCAAACATAAATACAGATTAATTAAAAAGAAAGGTTGTTAAAACAAAGTCCCAACTGAAGATTGGATGATTGTCCTATCTACAAGAATGACAGGGCTGTGATAATCAAAGAGTCCCTTTCATCTGTTCATGAGTCCCCAAAAAGTTGCTTGATACCATAGCCAGCCTATACACAAGTATTGTGCTTGACAAATGCCAGTTTTCATGGGCATTGATCAGGGATGAGTTCTGGCTCCTCCACTGCTAAGTGGCAAGTAACTGGGACATTCCTGTTCAGAATGATTCTTGTAAGCCCCATTCTTGGCACAGAGAGCTGCACAATAGTTCTTCTTGGCTGTTTTGTGTCCAGGTATGAGCTACAGAATTGCTGCATTCCAAACCTTAAGATGCACAAACACACATTCAGTCCAGTGTTTTATATTTATATAAATCAATCACCACATGCTGTAAGGTATCCTTAAAGTGGTGTGCATGAGGACGCACGAGCAAGCATGCTGTCAACAATGGTGAGGATAACACTCCCTAGTGTGTGTGTGTGTGTGTGTGTGTGTGTGTGTGTGTGTGTGTGTGTGTGTGTGTGTGTGTGTGTGTGTGTGTGTGTGTGTGGTTTGTTTTGTTTGTTTTTTGTTTTTGTTTTTTTATCTGGAAGAAACCTCAAGCAGACCAGACTCGGTGTGGTTGCCATTCCATCAATACAGAACAGAAGGCACAAAAATGGTTGAAAGAACATGCAGTAACTTTCCAGAAAAAGTTGCAGCTGAGACAATTAAATATGGTTTATTGTTCACCGAGGTGAGATAAATACACAACAAGAGGACCAGACACACAGCGTACATCGAGTCTGTGTCAGTGCAGGAGGTTTGGAATCTGAAAGTGTGTCTAACTGCAGTTTGTTTTTTTAGGTGACGGGACAATGCTGCTTGTTGCCAGTAAGGTTTTAAGCAAAGACAAACCTGTCGTCGGTGTTAACACAGACCCTGAGAGGTAAACTCAACAAATAAATCACATGGTTATATCATATGAGAACGATTTTGGCTGAATGTTTCACTTTCACTCTCATTTCAAGATTCTGTGGTGTTCCTCTTTGAGGAATTACATTCTCAGTATGACCCATTTCTCTTTTTCAACTAAAGGTCAGAAGGTCATTTGTGTTTGCCTGTACGTTACACTCACGCCTTTCCAGAGGCCCTGGAGAAACTCTTTCGTGGTGAGTTCAGGTGCGTATTTATCCATAAATAATCTGAGTGCTGCTCTGCTGTTTTTTTTTTTGTTGTTTTTGACTTTCCTCTTGGAAAACTGGCTTCATTGACTGAACTGCAATATGCTCACTTCTGTCAGATCAGCTTGATTATTTAGTTGTCATGCTGTTAGATAGGATGGAGTTACAAATCAAGCTGCGAGGTTGGAAAGCTGCCTGGTTTAATCATTCTGCTTAATTCAGGAGAATATCTGTGAAACTCGAGAAAGACAAACGTCACTAAATTTAAACTTTAAGTGGAAATAACATATTGATCACAGATCAACAATAAAAATTATTGTTATTACTGTTGTTGTTATTGATGTTATAGAAGCAGATGTGATGCATTGCAGCCTCTTGGTGTCACTGGTAGAAACTACTGCTTTAGTGCCTTCTAATGTCAAACACAGTTGACAAAACCTTTCAGATTGATGATGAAATACTGATGTGGTATTGTGCAAGACCTGGTAATTCCAGGTCGTTCTAACCAGCTGACCTGTGTTGCCACCTCGTGTGACTTGTAGAAGTTATTGCTTTAGTATTACAGCTCATGTGAAATACAGCAGAATGACAATACTGACATTTCAACATGCAAGTGGCAAAGGATGTTTTAGAAGCATGCACATTGGTCAAGGCTGGTTTATACTGGATAACTGTCAGATATAAAAAAAAAAAAATGGGTGACTTAGACAGTGAGCCAGTGAAGAGGAAGATGCTGAATAATCCCACAGTCCCATACTGCAACCACATGACTACACAAATAACCCCTGATTTCACAGAGTCTGTGGCTGCTCCGACACCGTGCTTGTTTGCCAGGATTTCAGAATACATCCTGTGCCAGTGAGCATAAGTTATTCATTTAAAACTGAAGTTGTTAGGATGGGCATCCAGCGTGAAATGTGTCAAATGCCAATGCAGATCTGACTGTTTACGCTGTGGTGAACCTGTTAAAAAAAAAAAAAGGAGCAGCTGCATAAACAACAACAAATAATGTAAGGTAACAAAGAATTTTGGGGGTCACAGAAGTGTAGAACGCAGCAGGCAGTGCAAACTTGGAAGAGATTATTCTTCATGGTGTGTGTGTGTGTGTGTGTGTGTGTGTGTGTGTGTGTGTGTGTGTGTGTGTGTGTGTGTGTGTGTGTGTGTGTGTGTGTGTGTGTGTGTGTGTGTGTGTGTGTGTGTGTGTGTGTGTGTGTGTATATACACTCAACAAAAATATAAACGCAACACTTTTGGTTTTGCTCCCATTTTGTATGAGATGAACTCAAAGATCTAAAACTTTTTCCACATACACAATATCACCATTTCCCTCAAATATTGTTCACAAACCAGTCTAAATCTGTGATAGTGAGCACTTCTCCTTTGCTGAGATAATCCATCCCACCTCACAGGTGTACCATATCAAGATGCTGATTAGACACCATGATTAGTGCACAGGTGTGCCTTAGACTGCCCACAATAAAAGGCCACTCTGAAAGGTGCAGTTTTGTTTTATTGGGGGGGGGGATACCAGTCAGTATCTTGTGTGACCACCATTTTCCTCATGCAGTGCAACACATCTCCTTCGCATAGAGTTGATCAGGTTGTCAGTTGTGGCCTGTGGAATGTTGGTCCACTCCTCTTCAATGGCTGTGCGAAGTTGCTGGATATTGGCAGGTACTGGTACACGCTGTCGTATACGCCGGTCCAGAGCATCCCAAACATGCTCAATGGGTGACATGTCCAGTGAGTATGCCGGCCATGCGAGAACTGGGACATTTTCAGCTTCCAAGAATTGTGTACAGATCCTTGCAACATGGGGCCGTGCATTATCCTGCTGCAACATGAGGTGATGTTCTTGGATGTATGGCACAACAATGGGCCTCAGGATCTTGTCACAGTATCTCTGTGCATTCAAAATGCCATCAATAAAATGCACCTGTGTTCTTCGTTCATAACAGACACTTGCCCATACCATAACCCCACCGCCACCATGGGCCACTCGATCCACAACATTGACATCAGAAAACCACTCACCCACACAATGCCACACACGCTGTCTGCCATCTGCCCTGAACAGTGTGAACCGGGATTCATCCGTGAAGAGAACACCTCTCCAACGTGCCAAACGCCAGCGAATGTGAGCATTTGCCCACTCAAGTCGGTTACAACGACGAACTGGAGTCAGGTCGAGACCCCGATGAGGACGGCGAGCATGCAGATGAGCTTCCCTGAGACGGTTTCTGACAGTTTGTGCAGAAATTCTTTGGTTATGCAAACCGATTGTTTCAGCAGCTGTCCGAGTGGCTGGTCTCAGACGATCTTGGAGGTGAACATGCTGGATGTGGAGGTCCTGGGCTGGTGTGGTTACACGTGGTCTGCGGTTGTGAGGCTGGTTGGATGTACTGCCAAATTCTCTGAAACGCCTTTGGAGACGGCTTATGGTAGAGAAATGAACATTCAATACACGAGCAACAGCTCTGGTTGACATTCCTGCTGTCAGCATGCCTATTGCACGCTCCCTCAAATCTTGCAACATCTGTGGCATTGTGCTGTGTGATAAAACTGCACCTTTCAGAGTGGCCTTTTATTGTAGACAGTCTAAGGCACACCTGTGCACTAATCATGGTGTCTAATCAGCATCTTGATATGGCACACCTGTGAGGTGGGATGGATTATCTCAGCAAAGGAGAAGTGCTCACTATCACAGATTTAGACTGGTTTGTGAACAATATTTGAGGGAAATGGTGATATTGTGTATGTGGAAAAAGTTTTAGATCTTTGAGTTCATCTCATACAAAATGGGAGCAAAACCAAAAGTGTTGCGTTTATATTTTTGTTGAGTGTGTGTATATATATATATATATATATATATATATATATATATATATATATATATATATATAGTCAAACAACTCCGCAGTGGCAAGGCCCCAGGGGTTGATGAGATCCGTCCAGAAATGCTGAAGGCTCTGGGTGTGGAGGGATTGTCTTGGATGAGACGTCTCTTCAACATTGCATTGAGATCTGAGACAGTGCCTATGGAGTGGCAAACTGGGGTGGTGGTCCCCATATTTAAAAAGGGGGACCAGAGAGTGTGTGCTAACTACAGGGGCATCACACTACTCAGTCTAAAGTCTACTCCAGGGTGCTGGAAAGGAGGGTTCGGTCGATAGTCGAACCTCGGATTGAAGAGGAACAATGCGGGTTCCATCCTGGTTGTGGAACAACCGACCAGCTCTTTACTCTCACAAGGATCCTGGAGGGTTCCTTGGAGTATGCCCACCCAGTCTACATGTGTTTTGTGGACTTGGAGAAGGCGTATGATTTGATACCCTGGGAGATACTGTGGGAGATGCTGTGGGAGTATGGAGTGAGGGTGTCCCTTCTCAGGGTCATCCAATCTTTGTACTCGCAAAGCGAGAGCTGTGTTCGGGTGCTCGGCAATAACTCGGACTTGTTTCTGGTGGAGGTTGGCCTCCACCAGGGCTGCACCTTGTCACCAATCATGTTTGTGATATTCGTGGACAGGATATCGAGGTGTAGTTGAGGGGAGGAGGGTTTCCAGTTTGGTGGGCTCAGGGTCTCATCACTGCTTTTTGCAGATGATGTGGTCCTGTTGGCTTCATCGGCCGGTGACCTCCAACACTCACTGGATCAGTTCGCAGCCGAGTGTGAAGCAGCTGGGATGAGGATCAGCACCTCTAAATCTGAGGCCATGGTTCTAAGCAGGAAACTGATGGATTGCAGACTCCGGGTAGGGAATACGGCCTTGCCCCAAGTGAAGGAGTTCAAGTACCTCGGGGTCTTGTTCATGAGTGAGGGGACGATGGAGCGTGAGATTGGCCAGAGAATTGGTGCAGCAGGGGCAGTATTGCATTCACTCTACCGTACTGTTGTGACGAAAAGGGAGCTGACCCAAAAGGCAAAGGTCTCAATCTAATGGTCAATCTTTGTTCCTACTCTCACCTATGGTCATAAGTGTTGGGTCATGACCGAAAGAACTAGATTGATGGTACAAGTGGTCGAAATGGGCTTCCTCAGGAAGGTGGCTGGTGTCTCCCTTAGAGATAGGGTGAGAAGTTCGGTCATCCATGGGGAGCTCGGAGTAGAGTCGCTGCTCCTTCGCGTTGAAAGGAGCCAGCTGAGGTGGTTCGGGCATCTGGTAAGGATGCCTCCTGGGCGCCTCCCAAGGGAGGTGTTCCAGGCATGTCCATCTGGGAGGAGACCCCGTGGAAGACCCAGGACTAGGTGGAGAGATTATATCTCCACACTGGCCTGGGAATGCCTCAGGTTCCCCCAGTCAGAGGTGGTCAGTGTGGCACAGGAAAGAGGACTCTGGGGTCCCCTGCTGGAGCTGTTGCCCTCGCGACCTGAATCCGGAAAAGCGGTTGAGATGAGTGATGAGTGTAGACACACACAACCCCAATTCCAATGAAGTTGGGACGTTGTGTAAAATGTAAATAAAAACAGAATTCAGTGATTTGCAAATCCTCTTCAACCTATATTCAATTGAATACACCACAAAGACGATATTTAATGTTCAAACTGATAAACTTGTTTTTGTGCAAATATTTGCTCATTTTGAAATGGATGCCTGTAACATGTTTCAAAAAGCTGGGACAGTGATATGTTTACCACTGTGTTACATCACCTTTCCTTCTAACAACACTCAATAAACGTTTGGGAACTGAGGACACTCATGATTGGGTATAAAAGAAGCATCCCCAATGGTCTCAGCTGTTCACAAGCAAACATGGGGTGAGGATCACCACTTTGTGAACAACTGCATGAAAAAATAGTCCAACAGTTTAAGAACAGTGTTTCAACATCTGGAGAACTTTCTACACATAAGCGGCAAGGCGGAAAACCACCACTGAATGCCCGTGACCTTCAATCCCTCAGGCGGCACTGCATTAAAAACCGACATCACTGTGTAAAGGATTTTACCGTGTGGGCTCAGGAACACTTCAGAAAACCATTGTCAGTTAACACAGTTCATCCCTACATCTACAAGTGCAAGTTAAAACTCATGGATGTCGTGTCCTCTGGACAAAAGAGGCAAAAGACCATCCAGACTGTTACCAGCTCAAAGTTCAAAAGCCAGCATCTGTGATGGTATGGGGGTGTGTAAGTTGCCCATGGCATGGGCAACTTGCACGTCCGTGATGGCACCATCAATGCTGAAAGGTACATCCAGGTTTTGGAGCAACACATGCTGCCATCCAAGCAACGTCTTTTTCGGGGACGCCCCTGCTTATTTCAGCAAGACGATGCCAAGCCACATTCTGCACGTGTTACAACAGCATGGCTTCATAGTAAAAGAGTGCGGGTACTAGACTGGCCTGCCTGCAGTCCAGACCTGTCACCCATTGAAAATGTGTGACGCATTATGAAGCGCAAAATATGACAACTGAGACCCCGGACTGTTGAACAACTGAAGTCATACATCGAGCAAGAATGGGAAAGAATTCCACCGACAAAGCTTCAACAATTAGTGTCCTCAGTTCCCAAACGCTTATTGAGTGTTGTTAGAAGGAAAGGTGATGTAACACAGTGGTAAACATACCACTGTCCCAGCTTTTTTGAAATGTGTTGCAGGTATCCATTTCAAAATGAGCAAATATTTGCACAAAAACAATAAAGTTTATCAGTTTGAACATTAAATCTCTTGTCTTTGTGGTGTGTTAAATTGAATATAGGTTGAAGACATGGGTTAAAGTTCTCCGTCACCACGACGGATTTCCATCATTTGGAAAATTTAACCACACATACGCGTGTGCACGTGGTGTCATGCATGTTTTGGGGCAGAAATGTGATTTCACTGTCAAAGCAACATCCCATTCTGCGCTAATCAAAGCAGCAGCAGTGTCAGCGTGGACTGTGGAGGAAGGGACTGTGTGAATTTTCCTTCCTCTCCGCTCTGTTTACTGATTGCCATGAGCCGTGGTCCTTCTCCTCCCTGTCTTCGTGAGAACATTGGCCGACCTTCCCCAAGTAGAGTGGGGTGTGGCTTTGCTTTGAACCAATGAAGCAATGATCCGTCTCAATGCTTCGATCGTTTGTTGTATCATTTCACTTTATCTTAATTTTCTCCCACTAAAACCCTAAAGAGCATATGTCTGTGAGTAATATTTACCTTTTTTATATTAAACCGACCTGTTATGGTCTTCTAAAACAGTTGATGGATGTATTTTAGAACTTGAAAACGGGACCGATGCTAACGCCTTAGCATGTCTATGATGTTTTCAGTGTTAAAGTTAGCATTAAGCTGTTCACATCTCAGCACAGTTTGTGTGCATATTTTTTGTATAAATAATTAATGGCTTAGTGTTTGTTGTTGTAAAAGAGTCAAATGTATTATGAATTGTTTTTTATATACAACCCCTGGCAAAAATTATGGAATCACCGGCCTCGGAGGATGTTCATTCAGTTGTTTAATTTTGTAGAAAAAAAGCAGATCACAGACATGACACAAAACTAAAGTCATTTCAAATGGCAACTTTCTGGCTTTAAGAAACACTATAAGAAATCAAGAAAAAAGATTGTGGCAGTCAGTAACTGTTACTTTTTTAGACCAAGCAGAGGAAAAAAATATGGAATCACTCAATTCTGAGGAAAGAATTATGGAATCACCCTGTAAATTTTCATCCCCAAAACTAACACTGCATCAAATCACATCTGCTCGTTGATATTGACCCTATGCCATGACATTGACCCTATGTGTCTTTTTGCAAGGAATGTTTTCACAGTTTTTGCTGTATGGCAAGATGCATTATCATCTTGAAAAATGATTTCATCATCCCCAAACATCCTTTCAATTGTCCAAAATATCAACGTAAACTTGTGCATTTATTGATGATGTAATGACAGCCATCTCCCCAGTGCCTTTACCTGACATGCAGCCCCATATCATCAATGACTGTGGAAATTTACATGTCCTCTTCAGGCAGTCATCTTTATAAATCCCATTGGAACGGCACCAAACAAAAGTTCCAGCATCATCACCTTGCTCAATGCAGACTCGAGATTCATCACTGAATATGACTTTCATCCAGTCATCCACAGTCCACGATTGCTTTTCCTTAGCCCATTGTAACCTTGTTTTTTTCTGTTTAGGTGTTAATGATGGCTTTCGTTTAGCTTTTCTGTATGTAAATCCCATTTTCTTTAGGCGGTTTCTTACAGTTCGGTCACAGACGTTGACTCCAGTTTCCTCCCATTCGTTCCTCATTTGTTTTGTTGTGCATTTTAGATTTTTGAGACATATTGCTTTAAGTTTTCTGTCTTTGATGTAATCCTTTGTCTACCAGTATGTTTGCCTTTAACAACCTTCCCATGTTGTTTGTATTTGGTCCAGAGTTTAGACACAGCTGACTGTGAACAACCAACATCTTTTGCAACGTTGCGTGATGATTTACCCTCTTTTAAGAGTTTGATAATCCTCTCCTTTGTTTCAATTGACATCTCTCGTGTTGGAGCCATGATTCTTGTCAGTCCACTTGGTGCAACAGCTCTCCAAGGTGTGATCACTCCTTTTTAGATGCAGACTAACGAGCAGATCTGATTTGATGCAGGTGTTAGTTTTGGGGATGAAAATTTACAGGGTGATTCCATAATTTATTCCTCAGAATTGAGTGATTCCATATTTTTTTCCTCTGCTTGGTCTAAAAAAGTAACCATTACTGACTGCCACAATCTTTTTTTCTTGATTTCTTATAGTGTTTCTTAAAGCCAGAAAGTTGCCATTTGAAATGATTTTAGTTTTGTGTCATGTCTGTGATCTGCTTTTTTTCTACAAAATTAAACAACTGAATGAACATCCTCTGAGGCCGATGATTCCATAATTTTTGCCAGGGGTTGTATATATATATTAATAGCAACAACAAAAGTAATAATAACTAATATTGCTACAATACAATTTTAGAGAAACAGACAAAAAGAACCTGATAAAACAAAACACAACAGAAAAGGTAAAACCAACTAACAGCATAAATAAATATAGAAATAAATAACTGTTTCCTGTGAACACCTGGTGACTCTTAAACCTCCACTTCATCTCTGTTTTATTTAAGTTTAATGACAATTTGTTTCGGTCAAACCACATCTAAGCTGTGTTTTTACACAAGAAAAAAATTAAATGCAGTAAACTGCACATTTGTGTCTTTTTTCATGAAAATAACTTATTAAAGATCACATATTACACTTTAGTCAGGCCTTTAAAATACTTTTGTGGACTCTTGCCGTAATATGTTGTCAGTGGTTGAGATAGTTGCTGTAGGCATCTAAAAATGAAGCCTGATGGAAATCTCTCTGTGGTGTGTCAGTGATATATGTCAATCAATCAATTTTTTTTTATATAGCGCCAAATCACAACAAACAGTTGCCCCAAGGCGCTTTATATTGTAAGGCAAGGCCATACAATAATTATGTAAAACCCCAACGGTCAAAACGACCCCCTGTGAGCAAGCACTTGGCTACAGTGGGAAGGAAAAACTCCTTTAACAGGAAGAAACCTCCAGCAGAACCAGGCTCAGGGAGGGGCAGTCTTCTGCTGGGACTGGTTGGGGCTGAGGGAGAGAACCAGGAAAAAGACATGCTGTGGAGGGGAGCAGAGATCGATCACTAATGATTAAATGCAGAGTGGTGCATACAGAGCAAAAAGAGAAAGAAACAGTGCATCATGGGAACCCCCCAGCAGCCTAAGTCTATAGCAGCATAACTAAGGGATGGTTCAGGGTCACCTGATCCAGCCCTAACTATAAGCTTTAGCAAAAAGGAAAGTTTTAAGCCTAATCTTAAAAGTAGAGAGGGTATCTGTCTCCCTGATCTGAATTGGGAGCTGGTTCCACAGGAGAGGAGCCTGAAAGCTGAAGGTTCTGCCTCCCATTCTACTCTTACAAACCCTAGGAACTACAAGTAAGCCTGCAGTCTGAGAGCGAAGCGCTCTATTGGGGTGATATGGTACTACGAGGTCCCTAAGATAAGATGGGACCTGATTATTCAAAACCTTATAAGTAAGAAGAAGAATTTTAAATTCTATTCTAGAATTAACAGGAAGCCAATGAAGAGAGGCCAATATGGGTGAGATATGCTCTCTCCTTCTAGTCCCCGTCAGTACTCTAGCTGCAGCATTTTGAATTAACTGAAGGCTTTTTAGGGAACTTTTAGGACAACCTGATAATAATGAATTACAATAGTCCAGCCTAGAGGAAATAAATGCATGAATTAGTTTTTCAGCATCACTCTGAGACAAGACCTTTCTAATTTTAGAGATATTGCGTAAATGCAAAAAAGCAGTCCTACGTATTTGTTTAATAATGTATGTGCAAAATAAAACAAAACACTGCTCCAGGTATGTTTTTGATGAGAATATAACATCATAACTTTGTTACAAGGTCAGACGTTGATGTTGTGTGATAAAGACCTTTTAATAATAACTCCAAGAAATAATGGCAAAACTCACATGTAAATAAAAAACAAACAACAAAAAAATGATTAATCGATTACTAAAATAATCGTTAGTTGCAGCCCTAGTTTGTTTTAGGAGTGAGAGCATTTTACAGATTAAATGTGAATAAGCCAGTTTTGAGTTTCTCAGTGCGCATGTGTTTTCAAAACTGGTGACAGTGTTACTTTGTGCACAGCAGAACAACGTTGTCAGTTGCTTTAGGCCCTAATTTTGTATCTTATTGACTGTACAGCGACACAGCACCCATTTGGTGCATTCACCGAATTAGAACAGATCAAAATACTGCAGAAGACAAAGAATTTTTACTTAACTGAAGTGAGTTTTCTTTGTTTCAGACGGCTTCATACTCATTAAAATTCACCAGAATATACAAAATTTGACTTGCTCTTTTAAAAGATTTCTGGGGGAGATCTCCCAGACCCCCATAATCAATACTGTGTTTTTACTTCACAGATTGAAGTGAGTTTTATTTGTTTCAGAGGGCTTCATACCCCCAGACCCCCCAGAATCAAGATTACACCCCACCCCCCACCACCCTTTTATGTACCTTTATGTTCAAGTTTTGTATTCTTTTTATGCTTTGTCTGTCTCTCCTTAGAGGCTGTATAATGTGTTTATTGGATTTATTGAGGGGAAAAAACAGTGTGTGCCCCCACTACGCCACATTTTAGGGAATTGCTGGCATTGATTTTTGCCAGGAAAAAATTTCAGTCAGATGAAAATTTATTGCTTTAACCCATGGTTGAAGAGGATTTGCAAATCATTGTATTCTGTTTTTATTTACATTTTACACAACATCCCAACTTCATTGGAATTGGGGTTGTATATTAGGGGTGTCACAATACATGTATTTGTAATGAGCCATTCGGTATGAACACAAAAGTTTGGTGCGCAGAACTGCACGCAGAATACTCAAGACAATGCTGCACATGTGGGGAGGTGAGGATCTAGTAGTGGGGTGGAGACTAGGCGATCCTCTGTTCAAATCCCCATCTGGTTGGAAAATCAATCAAGGCCGTTGGGCAAGTCCTTAATCCACAAGTCCACAAATTGGTGTGCGAGTGTGAATGTGAGGCATCAATGTAAAGTGCTTTGAGCTTCTGATATAAATGGAAAAGGCACTACATAAATGCAGTCCATTTGACACACACATATTATAATTATCACTGTGTGTGTGTATACAATGATATTAATATAAGGTTATGTCATCCACGCCTAATGTATATCATTTCAAGTTATTGAGTCCACCTTGTCTAATCCAGTTGTTACTTGGGTTTAGAACTGTGTAATTGTGATTGGCATGACTGTGATGGATGGATTGATTCAGAATGCATTCCAAAATGCTGGACCTACAACCCCAATTCCAGTGAAGTTGGGATGTTGTGTAAAATGTAAATAAAAACAGAATACAGTGATTTGCAAATCCTCTTCAACCTATATTCAATTGAATACACGACAAAGACAAGCTATTTAATGTTCAAACTGATAAACCTTATTGTTTTTGTGCAAATATTTGCTCATTTTGAAATGGATGCCTGCAACATGTTTCAAAAAAGCTGGGACAGTGGTATGTTGGGGAGGACACTAATTGTGAGTGTCATGATTAGGTATTAAAGGAGCATCCCCAAAAGTCTCAGCAGTTCACAAGCAAAGATGGGATGAGGATCACCACTTAGTGAACAACTGTATGAAAAAATAGTCCAGCAGTTTAACAATGTTTCTCAACATTCAATTGGAAGGAATTTAGGGATTCCATCATCTACAGTTCATAATATAATCAGAAGATTGAGAAAATCTGAAGAACTTTCTACACGTAAGCAGCAAGGACAAAAACCAACATTGAATGCCCGTGACCTTAGATCCCTCAGGCAGCACTGCATTAAAAACCGACATCATTGTGTGAATGATCTCACCACGTGGGCTCAGGAACACTTCAGAAAACCATTGTCAGTTAACACAGTTCGTCGCTACATCTACAAGTGCAAGATAAAACTCTACTATGCAAAGCGAAAGCCATACATCAACAACATCCAGAAATGCCGCCACCTTCTCTGGGCCTGAGCTCATTTGAAATGGACAGACGCAAAGTGTAGAAATGTGCTGTGGTATGATGAGTCCACATTTCAGATTGTTTTTGGAAATCATGGATGTCTTGTCCTCTGGACAAAAGAGGAAAAAGACCATCCAGATTGTTACCAGCACATAGTTCAAAAGCCAGGATCTGTGATCGTATTAGGAGTGTGTTAGTGCCCATGGCATGGGCAACTTACACATCTGTGATGGGACCATCAATGCTGAAAGGTACATCCAGGTTTTGGAGCAACACATGCTGCCATCCAAGCAGTCTTTTTCGGGGACGTCCCTGCTTATTTCAGCAAGACGATGCCAAGCCACATTCTGCACGTGTTACAACAGCATGGCTTCATAGTAAAAGAGTGTGGGTACTAGACTGGCCTGCCTGCAATCCAGACCTGTCACCCATTGAAAATGTGTGGCTCATTATGAAGCACAAAATACGACAATGGAGACCGTGGACTGTTGAACAACTGAAGTTGTACATCAAGCAAGAAGGGGAAAGAATTCCACCTACAAAGCTTCAACAATTAGTGTCCTCAGTTCCCAAACGCTTATTGAGTGTTGTTAGAAGGAAAGGTGATGTAACACAGTGGTAAACATACCACTGTCCCAGCTTTTTTGAAACGTGTTACAGGCATTTCAAAATGAGCAAATATTTGCACAAAAACAATAAAGTTTATCAGTTTGAACATTAAATATCTTGTCTTTGTGGTGTATTCAACTGAATATAGGTTGAATAGGATTTGCAAATCATTATATTCTGTTTTTATTTACATTTTACACAACTTCATTGGAAGTGAGGTTGTAGTATTGTCAGGTTTCTAGCTCGTGACTGAGTGAAATCACTAGCCTGTCCCTCCCTGTCTTCTCTGTGGACTTCAGGTGGTTGTGGCGACAGAGGATTCGACTACATTTAGAGGGGACAGGAATTAATCCCACCCCGCTGGATCTTCATGAGCAGCAGCTGAGTTTGTTGCAACACAGCCAAGCTCACCGTGTCGCCACTGCAGACAGCCAGCGGAGTACGACTCCTCCACCACTTTCAGTTCCTCAGTCTGTCTTTGTCCTCATGTTTGCTTGCTGTCTGCTCTGTGTGTGGTTTTACGCAAATTGAAATTTTAAGATTGTGATTGTTTTTGTGAGTTTTGATGCCTCAACAGGATGTTTGATGTTCTTCCCCCAAAGAATAACTTTCAGTACACCAAATAAGTTCTGAAATTCAAAGGGAGATGTGGACAAACATCGGCACAGTGTACTGGGAGTATTTTCTTTGAAGCTTGCTCAGCATCACCACTCCAACCTTCACACATTGTTGCCTTTTGTTTTGTTTATGCTGATGATTTGGTTCTATTCCCCAGGGGCAGGACCACTATATGATGGATACTGTAAACCTATTCTGCTCCCTGTCAGGAGCCTGAATGAAATCTTCATCGGGGAGTCTCAGTCCTCCAGGTACCCTCAGCATACGGCGAGATGCATATCTTCTGTGTGTGTGTGTGTGTGTGTGTGTGTGTGTGTGTGTGTGTGTGTGTGTGTGTGTGTGTGTGTGTGTGTGTGTGTGTGTGTGTGTGTGTGGTGTGTGTGTGTGTGTGTGTGTGTGTGTGTGTGTGTGTGTGTGGTGTTGTTGTTGTTGTTGTGGTCATCACTTCTTCATTACCACCATGCTTTTGTCTCTGGCACTGATAGGGTGATTTCTGTTCATCACAGGGTGAAGTTTAAGTCCCTCAAACCCCATGTTAAACTCTTGCTCCATAGGGCTTCCTACTATGAGATCTCAGTGGATGATGGCCCGTGGGAAAAGCAGAAGAGTTCAGGCCTGAGCATTTGCACAGGAACGGGATCCAAAGCCTGGTTGGTACATGTAGCGATACTCAACATTTTCTGTTAAACATGAACCCTTGGTGTCGAGTGTGTGGCCAAACAGAGGCTGCAGTGATTAAAGATGATATTTGGACTCTGACTGTTGCTTTTAGCCATCAGTCATGAGGCAGAGTGGCTCTCTGCTTCTCCAGTGATCTTTGATCAGGAACCCCAGTGTTAAATGCTCACATCTTATTTAAAGGCTGTTAATGCAGTTTCGAGCCCAGTTAGATTTAGTTTTTTGTCATCAGGTGAGGCGCCATGCAGTTTTCCCTTTGTGGTAACTCTTTATATTAACTGCACGCTATAAAGCATTAGTAAAGCATTTATAAAGTGTAAGTAAATGCTTAAATAACTACTTGTAAAACATTTACAAAGCATTCGTTTTTAGTATCTACTCATTAGTAAGAGCATAAATAGATGGCTTAATAATTAATAAAATATGTAATGTCTTCATAAAACAAGTGATTTTTACATTTTTGATTTTTTTTTAAACCAGAAAGAAAGGTTGATCATTAATAGTTCTTCATTTACAAATGTAAAATCAGACATTATTCATTAGTGATAAAAAATAATTTACAAATTATATTTTGTCTTTACATTTTTTCCTCACAAATTATTAAGCCTCTACTAAGCATTAATAAACCATTAGTTGATGTTCAATGTATCAGTTATAACATTTGTAAAGATTGCATTCCTCAATGCTTTATGTATCATAACGTACAAAGCTCAAGTCTCTTTCCCCATCACTACAAGTATGCAGTTTTAAAGACTTTATGTATGAATTCTTCTTTCAATGTACGAATAAGCCTTAACTGAGCGTTAGTTAAGCATTTGTAATATCCTTGTTGTGATTAAATTTTGTTGTAACTAATTTGTATATGCTTAATTTATATTTTAATCACAATCTCAAACAGTTGACCAACTCACTTTATGTCCATTTCTAAATGCTTATCAATGCGTTAGTAAACTTAAATACTATTATAAAGCCTTTACAAGCTGTTAGTAAAATATTTGGTGTGAGCTCAACTTATGTTATGGTTAAATTTGCATTTTTAACTTATTTGTAGATGTAAATTACATATTATACTCAGAGTCACCAACAGTTGACCAATTCACTTTTATATGTTCATTTATAAATGCTTATCATTGTGTTAGTAAACTTAAAAATACTATTATAAAGCCTTTACAAGCTGATAGTAAAGTATTTGGTGTGAGCTTAACTAAAGTGATAGCTAAATTTGCATTTTTAACTCATTTGTAGATGCTATATATATGTGTTACGCAGAGTCACCAAGAATTGACCAATTCACTTTTATATATCCATTCATAAATACTTATCAACACATATTTTGTTTTGAGAAATTGGTACGGCGATATTAGACAAGAAGTATGGGTTCATTCGTCACACAATGTTAGTGATGTTCCGTTAGGAGGTGGTGTTGATTTGTGAGTAATTGAGCCACCATTGGTTGCTAACCAATAGCTAAATGTGGGTTTAGAACGGGTCGCCATTAGCCACTAAGCGATAGCTAACTATTAATGATCAACTATTCTTGAATGGTTTATAGAGAATTTAAAAATCATTTATAAATGTTTTATAAAGAAATTACATATTTTGTTATTAATAATTAAGCTGTCTATTTATGTTCTTACCAATGAGTAGCTCATAAAATAATGCTTTGTAAATGTTTTATAAGTAGTTATTTAAGCATTTACTTACACTTTATAAATGCTTTACTAATGCTTCATAGCGTGCAGTTAATAACAAGTGTTACCCACTTTGTTTTGGGGACATTTTTCCTTCAACAATTGAAATGCTTCTCACTTCAGTTCAGGTCCTGCGATCACTGTTAAACCGCACAACATTAGATTTTACTTGAAGGAGAAAAAAAAAAACCTTGGATGTGGGGCAGTAACATCGGACAATAAATCTTACAAATTTTTGTCAGCAGTCACATCATGGATTAATATACGAGAGAACAGTTCTGGTCGCAGCCATATGTGCCCTCATGCCGCCATTGAACTTACACCTGTGGGCTTTAAAAAAAATTTAAAAAACGCAACACAGAAGCGCAAGTGTCACTGCTCTCATTTCCAACAGATCCTGTTGATGTTTTCACAGCCAGCGCCCATGTTTTTAAAATGGGAAATTTTCCTGTTCTAATCTGTGAACATTCTTAACCCTCAAGTGACCAAGCTATTTTAGCAACTAATATGACTGAGTGGGGTTATTTGTCACCCTATTGACTTTATATTGGAATACTTCTGTATAAATGATTGTTTTAGGGTTCTTCATATTTATTTCACTCTCATTTATTTGTTCCTCATCCTTTCATCCTCACTCTGGGTCAGTCTCAGTGCTTGTGGGGCTGCAAATCTTGCTGTTCTCGGTCTGTTGGCTGCCTTGACTTAAGACACACTTACTTATTTTCCCTTTCATATGGCTAGCATACTGGTACAGTTTTATTTGACGCTTTTTATTCTTTTAATTCATTTTATTAGTAATTGGAGCGGGCCGCGGTCTCAACTTTACCTAAATTCTGGGTCTTTTAGTGAAGTTTAGGGCTAGTGGCCGGCGATCACCTTAGTATTTCTCTGTTTTTCTTGTTGTTTAATGCTGACAGATTATACAGTATTTCTTGTCTTTCTGATGCCTGATTCTGTTTTTTTTTCTCTCTGTTTAAGGTGCAGCTCCATCCAGAGATGGGAGTTGTGTTTGTGTTGGCGATCCTCCTGTCCTGTGCCCCAATTGCATTTCTTGTATATTCATCTGTGAATTGTTCTGTAATTTATGTTTGTAGCATGGCCCAAGCAGAGGGTCACCCCTTTGAGTCTGGTCTGCTTGAGGTTTCTTCCTCAGAAGGAGTTTTTCCTTACCACTGTTGCTCCGGGGGTTGGTAAGGTTAGACCTTACCTGTATGATGCGCTTTGAGGCAACTCTGTTGTGATTTGGCGCTATATAAATGAAAATAAATTGAAATTGTATTGCCTTGCAAAACAGTAAAATATAATGATTATAGTTGGCTAATTACAATACCATCTGAAGCTATAATGTTGAAAATCTCATACATCTTCCCAGGGTCATAAGTGACCCCCACACGTGTGGATTATATTTGCCACACGGATTGGCAGATCTTTGCAGAATTCTATGAACAAGCGCAGGACAAATTGATAAATTCATGGTAGGAAACTTTTTTCCCAATTAAAATTAGACAAATGGTGCACAAAAATATATGCCTGGGGTCATCAGTGACCCCACTCGGTCACCTGAGGGTTAAAATATCTTGTAAATCACTTCACAGGTGTTATCTCTTTTCAAAAACAGCATTTTTAGATTTAGAAGTGTTTATTTCTCACTAACTATTGATGTCTGATTTCGGTATCCACAGGTCCTATAACATCAACAAACTCACTCACCGAGCTGTGGAGGACGTTCTTAAGATCGGTAAGTTTGAGTGATGTGGTTTAAAGTCAGTTGGCCTCGTTTTCCAGCCAACATCTGACGGCAAAATGTGTTTCAGCAAAGTTGCAGTCGGGCGTCGATGTCCCACTCAGTCGCGACTTTATTGACAACGGTGAGTTCCCCATCCTCATGTTTTTTTGTTTTGCCCCCGTTTGTTGTGTGTGTGCGCGCACGTGTCTACTGACATTTTGTGTGTCTGTTTTCAGTTACTGATGAATACAATGACTCTCTGGTGTTCAGTCCGGACGACACGCGGCTCTTCTTCAGCGTCAGGGAGCCCATTGTTAACCGCGTCTTCTCCAGCAGTCACCAAAGAGGCTTCGCCACAAAGTCAGTTTGTTTGTGTTGAAGTGGTGCAGACATGTTTGAGTGAGCCCCCTTACAGGTAGACTTGTTTTTGCTGCAGGGTGTGTGTGCGCTCACGGTGCTGGGACGCCTGTATGGTGGTCGATGGCGGGACTTCGTTTGAGTTTAACGACGGCGCCATCACAACCATCAGTGTGAGTGAAGAGGATCGACTCCGGACGGTGGTTCTGGAGAACTGAGGAGTCCAACGCAGACCTCAGTGATTGTACCTCATTCAAATGGAAGGTTTTTAAAGGCCGTGGACTGAAATCTGAACCAAAGCTATCCGAGGTACTAGTTTTCACAGTGGGATTGGTTAGAAACTGAGGACAGAGATTGTCTGCTTTGGACACGTTGAGTTAAACTCGACCAAAACAAGCAGAAATGAAAGATTGCATTAATGTAAAGAATATTGGTGATTTTTGTTCCTCTTTAGCCTAAAGGATTGGTGTAATTTAAACTGTTTATCTTGATTATGCAGTGTTTTCCAACCTGTCTGGGTTCTTTTTAAAAATGGGCCATGTTAACATATCAGTTTCTCCTTTAGTCACATGCTTTCAACATAAGGGTGTAAAAGTACATGATGCTCTAAGTGGAAAAACGGAGGGGGATTTGAACACTAAAGTTGTTCTGATTTTTAATACCTTTGCCCGAATTCAGAGGTTGTGATCAGAGCGTTCAACTATTCTGTGGTCTGAATGCTGCAGGGAATTGAACTGGAAACACTTGAACCTGATCCTTTGTGAGCAAGATTTTTTTTTTTTTTTTTTTTTTTTTTTTTTTTTTGAGGGGGAAAAAATACAAAGCATTTTAAGCCGTTGTTGCCGATCATAAGGACAGAAAAGCCTGACAATGCACTAAAACGTGTGCGCTGAAACGATCATGAGCTGTTTCAAATTAAGTGTTCATCTTTGGACTGGCCACAAAATGTGTGTATGAGAGGCTCTTATTAACACTGTGTGATCTAATTGTGTCATAAAGCAAACCGTTACACAATAAAATACTACTTTTTAAGAAAAATGTTTGCCTGTTGTTTTTTCAATCAATCAGGTTATTAAATGTGTGTACTAATGAGTAAAAACATCTGCACAGGCAAAAAGGACCAACTGTCCTCTGACAAGAGGGTGTTGTGCTTGGTGACATCATAAGACATATGAAAGTGATAAAAGGAAACTTGCGTGGTGATCCACGGCCTCTAGATTGGGTAGTGTTTATAAAATAGGTAACTGATATTTTTCAAGGGTGGTAATAAATTAAGCAATGAGTTGGAATAGTGAGTGAGTGAGTCCAGAATGTTTTTAGAACCTTAGACCTCAAGACCTCTTTTAGTCAAGGAACTCAACCCTTTTGTTTCCTGTTAATTATATAATTTTTAATGTTAATTTGCTGTCTTAATGTATTTATAAATTGTTTAGCTTGTTGTATACACAGTTATTTTTGTTTCATTTTTACTTCTATTTTGTCATTTGATTTTTAAATGGACCACAATGGAAATAAGTTTTCACTTTCTTGTGTCATGTATTTTTAATGTATTTACAATTATATGCACCTGCACTCATGCTTTTAATATAAAGATTATTTACTGCCCCCTGCTGGAAAGGTGTGTGAGTCCAAAATGTAATTTTGCAGCGTTAGTTAATTCCGTAGCTTCTCCAAATCTATTAGTCCCGTCAGCGGTCTGTTATGAGGCCGTTCATCCTTGACCCAAAATACATAAGCATGCAATAGCAAATATCAGCTGAATGCACAGTTGCTGTAAACAGGTGGTTTTAATTTGACAAAGACGGTGGCTGAAGACAATTAAACCACTAAACATTTTACTCATGGTACCAACATGAAGAATTGGAATATAATATATAAGATATACCTTATTGAATTTTCACTTATCAATCTCATCTAAGGTCTCTGTGACTTGCATATGTGGTGCAAATTTGGTATCCCTACACTGAATCTGGATAGCTGTTTGTATTTTTGTGTTTGCTCCCCCCCACCCACCCCCAAAACTGTCCTTGGAAAATAGTCAAGGTCATTAATCATCAAACTTGTCCAATATTTCCATGGGATGCAAATTTGGTGTCCTTGCACTCAACTTGTGAGTAATCTGTTGGCACAGAAGGACAGACTACATTTCTCTGCCCCCGCCGAGGTGAAGGGGGACAAAAATAGTGGGAACTAAGTTTTCTCATGTAGGGTCATGAACTTGGTTTTGTTCCTCAATATTCCTAAAAGAGGTTTTATTTACTTTCGAAGATGAACTTGACCTACTGTTTTGTGAAATGCAAAATAAAAATCTCTTCCTTGGCAGGTTCAGGTGGTCTGTGTCCTTCAACAAGATACTTCAGCTGCATCGTCCCACCACATCCAGCTGTTAGTGGGTACCGAACGTGGCTGGAGACATGACCTGTAATGGAGTTGAGTCGTAGGTGCTCATCAACCTCATGCTGTTGTTCCGGAGATCAGCACTGACCTGATGGGCCTGTGTAGTGTTTAATGTAGTTTATCAGAACCAGTTCAACTAAAAAAAACAAAAACACCAATACTGACCCTGGTGTCAGCAGAGGTCCATGACCTGTCACAAAATCAACAAAAGCCATCTGAAGGCAGGCTTTATTTTCCCACATCCTAACTATAATCCTGGCAGATGTTTCCCATTTTGATCCCGTGTTTGTGTGGGTTCCCTCCGGGTGCTCCCGCTTCCAAACGTGCAGGTTCGGTGAACTGGTGACTCTAAATTAACCGTAGGTGTGAATGTTTGTCTGCATGTCCACGGTGTGCCCCGCCCAGTGACCTCTGGGTGAAACGGTATTTGTATTTAGTCCTGCCTGTCTGTGAACAAGATCATTAAAAATGGCTGGATAGTTTTTCAGGTTAAAGTCAACAAAACATATTTTCTGTTATATTTCCACAACAAGTCAAACTAGATAGATGATTACCCGATGGCCAAAATATGACCATCGGGTAATCATGCTGGTGAATCAGGGCTGTTGTATTATACTGCAATAGGTGTACCTAATAAATTGGCATGTGTTAGTGGTTAGCTTGTACCATCAAGAGAGGAAGAACGGAGCAGCTTCTGCTTTTTGCTGTAGTTTGGAGAACAATCAGCGCCTGCTTTCAACACCACAAAGTTTTTCTGTCATTCCCAGTCATGTGCTTTCATCTGGTTTTACTTCCTCATTATTTTGTGTATTTCTTCCCATGTTTTGACACCTTACAAGGCATCATGATTCTCCCTGCAGCTGAGTTTAAAACATCCGTCTCTAGAATGAATCTTGTAGCAATCCAGTAAAGTTCAACATCTCCTGTTTCACACCAGCAAAACAGAGCTGTTTTATGATCTGCTGCACCAAACTTTGCCAGATTTTGATCACTTTGTTCTCATTTTAACAAGCTGATTTGTATTTATTTTGAATTTAAATGGTTTAAATTATGTATTTTGCTTATAGTTTTTATCTCTGAAAAACCCATCAACTTATCCATCAAAGTACAAAACAGAGACTTTGACACTGAGAAAAAAAAATCAAGCTTAAAGGGAAGCTGAGTCAGTGTATTTAATGAGTTTGGTTAATTAGATAATGAGGTGTGTTTCTTTTGCACAATGTTAATACCCTCTGCTTACCCTCCCCAGAAATTTTATGTTGGTGACGCCCCTGCTGATAAAACCTTAACTACTATGAGGGTAGGCTGAAAAGTTCTAAGGCTGACTATGATGCAGGTGTCGAATTGAACAAATTCAGGGTTATTTTTCTACATAGTCTCCCTGTAACTCCACACACTTCTTCCAGCGGTGCTTGAGTGCTTCGATTCCCTTGGCATAGAAGCTTTCATCTTGAGAGTCAAAATAGTCCTCAACGGCAGCCATCACCGCATCATTGCTCCGATAGTGCTTCCCAGCCAAGTTTTTTTTTTCAGGTTTGGGAACAGATGAAAGTCCGAGGGTGCCAAGTCAGGGGAGTATGGTGGGTGATCTACCAGTTCGAATCCACACTCGTGGATAGTAGCCATGGCCACTTTTGACTGGTGAGCTGGGGCATTATCTTGATGGAACAGCACCCCTTTCGTCAGCTTTCCTGGTCGCTTCTTTTTGATAGCCTCGCATAACTGTCTCAGTAGGTTAGAATAGTACTGTCCATTTATGGTTTGTCCCTTTTCAAGATAGTCCATGAACACAATGCCCTTGGCATCCCAGAAAACTGAAACCATGACCTTCCCCACATGACCTTGGGTGTTTCCACTGTATTTATTGTTTTTTGTCTCTGGTTCAAAGTGGTGAACCCAACACTCATCCTGGGTAAGAAAACGTTCCATGTAATTGGCTGGATCCTCTTCAAATTGCATCAAGTTTGCCTTCGACATGACTAGCCTGGTGCGTTTCTGATCAGGCGTCAAAAGACGTTGCACCCACCGAGCTGACACCTTTGATATTCCAAGTTCTTCATGCAGAATGTGTTCAATTCTCTCATGGGATATTTCCACAGCATCTGCTAGCTGATTAATCGTCGATCGTCTGTTGTCCATCACCATTTCATGAACAAGGTCAATGTTTTTCTGGGTTGTGGCTGTTGCAGGCTGCCCAGACCTTGGGTCGTCTTCAAGGCTCTCTCTGCCCCTCTTAAATTCAGCTGCCCACTTCTGCACTGTAGATATAGAGGGAGCTTCATCCCCTAATGTAGCAACCATATCCGCATGAATGTCCTTGGGCTTTAACCCCTTTTTATGCAGGTACTTAATCACACCGCGATGTCAGATTTTGTCCATTTTTGCTGTTTCCCTCTACCACGTACTTTCAAACTTGGCTATGAACCACAAACTACCTCACAACCTAGAAGAAAATAAGTTAGTCATCAGAAGAGTTGAACTTAATGCATGCCAAGTTTTACTGAAATGGCATTTCTCCTTCTTGGTGAGCCTTAGAACTTTTCAGCCTACCCTCGTATGTTAGCTCCACCTCTCAGTATAAACAGAACAATTCAACCCCAGGTTTTAGCCTTAAAACAAATCAACAGCTTTCTCAAGTAGTCAATAAAAACTGAGCATCATAATTCTCACAAACACACCATTCGTTTAAATTAGATGTACCTAATAAATCGGACAGTTAATGTCTCAAGAGACTTTTACTGCAAGTCATTTTCAGCTTCCCTATCTGAGAGGTTAATTCTCACTTTTGCAGTATGTCACTGCTTTTGGGTGGTCACTCTGGTCTGTGATGATCGCACACAGGCAGTGGGCGCTCAAATGTCATATTTCCAGGACCAATCAAAATGTTTCTGTATCACTTCCAGCCACACGTTCTATCCATTCAGTAATTCAGGTTCACAGCAGAAATTCAGACGCATCAAATCAAGTCAATTTTATTTATATAGCGCCAAATCACAACAAACAGTTGCCCCAAGGCGCTTTATATTGTAAGGCAAGGCCATACAATAATTACAGAAAAAAACCCCAACGGTCAAAACGACCCCCTGTGAGCAAGCACTTGGTGACAGTGGGAAGGAAAAACTCCCTTTTAACAGGAAGAAACCTCCAGCAGAACCAGGCTCAGGGAGGGGCAGTCTTCTGCTGGGACTGGTTGGGGCTGAGGGAGAGAACCAGGAAAAAGACATGCTGTGGAGGGGAGCAGAGATCAATCACTAATGATTAAATGCAGAGTGGTGCATACAGAGCAAAAAGAGAAAGAAACACTCAGTGCATCATGGGAACCCCCCAGCAGTCTACGTCTATAGCAGCATAACTAAGGGATGGTTCAGGGTCACCTGATCCAGCCCTAACTATAAGCTTTAGCAAAAAGGAAAGTTTTAAGCCTAATCTTAAAAGTAGAGAGGGTGTCTGTCTCCCTGATCTGAATTGGGAGCTGGTTCCACAGGAGAGGAGCCTGAAAGCTGAAGGCTCTGCCTCCCATTCTACTCTTACAAACCCTAGGAACTACAAGTAAGCCTGCAGTCTGAGAGCGAAGCGCTCTATTGGGGTGATATGGTACTATGAGGTCCCTAAGATAAGATGGGACCTGATTATTCAAAACCTTATAAGTAAGAAGAAGAATTTTAAATTCTATTCTAGAATTAACAGGAAGCCAGTGAAGAGAGGCCAATATGGGTGAGATATGCTCTCTCCTTCTAGTCCCCGTCAGTACTATAGCTGCAGCATTTTGAATTAACTGAAGGCTTTTCAGGGAACTTTTAGGACAACCTGATAATAATGAATTACAATAGTCCAGCCTAGAGGAAATAAATGCATGAATTAGTTTTTCAGCATCACTCCGAGACGCATCAGACCAAGCAACATTTTTCTTATCATTTGTTGTCCAGATTTTTGATCTCATGTCCACTGAGATGTCTTTTAAGGAGTTGACATTGCAAAGAAAATGTTTGTTTTTGCACCAGTTGAGATCAACTATTTCCCGTGGAGCTGAAGGTTAGACAGCACTGTGAAGAACAACACATTTTCATGGCAAATGTAAAGTCTCGTCAGGGTGAAGTTGAAAATAAAATTACACATTTTAAAGGCTTCCATCAAACTATACTGTCCAAGTAGAGGAGGTCCGGCTTTGGACACAAGCTTTTATACATCTTCCTGGTTGCACACTCATGAACATGAATATGAAACTCATGACACATGGAAAAAAAAACCTGTATATATATATATATATATATACGAGGTCTGTTAGAAAAGTGTCCGACCTTTTTATTTTTTGCAATAACTTTATGGATTTGAATCACATGTGATTGCATCAGCCAAGCTTGAACCTTCGTACGCATGCGTGAGTTTTTTCACGCCTGTCGGTTGCGTCATTCGCCTGTGAGCACGCTTTGTGTGAGCACTGGTCCACTCCCCTCGTCGTTTTTTTTATTGCGAATAAATGTCTGAACGATTTGGAGCTTTGCTGCATCAAATTTTTTTTTTTTTTTCCAGAAACTGTGAGAGACCTCCAGGTGGACACCGTTCGGAAAATTAATATGGCTTTCAGGAATGATTTTATGGGGATTATACAGATTAAGGAGTGTTACTGCCGCTTTAAGGATTGCGGTGCGCTCCCAGCGCCGATTGACAGACCCCGCTGAAACAACCAGATCATTTCCAACGTGAAGGCTTTGTTGATCCGGGACCTCGTCTGACTTTCACAAAAAGGCAGAAGTCGTGGACATCAGCACTTTTTCGGCACATTCCACTGTTACAGGAGTTTTTTTCATGGAAAGAAAAGCGGAGGGACACGCCATAGAGCCGTTCATTACGCGGAACAAAACCACCTCGGTGTTGGTCTCACAGGGCGGCTTAAAGGTGGATTTCAGATGGATTCTGGTTGCTTTTCAGTCGTGTGATTATCCGATTGTGATTGTGCATGAGCTGGACCTGCCCCAACATGTCCTGGAAGGCTTCATCACAGCGTTGCTTTGCGCCATGCAGCTCCACCGCGACGCGCGGAACTCCTTCGCACGTCTGTCTCAAAGTGCCGAAAAATGCTGATGTCCACGTCTTTTCACAATTCCTGTGCTAGTCAGACAACATACCGGATCAAGACAGCATCCAGTTTAGAAATGAACGGCACATTCCACTGTTACAGGAGTTTCTGTCATGGAAAGAGGAGCGGCTCCACCGCATGTCGCGGTGGAGCTGCATGGCGCAAAGCAACGCTGTGATGAAGCCTTCCAGGACATGTTGGGGCAGGTCCAGCTCATGCACAATCACAATCGGATAATGACACGACTGAAAAGCAACCGACAGCCGTCTGAAATCCACCTTTAAGCCGTCCTGTGAGACCAACACCGAGGTGGTTTTGTCCCGCGTAATGAACGGCTCCGTGGTGCGTCCCTCCGCTCCTCTTTCCATGACAAAAACTCCTGTAACAGTGGAATGTGCCGAAAAAGTGCTGATGTCCACAACTTCTGCCATTGTTGTGTAAGTCAGACGAGGTCCCGGATCAACAAAGCCTTCACGTTGGAAATGATCTGGTTGTTTCAGCGGGGTCTGAGCCTGTCGATCGGCGCTGGGAGTGTGCCGCGCTCTCAGCAGTTGTGGGCCATCCTTAAAGCGGCAGTAACACTCCTTAATCTGTATAATCCCCATAAAATCATCCCTGAAAGCCATATTAATTTTCCGAACGGTGTCCACCTGGAGGTCTCTCACAGTTTCTGGAAAAAAATTGATGCAGCAAAGCTCCAAATCGTTCAGACATTTATTCGCAATAAAAAAACGAGAGGGTGGACCAGTGCTCACACAAAGCCTACTCAGAGGCAAATGACACAACCGACAGGCGTGAAAAAACTCACGCATGCGCACGAAGGTTCAAGCTTGGCTGATGCAATCACACGTGATTCAAATCCATATGGTTTTTGAAAAAAATAAAAGGTCGGATACTTGTCTAACAGACCTCGTATATATATATATATATATATATATATATATATATATATATATATATATATATACCCAGTTGTATGCAAAAGTTTGGGCACCCCTGATAATTTTCATGATTTTCCTTTAAATCATTATAAATTTCAGTTAAATATATCATATAGCAGACAAAGACATTGATATTTGAGAAGTGAAATGAAGTTTCCAGTATTTACAGATAGTGTGCAATAATTATTTAAACAAAACTGGGCAGGTGCATACATTTGGGCGCCCTTGTCATTTTATTGATTTGAATACATTTAGCAGTAATTATTGGAACACAAAATTGGTTTGTAAGCTCACTGACCCTTGACCACAGGTGAATCCAATCATGAGAAATGGTATTTAAGGTGGCCATTTGCAAATGTTTCCCCTCTTTGCATCTCTTCTAATGAGTGGCAACATGAGAGCCTCTAAACAACTCTCAAATGTCCTGATAACAAAGATTGTTTGACATCATGGTTTAGGGCAGTGGTGGCCAAACTATTCCAGAAAGGGCCGAGATGGTGCATGTTTTCCTTGCAGCCACTGACTTCAGCAAGTGATTTCACTGATTAATATCCTTTTGAGCAGGTGGGATGAGTTCATCAGTTGAAATCACCTACTGGAGTCAGTGGTTGCAAAGAAAACCTGCACCCTCTCTGCCCTTTCTGGAATAGTTTGGCCACCACTGGTTTAGGGGAAGGATACAAAAAGCTATCTCAGAGATTTCAGCTGTCAGTTTCCACTGTGATAAGATGAAGCGAAGGATGGTGAGAACAGTAATAGTCAACCCACAGACCTGCTCCAAAGACCAACAACATGATGTTGCTGCAGATAGTGTCTCTGTGCATTGTTCAACTACAGCTGTATTTGAAGTTGAACTACAGTTCAACTTCAAATACAGCGCACTTTGCACAAGGAGATGCTGTAATGCATAGGAAGCCTTTTCTGCGTACACACTACAAACAGAGTCGCTTGAGGTACGCTAAAGCACATTTGGTCAAGTTGGCTTCATTTTGGAATAAGGTCCTGTGGACTGATGAAACTAAAATTGAGTTGTTTGGACATAACAAGGGGCTGTATGCCTGGCAGAAAAAGAACACAGCATTCCAAGAAAAACACTTGCTACCAACAGTAAAATTTGGAGTTGGTTCCACCATGCTGTGGGGCTGTGTGGCCAGTGCAGGTACTGGGAATCTTGTTAAAGTTGAGGGTCACATGGATTCCAGTCAATATCAGCAGATTCTTGAGAACAATGTTCAAGAATCAGTGACAAAGTTAAAGTTGCACCGGGGCTGGATCTTTTAACAAGACAACGACCTGAAACACTGCTCACTTCTACTGAAGCATTCATGCAGAGGAACAAGTACAACATTCTGGAATGGCCATCTCAGTCCCCAGACCTGAATATTATTGAAAATCTGTGGTGTAGTTTTAATTGGGCTGTCCATGCTCAGAAACCAACAAACCTGAGATGTTTTGTGAAGAAGAATGGTCCAAAATACCTTCAATCAGAATCCAGACTCTCACTGGAAGCTATAGGAAGCATTTAGGCTGTTACTTCTGCAAAAGGAGGATCTACTAAATATTGATGTATTTTTTTTTTCTGTTGGGCTGCTCAAATTTATGCACCTGCCTAATTTTGTTTAAAGAATTATTGCACACTTTCTGTAAATCCTATAAACTTCATTTCACTTCTCAAATATCACTGTGTTTGTCTCATATATATATATATATATATATATATATATATATATATATATATATATATATATATATATATATATTTGTAGCGGGGTGAAAGTCCCGGGTCCCAATTGAAAAGACGTTCCCGCTAGCTTGGCTAACGGGGAGTTCCCCTTTGGCTGACCTGGTAGAGGAACGGTCTTTTGTGCGAGCCGCGTGGGTTCGAACCCCACCGTCGTCCCAGCCATGAAGGTCCTGCTGCTTCAATCTGGCGTCACGAACAGGATGTGGATCACAGAGTATGCTAACATGCACCTGTGACTTCGGGACGAAGTCAAAAATGGTGGGGAGATGTGTAGCGGGTTGAAAGTCCCAGGTCCCAATTGAAAAGACGTTCCCGCTAGCTTGGCTAACGGGGAGTTCCCCTTTGGCTGACCTGGTAGAGGAACAGTCTTTTGTGCGAGCCGCGTGGGTTCGATCCCCACCGTCGTCCCGACCACGAAGGTTCTGCTGCTTCATATATATATATATATATATATATATATATATATATATATATATATATATATATGTGTGTGTTTGTGATTGTGACTAACCACACCTTATCAGTGACGAGTGGACATCGAGATTAAAGTGTCATTGCACAGCGGCTGATTAACTTGTCTGTACAACCCCGATTGTACATTTTGTGTTGCTTTGTGCCTGGTGGAAGATAGGGCCCTTTATTTGTTGACAAATTAGTAGGTTTCTACAAAGATCTGCTTTGGATCAGGACTCCATTTGTGGACAGAAGTTGCATCCGTTTTGAAAATAAAACTTTTAAACCTTTAAAGCTTTTATTTTTACAGCCTGTTGTTTATTTCAAACATTAGATTACACAGGTTACAGGTTCCTCTCCCACCTTTGACCTTTCAGTGTGCAGTTTGCGTGTTCTCCCCGTGTTTGTGTGGGTTTCCACTTCATACAACTGGAGAACTGGAAACTTTAAATTGATCCTTGGTGTAAATGTGTCAATTTTTGACCCTGCGATGGACTGGCGGCCTGTCTGGAAGCCCCACACCATCTCTCACCCAGTGACCGCTGGGATAAGATCTAACCCCACTGTGACCCTTAACTGGTGTAACAGGGAAAAAAGAATGAATGAATGAATGTTTGTTGTTTCTGTGCTCCCAGATCGAGCCAACCGAACCGAATTTGGAAATGTGCAATGAGATACTGGAGGCAGAAGACATCGACTGGACCAGAATGACGGAGGTGGCAGGGAACCAGGACCAGGTGGCTGCACACGGAGCTGACAGAGGCAGGAATGCTGAGGAAAACCCAAAGACCAAACGGGTCAGAACCAAGTACAGAGTCAGGAGCATCAAACCATCACAGCAGATCGAGAGGAGGCCAGGTACCACGGAATGAACACTGAAGGTGGACTGACTGAACCAGGGCCTATTAGCAGGTGGGTGAGTTAATCAGCCCCGCGGTGCAGCGCCTGGAGGAAACAGAACCGGAGGGGAAGCAGAGCAAAACCCCGAGGCAACATGACAGCGGCACTGATTCAGAGAGACAAGAGAGAGAGCACAAATGTGAATTGAAACCATGCAGCTGTTTGACCTTACAGAAATGCAATCTGCAACCTCACCACTAGATGGCAGTAAATCCTCCACATTGTCGCTTTAAGTTGTTTCCAGTTTAAGTCTTACGAGCAGATGAAGAACCTGTTTGTGTCAACATCAATGAAGAACTACTTAAAAAAACTTTTACAACATGTGGTTAAAAGGGAAACGAGACTGTTGCAATATTCTTAATATTTTTGGCAGAATAATAAAGTGCAGATGCTCCACCCACAAACAATTAGAAGTGATTTTATGAACCAGTGATCTGTGCTTAATTATTCTGCCTACATATTCATATTATTTGTGCTTTCCTTGTCTGTGTGCATGTCAAGTTTCTCTGACACGTGTACAGTAGTGTTCAGAATAATAGTAGTGCTATGTGACTAAAAAGATTAATCTGGGTTTTGAGTATATTTCTTATTGTTACATGGGAAACAAGGTGTTGGGAAGGTGTTGTAGCACGGACCCACAACAGGGGGCGCTAAAGAACGGACAATGAATAAGCCAAAAAGTAACAATTTAATGTTGTGACAACACACAACTAAACACACAAAAATTGTAAAGTCAATTAACACCAGGTGACGTGTGGGCAGGCTCGAAGATAGAAGACCCCCGACGAGAGAGAAGCCGCGTCCCACACGGCTTCCACCACCAACGGTCTGAAGAACACCAGAGCCGCCAAGTCCCGAGTCCCCAGGTGGCCTCTGTCTTCGGCTGTCGACCCTGGTACTGCTGGCAGAAAGCAAAGACAAGATGAATGAGTGTGAGTCCGCACACTCAGTAGTCCACAGTCTGCACACAGTTAGGAGGGAGCACCTCCACCTCCAATCACACACTCGTGCAGCTCCTGATTAACCACTTATCTGGTTTGGGGTGTGAGGCGAAGCCGTCGCTGTCACACCAAACGCCAATCCCACAGATAAGGAAAATACCAGGAAAACGGCTGCAACAGAAGTTCAGATTATTACACAACATATTAGTCAGCAGAGAAATTACCTCTTGGTAGTCGATTTCTCGGCGAGGAGGTGGAGCTGCAGTCCGGCCTTTATGGTGATGATGATGATGATGATGAACGAGTGACAGCTGGTGCAGAGGATGAATGACAGCTGTCACTTCTTCTGGGTCTGGCGCCCTGCTTGGAGCCCACACTCCAAGCAGGGCGCCCTCTGGTGGTGGTGGGCCAGCAGTACCTCCTCTTCAGTGGCCCACATAACACAAGGTACCAGTAGATTCAGTAGATTCTCACAAATCCAACAAGACCAAGCATTCATGATATGCACACTCTTAAGGCTATGAAATTGGGCTATTAGTAAAAAAAAGTAGAAAAGGGGGTTTTCACAATAATAGTAGCATCTGCTGTTGATGCTACAAAACTATTATGTTCAAACTGCTTTTTATCAATCCTGTGAATCACTAAACTAGTATTTAGTTGTATAACCACAGTTTTTCATGATTTCTTCACATCTGCGAGGCATTAATTTTGTTGGTTTGGAACCAAGATTTTGCTCATTTACTAGTGTGCTTGGGGTCATTGTCTTGTTGAAACACCCATTTCAAGGGCATGTCCTCTTCAGCATAAGGCAACATGATCTCTTCAAGTATTTTGACATATCCAAACTGATCCATGATACCTGGTATGTGATATATAGGCCCAACACCATAGTAGGAGAAACATGCCCATATCATGATGCTTGCACCACCATGCTTCACTGTCTTCACTGTGAACTGTGGCTTGAATTCAGAGTTTGGGGGTCGTCTCACAAACTGTTTGCGGTCGTTGGACCCAAAAAGAACAATTTTACTCTCATCAGTCCACAAAATATTCCTCCATTTCTCTTTATGCCAGTTGATGTGTTCTTTGGCAAATTGTAACCTCTTCTGCACGTCTTTTATTTAACAGAGGGACTTTGCGGGGGATTCTTGCACATAAATTAGCTTCACACAGGTGTCTTCTAACTGTCACAGCACTTACAGGTAACTCCAGACTGTCTTTGATCATCCTGGAGCTGATCAATGGGTGAGCCTTTGCCATTCTATGTTGTGTGGGCCGCTGAAGAGGAGGTACTGCTGGCCCACCACCACCAGATGGCGCCCTGCTTGGAGTGCGGGCTCCAAGCACGAGAGGGCGTCGGAGCCGCTGGAGGTGACAGCTGTCATCTATCAACACCAGCTGTCACCCATCACCACCACTATAAAGACAGGACTGCAATTCCACCTCCTTGCCGAGAAATCGTCTACCTTACAGGTAACTTTCTCTGCAGACTCAAAACATTGAGTAATAATCTGTACTTCTTTGCAGCCGTTTTCCTGTGGTGTTGCCTTATCTGTGGGATTGGCGTTTGGTGTGATCAGCGACGGCTTCGCTTCACACTCCAACCAGATAAGTGGTTAGACAGGAGCTGCACGAGTGTGTGATTGGAGGTGGAGGTGCTCCCTCCTTACTGAACACAGACTGTGGGATTACTGAGTGTGCGAACTCACACTCATCCAGAACTGTTTCTGTTTTCTGCCAGCAGTACCAGGTCTGACTGCTGAAGACAGTGGCCACCTGGGGCGCAGGGCTTGGCGGCTCCGGTGTTCTTCAGGTCCGTTGGCGGTGAGGCTTGTGTGGGTTCCGGCTTTTCTCTCGCCGGACATCTCCTATCTTCGAGCCTGCCACACATCACCTTTTTTGTCGGATTGATATAACGCATATTTGTATCTGTCTGTATTACGTTGTGCACCTTCACAACATTAAATTGTTACTTTTTGGCTATTCCATTGTCCCTTCATTAACGCCCCCTGTTGTGGGTCCGTGTCACGACACTTCCCCAACATTCTGGTTATTCTTTTATCCATTTTGATGGTTGATTTCTGTTTTCTTCCACACGTCTCTGTTTTTTTTTTTTTTTTTTTCCATTTTAAAGCATTGGAGATCATTGTAGATGAACAGCCTATAATTTTTTGCACCTGCGTATAAGTTTTCCCCTTTCCAATCAACTTTTTAATCAAACTACGCTGTTATGTCTTGAACATCCCATTTTCCTCAGGCTTTCAAAGAGAAAAGCATGTTCAACAGGTGCTGGCTTCATTCTTAAATAGGGGACACCTGATTCACACCTGTTTGTTCCACAAAGTTGACGAACTCACTGACTGAATGCTACACTACTATTATTGTGTACACCCCCTTTTCTACTTTTTTTTTACTAATAGCCCAATTTCATAGCCTTAAGAGTTTGCATATCATGAATGCTTGGTCTTGTTGGATTTGTGAGAATCTACTGAATCTACTGGTACCTTGTTTCCCATGTAACAATAAGAAATATCTGAGTCTATATGACTGATGAGGTAATTTCATGTTCTGTGAGTGTCAGTGGAACATATTGTGGGACAGAGTTAGACACTTCATTGCGCTCAGTACAGAAATCTGTCTTATCAAATCGACTGTAAAGGCCCCTTCACACATCGTGCAAAGTTTGGACGATGTGCACACTTACTGCGCATGACACATGAATCATGTGCAAACCATATAATGTCATCACTGTCACCAACGCTTTGTACACTTGTTGCTACACGTATTTGCGCACACAAGACAGAGTGTTTGCTGTGCGAACCCATCACACCCTCTCGTGGCAGGTGTCAGCCAAATTCCAGGTGACACGCATGAACACCTAACACCGCTCACATGGCACTCAGAAAATGTGTGGCCAGTCACACTCTTCACACGACAACAGACTGCAGATGACCACTTTCGTACTGCTGTGAAATTTGTCTAAGTTCCCCATGAGTGTGACTTTGCAAGCACACACACTGACACGTGGTTGTGTGCGCTCTACTCACGGGAGGCGTGGCTTCCAACAGAAGCAGCTGTGCTGATCTGTCATTCTGGACATTCCAACTACACAACACCTACTATGTTTGGACAGACATGGACTAACAACTGTCCACTGTGAGGCGCATGTGTCTGATTGTTGTACTTAGGTGGACATAAATAAAAACATATACCGCCATGGTGGCGACAAGCTGCAGCAAGCGAGCACTCGCAAAGAGCGGACAGTGACAGCGCCCCCAGGTTGAAACGGACCATCAGATCAGAACACGCAGCGGGTGATATGACGCGATGTCTGTGCTGCAGCGCGCAGTCCAGAAGACACGTGTGTCGGGCAGAACACATGCACGGCTGACTGGACACACCTGACCAGTAGATGTGGACATGATCAGAGCACACTGCTTCTCATTCATGTCATTTCATGACTGTATGTCTGTGACCATGGGTCATCACCAGAGGAACAGACGGATCATATTTGTATTGCTCGCTTGATAAAATGCAGTGTTTTTATATGGTGTGGGATTTAAATTTTTTTGTAATACTTCCATGTCCTTCCTGATATGAGGCAGCTTCCTGCAGCTTTCAAAGAACAGCTCTGTAGCTTTGTGGAAAGAGTCTGACTTGGGATCAGAGGTTTTGTAAGGTGTGCGTTTGCATCCTGGGTGGTGTGTGTGTGTTTTTTTTTTATTATTATTATTCCACGGCGCGATGTGGTCCCATAGGTACCAGCTGGGTTTTATTTCTTCCATATAAGTGGCGCCATGTGCTGCACCTGACACTGTTCCTGCTGGAAATACACCGGCGCGTGCATGAACTCTTTCGCACTGGGTTCGTGCATGCCTGGCCATTGCCACGATGTTTCAAGCGCTAATTTTGAACTGTTTCACCATTTTCGTCCAAACACAGTCCAAACTTTGCACTGCATGAGAAGGGACCCTAAAATACATTGAATTAATTTGCCCAGGATGGAGAGAGGTGGGTCACAGGGGCATATACCAACACAGGGCGGAGTAGCTACCTAAACTCTGTGAGTGAGATAGATTATCTCGTCAATAGTTTTACATCCTCATTGAGGACAACTTTGGATGCTGTACCTCCTCTGAAAAAGAGAGCCTTAAATCAGAAGTGCCTGACTCCATGGTATAACTCACAAACTCGCAGCTTAAAGCAGGTAACCCATAAGTTGGAGAGGAAATGGCGTCTCACTAATTTAGAAGATCTTCGCTTAGCCTGGAAAAAGAGTCTGTTGCTCTATAAAAAAGCACCAACAGGACACACTGTTCCACTGTTCCACAGCCCACAATTTTGCCCAAATAGGTCACAGTAGCCTGCCCAAACTCACACTTTGCGAAGTTTAGTGTTAAATTGGCAGCTACTCGTCATGAAAAAATATTAAGTCTTGACTGATGGCCAGACCATGTTGTGTGGGCCGCTGAAGAGGAGGTACTGCTGGCCCACCACCACAAGATGGCGCCCTGCTTGAAGTGCAGGCTTCAAGCATGAGAGGGCGTCGGCTTTGCTGGAGGTGACAGCTGTCATCAATCAACACAAGCTGTCACCCATCACCACCACTACAAAGACCGGACTGCAACTCCACCTCCTCGCCGAGAAATCAACTACCATTCAGGTAATTTCTCTGCTGACTGACACTGTGTGTGTTTAACCTGAACTTCTATTTGCAGCCGTTTTCCTGGAGTGTTTCCTTATCTGGAGGATTGGCGTTTGGTGTGACAGCGACGGCTTCGCCTCACACCCCAACTCAGATAAGTGGTTGACCAGGAGCTGCACGAGTGTGTGTGATTGGAGGTGGAGGTTTTCCCTCCTTTACTTATTACATTACTGAGTGTGCGAACTCACACTCATCTGGACTGTCTCTGTTCTCTGCCAGCAGTACCGGGTCTGACTGCTGAAGACAGCGGCCACCTGGGGCGCAGGGCTTGGCGGCTCCGGTGTTCTTCAGCTCCGTTGGTGTTGGAAGCTGTGTGGGGATCCAGCTCTTCTCTCTCCAGGCGTCTTCTATCGTCGAGCCTGCCCACACATCACCTGGTGTATGATTGACAGTCCACCATATTGTTATTGTCTGTACGTTGTTGTGCGATTCACAACATTAAATTGTTACTTTTTGGCTTATCCATTGTCCGTTCATTAACGCCCCCTGTTGTGGGTCCGTGTCACGACACTTTCACAACAGACCAAGAGGAACTACAGATGACCAAGTCATCCAAGTAGGCTTCACAACCATCAGCACCTTTCAGAACTGTATTGACAAGACACTGAAAAATGGCTGGTGCGTTCCTCATACCAAAGGCCATGATAGTATATTGACAAAAATCATCTGGAGTAACAAAGGCCAAGATCTCACAGGCCCTAGCGGTCAGTGGAACCTGCCAATAGCCTTAAAAGTTCTAGTTTGGAGACAAAAATTGCAGATCCTATACTGTCAATATAGTCGTCAAGGGGAGGTAACGGTAAGCAATCAGGTTTAGTGATAGCATTCACTTTTCTGCAATTGGTATAAAACTGAGGTGACTTATCGAACTTTTCAACCAGCAGACATGGAGAGCTCCATGGACTGGAACTGGGCTGAGCAATACCATGCTGCAGCATATAATGTACCTCATCTGGCGCTTCTCAAGGTTCACTCTGGAGGGCTGTTGCTTCTTTCAGGAACTTTTTTTTCCCAACCATACCAACTGTATCCTCCGGTTCTGACACTGCGGTAGTCAGCACAGCAACAGATTTCAGACCGGACATGACATCGTTCCTGTAAAATAAGGCTTGAGAAGATTAATATGGCACAACCATACTTTCCTCCTCCTATCAGGGGTCTTGACCAAATAATCAGTATCACTGACTTTACGCTCGATCTCAAAAGGCCCGCTATGCTGAGCATGCAAAGCAGACCCAGGAAGTGGCAGTAGGACCAGTACTCCCCTGGAGAAAACACTATGTTTCATTTTGATGATGATGATGATGATGATGATGAAGATGATGATGATGAAGATGAAAACTGTTTATTTCGAACATTTGATACAACAACAATTACAAGATAGATCAGTAAAGACAACAACAAAAAAGTTCCTACTGTGTACCCAACATGTCCGAAAAGGGGTAGGGTGAAGCATCAGCTTGTTTATCTCTACCCCTTCTTCCCCACAACCAGTAATACCCTTTGCCACATATACACATAGATTCCTACACACCTAAACCGATATATATATATACATACATATATACACATATACACTCAACAAAAATATAAACGCAACACTTTTGGTTTTGCTCCCATTTTGTATGAGGTGAACTCAAAGATCTAAAACTTTTTCCACATACACAATATCACCATTTCTCTCAAATATTGTTCACAAACCAGTCTAAATCTGTGATAGTGAGCACTTGTCCTTTGCTGAGATAATCCATCCCACCTCACAGGTGTGCCATATCAAGATGCTGATTAGACACCATGATTAGTGCACAGGTGTGCCTTAGACTGCCCACAATAAAAGGCCACTCTGAAAGGTGCAGTTTTATCACACAGCACAATGCCACAGATGTCGCAAGATTTGAGGGAGCGTGCAATTGGCATGCTGACAGCAGGAATGTCAACCAGAGCTGTTGCTCGTGTATTGAATGTTCATTTCTCTACCATAAGCCGTCTCCAAAGTCGTTTCAGAGAATTTGGCAGTACATCCAACCAGCCTCACAACCGCAGACCACGTGTAACCACACCAGCCCAGGACCTCCACATCCAGCATGTTCACCTCCAAGATCGTCTGAGACCAGCCACTCGGACAGCTGCTGAAACAATCGGTTTGCATAACCAAAGAATTTCTGCACAAACTGTCAGAAACCGTCTCAGGGAAGCTCATCTGCATGCTCGTCGTCCTCATCGGGGTCTCGACCTGACTCCAGTTCGTCGTCGTAACTGACTTGAGTGGGCAAATGCTCACATTCGCTGGCGTTTGGCACGTTGGAGAGGTGTTCTCTTCACGGATGATGCGAAGGAGATGTGTTGCACTGCATGAGGCAAATGGTGGTCACACCAGATACTGACTGGTATCCCCCCCCCCCCAATAAAACAAAACTGCACCTTTCAGAGTGGCCTTTTATTGTGGACAGTCTAAGGCACACCTGTGCACTAATCATGGTGTCTAATCAGCATGTTGATATGGCACACCTGTGAGGTGGGATGGATTATCTCAGCAAAGGAGAAGTGCTCACTATCACAGATTTAGACTGGTTTGTGAACAATATTTGAGGGAAATGGTGATATTGTGTATGTGGAAAAAGTTTTAGATCTTTGAGTTCATCTCATACAAAATGGGAGCAAAACCAAAAGTGTTGCGTTTATATTTTTGTTGAGTATATATATATATATATCAACATACATACACATATACACACACATATATATATATATATACATACACATATATACACATATACACACATATATACACAAACATAAATATACACCTACACATACCTACTTACATACAAAATACTATATATTTACAAGCCGAAGCAAAAAACAAAAACACCCTAACCCTCATTACCCTTCCTCCTCCCTATACCTAGAAAAAAACCATATTTTTGTACCGCTGTTTGAACTGGTTCATGCTTGGACATTGCTTGAGCCCCACTCCCAATCTGTTCCACATCCTCACCCCACAGACAGAAATACAGAAACCTTTTAATGTTGTTCGTGCCCACTGATGCTTTAAATTAAATTTCCCCCTCAGACTGTAATCCCCTGATCTGTTAAAAAACATATTTTTAATATTTGCTGTAAGTAAATTGTTTATTGCTTTATACACAATTTGTACTGTTTGAAAATGAACCAAGTCTGTGAATTTTAAGAATTTGGATTGTAAAAATAGTGGATTTGTATGATCTCTATAGCCAGTATTATGAATAATTCTTATAGCTCTTTTCTGCATTACTGATAGTGATTGTGTTGTACCTTTATAAGTATTACCCCATACCTCTGCACAGTACTGTAAATATGGTAAAACCAGTGAGCAGTAAAGAATGCGGAGTGAGTTGTGGTCCAGAATATGTTTCGCTTTGTTTAGAACTGAAATGCTTCTTGACAGTTTACTTTGTATATGTTTTATATGAGTCTTCCAGTTTATCTTATCATCTATTATCACCCCCAGAAACTTATTTTTCATGTACCCTTTCAATATCTACCCCCTCGACTTGTAACTGAACCTCTATGTCTGTATTACAATAGCCAAATAACATGTATTTTGTTTTACTTAAGTTTAATGATAATTTGTTTCTGTCAAACCATATTTTCAGTTTTCCCATTTCTATACTGATCCTCCTCAGTAACTCCTGCAAATCCCCCCTGAACAAAAAATGCTTGTGTCATCTGCAAATAATACTAATTTTAATATTTTGGAAACATTGACAATATCATTTATATAAATTAGAAACCGTTTTGGACCCAATACTGACCCCTGTGGGACGCCACAAGCATTGTCCAAGCATGATGATGTATATTCCCCCAACTTCACAAACTGTTTTCTGTTACTTAAGTAGCTTCTCACCCAGTGCAACACCAACCCCCTAATCCCATACTGTTCAAGTTTATTGATTAATATGTCATGATTGATTGTATCAAAAGCCTTTTTAAGGTCTATAAATATTCCAACTGAATGTAATTTGTGGTCTATGGCGTTTGTAATCTCCTCAACTGATTCTATTAATGCAAGTGATGTTGAACTATGTGCTCTGAATCCATACTGACTATCAGTAAGTAATTTATGTTTATTCATGAATTTGTCTAATCTATTATTGAATAACTTTTCTAATAATTTGGAAAATTGTGGAAGCAAAGAAACAGGTCTATAATTTGTGAAGTGGTGTCTATCCCCAGTCTTATACAGCGGCACAACCTTAGCTATTTTCATTTGATTGGGAAATTTACCGGTTTGAAATGATAAGTTACAGATGTATGTTAATGGTTCTACAATCCATTCAATGACCTGTTTTACCACCACCATATCAATTTCATTTAAATCGGTAGATGTTTTATATTTACAATTATTCACAATGTCTATAATTTCTTTTCCATCCACTGCTGTGAGGAACATTGAACAGGGATTTCTTTCTATGAGATTATTATCCCAATCCTCAGGTTGGGAATTGGGATTTTTTTCTGCCAAGCTTGGTCCAATATTTACAAAAAAATTATTAAAACCATTGACTACCTCATCCTTATTTTCCTTCTTGATATTATTATCAATGAAATACTGAGGGTAACTCTGTTTTTTATTACCATTTTTGATCATGCTATTTAATATATCCCATATTCCTTTAATATTGTTTTTGTTATTATATAATATGTTACTATAATATTCCTTCCTACATACCCGTATAATATTAGTTAATCTATTTTTGTATTTCTTATATCTATTTTCTGCCTCTTTAGTCTTTAGTTTTATGAATTCTCTATACAGTGTATTTTTCTTATTACATGCATTAAATATTCTTTAATGTTGTTAAAGTTTGCATATAGACTTCTGCTGTTGAAATGGACTATTGATAATTTGTTATCCGTTTTAATGATCCGATTAAACTGTTCATCTGTATAATACCAACAACTGTCATTGATATTTGAGAAGAAATTATTGTCCGGGTCTATATCGTGCTCCAAGTCCAGTACATTGTGGTCTGTGTATTTAAATGTTCTCAGTTCTATTTTTCCATGATCAGCAATCCTTTGAGTTATATCCTTCTTGTCTCCAGATGTAGATGATGTAGTAGATGAATAGGTTCCTCTGGTCTGTGTCATGGTGTTGTGATGTGTTTGTGTCCTCATACCTTATTGGTCATATTTGTCCAGTTCCTCGATGTTCCTGATTACCATAACCTTCGCTTGTTCTGGTGTTCAATTCATTTCATAAATGTTTTGCAGTTGGATGTCCATGTCTGTTGAATTTTTCCCTGCTTTTTTAAGAAACAAGCTTTCCTGGCGATGTCTGCGTTTCTTTTGGTCAGATGTTCATTGATGAATACGTTTGTTCCTTTAAGTTTCCGTCCCTGTTTTAACAATGCCATTTTATGTTTTCTGTTGACAAACCTCATTATAACTGCTCGCTTGTCTCCATCCTCTCTCCTGGGCAGGGGGTGGCACGCTTCAATGTTATTACAGTCCATTTGAATACCTTTAGATTGCAGGAAGTCAGCCACCTGTTGTTCCACTGAGCTGGCCTCCTGCTCACTGGCCTCCCCTCCGCTGTCTTCTGACACCGCCCGTGCGTAGGATCGAGGTTTAATATGAATTCCAGTAATAATAACGTCGTTCATCCTTGTGTACTGTTCCAACTCTGCAACACGGTTCTCCAGGTACACCAGACGCCGGTCTTTCTCTGCATTCTGGATCCGGAGAGCCTTCACTTCTTCCACCAGCTCCATAATGGATTTCTGCTGCATTTTAACAACAGAGATTTCCTCAGACAAAAAGTCCAGCGCCGTCAGCGCCTTCTTCGGACCCATGGTCAGATAACTCCACGCTGGCGCCTCGGGCCTCGGTGGAGCCACGCCGGTGGAAAACAATCCTGCTGTAGGCCATTTTTCCTTGAACCTTCTCCAAATTTGGCTTGGCAAGATCACATGCCCTCTGGAGTTTGGATCTGAAACTGCACACAAACTGCTGAGTCTTCTAACCATCTCTCTTTCAAGAGTTTTAATAGCCCATGCACTGTATGACCAAACACGAGCTCAGCTGGGCTAAAACCCAACGACTTCTGAGTCACTTCTCGAGCTGCAAAGAGAAGCAAGGGAACACCATCATCCCATTCTTTCTCAAACTGTTATGTGTCGGACGCAGGACGGAGAACCGACCAGCGTTTGAAGGACCCAGTATGAAATAAGCAGAGCACGGTACAAAGGATAACAAAATTTAATAAACATAACAGTGACGTGCTAAAGGATAACAAATGAGTGCGCGGACTGGCGAGGTGGGTATACGGTGCGCTCCCAGCTGCACAAACGGTCCGGATGTTGTGTGGGCCGCTGAAGAGGAGGTACTGCTGGCCCACCACCACCAGAGGGCGCCCTGCCTGGAGTGCGGGCTCCAGGCACCAGAGGGCACTGCCGCCTCACAGGAGCAGCCGGGGTGACAGCTGTCACTTATCACCGACGACAGCTGTCATCAATCATCTGATCTTCAGTGGTATATCAGCAAGACAGCATCTCCACCTCATTGCCGAGATATCGCTCTACGAAGAGGTAAATTCTCAGCTGACTGTATTGTGGAATAACTGTTGCTTGTGTGACTTGGACAGCATTTACTCTGTTCCTTTTTTTGACGAGAGGTGGAGGTGATTTCCCACCATATGTGTTGCTCGGTGCACACGCACCCACTTCTAACTGTGTTTGCTCCTCGCCAGCAGTACCAGATCCGACACGCGTAGGCAGTGGCCACCTGGGAGTTCGGGACTTGGCGGCTCCAGTATTCCCGGGGTTCGGTGGCGGTGGAAATCGTGTGGTTCGTGGACTGACGTCTCCTATCTTCGAGCCTGCCCACATAACACTGTGTATATTGGAGTTCATATTGTAATCTGTCGTTGTTGTTGTGCAATTTCACAACAGTAAAGTGTTGTATTTGGCCTTATCCATTGTCCGTTCATTTACGCCCCCTGTTGTGGGTCCGTGCTCTTACACTTTCACAACACTGGAGCCAGAAACAGTTCGGTGTACATAACAGCAAACACTTCCTGGCTTAATCACTAATCAGCTTCCCACCCTGCAGGCATGGAACACCCAGTTCACATTACTCAACTGCAGTGGAAGCTGATTAAATGACTAACATAACAGCTCAATATAATAAGGTGTGAGGGACACCACATTTACTGACTGTACAAATGTTAGTCACAAAACCTAACGTACCTCAGGAAGTGTGCTGATGAGCATGAGACCTCACCCCCTCCTCTTTCACAGACCATAGCATCAAACCTGGACGTTCTCTGCATCCATAATGATGAGATGGCTCTCAAGACAACGATCTCACCCGTCTGGTCACAAGGTCGAGTCTCTGGCAAATACACACTGTGTACTCCAGACTTAAACGCCACCATGCTCCAATCCGTGTAGATGCACCACAGCTGTGAGTCCTGACGAGCTGCACATGATCAGCCTCAGGTGATCAGGGTGAGGTCCTGATGACTCAGCCACACAGCCACTCAGTCCTAAATGCGTGCCACCTGGAAGGAAAAACAAAAGACAGAACAGAAGACAGAAACAAAGGCAGCCAGGCACCCCCAACCATACAACAGCACCCCACCCTCACGGGAAGCCTCCCGGCGACCACACAAACCTGGCCCAGGAGAAACACCCCCCTCCAGGGACCATGGCTGGAGACCGTATCTGCATTCATCTTCCAACAGAATCTTCATCTGACAGAACGGTTGACGTCTTCTCCTCTGACTGCATCTTTGCCTTTGGTTCTGTCAGTCAATTAGCACAGGTGTGGCCAGGAGTTCTTGAACCTGTGCGGTCAGCCTTTGTCCAACCATGTTTACAGTCTGATTAGTCATAAAACAAAAAAGACAAACACAAACAACCAAACCACCCCCTCCCCCCTCCCCAGAGGACCGTTCCATCAAACCCCGGGAAGGGGAGAAAAGAAAAACAACCTAAACTTAAGCTTGCAAATAAAAATGCTAACACCCACCCCCCCCCCCTCCCCAGAGGACCGTTCCATCAAACCCCGGGAAGGGGAGAAAAGGAAAAACAACCCAAACTCAAGCTTGCAAATAAAAACGCTAACACCCCCCCTCCCCCCTGACGACATGTAGGGACCAACACCCCCCAGAGGACATCCCGCCAGCTCCAGGAGTAATAACCACAGCCGAGGTCCCTCTGGGATCCAAAGTCACCCACGGGGACTCCCAGCGCCTCCCAGAGGACCGTTCCATCAACCCCAGGAGGCGCCCCCCCTCATGACTAACGGACCCAGCCCCGGCTGTCTATGGCTAAATGGACCCACAGCCCTTTCCCCCCCAGAGGACACCACAGTCAAACCCTGAGGGCAGAAACTGGGGGGAAAAACAAAACAAAAAAAACATACAAACAAAACAACCCCAACCCCACCCCCTCGGCGCAGTGGAAACTGGAAGCACGTCCAGCATCACCAACCATGACTATACCCCAGAAGTCAACCGGGAGGAGTGGAACAGCGGTTATGGCAGACGGCACAAAACGGCGCCACCCCTCCGACTTCCAAACCAGCCACCAGCTGCGGGTATATCCCACTGCCCCAAACCTCAGCCATGCCGATGGCAGACGGCTCAAAGGCGTGCTGAAGCCGGAGGTGGAACAGGGAATCAACAAAAAAAACAACACCCCGAACCCCCCCCCCTCCCAGGTGCAGAGGTTACCTGGGAAACGCCCAGCATAACCAAACTGCACCACTCCAGCAACGCCAACAACCTACGGCTCACACGGCTGGAGCCAGAGGAGAAGAGAGGGCATAACAAAAAAAAAACCAACAAAAAAAAGAAAAAACAACCCAATTACCCCCCCCCCCCCATCACCCCCCAGGGGACCGTCCCATCAAACCCTGGGAGGTGAAACTAAAAGAAATGAAAAGAAAGCCTAACAGACTAACATAAAGTTAACTTGGGTCCTGTTTATGCTCCAGACAGACTGCAGGGTCACAACCCCAGACACTAATTAGTGTAAAAAATCCCACACAATAACCAACTCAAAAAACACCCACAAAAAATGAACCAACACAAAACTAATCAGTGACTCATACCGTTAAGCTCAAACAAATGGAACACACCTGTTCCACCTTAAGAGCATTAACGGTAATGTGACTCAGTCACCAACAGAGGGAGCCAAAGTGCTGAAAATAAAAACCCCTTTGGTTACAGAGAAAACAACATGCTGCTTTTCCTGTGCGCAGCTATGTGTAAAACACAACCAAAAAGTGTTTCAACTAAATAACGCCGGAGCTGACACAACAGACGCAGTAGTTATCTTCACCCGGGGAAACGGGGCTACAACTGTAACACAGGAAGCTCAGCGACCCGTGCCACAGAACTCCGCCGTGCGCATACACCCATTACAAACCCACTCATGCAGCTCCCGTTTACCTCTTATCCGGTCGGAGTGTGACGCGAAGCCATCGCCAGTCACACTCCACCACGACCCACGGATAAGGCACAACACAGGAACACGGCTGCAAGAGCGCTCAAATCAGTATTCAGTAATGGGTTCTCAAACACGCACCATCCGGGCGGAGAGCACTCGCAACTGATCCGGATAACTTCTGAACGTCTGTTGCCGCCTTACCGGCGTGGTACCGTCTCTGCTACCGCTGGGTCCGTGATGTTTGGCCAGAGACTACTGTTATGTGTCGGACGCAGGACGGAGAACCGACCAGCGTTTGAAGGACCCATTATGAAATAAGCAGAGCACGGTACAAAGGATAACAAAATTTAATAAACATAACAGTGACGTGCTAAAGTATAACAAATGAGTGCGCGGACTGGCGAGGTGGGTATACGGTGCGCTCCCAGCTGCACAAACGGTCCGGAGCCAGAAACAGTTCGGACCCAAGGACCCCGCCGACACCCCCCAGGTGGCCGCGACAAACCGAGTCTGTGAAAGAAGAAACCATCATGTGAGTCCACACTCCACACACAGAGAGACCACTCAAAGGTGTACATAACAGCAAACACTTCCTGGCTTAATCACTAATCAGCTTCCCACCCTGCAGGCATGGAACACCCAGTTCACATTACTCAACTGCAGTGGAAGCTGATTAAACGACTAACATAACAGCTCAATATAAGGTGTGAGGGACACCACATTTACTGACTGTACAAATGTTAGTCACAAAACCTAACGTACCTCAGGAAGTGTGCTGACGAGCGTGAGACCTCACCCCCTCCTCTTTCACAGACCATAGCATCAAACCTGGACGTTCTCTGCATCCATAATGATGAGATGGCTCTCAAGACGACAATCTCACCCGTCTGGTCACAAGGTCGAGTCTCTGGTAAATACACACTGTGTACTCCAGACTTAAATGCCACCATGCTCCAATCCGTGTAGATGCACCACAGCTGTGAGTCCTGACGAGCTGCACATGATCAGCCTCAGGTGATCAGGGTGAGGTCCTGATGACTCAGCCACACAGCCACTCAGTCCTAAATGCGTGCCACCTGGAAGGAAAAACAAAAGACAGAACAGAAGACAGAAACAAAGGCAGCCAGGCACCCCCAACCATACAACACAAACTCCTTGCAGTAAACTCTCAACATGTTTTTCAGAGTTTGGTGGAACCTCTCCAGGGCCCCTGGGACTCAGGGTGGTAGCAGAGCATGTGCAATGTTTGATTGACAACTGCTGAAGCACCTGAGAAAATCTTGGACATAAAATTGGACCCTTGGTCAGTCTGCACAACCTTTGGAAGGCCAAACAGAGTGAAAAACTTAACAAGGGCCTTAGAAACAGTGATCGCTGTAATGAGGTGAATAGCCTCAGGCAAATGAGTAGCCATACACATAACTGTTAGAAGATATTGATTACCAGATTTTGTTTGAGGAAGAGGTCCTACACAATCTACCAAGATGTGTTCAAAGCCTCTCCAATAAACATCAGACTTAACTCCAGGCCAATATAAGTGTCTCCTCACTCTAGAGTTTTCTTTCCACCCATATGTGCCGCTAAGCTATGGTCATGAGCAAGTTTGAGATAAACTTCAGGAACGACTTGATAAACAGAACTCTATTCATCCACACAGGTCAATGCTGGAGGAGTCGACTTTCTCATAAGAACCCCATGGCTAATAAAATAAGCACAAAGGAGCTTCTTAATTTCACTTTTGGAAACAGCATTGTCGAATAAGGCAGTTAGTCCAGAATCTCTCTGTTGAGCAGACTTCAGGTCATTGTGAGAAGGAAAATATTCAGTACAACCAAAAGTGTTACCTTTGGCTTGGAATGTGTCAGACAGAACCTCAGCATCACTTAGTCGAGAGTTGTTTAGGCATGACTGAAAAGCATCCGGATATTGCTGCTGCATGGGAACTCACAGTGTAGGATCGGAGACCACTACAGGAGCAGCCAAAACCTTGTAACTGGTCAAGTCATTTCCTAGGATCATGGACACACCCTCCATGGGAATGGAGGCGCACACAACTACAGGAACATTTCCAGAAGCTAATGCAGTGTGCAGGTTAACCATATGCAGAGCCCCCAAAACCTTGTACAGTCACACTACATTTTAACTCTGACAGCTCAGAAAAGAGAAGAACATCCTGCAAAATTACAGACTGAAAAGCTCCACTATCCCTCCAGATTTTTATTGGGCATTTAGTGTTAGGATCTGAAACTAGGGGCACAAAACCATCCATTAAAAATAAGGCAAAGGCTATTCGCCCTCCCGTTGGGCAGATAAATATAATGTCTTATCTTATGCCTGTAAGATGCCTGTAAGATGGTGTTAGTTTGATACAGTTCCCTGGGTGTGATGAGCCAAACAGAACTGCTTTAGATCATTCTGCTCAAGATTAAAACTTGATTTATGAGTCAACAGAAACTCATCACTCAGCACTGAAGCTGTGGAAAGTGTGTTAACTTTCTGCTCGGTGATGTATGTGCAAACCACTCCAGGCAAACAGTTTTTAAAGTCCTCTAAGAGAATCAACTGTTTCAGCTCATCTACTGATACAACTTTTTCAGACGAACACCATCGATTGAAAAGTGTTTCTTTCTCTCTAGCAAATTAAACATACAGTGAGGAAAATAAGTATTTCAACACCCTGTAATTTTGCAAGTTCTCCCACTTAGAAATCATGGAGGGGTCAGAAATTTTCATCTTGGGTGCATGTCCACTGTGAGAGACATAATCTAAAAAAAAATAAAATAATCCGGAAATCACAATGTATGATTTTTTTTAATAATTTATTTGTATGTTACTTATTATGTGCAGACGCGGATTGAGGAGCGGACCTGCGTCTGACTGAAACCAGCGCTAAATAACCAGAAAGTGGTTCCAAAAACAAAACAGTTTTATTTTTCTCCTGTGCAATAATTGGTGTACAACATAAATGTGCGGTTGTTTGGCGAGGTGAAGGACGGCGCGCTCTCCAGCTCCCAAATGGATCAAAGCTCGACGCTTCTGGACCCAGACTCACCGCTGAACACCCCCCAGGTGGATACGACAAACTGACTCTGTGAAGGATGGGAAAGGTGAGGTAAGTCAACAGCTACAACAAATATCCTTCAAAGGCACACACTATCAGCAACACATTCAGGTCTGAATTTAAGCTTTATGTAAATGAGCAGCTTCTCACAACAGGTGGAGGATCATCAGTCCGTACGCCACGGTAGTAAGAAGCGAGCTGCACAATTCTCATCAATGTTCAAATATACTGCGTAACAAAATACCAAATTACTGTTAACACTTATTCAGACAATCAATCACCTCTGATGTGTGCTGACAGCATGTGTCCCTCACCCGTCCTCCTTCACAGGCACAAACCCAGGCGCGGTCCTCAGCGTCTCACAAACGAACATCACAAGGTCGAGTTCCCGGCAATTCTGCTTGAATCACTCATGGCTTAAATGCAGAACGCCATCTCATTATCTGCTTCAGCTGAAAGTCTTTAAGTTTGCACGTGAGCATCATCCACAGGTGCTGCAAATCATGCTGATGAGGGTGAAGGACTCTTCTGCCAGCACCTTCTCCACAGACAAAAACCAGTTTGCATACCACCTGGAGAGCAAAGAAAAGAAAACAACACCAAAATGTCCAGCCAAACCCCCCAACACACAACATTACTGCTGCAAATAAGTATTTGAACTCCTGTGAAAATCAATGTTAATATTTGGTCCAGTAGCCTTTGTTTACAATTACAGAGGTCAAACTTTTCCTGTAGTTTTTCACCAGGTTTGCACACACTGCAGCAGGGATTTTGGTCCACTCCTCCATACAGCTCTTTCAGGTTTGGAGTTTCAGCTCCCTCCAAAGGTTTTCTATTGAGTTCAGGTCTGGAGACTGGCCAGGCCACTCCAGGACCTTGAAATGCTTCTTACTGAGCTCCTCCTTAGTTGCCCTGGCTGTGAGTTTGGGGTCATTGTCATGCTGGAAGATCCAGCCATGACCCATCTTCAATGCTCTTACTGAGGGAAGTAGGTTGTTTGCCAAAATCTCGCAATACATGACCCCATTCATCAATCAATCAATCAATTTTTTTTATATAGCGCCAAATCACAACAAACAGTTGCCCCAAGGCGCTTTATATTGTAAGGCAAGGCCATACAATAATTATGTAAAACCCCAACGGTCAAAACGACCCCCTGTGAGCAAGCACTTGGCTACAGTGGTAAGGAAAAACTCCCTTTTAACAGGAAGAAACCTCCAGCAGAACCAGGCTCAGGGAGGGGCAGTCTTCTGCTGGGACTGGTTGGGGCTGAGGGAGAGAACCAGGAAAAAGACATGCTGTGGAGGGGAGCAGAGATCGATCACTAATGATTAAATGCAGAGTGGTGCATACAGAGCAAAAAGAGAAAGAAACAATGCATCATGGGAACCCCCCAGCAGTCTACGTCTATAGCAGCATAACTAAGGGATGGTTCAGGGTCACCTGATCCAGCCCTAACTATAAGCTTTAGCAAAAAGGAAAGTTTTAAGCCTAATCTTAAAAGTAGAGAGGGTGTCTGTCTCCCTGATCTGAATTGGGAGCTGGTTCCACAGGAGAGGAGCCTGAAAGCTGAAGGCTCTGCCTCCCATTCTACTCTTACAAACCCTAGGAACTACAAGTAAGCCTGCAGTCTGAGAGCGAAGCGCTCTATTGGGGTGATATGGTACTACGAGGTCCCTAAGATAAGATGGGACCTGATTATTCAAAACCTTATAAGTAAGAAGAAGAATTTTAAATTCTATTCTAGAATTAACAGGAAGCCAATGAAGAGAGGCCAATATGGGTGAGATATGCTCTCTCCTTCTAGTCCCCGTCAGTACTCTAGCTGCAGCATTTTGAATTAACTGAAGGCTTTTTAGGGAACTTTTAGGACAACCTGATAATAATGAATTACAATAGTCCAGTCTAAAGGAAATAAATGCATGAATTAGTTTTTCAGCATCACTCTGAGACAAGACCTTTCTGATTTTAGAGATATTGCGTAAATGCAAAAAAGCAGTCCTACATATTTGTTTAATATGCGCTTTGAATGACATATCCTGATCAAAAATGACTCCAAGATTTCTCACAGTATTACTAGAGCTCAGGGTAATGCCATCCAGAGTAAGGATCTGGTTAGACACCATGTTTCTAAGATTTGTGGGGCCAAGTACAATAACTTCAGTTTTATCTGAGTTTAAAAGCAGGAAATTAGAGGTCATCCATGTCTTTATGTCTGTAAGACAATCCTGCAATTTAGCTAATTGGTGTGTGTCCTCTGGCTTCATGGATAGATAAAGCTGGGTATCATCTGCGTAACAATGAAAGTTTAAGCAATACCGTCTAATAATACTGCCTAAGGGAAGCATGTATAAAGTGAATAAAATTGGTCCTAGCACAGAACCTTGTGGAACTCCATAATTAACTTTAGTCTGTGAAGAAGATTCCCCATTTACATGAACAAATTGTAATCTATTAGACAAATATGATTCAAACCACCGCAATGCAGTGCCTTTAATACCTATGGCATTCATCCTCCCTTCAATACGGTGCAGTCGTCCTGTCCCCTTTGCAGAAGAGCATCCCCCAGAGTATGATGTTTCCACCCCCATGCTTCACGGTTGGGACGGTTTTCTTGGGGTTGTTCTCATCCTCTAAACATGGTAAGTGGAGTTGATTCCAAAAAGCTCTATTCTGGTCTCATCTGATCACATGACCTTCTCCCATGCCTCCTCTGGATCATCCAGATGGTCACTTGGATATGGTGGACAGGTTGGAGTGTCATTGATTGAGTGTGTGAACAGGTGTCTTTTATACAGGTAACAAGTTCAAACAGGTGCAATTAGTACAGGTAAAGAGTGCAGAATAAGAGGGCTTCTTAAAGAAAAATGAACAAGTCTGTGAGAGCCAGAATTCTTGCTGGTTGGTAGGTGTTCAAATACTTGTTTGCAGCAGTAACATACAAATAAATTATTAAAAAATCATACATTGTGATTTCCAGATTTTCTTTTTTAGATTATGTCTCTCACAGTGGACATGCACCTAAGATGAAAATTTCAGACCCCTCCATGATTTCTAAGTGGGAGAACTTGCAAAATTGCAGGGTGTTCAAATACTTATTTTCCTCACTGTATGTCTGGCTTTCAAGTTTAACCAGACTTCTAAATCGCTGATCATATGCTTCAGGAACCGACTCATAAGCTTGAAGAACAGCATTTTAACAGTGTCATAATATTCACTCTCCATCACTGTTAAAGATGAATAAGCTTCTTGGGTTTTCCCAACTAGAACATTCTGCAAGAGTAAGGTCCAGAAATGCTTAGGTCATCTGGAAATGGTGGCAACACACTCAAAATATGGAAAATATTTCTCAACATCTTTTTCTACAAAAGGAGGAACCAATCTTGTGTTTCTAACCACATCAAACTAACTTTGTTCAGGCTTAACATTCATAGAAGCTCTTTTAAAATCTAATTCTTTTAAGAAGCATTCATGGTCTAAATAAATCTGTTTCTCTCTTAGCTGCAGCTCTCGTTCTTTAAGACTTAGTTCTTTTAGTCTTGCCTCGAAGGATCAGGAGGCTCCAGTAATGAAATTGCAGACTCAAGAACATTTATGGCCACGTTGTCCACAGAAGGATAGGCCAACAAAACTGCTCAAGTAACTCTCCAGATGGTGACAGAGTAAAGTCCTCCAGAGAAGCCATGGTAAGTCCCTTACCTAAAGTTAAAAATTACAAAGAGAGAGCGCCAAACTCCACACAAACAAAAACAAAGTGTCATACATGTCACATTAACATGTTTGTTTTTACATAAAATTAATGAGCCAACCAATCAGTGTCAGCGGAGGCTATTTTACCCATAATCCCTTTGGCATCTGTGTGTTTGTTACAAAACTTTATAATCAGTGTATTATTTAAAATTAAAAGATATGTGTTATATTTTATCTTTGTACAAATGACAGAATTGTTATTAATGTAGTTATTCTATACAGAATAATTTGATTTATAGATCAAAACCGTAAGTCTACACAAAAGAAGCAAACAAAAGACACTCTCAACACACGAGTAGACCAACACCACAACTACAAAAGTAGCAAACAGTCGACTCAGCAAAACTGCTTGACTACAAATTAAGCCCACACTCAAAGTCAAGCCACATACCAAAACTTGACAAAACACAAAAGCTGCTAACAGTTAGAATCACAGACACAGAAAGCTCACAATACTCACCTAACTAAACACATTCTCCCTAAAACACACACAAAGTGTACAACATACAAATGTCCCCTGGTACCTAACCAGAACTAAAGCCTAAGCTATCTTTTGAGGAGTGCCAGGCAAGAGGTGGCTTTAAAAGCAAACCACAAGGCCCTGACTCGCTTACCCCTGACAGGGACAGATTCCCCACCCAGGATTACCTTGAAAACAAAAAAGGCAAAATAAGTGGCCGAAGGAAAGATGGCAAAGTCAATCTAGCTGGCACACTCCCTGGTCTAACCAGAAGGACCAAACCAAACTAAAGGGAGACTTACCCAACAGCTAACAAAAGACAACAGAACCTCAACCAAATTACACCCAAACTAACAAACTTAACATGGGAAAACTGAAAACCCGAACCCAAGTACAACCATTCCCAGACCAACCCCAATATGTTACACCGTGGCTCTTGGAGTGCAACATAAAGGAAGACAAAAATTTATTGTAACAAAAATCTAGGGGAGTTAAAAATAAACATAATGGGGAAAAGAGGAAGAAGATTGAAGGAGGAGGAGGAGGAGGAGCTGCTGCCAGGTGGAGTGTGAGAGCAAGAGGACGGGTTCAAGGTGGGCTTTTATAGGCTCCAGGACTCTGCAGGCTGGGAAACCTGGAAACTAGAGCAAACAATTACTCTCCCACATAACACAAACAAACAAATAAACAACAACAAAAAGTACTGTAGGTCATGTCTGAGAGCAGGCCCTGGTGGTGTGTGTCATCCCATCACCGTTTGGGCCCTGGAAGGCAACCACCATCTGTGGCATTGAACGCAGCCTGGCCCCATGTAACCTCGGCCTCCAAAAGCTCAGTGTGGAGAGCACAGCACCCACTGCTGAACCTTTGGTTTATTGGGATTGTCACCAGTTAACAAAAGACCCTGGTATTTTTCAACCTGCTTCATTAGAACTCAAAAACAGGATATGGCAAAGAAGCTATACAACACAGCTGCATCTAAAAAAAAAAGAAGATGGTGAAAAATTCAATTATTTTTTTGTGAGATTCCATCATACAGTCCAATCTATACCTTTTTAGAATCTTTGTGACCAGATAAATAATGTGGCATACTTTTCAAAATGACTGGAGGATTTTAAAATTTTGAACCCTGTATAAATCTTCATTGACCTCTACCTGGCCGCCATATTGGACTTTCTAGTGGCTCACGCTTGTTACTCAAACACTGATTTATGAAGAACATTCATGCTGAATCTGATTGATGCTTGTATCACCGAGTGAAGGATTTTGGCCAAAAATCATACAACCCCAATTCCAATGAAGTTGGGAGATTGTGTAAAATGTAAATAAAAACAGAATACAATGATTTGCAACCTATATTCAATTGAATACATGACAAAGACAAGATATTTAATGTTCAAACTGATAAACTTTAATGTTTTTGTGCAAATATTTGCTCATTTTGAAATGGATACCTGCAACACATTTCAAAAAAGCTAGGACAGTGGCAACAAAAGACTGGAAAAGTTGAACAATGCTCAAAGAACACCTGTTTTTAACATTCCACAGGTGAACAGGTTAATTGAAAACAGGTGAGTGTCATGATTAGGTATAAAAGGAGCATCCCCAAAAGGCTCAGCCGTTCACAAGCAAAGATAGGGCGAGGATCACCACTTTGTGAACAACTGCATGAAAAAAAGAGTCCAACGGTTATCTCAGAGATAACTCTCCTGTCATGTAAAAGTTCATGACAGGAGAAATGCATTTGAGACGATCTGATCAGGCTCCACACTGACAACAGCATTAAACTCTTTGTATATTGTGCCTAAAACTGTCGTGAATATATTCGCTGGGTTTATAGATGTTGTTATTGTTTGTTTTATGTAAAAATGCCAGAACAAGCTCAGGTTGCTTCTCCATTATTTTCAATTGGAATCACAATGAGCTGCAGTCGCTTCCTGTTTGTGCTATAATGTCCTGGTTATTATCCTTTACAACACTGTTTGTCATCTTTGTTCTAGAGTAATATATATATGATGTCTGAAATTTGGTTTGTGTTTATTAAATTCCACGCAGATTAAATGTAGCAGACATGGATTATTTGGAATAGTTGTTTTGGTAAGTTTTCACGGTCTCTCCTGCCATCTACTGGCCGGGATTGTTCATGGCAGTATTATCAGGTTAGACGTTGTCTAATCACAACTTGACTTTTGACTTTTGCAAATGACCTTTTTTTAACATATGAAAAAAATGGCATATTTTATAAAAGCACATTTATATGTAAACCAACACATACATCACATTAACATGTTTGTTTTTACATAGAATGAATGAGTCAACCAATCAGTGTCAGCGGAGGCTATTTTACCCATAATCCCTTTGGCATCTGTGAGTGTTTGTTACAAAACTTTAGAATTAGTGCATTATTTAAAATTAACCCTCTGGGGTCCGAGGGCATTTTTTGGACAGTTCACTCGCCTGGCATAAATGTTTTATTATTGCTGTTAACAGCTCTCCCTGCATCCCACAATCAAGTTTTATGTCTCTTTTTTTTCAGGACAACCTGTACTTTCATAATATATATGCTTTTGTTGTGTTTTATAAGTGTAATAAAGGTTTACAATCAGAAATAAGAAAAGAAAAAGTAAAGCAGAAAATAATTTTCCACGCACATTTATTCAAAACACACAGCAAACTATAATAAACAACTTTTTTGACACTTTATGAAGGTAATTTGAGGTCTTGTGTGAAAGACTGTATAACAAAAAGGTTCAAACAATAAACACAAATGCACATTTTGAACAATATATACAAAATGCTCTATGCTTTTTGTTTGTCTTCATCTCAAAGCAATTTCTGTCTGCTATTACCCAAAGGTCACATCACAAACCTCTACTTCTACTGCGTTTTGGAGTGTTCTGTGCTGCTCCTAAAGCAGCTTTCATTCACACTTTGGCCCACTTTGGCTCCTTACAGTTTGAGGAGCGGCCCCTCCCCCTCACTCCATTGATATGTTAAACAAGTGCTTTACACCGGGAAAGCAACAGTTATCCAGTAACATTCACATGGAAACTAGTGGAGCAATCCTGATAGTTACACACTCTTTGTTTGAGCTCGTGAGATTGTCATCAGAGGCTGTCCGTCTGCTCCGTCTGCTTTCACTGATCACTTTGCGTAATGGCACAGGGCATACTGGAGCACCCAGGCGGCTATTCAAATGGGCCACCTAGTAACATATCACTCCTAAAAACAATCTTTGGCTTTTCACGTGAGGTAAATCTGCCCTACAATTGGATTTTGGAAAACCATGTGACAGTGAACTAATTCCAATGGGACACTCACGTTGCGCACGTCATCACACAGCTTCTATGAGGACTACAAAAATGGCCGACTGCTGGCTCGAAAGTCTGCGGAGTTAACTTTTTGGCAAAAAAGTACGTTTCTGTCTCATATCATTAAAAAGTTATTGATAATTTAGTAAAGCTTGGTCTCAGCCATCGTATACAACTGCGTCAGCCCCAGAGGGTTCAAAGACGTGTTATATTTTAACTTTGTACAAATGACAGAATTGTCATTAATGTAGTTATTCTATACAGAATAATTTGATTTATAAATCAAAACCATAAGTTAAAACTGCTTTATTTTCCAAGACCTCTGCCCCACGGTGGAATAGCTGTATGCGGTTAAGTAATAATGATTATTATTATTATTATTATTATTATTATTATTTTAATTAATTTTGTGTGTGTGTGTGTGTGTGTGTGTGTGTGTGTGTGTGTGTGTGTGTGTGTGTGTGTGTGTGTGTGTGTGTGTGTGTGTGTGCGTGCGTGCGTGTGTGTGTGTGTGTGAGAGACAACTTAGTGGTCAGGCTCCTTTTGATGCGGTAGAGTAAAATACGTAGTAAACAGGAGCTTCCAGCAGAGGGCACAAAGACAGAAGTGGTGATTCATTGTATGGGTTTGTGATTGTGGTGTTAAAACTCAATTTTGAAAGTTATCAGTTAGCTGTAGCTTCCGATAGATTTTTGGGTGATTTATCGGTTTCAGTTTATAAAAGATAACTTTTCAGTTAGCTGATTAGCTGTTATCAAAGCTAACTTTTTGGTTTATATATATATATATATATACACACACACACAGTGGGGTAAAAAAAAGTATTTAGTCAGTCACTGAATGTGCAAGTTCTCCTACTTAGAAAGATGAGAGAGGTCTGTAATTTTCATCATAGGTACACTTCAACTGTGAGAGACAAAATTAGTAAAAAAAAATCCAGGAAATCACGTTGTAGGATTTTTAAAGAATTTATTTGTAAATTATGGTGGAAAATAAGTATTTGGTCAATAACAAAAGTTCAACTCAGTGCTTTGTAACATAATCATTGTTGGCAATGACAGGGGTCAAACGTTTCCTGTAAGTCTTCACCAGGTTTGCACACACTGTAGCTGGTATTTTGCCCCATTCCTCCATGCAGATCTCCTCTAGAGCAGTGATGTTTTGGGGCTGTCACTGGGCAACACAGACTTTCAACTCCCTCAACAAATTTTCTATGGTGTTGAAGTCTGGAGACTGGCTTGGCCACTCCAGGACCTTGAAATGCTTTTTATGGAGCCACTCCTTTGTTGCCTGAGTGGTGTGTTTGGGATCATTGTCATGCTGGAAGACCCAGCCACGTTGCATCTTCAATGCTCTCACTGATGGAAGGAGGTTTTGGCTTAAAATCTCATGATACATGGCCATGTTCATTCTTCCCTTAACACGGATCAGTCATCCTGTCCCCTTTGCAGAAAAACAGGTCCAAAGCATGATGTTTCCACCCCCATGCTTAACAGTATGTGTTGTTCTTGGAATGCAACTCAGCATTCTTCTTCCTCCAAACACAACGAGTTGAGTTTTTACCAAAAAGTTCCAGTTTGGTTTCATCTAACCACATGATATTCTCCCAATCCTCTTCTGGATCATCCATATATTCTCTGGCAAACTTCAGACAGGCCTGGACACATACTGACTGAAGCAGGGGGACACGCCTGGCACTCCAGGATTTGAGTCAATCAATTAATCAATTTTTTTTTATATAGCGCCAAATCACAACAAACAGTTGCCCCAAGGTGCTTTATATTGTAAGGCAAGGCCATACAATAATTATGTAAAACCCCAACGGTCAAAACGACCCCCTGTGAGCAAGCACTTGGCTACAGTGGGAAGGAAAAACTCCCTTTTAACAGGAAGAAACCTCCAGCAGAACCAGGCTCAGGGAGGGGCAGTCTTCTGCTGGGACTGGTTGGGGCTGAGGGAGAGAACCAGGAAAAAGACATGCTGTGGAGGGGAGCAGAGATCAATCACTAATGATTAAATGCAGAGTGGTGCATACAGAGCAAAAAGAGAAAGAAACAGTGCATCATGGGAACCCCCCAGCAGTCTACGTCTATAGCAGCATAACTAAGGGATGGTTCAGGGTCACCTGATCCAGCCCTAACTATAAGCTTTAGCAAAAAGGAAAGTTTTAAGCCTAATCTTAAAAGTAGAGAGGGTGTCTGTCTCCCTGATCTGAATTGGGAGCTGGTTCCACAGGAGAGGAGCCTGAAAGCTGAAGGCTCTGCCTCCCATTCTACTCTTACAAACCCTAGGAACTACAAGTAAGCCTGCAGTCTGAGAGCGAAGCGCTCTATTGGGGTGATATGGTACTATGAGGTCCCAAAGATAAGATGGGACCTGATTATTCAAAACCTTATAAGTAAGAAGAAGAATTTTAAATTCTATTCTAGAATTAACAGGAAGCCAATGAAGAGAGGCCAATATGGGTGAGATATGCTCTCTCTTTCTAGTCCCCGTCAGTACTCTAGCTGCAGCATTTTGAATTAACTGAAGGCTTTTTAGGGAACTTTTAGGACAACCTGATAATAATGAATTACAATAGTCCAGCCTAGAGGAAATAAATGCATGAATTAGTTTTTCAGCATCACTCTGAGACAAGACCTTTCTGATTTTAGAGATATTGCGTAAATGCAAAAAAGCAGTCCTACATATTTGTTTAATATGCGCTTTGAATAGTCCCTCTCTGCATAGTGTGTAGCCTTTGTTACTTTGGTCCCAGCTCTCTGCAAGTCATTCATCAGGTCCATCCGTGTAGTTCTGGGATTTTTGTTCACTGTTCTCATGATCATTTTGACCCCACGGGATGACATCTTGCGTGGAGCCCCAGATCAAGGGAAATTATCAATGGTCTTGTATGTCTTCCATTTTCTTACAGTTGCTCCCACAGTTGATTTATTCAAACCAACCTGCTTTCTTATTGTAGATTCACTCTTCCCAGTCTGGTGCACATTTACAATTTTCTTCCTGGTGTCCTTCAACAGCTCTGTGGTCTTGGCCATGGTTGAGTTTGTAGTCTGACTGTTTGAGGCTGTGGACAGGTGTCTTTTATACAGATAACGAGTTCCAACAGATGCCATTAATACAGGTAACAGGTGGAGGACAGAAGAGCTTCTTAAAGAAGATGTTACAGGTCTGTGAGAGCCAGAAATGTTGCTTGCTTGTGGGTGACCAAATACTTATTTTCCACCATAATGTACAAATAAATGATTTAAAAATCCTACAATGTGATTTTCTAGAATTCTTTTCTCATTTTGTCTCACAGTTGAAGTGTACCTATGATGAAAACTACAGACCTTTCTCATATTTCTAAGTCAGAGAACTAGCACAATCAGGGACTGACTAAATACTTTTTTGCCCCACTGTATTTGCTGAAAATGACGAGTTGCTGTGCACCTTAGTATTTCTTCTATTTTTCTTGTTGCTTAATACTGACAAATTACACTGTATTTGTTGTGTTTCTGATGCTTGATTCTGCTTTTTTTGTTTTCTCTCTGTTTGAGGTGTGGCTCCAACCAGAGATGGGTGTGGTATCTGTTCCAGAAACTGTCCTGTGCACCGGCATTTCCTGTATATTCGTTTTGTGAAATGTTCTGTAATTTATGTCTGTAGCATGGCCCAAGCAGAGTGTCACCCCTTTGAGTCTGGTCTGCTTGAGGTTTCTTCCTCAGAGGGAGTTTTTCCTTACCACTGTTGATCTGGGGGTTGGTAAGGTTGGATCTTACTTGTGTGAAGTGCCTTGAGTCAACCTTGTTGTGATTTGGCACTATATAAATGAAAATAAATTGAAAATCAAAATTACTTTAAATTGACTTTATTGATGAGTCCGACCCATTTGAAAAGTGATCAAATTACATGGACTTGTATTGAGCTCGGCAACGTTTTCTTTGGCCAAAAATGGCCACCAGAGGGCGCTTGGTGTAAAGTCTGCGTCAACCCATTGCAATAAATATTCCAGAGAAAGGCAAGAGCATCTCTCAGAATTTAGGATAGTCCTGAAATAAGTTTCTGTAGGAAGTATTTTAGACATAGTCAAGTGGGAGAGGGAACTGCTGTGTTTTAAATGCTTGAAAGCAGTGGCGGCTCAAAGAGGGAGCTTGGGGGGCTTAAGCCCCCCCCCCCCCCCAATAATGAGCCAGCCAATAATGTGAATAGCGACTGACATATTTGTGGATCTCAACTGCAGTTTTATGCTGAGAATGTCTCAATATTGCGTAACTGAGCAAAGTGATGAATGTGTGTGTTCAATGATCCACCAATGCTGAATCACCCTTCTCAAACAGAAGTTTCAGTTTTGCAAATAAACATTTATTTGTAAAAACCTACACATGTTACAAATCAGAAATTTGTGTTTGTGGATCACAAAGCACGTGTACAAATAAAAGGATATTTGTAAATCACCCTCTGTGCATTTGCAAGTATTAATGAGACAAATTTAACTTCATACTCCAAAAATTTAGGTTTCCTAAATATTTATTACGGCCACTCTTAAAACTTCACTTTATAATTTTATTACTGGTAAATTTTAGAATTGATTTAGATGAGATATACTTATTATCACACAGGAATATATCACAATTATCTGGGAACTACTTCAGTTTGTATACCTATGTACAAGTTTACTAAACTTGCAATCATTCTAAGTGATGTGTGTGTGCATTGATACCACATTTTAGAGGAGCACGGGTGACTAAAACATATACCTTGGTATTTATAAAGCAATTTACTATATATTGTTCATTTCAACGACATTTTGTGGAGCTCCTCCAACTTTTACCCCCCCAACAAACATTTCCTGACGCCGCCACTGCTTGACTGATCGAGATGATTTCGTGCTGCTATAACGGATATGCCCAACAGAAGGTGCCACCAAAGCAATAATAAGGACGCCATAGAAGAAGAAGAAGAATCAGAATTGATTGGTTGCGGGTTCCAGTGGTTTTCACGGCACGTTAGTGACTTTTCCACGCCGAGTGCCGTGTCGGAGCACCATGCAGTCCGCCGCTGCAGACCTGGGCCGAGCGCTGTGCATCATCACCGGGGCCTCCAGAGGCTTCGGCCGGACCGTGTCGCGGCAGGTTAGCAGGTTGTTGAAGCCCGGCTCGGTGCTCGTGCTGGCAGCTCGGAGCGCCGAGAACCTGCGGGCGGTTCAGGCGGAGCTGGCCGCCTCAGAGGTGCCCGGCGCCGGCCTGGAGGTGCGCTGTGTACCGGCGGACCTGGGGCTGGAGGAGGGAGTGGAAAAGGTCGTCAAAACGTGCAGAGAGGTGTCAGCTGAGGATATCGATCACATTATTCTGATCAACAACGCTGGTAAGAAGACACTAATCGGAGTCGTCTTATTTAATAGTTAAAAAAGACAGTAGAATTATGATATATTTACAGTATCTAATGAAAAATCTGTGCAAGTTAGAAAGACATTCATGGATCAGAGTTCATCAGGGAAACGTCGAAAAACAAACAAAACTGGTTTCGAACCTCAGCTGAACCTGAATGACACGTGCAGGGAGCAAAGTGCAAAAAACGAAAAAATAAATAAATTCAGTAACTTCACTGTTATAAGGTGCAGTATCACCAAATTAACACACCAGTGTTGTCTTGTTGGTTATACCACAGCACTCAATTTGGAAAAATGGAATTTTGCATCATTTTTTCCCCATTAGTTAAATATTCAATAATAGGGCTGTCACGGACAGTGTTGCCACAGTTGCTTTGAAAAGGTAATCCAATTACTGATTACTGATCACTCCTTGAAAAAATAACTAACTTTACTGATTACTCAAGTGAAAAAGTAACTAAGTTAGATTACTAGTTACTTTTTTGGTTACTTTCCTCAGCTGCCGACAACAATCCTCTGCCACCTCAACATGACAATGATACCTGTTTTGCCAAAACTCACTTTATAGTCACCCTTTCTTGACTTCAATGAAAATAAATACTTGTTTTATAAAAAGTAAAATAAAGACCTCTTTCTTGACCTCATATTTAACTGTTGACAGCACTGTAACAGTAAAACTTGCAATTTCTAACCTACATTGTTTATAAATGTAACTATTAAATTCATTCTAGCATTTTTCTAACGTTTAAATTCTCTCTAAACATTTTACTTGTTGAAATTATTATTATAAGTAGTATTAGTAGTTGTAGTAGTAAAAAAAAAAAGGCTTCAAAACTGGACCTTTAATCTAGGGGTGTTGTGGGGGGGGCACATCCTTGCCCCACGCCCCCATTCCATCTGGATTCGCCCCTGCTTTGGCGTTTGAGCACAAAGAATGGATAACATTTATTTATGCAGAAAACATGACCAGATTTACAGGTAAGAAAGTTTTATTGCATTTTCACATCATGTGGTCCTCAGAAAGAGAGTGTAGTTGCATTTGAGTGGAAAATAGTGTTAGTTGTTGATGCGTTGCAGAGGATCAGCTGTTTTTAACGAGCAGATACAAGGTGGCTCAGCTCAGAATTCTAAGTAAAGGAGGAAAAAAAGCATAAAAATGTCTTTGTAAAGCTCAGTGCAGGTGTGCTGTTGTCACCGCGCTTTAAGAGGTGAGGACGAGTCATAGCTGCTGCAGAAAACTGCAGATGAAAAGCTCAAAGCTCGCTTAAAGTGGGCAGTTCAGTCGAACCTCGACCTCCTGCCCACGGACCAAGTTTAATGCTACTATCGACCCACAATGCAAAAGTAATAGTAACGCACAGTGACTTGGAGAAATAACTTTAATCTGATTACTGATTTGGAAAGATTAATGCGTTACATTACTCGTTACTAAAAAACTCATCCACATGGGGTGTGCAGCCAGTACATTCTGAGTGCCGGTCCCAAGCCTGGATAAATGAGGAGGGTTGCGTCAGGAAGGGCATCCGGCGTAAAACAAGCCAACCCAACTATGCAGACTAAGAATCAAATTTCTATACCGGATCGGTCGCGGCACGGGTTAACAACGTCCGCCACCGGTGCTGTTAACCAACAGGGTGCCGGTGGAAATTGGGCTACTGCTGGGCGAAGACGATGAGGAAGAGGAAGAGAGCGTTTCCACAAACAGTGGGAGAAGACGAAAACTAGAAGGGTGGAAATGAGAGTAGGGACTTTGAATGTTGGTAGTATGACTGGTAAAGGGAGAGAGCTGGCTGATATGATGGAGAGGAGAAAGGTAGACATATTGTGTGTGCAAGAGACCAAGTGGAAGGGAAGTAAGAGTAGGAGCATCAGCGGTGGGTACAAGTTGACCATGGTGAGGACAGAAAGAGAAATGGTGTTGGGGTCATTTTAAAGGAAGAGTATGTTAAAAGTGTGCTGGAGGTTAAGCGAGTGTCTGACAGGGTGATGAGTGTGAAGTTGGAAATTGAAGAGGTGATGATGAATATCATCAGTGCATATGCCTCACAGGTAGGTTGTGAGATGAAGGAGAAAGAAGATTTCTGGAGTGTGTTAGATGAGGTGGTGGAGAGTGTGCCCAAGCATGAAAGAGTGGTGATAGGAGCAGACGTCAATGGGCTTGTTGGTGAAGGGAACAGAGGTGATGAGGAAGTAATGGGTAGATATGGTATCAAGGATAGGAATGGGGAAGGACAGATGGTAGTTGATTTTGCAAAAAGGATGGAAATGGCTGTGGTGAATACCTACTTTAAGAAAAGGGAGGAGCACAGGGTAACATATAAGAGTGGAGGAAGGTGCACACAGGTGGACTACATTCTTTATAGGAGATGCAAGATAAAAGAAATCAGAGACTGTAAGGTGGTAGCAGGAGAGAGTGTCATTAGACAGCATAGGGTGGTTGTTTGTAGAATGAATTTAGAGGTAAAGAAGGAGGAGAGAGTGAGAGCTCAACAAAGGATCAGATGGTGGAAGCTGAAGGAGGAACACTGTCGTGTGAAATTTAGCGAGCGGGTGAGAGAAGCACTGGTTGAAGGGGAAGCAATTTTGGACAACTGGAAAAGTACTGCAGATGTGAGGGACCCCGTGACCCTTGATTGGACAAAGCGGTAGAAGATGAATGAATGTGGTGAGGGAGACAGCTAGGGCAGTACTGGGTATGACATCTGGACAGTGGAAGGAAGACAAGGAGACTTGGTGGTGGAATGAAAAGGTCCAGGAAAGCATAAGGAGAAAGAGGCTGGCGAAAAAGTTTTGGGATAGTCGTAGAGATGAAGAAAGTAGATGGGAGTACAAGGAGATGCGGTGTAAGGTGAAAAGAGAAGTGGCAAAAGTGAAGGAAAAGGCATATTGCGAGCTGTACAAGAAGTTGAATAGTAAGGAAGGAGAAAAGGACTTGTACCAATTGGCCAGACAAAGGGACAGAGCTGGAAAGGATGTGCAGCAGGTTAGGGTGGTAAAAGATGCACATGGTAATGTGCTGACAAGTGAGGAGTGTGTGCTGAGAAGGTGGAGGGAATATTTTGAAGAGCTGATGAATAAAGAAAATTAGCGAGAGAAAAGGCTGGATGATGTGGTGAGAGTAAATCAGGAAGTACAAGAGATTAGCAAGGAAGACGTGAGGGCTGCTATGAAGAGGATGAAGAGTGGAAAGGCAGTTGGTCCAGATGACATTCCAGTGGAGGCATGGAAATGTCTCAGAGAGATGGTAGTAGAGTTTCTAACCAGATTGTTTAATAAAATCTTGGAAAGTGAGAGGATGCCTGAGGAGTGGAGACGAAGTGTACTGGTTCCTATTTTCAAGAACAAGGGTGATGTGCAGAGCTGCAGTAACTGCAGAGGCATAAAGTTGATCAGCCACAGTATGAAGTTATGGGAAAGAGTAGTAGAAGCTAGGCTTAGAAAACGTGAAGATCTGTGAGCAGCAATATGGTTTCATGCCGAGAAAGAGCACTACAGATGCAATGTTTGCTCTGAGAATACTGTTGGAGAAGTACAGAGAAGGACAGAAAGAGTTACATTGTGTGTTTGTGGACTTAGAAAAAGCTTATGACAGGGTGACAAGAGAAGAGTTGTGGTATTGTATGAGGAAGTCTGGAGTGGCAGAGAAGTACGTTAGGGTAATGCAGGACATGTACAAGAATGGTGTGACAGCGTTGAGATGCGCAGTCAGAATGACAGACTCATTCAAGGTGGAAGTGGGATTACACCAAGGATCAGCTCTGAGTCCTTTCTTGTTTGCAGTGGTGATGGACAGGTTGACAGATGAGATCAGACAGGAGTCCCCATGGACTATGATGTTTGCAGATGACATTGTGATCTGTAGTGAGAGTAGAGAGCAAGTTGAGTCTAGTCTGCAGAAGTGGAGATATGCTTTGGAGAGAAGGGGAATGAAAGTCAATAGAAGCAAGACTGAGTACATGTATATGAATGGGAGGGAGCCCAGTGGAATAGTGCAGTTACAAGGAATACAGTAGAAGTGGTGAAAGTAGATGAGTTTAAATATTTGGGGTCAACTGTTCAAAGTAATGTAGAGTGTGGTAGAGAGGTGAAGAAGAGAGTGCAGGCAGGGTGGAGTGGGTGGAGAAAAGTGGCAGGAGTGATTTGCGACCAAAGAATATCAGCAAGAGTGAAGGGGAAAGTTTACAAAACAGTAGTGAGACCAGCTATGTTGTATGGTTTAGAGACAGTGGCACTAACAAAAAGACAGGAGGCAGAGCTGGAGGTGGCAGAGCTGAAGATGTTGAGATTCTCTTTGGGAGTAACAAGAATGGACAAGATTAGGAATGAACATATCATAGGGACAGCTCAGGTGGGACGGTTTGGAGACAAAGTCAGAGAGGCGCGATTTAGATGGTTTGGACATGCGCAGAGGAGGGACACAGGGTATATAGGGAGAAGGATGCTGAGGATGGAGCGACCAGGCAGGAGGAGAATTGGGAGGCCAAAGAGGAGGTTTATGGATGTGTTGAAGGAGGACATGCAGGTGGTTGGTGTGACAGAGGAAGATACAGAGGACAGGGTGAGATGGAAACGATTGAGCTCCTGTGGTGACCCCTAACGGGAATAGCCGAAAGACAAAGAAGAAGATTACTCGTTACTAAAAAAAGTAGTTAGATTAGAGTAACGCGTTACCGGCATCACTGGTCATGGATCACAAAACCCACAGTTCAGATCGATACACATTTTAAGCATTCTTTTTTTTTCTCAGATCAGCAAAAAAATAAAAAAATGACATACCACTTTGCTTTATATTTTTAAGAGCCAGTTTTTATAAGAATCAGGCAGGTTTCAGGTGATTCATGACCCCTTCAGATTTGTCCCAGAATTTTTTTATGGGTAGATTATGTTATAAAGGAACAACAATCACATTTTGTTCTTGATAGCGTCCGCTTTTTTAGGGGGTCCTGAAAATTTGGGGTCAAAATGAGCAAATATGGCAAAATCACCAAATTTAGGTTTTCGAATGCTCATATTAGCGTGCACCCTGCGTGAGCCAAATTAATTTTCATTTGTGTTCGTCTGTCGGGTATGGACTCTACAAAAACATGAAAACTTTGGCGGCTGACCATAGGTGGCGCTGCAAATCACTATTTTTTGTAATTGTGCACATTTTCACAGGGGCAGTGTGGCCAAGGTCTTTTATGCATGTAATGATAGATTAGGACCTCTTACTTTGAGTTCAGTGAAAATTTTGGTGGCTGACTTTGGCCACTCATGTATAGGGGCGCTTTTTGCCACCAAAATGCAAATTTACCACTTTTTCACACAGTGATTTCTCCATGCGCCCTAAGTCATAAGCAGGCCTGGTATTTTTCCAGCCTGTGCCGGATTTAATGCAGCAGAGGCGACAGGTTGCCATGTAATCCCTATGGATGTTGTGGATATGTAGTGACGTGGAGATGTCTGTCTGGAGTTTACACTTGACGTGGACATGTCCTGTCTCTGGCAATCAGCTTGTGAGCAGGACTTATGTCCCTTTCGTCTTTTATTTAACGCAATTACACTTTTATTTAACACAATTATGACAGAGTTTGAGGGGAGCAGCAGCCGGTGTTTTTTATTTTTTGTTCTCGTGCGTGCGCGCAAACGAATTGTCCGTGAAGATAATTTTATTAATTACACAGATGTATAATAAAACAAATGGTGACTGGTTTATAACACAATTATGACAGAGTTTGAGGGGATGGTCCGCGAATGACGTTTAGTGCCGGGAAATATACCGGTTCTTTGTTTAATAAGAGCCGCGAGATATACCCTGTTCTTTGTTAATAACACAATTTTTCATTGGTCTAGCTCGATGTGATAACCAATCATTGAACGTGTTTTAATGTGGCTCGATCTGTATCAGAACAAAAATCTTTTCTTAGCATTTTGCAGGCGCCTGTTAGACAAAGTGATCCAATTGAAGAAAGAGATTATTTAGTGGATATGATTTTGACCCGTACAGCTGATTGCCATAAGTAGTATTTTATGTTTTTTATCTATGTAGTTTGAAGAGGTCTTAGTGAAAGGATTAAGCATCCATGACAAGTGTTGAATAAATTTCAAAATTGAAATTGCTTACAAATTTTGGCATTTCGAAAACAAAATGCTTAGCTCATGTTGTAAGTTAATAACCATTCATTTATTGAAATAATAATTATTTTTCACATAGTTGAAACTCAGAGTAGATGTGAACCCAACCCTTTTCATTTTCTGCCTTGCTTTTCTTTCCACACTGTTGTTCGCTTGGACTGGTCTGTTGAATAAACTATAAAATAATTGCCCCTAAAATATGAACCCAGCAGCAACAGTGTCAAAACCTGCAGATGTTAGGGGAACTTATGCCCAATTTTTGTTTGTGGTTATTTTATTTTTACTTTAGAAAACTGCATTGTAAAACACAAACCACTTGACTTCAAAGATGGTAATGATTGTTTAAAATCTTTAACATTGGGTGTTCCTCAGAGCTTTCCAGACAGGTTTGAAAAGGCCAAAAATTGCAGCCCCACTGTCTCAAAGCATCCCTCAAAAACCTGGGCTTTGCACTCACTTTCTGGGAGTCGCTTGCCCTCGACCGTCCCCAATGGTGCAGCAAGATCACCGATGGCGCCCACAGAGCAGAGACCAGATGGATCACAGAAGCTCAAACAAAGCAATCTGCACGCAAGGCCCGAGCCATCTCCACCTCCACTGCAGTACCCACCCATGTGTGTCCCAATTGGGGGCAAGCCTTTCACGCCCGGATCGGCCTCATCAGCCACCTCCGGATGCACTGCTAATGTTCATCTGTCAGAATGTTTTTTTTTTTTGTTTTTTTTTTCTTCTTTTTTTTCATTGAAGTCGTGGTCATCTTTGACCCCGAAGGACAAACAAGAAGAAGTTACGGTGTAGTAAGTTGCATTGTACCGTGTGTATGTTGTCATCGTTAATTTTCAGAGAGTAGTTTGTGACATTCATGAGACTCAAGTGAATGACGATAAAAAGCTGATAGCATGTCATATCACAGCGGTGCTGTGGGATATATGATGTTCTTAGTGTCTCTGCAGATGTTTCCAGCTCTATTACATTTCATCCGTTTAGCACTTGGGGTTTTACGACCTAATGCCCCCTGATTCTTGGGAGGCATATCAACAGTCTGCATGCTGTACATAGCAGGTACATTTTAAGTAAAAAACGCACACCTTAACTCGCATGCAGTGCGCACTGGCCCATTCGGACCTCTAATTAAAGTCCACCCTCACCAGCCGCTACTACGTAGTAAGTAAAGTGTGATGCTGATACCTGACCTGAGTACCATGTGAACTGTGAAAATAAGGTCTCCAGTGAGCGGGTTGTGATCTAATATATAAGGCTGACCGTGTGTATGTGTGTCCGCGCACGTGCGCTTTCAACCTAATTGCCCCAGTGACCCCCCCCCCCCCCCCCCCGTACCTCCAGTCACTGTATCAGGTTTTGTGTTGATTGCTTAATTACTGTGGCAGGTCACCCCAAATAACAAACTGTGCCACATACCTCTATACAGTGAGGTAAAAAAGTATTTAGTCAGTCCCTGATTGTGCAAGTTCTCCTACTTAGAAAGATGAGAGAGGTCTGTAATTTTCAACATAGCTACACTTCAACTATGAGAGACAAAATGAGAAAAAAATTCCAGGAAATCACATTGTAGGATTTTTAAAGAATTTATTTGTAAGTTATGGTGGAAAATATGTATTTGGTCACCCACAAACAAGCAAGATATCTGGCTCTCACAGACCTAATTTGTTTTTTAAGAAGCTCTTCTGTCCTGCAACTGTCGGATATGGGATGGGTATTGATAGGATTTTATTTATCAATGCTATTATTGATTCTGCTTATTGATCCAATTCCTTATCAGTTCTCTTATCAATACCTCTTGTGAATTTTCTGTGTACTAAAAGTAGGCTTTACAGGTTTTCTATGTCAACAACATTTTATTGAGTCTTAAAGTAAATAAATATGAAATTGGTCACTGGATCCTTGATCTATGGACATAAACTGAAATAAACAAAATATGTAGTTTTTGTCAAAAGCATTTCCTTTCAGACATTTTGGCATGAATGTCACTCCATACCTCTGAGCTGAACTCTGCGGGAGAGAGCTCTCTCAAACAGCCTGACTTCAGAAACCTCCCCTCCTCCTGCTCGTCAGCAAACAAGCAGAGAGCAAACAATAGCAGTTGAGAGGATTCACAGTGGCTCTTCTTCAATATTAGAAAATGTTGCGGGTTGGATCGGTATTTTCCAATTCGTGAATTGTCGGTATTGGATCAGTCCCATCTCTAGTTAACAGTATCAGTGACTTTTAAAAAAATAAGCCACTGTCAAAATGCCATGGATTGGGAATGCCTTGGGATCCCCTGAGAAGAGTTTGAGAACTTGGCATAGAATAGGGAAGTGCGGGGTGAGCTGCTTGGTCACCTGCCACCTCAAACCTGACCCAAATAAGAAGCAGAAAATGAATGAATGAATGAATGGAAGAAAAAAAATAAGAAATGGGGCAAATGTGATCTAAGTTCATGAGTTCAAATTCTTTTTCAAAAAGATGATGTTGTCTTCATTGTCTGGTGAGAGGGGAACAATAATAATTTAATTTATAACCCTTTCAAGATAAATACATAGTTTTACCCACTGATCCAGATTCAGACAGTATGCATTTGAAGCATGATTCTTGTTTGTCCTTGAGATTTTGTTACTGAAACTGTAAGTCAGGGAGGGGTTTGAAGGACCACAGGCAAAAGTTTCTTTAATGATGTTTTTCTTCTTGTTCTGAGATTTTATTTAAGTGTCTCCTTTAATTAAAGCTTCCAGGGACCAATAATGAAATAGATTTTTGACGGATAAAACCCCCCAAACCCTGTTTGAAAAGACAACAGCTGTTGTGTAACATTTACGTCCATGTCCAGCCTGTGTGTTGACTCTACATATTGGTCTATCTTATCACATCTCCCTGGACTCTGAGCTGAACCAAACCTAGGTCAGTTGTCCACCTTCTGTCCCACTAAACCCTGCTCAGCAGATGGAGACGTCAAATGGTATTTAATAATGTATGGGCAACACCAATATGTCCAAAAGGATCTGGGTTGAAGAAATATGATTTTGTTGCTCAAAACAAACCCCACAAACCTTCCCATCAGGCCCCTGACTAACCTGTTGTGATACTTCAGTGATGGGATGTGATCAGGGGTTACGTTCTGAACTCTTGTTGCCTCTTTATTGTTTTGGTATGTAGACTTATCTTCTCCTTATGTCTCCTCCTAGGGAGTCTGGGTGACGTGTCACGCTACTTCATAGGCTTTACCAACATGGCTGAAGTGGACTCCTTTCTGTCGTTGAACATCAGCTCCTGCCTTTGCCTCACCGCCGGCGTGTTGCAGGCTTTTCCACAGCGTCCAGGTCTGCGGCGCACCGTGGTCAACGTCACCTCGATTTGTGGAATAAGTCCTTACCGCACCTGGGTGCTTTACTGCACTGCCAAGGCTGCCCGCGAGATGATGTTCAGGGTGCTGGCAGAGGAGCAGCCCAACGTCCGGGTGTTGAACTACGCTCCAGGTAAGGAACCATCCTGACACTGAAGTCAAGTCTCAGGACATCAGCGTGAGACCAAATATGTTGAATTTTTATGGCATAAAGTGATGATGAGAGAAGTGCGTCTGTGTGTGACCATTTAACTACAGTAGTGTTCAGAATAACAGTAGTGCTATGTGATTAAAAAGATTAATCCAGGTTTTGAGTATATTTCTTATTGCTACATGGGAAACAAGGTACCAGTAGATTCAGTAGATTCTCACAAATCCAACAAGACCAAGCATTCATGATATGTACACTCTTAAGGCTATGAAATTGGGCTATTAGTAAAAAAAAAAGTAGAAAAGGGGGTGTTGACAATAATACAACCCCTGGTAATAATTATGGAATCACCGGCCTCGGAGGATGTTCATTCAGTTGTTTAATTTTGTAGATCACAGACATGACACAAAACTAAAGTCATTTCAAATGCCAACTTTCTGGCTTTAAGAAACACTGTAAGAAATCAGGAAAAAAAATTGTGGCAGTCAGTAACGGTTACTTTTTTAGACCAAGCAGAGGGAAAAAAATATGGACTCACTCAATTCTGAGGAATAAATTATGGAATCACCCTGTAAATTTCCATCCCCAAAACTTCACCTGCATCAAATCAGATCTGCTCGTTAGTCTGCATCTAAAAAAGAGTGATCACACCTTGGAGAGCTGTTGCACCAAGTGGACTGACATGAATCATGGCTCCAACACGAGATATATCAATTGAAACAAAGGAGAGGATTATCAAACTCTTAAAAGAGGGTAAATCATCACGCAATGTTGCAAAAGATGTTGGTTGTTCACAGTCAGCTGTGTCTAAACTCTGGACCAAATACAAACAACATGGGAAGGTTGTTAAAGGCAAACATACTGGTAGACCAAGGAAGACATCAAAGTGTCAAGACAGAAAACTTAAAGCAGTATGTCTCAAAAATCGAAAATGCACAACAAAACAAATGAGGAACGAATGGGAGGAAACTGGAATCAACGTCTGTGACCGAACTGTAAGAAACCGCCTAAAGGAAATGGGATTTACATACAGAAAAGCTAAACGAAAGCCACCATTAACACCTAAACAGAAAAAAACAAGATTACAATGGGCTAAGGAAAAGCAATTGTGGACTGTGGATGACTGGATGAAAGTCATATTCAGTGATGAATCTCGAATCTGCATTGGGCAAGGTGATGATGCTGGAACTTTTGTTTGGTGCTGTTCCAATGAGATTTATAAAGATGACTGCCTGAAGAGAACATGTAAATTTCCACAGTCATTGATATGGGCTGCATGTCAGGTAAAGGCACTGGGGAGATGGCTGTCATTACATCATCAATAAATGCACAAGTTTGTTGATATTTTGGACAATTGAAAGGATGTTTGGGGATGATGAAATCATTTTTCAAGATGATAATGCATCTTGCCATAGAGCAAAAACTGTGAAAACATTCCTTGCAAAAAGACACATAGGGTCAATGTCATGGCCTGCAAATAGTCCGGATCTTAATCCAATTGAAAATCTTTGGTGGAAGTTGAAGAAAATGGTCCATGACAAGGCTCCAACCTGCAAAGCTGATCTGGCAACAGCAATCAGAGAAAGTTGGAGCCAGATTGATGAAGAGTACTGTTTGTCACTCATTAAGTCCATGCCTCAGAGACTGCAAGTTGTTATAAAAGCTATAGAAGCTGTTATAAAAAATATGGAATCACTCAATTCTGAGGAAAAAATTATGGAATCATGAAAAACAAAAGAACGCTCCAACACATCACTAGTATTTTGTTGCACCACCTCTGGCTTTTATAACAGCTTGCAGTCTCTGAGGCATGGACTTAATGAGTGACAAACAGTACTCTTGTACTATGTGTGAAGCGCCTTGAGATGAGTTCATCCTGAATTGGCACTATATAAATTAATACATTTGATTTGAAGTGCCATTCGAGGAGTATGAAGGATTGCAGGAAGTGATGAAGAATGTCCCCACCAGTCCTGCTGAGATGGAAGAAGGACACCTTGAACATCCAGTCATCTTGGAACATTTAAGAAAGTTCAAGGACTTCTTTCTGGAGGTGCGCAACAGTGCAGTTTTGGGGAATATACATGTTCCTCATCAATCGCATCCACAGAGAGCTGCAAAGATGTATGATATGGATGGCTACATCAGTGTCTTTCCAGCAGTGTTAGATGTGCTCTTTCTCCTACACTGTCCAAATTATGTCAGATGGGGGACTGTCTTCATTCAAAGATTGTTGACTGCAGACCCAGCCTTGTGAGACGTTCTTCAAAAACGAGCTTTTTCTGTCCGGAGAACCTCAAAGAAATACAGCAGATCTGCAGTAAATCTCTCTGTGGAGCAATCCATCAATAGGGACTCGGCATCAAGTATGAGGGGCGTTGTTTCTTTCTAGAACTCTGAAACTGCATTGCGACGTTGGTCAATCACAATGACACAAAAAGCTTTGGTTGTGAACTTTAAGCACTCACCTGACATGAAATTAGTGAAGAGGCAACTGCACAATGCCCGGCCTTCAGGCATCATAAAGGACAACGACCAAATGAAATCCCTCAGTGAGAAGATTGATGAGTCTTGCCGTCCTTTTACGGTGGATGCTCCGACAAGCTTAGTTAATGTTGCGACTGGGTATGCAGCGTCCAAGACCACTGAGGACTAACTGCTGACAACTCTCCAACAGGGATCGGATGCCAGGGAAAAATTCAAAGAAGAGTGGAAAAGTAACAGTGGACGTTTTCTCCAGCCAGTCAAAAGGACCAAGGTACAGAACTTCGCTGCTGAAAATGTCAAGAGGAAGGTCAAAGTACCAGCTCTGCAGAAAGACATTACCAATGCTGAGAGCCTCTGAGATGCTTTCATCCATCTGACAGTGGCACTCGCAGAGGAAACAGCCTTCGACCTTTGCAATGTCCTTTCCTTCACGATCATCTTGTATCCCCTGTCAGTTGCACACTGTGATGGGTCGCGTGTGAAGACGGACAAGGCAGCGCTGCTCAACAAGCTGGAGTCCATGCAGAGGGTTCTGTTTACAGAAAAGGACCTTCCACAGGAATATGCACAGATCTTTGATGGTGGACTGCCGCAATATGTTGCAACTATATGGAGCCAGGCTTAGTAAAGGGTTACTCCAAATCACATTTTGGAAAGTGATGGGCCTTTAATCACGTAAATGATTCACTCTAGTCCCACATGCGAGGGCTTTAATGGAAATACATTGCGATCAGACAGGACATTTTATCTGATGTGAGCGAAAAATCTGCTGTACAGAATCCGTTATACACGATGTTTATTGGAAAACAATACTAAAATTTTGGGACTTTTTTGTCTGGTGACTGCGAATATCTGGTTTATATGATGACAGTTTAGGTGCGTTTTACTGTACATGGGACTGAACAATAAATTTACCTCTCAAAGCTTTGATGATGATATCGGCTTCCATCCCACAAAACTGTCTTTATTTTCTCAAATTATTCTTCTGTTTGGATCTGAAGGGAATCTGTACATCTTGAAGCCCTTGTTGTGTCTATTTGTGCCGCCAAATGCGCAACAACCCGCCATTTTCAGGGAATAAATAAATAAAATACTGCATCTACATGCAGACACATTAACAGCAAACACTATTTTGAACCCAAGGTGGCATCATGAGTCATGTGATCAATTTTTTTTTTTAACTCCTCATGTCACCACTCTCTCTGTCAAGGCACTTTACTTTTGGGTGTCTGGCTCTCAGGCTCCATTGTCCCCTCACTCGTGACCAAGACCCAGAGGTACTTGATCTCCTTCACTTGGGGCAAGACCTCATTCCCTAGCCGGAGTAGGCAATCCATCAGTTGGCCACTGAAAATGTCTGTCACTGCTCATTTCTGATAAAGTGGTCCGTACTGATAAATTTGAAGCTGGTTTGAAGTTGTCACCCCATAAGCTGATCTAGTTCAGCTGCAGGGCGTAGTACTTTTGGTCATTTCCAGTGTTGTATAAAGTACCGGAAAATCACACTTAAGTAAAAGTACAGATACCCATTAAAAAAAATGACTTTGGTAGAAGTTCAAGTAACCGATTGAAATGCTACTCAAGTAAAAGTCTTAAAGTATCTAGTATTTATTGTACTTAAGTATGGCAAGTAATGTACAACTAAATGTACTCAAGTATTGAAAGTAAAAGTACAAGTAAATGTTAATAATCAAAAACGGACTGATTTTTTTTATTTTTTATATAAAAGTTTATCTAGGCTTGTAAATGACTGGTAGTATGATTCAAAGTACTGAAAATTATGCATATCACACAAAAACACTTCAGAAACAAGGTTTCAAAACCTAAACAAGAGTAGGCTACTCACTAGGTGTTCACAGGAAACAGTTATTTCTACCACCCCTGGCAAAAATTATGGAATCACCGGCCTTAGAGGATGTTCATTCAGTTGTTTAATTTTGTAGAAAAAAAGCAGATCACAGACATGACACAAAACTAAAGTCATTTCAAATGGCAACTTTCTGGCTTTAAGAAACACTATAAGAAATCAAGAAACAAAAGATTGTGGCAGTCAGTAACGGTTACTTTTTTAGACCAAGCAGAGGAAAAAAATATGGAATCACTCAATTCTGAGGAATAAATTATAGAATCACCCTGTAAAATTTCATCCCCCAAATTAACACCTGCATCAAATCAGATCTGCTCATTGACATTGACCCTATGTGTCTTTTTGCAAGGAATGTTTTTGCAGATTTTGCTCTATGGCAAGATGCATTATCATCTTGAAAAATGATTTCATCATCCCCAAACATCCTTTCAATTGTCCAAAATATCAACATAAACTTGTGCATTTATTGATGATGTAACGACAGCCATCTCCCCAGTGCCTTTACCTGACATGCAGCCCCATATCATCAATGACTGTGGAAATTTACATGTTCTCTTCAGGCAGTCATCTTTATAAATCTCATTGGAAAGGCACCAAACAAAAGTTCCAGCAACATCACCTTGCCCAATGTAGATTCGAGATTCATCACTGAATGGCTTTCATCCAGTCATCCACAGTCCACGATTGCTTTTCCTTAGCCCATTGTAACCTTGTTTTTTCTGTTTAGGTGTTAATGATGCCTTTCGTTTAGCTTTTCTGTATGTAAATCCCATTTCCTTTAGGCGGTTTCTTACAGTTCAGTCACAGACGTTGACTCCAGTTTCCTCCCATTCGTTCCTCATTTGTTTTGTTGTACATTTTTCGATTTTTGAGACATATTGCTTTAAGTTTTCTGTCTTGACGCTTTGATGTCTTCCTTGGTCTACCAGTATGTTTGCCTTTAACAACCTTCCCATGTTGTTTGTATTTGGTCCAGAGTTTAGACACAGCTGACTGTGAACAACCAACATCTTTTGCAACATTGCGTAATGATTTACTCTCTTTTAAGAGTTTGATAATCCTCTCCTTTGTTTCAATTGACATCTCTCGTGTTGGAGCCATGATTCATGTCAGTCCACTTGGTGAAACAGCTCTCCAAGGTGTGTTCACTCCTTTTTAGATGCAGACTAACGAGCAGATCTGATATGATGCAGGTGTTAGTTTTGGGGATGAAAATTTACAGGGTGATTCCATAATTTTTTTCCTCAGAATTGAGTGATTCCATATTTTTTTCTTCTGCTTGGTCTAAAAAAGTAACAGTTACTGACTGCCACAATCGTTTTTTCTTGATTTCTTATAGTGTTTCTTAAAGCCAGAAAGTTGCCATTTGAAATGACTTTAGTTTTGTGTCATGTCTGTGATCTGCTTTTTTTCTACAAAATTAAACAACTGAATGAACATCCTCCGAGGCCGGTGATTCCATAATTTTTGCCAGGGGTTGTATATGTGTTTATTTATTTTCATTGTTACATGGTTTTATCTTTTCTGTTGTTTTGTTTCATTAGGTTATTTTTGTCTCTTTCTCTAAAATTGTATTGTAGCATTATTAGTCTACTATTATTGTCTATTATGTAGACTGTTTTTGCTATAATATATGAATAAAAATAAATTAAAATTACAATTTGACTCTTTAACGACAATGAACACTGAGCCATTAATTATACAGAAAACAAATCAACACAAACATGCTAATGCGAACAGCTTAATGCTAACTTTAACACAGGAAACGCTATAGACATGCTAACGCGTTAGCATCGGTCCCATTTTTAAGTTATAAATACATCTATCAACTGTTTCAGAAGACCATAACAGGTCAGTTTAACATAAAAATATTAAATATTACTCACAGACATATGCTCTTCTGGGTTTTAGCGGGGAAAAATTAGGATAACACGAAATAAATCGTAGATCGAAGCACTACTTCGACCTGCAAATCACTGCTTCGATTGGTTCAAGGTTCAAAGCAAAGCCGTGCTGCAGAAAAGTCAATGTAGAGAAATGATCATTTTCCTGACAAACACCCCCCAAGTGCGCAACTGCTAAAAAGTCTACCGGACATGTCTCATGACAAATCAGCCTGACTTCGTTGCAGTCACTAGTAATCAGTGGTGTCTCTGGATGAAAACACGACTTTTTTTGTGTGTGTGTTTTTGTAACAAGTAACGGCATGGCGCATAGAAAATGTATCGGAGTAAAAGTACGCAATTAAGGTCAGAAATGTAGTGAAGTAAAAGTGAAAGTAAGCTGAATTAAAAAAAACTCAAGTAAAGTACAAAGTCTCCCAAAACGTACTTAAGTACAGTAGTGAAGTATTTTTACTTTGTTCCAATACAACACTGGTCATTTCTACTACACTTTATTATGTTTATTACATTTTTACTTGCTTTTCTTTACTTATAAGAGCTGAGCTAGCTCACATTTTTTCCATGTATTGTCCTGCCCCTGAGGACCACACCCACCAGCAAGGGACCGACAGACTTCCGTTTCTTTTTGTCCAAGTACATAGATCCTTGCTGGGCACACCAAATTTTGTTACCTTTCCAGCTTGGCTGACCCCTGTGGGCTCCCAGTCTATAAGTCCCTTTTCACCCGTGGTCGATCTGTCGCTGAAATTTGAATGCCTTCACCCCAGCAAGCGGTGACCCGTCAGGGTCTTACATTTTGGTGTTCCACTGTGACATGTAGTCCAGTGATGCTGTGCACTGACTTCGGACTTCCATTTAAAAAAAAAAAATAAAAAAAAAGAAATTTGTGTAGTTCCTCAGTTCAGCCAAAAATCACATCAGCTTTTCATGTTAGCAGCTCTTCATGCATCCAGACGGCTTACAGCGGAGTGGATTTTGTGTGTGTGTGTGTGTGTGTCTTACAAGAATTAGCAGTGTCAGTTAGCTCAAATTATGTCTCAGGAGAGTCGTGTCCCCCGCGCGCGCGCGCACACACGCAACCTGCTTGATGCTTGTGCGTGCGTGAACAACAAAAATAAGACTGTGTACGTCCTCAGTGCAGCGAAAAAAAAATCACGTCAGAAATTAGTCCAGCTTTTGTTCTTTCTTCCTGCTAACAACCTCCAGGCAGCACAGTGTATTGGTTTTGTGTGTGTGCACATATGTGGTGTGCATGCATGAGCTTCATCTGTGTGCATGAGCGTGTGTGTGCCAACGTGCGTGTGCACAAGTATGTGCGCGCATGATGACGTGGACGCACATGTGCATGTGTGATCACATGTGCACGGGGACATGCGCACTTGCATGTGCATGTGCATGCGCACTTGCATGTGCATGTGCACATGAGTGCAATGGTGCCAAACGTATGGAACCAAATTTGCACTCTAAATGGAATCAAGCTGCACTCTGAATGCAATGCAACACAAATGGAACCAGGATTTTGCTCATTTACTAGTGTGCTTGGGGTCATTGTCTTGTTGAAACACCCATTTCAAGGGCATGTCCTCTTCAGCATAAGGCAACATGACCTCTTCAAGTATTTTGACATATCCAAACTGATCCATGATACCTGGTATGTGATATATAGGCCCAACACCATAGTAGGAGAAACATGCCCATATCATGATGCTTGCACCACCATGCTTCACTGTCTTCACTGTGAACTGTTGCTTGAATTCAGAGTTTGGGGGTCGTCTCACAAACTGTCTGCAGCCCTTGGACCCAAAAAGAACAATTTTACTCTCATCAGTCCACAAAATATTCCTCCATTTCTCTTTAGGCCAGTTGATGTGTTCTTTGGCAAATTGTAACCTCTTCTGCACGTCTTTTATTTAACAGAGGGACTTTGTGGGGGATTCTTGCAAACAAATTAGCTTCACACAGGCGTCTTCTAACTGTCACAGCACTTACAGGTAACTCCAGACTGTCTTTGATCATCCTGGAGCTGATCAATGGGTGAGCCTTTGCCATTCTGGTTATTCTTCTATCCATTTTGATGATTGTTTTCCGTTTTCTTCCACACGTCTGTTTTTTTTTTTTTTGTCCATTTTAAAGCACTGGAGATCATTGTAGATGAACAGTCTATAATTTTTTGCACCTGCGTATAAGTTTTTCCCTCTCCAATCAACTTTTTAATGAAACTACGCTGTTCTTCTGAACAGTGTCTTGAACGTCCCATTTTCCTCAGGCTTTCAAAGAGAAAAGCATGTTCAACAGGTGCTGGCTTCATCCTTAAATAGGGGACACCTGATTCACACCTGTTTGTTCCACAAAGTTGACGAACTCACTGACTGAATGCCACATTACTATTATTGTGAACACCCCCTTTTCTACTTTTTTTTTTTTTTTTTTTACTAATAGTCAAATTTCATAGCCTTAAGAGTGTGCATATCATGAATGCTTGGTCTTGTTGGATTTGTGAGAATCTACTGAATCTACTGGTACCTTGTTTCCCATGTAATGTGAAATATACTCAAAACCTGGATTAATCTTTTTAGTCACATAGCACTACTATTATTCAATCAATCAATCAATCAATTTTATTTATATAGCGCCAAATCACAACAAACAGTTGCCCCAAGGCGCTTTATGTTGTAAGGCAAAGCCATACAATAATTACGTAAAAACCCCAACTGTCAAAACGACCCCCTGTGAGCAAGCACTTGGCGACAGTGGGAAGGAAAAACTCCCTTTTAACAGGAAGAAACCTCCAGCGGAACCAGGCTCAGGGAGGGGCAGTCTTCTGCTGGGACTGGTTGGGGCTGAGGGAGAGAACCAGGAAAAAGACATGCTGTGGAGGGGAGCAGAGATCAATCACTAATGATTAAATGCAGAGTGGTGCATACAGAGCAAAAAGAGAAAGAAACACTCAGTGCATCATGGGAACCCCCCAGCAGTCTAAGTCTATAGCAGCATAACTAAGGGATGGTTCAGGGTCACCTGATCCAGCCCTAACTATAAGCTTTAGCAAAAAGGAAAGTTTTAAGCCTAATCTTAAAAGTAGAGAGGGTGTCTGTCTCCCTGATCTGAATTGGGAGCTGGTTCCACAGGAGAGGAGCCTGAAAGCTGAAGGCTCTGCCTCCCATTCTACTCTTACAAACCCTAGGAACTACAAGTAAGCCTGCAGTCTGAGAGCGAAGCGCTCTATTGGGGTGATATGGTACTATGGAGGTCCCTAAGATAAGATGGGACCTGATTATTCAAAACCTTATAAGTAAGAAGAAGAATTTTAAATTCTATTCTAGAATTAACAGGAAGCCAATGAAGAGAGGCCAATATGGGTGAGATATGCTCTCTCCTTTTAGTCCCTGTCAGTACTCTAGCTGCAGCATTTTGAATTAACTGAAGGCTTTTCAGGGAACTTTTAGGACAACCTGATAATAATGAATTACAATAGTCCAGCCTAGAGGAAATAAATGCATGAATTAGTTTTTCAGCATCACTCTGAGACAAGACAAGACAATGCCATCCAGAGTAAAGATCTGGTTAGACACCATGTTTCTAAGATTTGTGGGGCCAAGTACAATAACTTCAGTTTTATCTGAGTTTAAAAGCAGGAAATTAGAGGTCATCCATGTCTTTATGTCTGTAAGACAATCCTGCAGTTTAGCTAATTGGTGTGTGTCCTCTGGCTTCATGGATAGATAAAGCTGGGTATCATCTGCGTAACAATGAAAATTTAAGCAATACCGTCTAATAATACTGCCTAAGGGAAACATGTGTAAAGTGAATAAAATTGGTCCTAGCACAGAACCTTGTGGAACTCCATAATTAACCTTAGTCTGTGAAGAAGATTCCCCATTTACATGAACAAATTGTAATCTATTAGATAAATATGATTCAAACCACCGCAGTGCCTTTAATACCTATGACATGCTCTAATCTCTGTAATAAAATTTTATGGTCAACAGTATCAAAAGCAGCACTGAGGTCTAACAGGACAGGCACAGAGATGAGTCCACTGTCTGAGGCCATAAGAAGATCATTTGTAACCTTCACTAATGCTGTTTCTGTACTATGATGAATTCTAAACCCTGACTGAAACTCTTCAAATAGACCATTCCTCTGCAGATGATCAGTTAGCTGTTTTACAACTACCCTTTCAAGAATTTTTGAGAGAAAAGGAAGGTTGGAGATTGGCCTGTAATTAGCTAAGATAGATATTCTGAACACTACTGTATGTCACATGACATGGATTGTTTGTCCCTTTTGTGTTGCATTGCATTTAGTGTGCAATTTGGTTCCATACATTTTGTCAAAAAAAGAGAATGGTCCGCACCACCACAACGCTCCCATGGAAAAAAAAACTTTTATTAGTAAAGATGTGACGTTTCGGGCAAACAAACCTCTGAGGAAGGACAGCTTGCCCGAAACATGGTGCGGATGATTCTATTTTTTGCAGTGGTGTCAAAAGTACACACATTTGTTACTTAAGTAGAAGTATAGATACTGCAGTTTAAAAACACTCTGGTAAAAGTTGAAGTATCAACTTGACCTCTTTACTCAAGTAAAAGTGAAAAAGTATGTGCTCCAAAACCTACTTAAAGTATAAAAGTATAAAGTAACCTTAAAAAAAAAGGTAGATGCCACTATATGAATTGAAAGCTTAATTTAAAAACTGATTCATTCTACATGTGGCCCAAGACCCAAAACCCAAAATTACCCCCAACACCACCTGCACGAAAATGTTTCAATTCTAGAAGCTCTGAAATGCAATCTGGGACTATTCCAGACAATAAACTGCAGTGAGTGCAGCATCCATTTAGTGAAGGAAAAACAAAAAACCCAACTTATTCAAATTCATTCCAGTAGTATTCTGCTCTTACTAGGATGCAGCAGTTTTCTAGTTTGTCAGATAGTTCTGGAGGAAATCACTGAAGAAATTAACAAACTGAAAATATGGTTTGACTGAAACAAACTGTCATTAAATAAGACAGGGATGAAGTGGAGGTGTAAGAGTCACTAGGTGTTCACAGGAAACATTTATTTATGTATGAATGTATTTATATATGTATGTTCATTGTTAGTTGCTTTTATATTTTCTGTTGTGTTTCTATTCAGGTTCTTTTTGCCTCTTTCTCTAAAATTGTATATAATAATCATTAGATTATTAATATATAAACAAAAATAAATTTAAGAAATATTACAACTTGAAAACAAATGCACCCGAAAGTGATGAGAGCTGCAATTGCTTAATGCTAAGTTTTAACATTGAAAATGCCATAGACATGCTAACGCGTTAGTGTCACTCCCGTTTTTAAGTTATAAAATACATCTATCAACTGTTTCAGAAGACCATAACAGATCGGTTTAACATAGAAAAGGTAAATAATACTCACAGAAGTAGGCTCTTTAGGGTTTTAGCGGGGGAAAATTAAGCGAAAGAAAAAAGAATAAACGAAGCAATAGGTCGAAGCATTGCTTCAATCTGCGAACCACTGCTTCGATTGGTTCATGGTTCAAAGCAAAGCCGCGCTGCAGAAAAGTTGATTACAGGCGCACATGACGTGAAATATATATATATATATATATATATATATATATATATATATATATATATATATATATATATATATATATATATATATATATATATATATATATATATATATATAATAAACATTAAACTGAAGCCAAGAGTAACGAGGCTGTTTGTTTTAAAAATGTAAGGAATAGAAAGTACAGATACTTGTGTGAAAATGTAATGAGTAGAAGTCAGAAGTAGGCAGAAAAATAAGTAATGGAGTAAAGTATAGATACCTAAAAAGTGTACTTAAGTACAGTAACGAAGTATTTGTACTTTGTTACTTGACACCTCTGATTTTTTGGTATAAATTTTTTTTGATCCAGCACGCTGTTTATGTGTTTTGGATGTGTGTGTCTTCTCTGCATCATCCATACATTTTGTGCCACTGCACACTGCGAACCCCACCCACTAGTGGGGGCAGCGTTTAGCTAAACATTGTGGACTTTGTTTTGCTGACGGATGATGATTTGAAGGAGCTAATTGACAGTGCTAATTCTTCTAACACAAAAAAACAAATCCTCTCTGGTGTTTTTTTTTTTTTTTTTTGCTGGACTGAGGAACTACACGAAGTCTCTTTTTTTGGAAGTAGTCAGTGCACAGCATCAACGACTACATCGTCACAGTTTGGACTACTCTTTAAAGTTCATGTTGGACTATTAAGCAGCAGTGGAACACCAAAATCTAAGTCCCTTTTCTGTTGTTTATAAATGAATAAAATGTCAAATGGCTAAAATAGATAGATAGATAGATCCTCTATTTTAGCCGTTTTATAAAACAAATAATGAATGTTTGTACATTCTTTCAATGGTACGAATATTTCATGAGGTGAAAACTGGAACATACCATTCAACTCGGCTTCACCTCAATGAAAGGAATGTTCCAGCTTTCACCTCATGAAATATTCATACCAGTGAACTCATAAACATTTATTATTTGTATAATGACTCACCCCATCAGAGTATGACTGATGTCGTGCTCCAACCATCTGTCTAATGTGAAAGGAGTTTGCCATACCTTTGTGGATTTGGGTGGCCCTGAAAAGGGCTGTTGGGTGTCTGGAATTACATCCAAACCGTTCAGTGTTGTCGTCTCCGGCAGCACTCCTCTCCATAAGCCTCTGGTAGGACATTTTATATTCCTTGTTTGAGTGGAACAACCTGAAGCATGGATCAGTGCACAGCCCAACATTACATGGAACACACTCATAACTGGATCTGTGAGTTGTTGGTCCAGCAACTTTCCTCTTCCCAGTTGTTGTGGAACACGTAACACATGTCCGCTGAGGGTTCTTGGTTTTCTGACCCTCCCTGAATTTGATCTTCTCTGGAAAATGGTGACCTGTCAGACATTACGCATATCTTGGATTCGAAGCACCACGAGGATGAATTGGTGTAGAATCACTGTCCCGCATCAGTGTCTTCACCACCTCTCGACAGAAGACCCAATGGAGGACAGGCTTCTTGCTGTGCTCCTTATACAACAGGTATGCATTCAGCACTGTCATCATCAAGAGGTGCAAAAAGACCTTCTTCCAATACTTGAGGGTCCTCCTCTTGATAGGATAGGACAGTAGAGCTGCCACAAAGGACTATTTTGATAGTCGACCAGTCAACGATTATTTTTGCGATTAGTCAACTCGTCGGATCATACATAAATTGCAGCTTATCGCATTTTATCGATACCATTATCGATTCTGCTTATCAATCCAATTCCTTATCGATACCTACTGTGAATTTTCTGTGTGCTACAAGTAGACTTTACAGGTTCTCTATGTCAACAACATTTTATTGAGTCTTAAAGTAAATAAATATGAAATTGGTCACTGGATCCTTGATCTCTGGACATAAATAAACTCTACATTCTTTTGCTTCTGATTCTATTTGCTCAAAGTGATATTAATCACTGAAATCACCTGGTGGAATCAGTGGATGCAAAGAAAACCTGCACCCTCTTGGCCCTTTCTGGAACCCAGAAAGAGCCCATCCCTGCTCTACATGGTGTATCCTTGATCTCTGGACATAAATAAATTCTACATGGTGGATCCTTGATCTCTGGACATAAATGAATTCTACATGGTGGATCCTTGATCTCTGGACATAAATGAATTCTACATGGTGGATCCTTGATCTCTGGACATAAATGAATTCTACATGGTGGATCCTTGATCTCTGGACATTGATAGAAAAAAATCTGTAGATTTTGTCAAAAAAACATTTCCTTTCAGATATTAACGGCATGGATGTCACTCAATACGTCTGAGCTGAGCTCAGCCGGCTGCTGGAGTCTGCAGGTCTGCAGCCATACAGTCTTGGGCTGCTGCACGTCAGCCAGGACGTCTCATTTTGGGAGGAAAAACAAAACCATTTTGATCAATTGCAGTTTATTGTTTGTATTACATTTGGAAAGAGGTGTCCTTTGATTTCAATGGCGAGTCGCTTTGAAGTTATTAATTGCGAGCAGACTCTTTCTAACTTGACTCGGCGGCACAGCGTTTGGAGCAGTGGAACAGAGGACGATTCTTGTTTCTTTCTCCCAGTTAGCCACTTTAATCCGCACAAAAGTGACTCACGATTAACATATTTTAATGGCTTTGAGAGGGGATAAGAAGTGGAGTTGCCGCTTCTGAAGAACAGCGAAGCAAAGATCCAACAGTGGCTCGAAGCACTGCCTCATTCGTTCAAGGTTCAAAGCAAATGACTCCTCAACTACTAAATTATTTGTTGATGGTTTCAATAGTCAACATAGTCGTGACTAGTTACTTGTGGTAATCGATAATACAAGCTAGACGCTGTATTGGCTCCCCGTAGATCGGTCAGTCCTGCTAGATACAGTGATGAAATTGGCACTGTGGATTGTTGTGCACACACAGACCTCCTTCTATCGTGCCACTTCAGCAGCTGCATTGATCCGTTGTGCACTCTACTCTGGGACCTTGATTTCCAAAGGAAATGCAAAATTTATTTTCATCAGAGAACATAACTTTGGACCATTCAGCAGCAGTCCAGTCCTTTTTGTCTTTAGCGCAGGCAAGACGTCAAGTCAGCAGTCTTCCCCATGATTGTGTAGCCTACAGAACTAGACTGAGAGACCAGTTAAAGGCCTTTACTGAAATAAATCAACTTTTTCATGATATTCTAATTATATGACTAGCAACAGTATGTTTCCCATGTCGATAAAGCTCCACTGAAATTGAAAATTGAGGAGAGACAGGCAGGCAGGTAGACAGACAGACAGAGAGAGAGAGAGCTGTCTTTTCTCTTTAAGTCTATAAAAATAAGGCCATAAAAGTACTTAATTCTTTCACCAAAACATCAAATCTAGGCTTGCATCTTCGATACACCTTCTGGCAAATTGTAGCTGAACTTTCAGGTCTCCTTTTTAGGAAAATCCTCATATAAAATCAACAATAATGATAATAATATTAAAGCAGCCAGCTCTGGTATCAGAATAGTATCGTTATTGGCAGATATCCCAATTTAGGTATCGGGATCAGATCGGAAGTGACAAATTGTGGATCGGTGCATCCCTATAGGACAAATATTTTTGGAGAAATTAGCAATTTTAGTGAACCAATAAACAATGGATGCTGTGCTGCAATGCACCATGGAATTTTGGGGTTTTGAGGTTTTAGATGTTATTGTGGTTTATGTTAGTTGAACAGTGTTGTTAGTGTTTATCGATTTGTGTTTTTGTAGCTCAGTCGGTTTAGTCACTTTAGATAAGTCTCATGTTGCTATTACCATGAGTGACTTAAGTTTCATGTCGGTACATGAATGTTTTTATTAAAAGTTGGAAACTTGTGTTGGTGGAAGTTTGTGCTCTACGAGCGCAGTGTATAGGAATGGGTATTGATTCTTCTTCTTCTTTGTCTTTCGGCTGTTCCCGTTAGGGGTCGCCACAGCAGATCAATCGTTTCCATCTCACCCTGTCCTCTGTATCTTCCTCAGTCACACCAACCACCTGCATGTCCTGTCTCAGCACATCCATGAACCTCCTCTTTGGTCTCCCTCTTCTCCTGCTGCCTGGTGGCTCCATCCTCAGCATCCTTCTCCCTATATACCCTGGGTCCCTCCTCTGCACATGTCCAAAGCATCTCAATCTCGCCTCTCTGACTTTGTCTCCAAACCGTCCCACCTGAGCTGTCCCTCTGATATGTTCATTCCTAATCTTGTCCATTCTTGTCACTCCAAAAGAGAATCTCAACATCTTAAGCTCTGCCACCTCCAGCTCTGCCTCCTGTCTTTTTGTTAGTGCCACTGTCTCTAAACCATACAACATAGCTGGTCTCACTACTGTTTTGTAAACTTTCCCCTTCACTCTTGCTGATATTCTTCGGTCACAAATCACTCCTGCCACCTTTCTCCACCCGCTCCACCCTGCCTGCACTCTCTTCTTCACCTCTCTACCACACTCTCCATTACTTTGAACAGTTGACCCCAAATATTTAAACTCATCTACTTTCACCACTTCTACTCCTTGTAACTGCACTATTCCACTGGGCTCCCTCTCATTCACACACATGTACTCAGTCTTGCTTCTACTGACTTTCATTCCCCTTCTCTCCAAAGCATATCTCCACTTCTCCAGACTAGACTCAGCTTGCTCTCTACTCTCACTACAGATCACAATGTCATCTGCAAACATCATAGTCCATGGGGACTCCTGTCTGATCTCATCTGTCAACCTGTCCATCACCGCTGCAAACAAGAAAGGACTCAAAGCTGATCCTTGGTGTAATCCCACCACCGCCTTGACTGAGTCTGTCATTCCGACTGCGCATCTCACTGCTGTCACACTATTCTTGTACATGTCCTGCACTACCCTAACATACTTCTCTGCCACTCCAGACTTCCTTATACAATGCCACAACTCTTCTCTTGGCACCCTATCATAAGCTTTTTCTAAGTCCACAAACACACAATGTAACTCTTTCTGTCCTTCTCTGTACTTTTCCAACAGTATTCTCAGAGCAAACATTGCATCTGTAGTGCTCTTTCTCGGCATGAAACCATATTGCTGCTCACAGATCTTCACCTGTTTTCTAAGCCTAGCTTCTACTACTCTTTCCCATAACTTCATGCTGTGGCTGATCAGCTTTATGCCTCTATAGTTACTGCAGCTCTGCACATCACCCTTGTTCTTGAAAATAGGAACCAGCACACTTCGTCTCCACTCTTCAGGCATCCTCTCACTTTCCAAGATTTATTAAACAATCTGGTTAGAAACTCTACTGCCATCTCTCCTAGACATTTCCATGCCTCCACTGGAATGTCATCTGGAATGGGTATTGATAAGATTCGAGAACCATGGCCTCGGATTTGGAGGTGCTGATTTTCATCCCGGATGCTTCACACTCGGCTGCAAACCACCCCAGTGCACGCTGAAGGTCCTGATTTGACAAAGCCAACAGAACCATATCGTCCACAAACAGCAGAGACGAGATTCTGTGGTTCACAAACCAGACCCCCTCTACACCCTGGCTGCACCTAGAAATTCTGTCCATAAAAATAATGAACAGAACCGGTGACAAAGGGCAGCCCTGGCAGAGGCCAACGTGCACTGGAAACAGGCTTGACTTACTACCGGCAATGCGAACCAAGCTCCTGCTGCAGTCGTACAGGGACCGGATAGCCCTTAGCAAAGGACCCCGGAGCCCGTACTCCCGGAGCACCCCCCACAGGGCGCCCTGAGGGACACGGTTGAACGCCTTCTCCAGATCCACAAAACACATGTGGACTGGTTGGGCGAACTCCCATGAACCCTCGAGCACCCGATGGGGCGTGTACAGCTGGTCCAGTGTGCCGCGACCAGGACGAAAACCACACTGCTCCTCCTGAATCCGAGGTTCGACCATCGGTTGAATTCTCCTCTCCAGTACTCTGGAATAGACCTTACTGGGGAGGCTGAGGAGTGTGATCCCCCTATAGTTGGAACACACTCTCCGGCCCCCTTTCTTAAACAAAGGGACCACCACCCCGGTCTGCCAATCTAGAGGCACTGTCCCCGATCGCCACGCAATGTTGCAGAGGCGTGTCAGCCAAGACAGTCCCACAACATCCAGAGACTTAAGGTACTCAGGACGGATTTCATCCACCCCAGGAGCCTTGCCACCGAGGAGCTTTCTAACCACCTCGGTGACTTTGGCCTGGGTAATGGATGAGTCCACCTCTGAGTCCCCAGTCTCTGCTTCCTCTTCGGAAGACGTGACAATGGGATTGAGGAGATCCTTGAAGTACTCCTTCCACCGCCCAACAACATCCCCAGTCAGGGTCAACAGCTCCCTACCCGCACCGTAAACAGTGCTGGTGGAGAGCTGCTTTCGCCTCCCAAGGCGTCGGACGGTTTGCCAGAATCTTTTCGAGGCCGACCAATAGTCCTCCTCCATGGCCTTCCTGAACTCCTCCCAGACCCGAGTTTTTACCCCTGCAACCGCACAGGCTGCGGCACGCTTGGCCTGCCGGTACCCGTCAGCTGCCTCCGGGGTCCCACCTACCAACAAAGATAAGTAGGACTCCTTCTTCAGCTTGACGGCATCCCTTACTTCCGGTGTCCACCACCGGGTTCGGGGATTGCCGCTGCGACAGGCACCAGAGACCTTGCGACCACAGCTACGAGCGGCCGCATCGATTGTTTATATATTAATAATCTAATGATTATTATATACAATTTTAGAGAGAGTCAAAAAGAAACAGATCACTGTGCCAAGGAGGGGAATCTCTTTAGGGTCAGTGACCCTATGGCCTTGTTTAGAGAAGTGTTTCATAAATGTTAAAAAAAAATCATATTTGCAGTTTAGTTGAATAATAAATTGAATTTTGTCTCATTTGTTTTTGTCTATAAGCACAGGCAATATCAATATCAGTGCTCAGATGACAGTAGCTTCTGGGAAAAGTGCAAGTTGCAATAAACTGTGATGCCAAGCGCTAAGGATACATGCTATCCAGTCACAGCAGATGAAACTTTTTTTTACTACTGAGCAAACATCATTGTTAGACTTTTTTAGGTTCACTGGGCCTCATGTATCAACGTTGCGTACGGCGATATTTGAGCGTATATGGGGTGTACGCCAAAACGGCTGCTACTTGGCATTTATCAATGTGGTCGTTGGCGTACGCTGCGCTGAAAATATACACCAGGTCGAGAGGTGGCGTAAATTATACACTAAAATGAACCAGCGCTGGAATCCACATAAAGATGAAGATGATCAACATGATAAACAGTGCCATTATACAAATCAATGCATATGTTACATAAATAACACTTTCCTGATTATACTACATAATAATCAATACAAATCCCGCCTTTGCGGGATTGTTATGGAGCACGATCCGTGGTCACAGCGCTGACTGCAAAGAAAGCGCTGCTCGCCTTTTTCTCCAGACTTCGAGCCTGGAACCAGAGCAGCGCTGAGCTTAACTTCATGTGGTGTGATCGTTTTAGACAATGAAATTGATAATAACAACTGCAGTTTTGTCATTCCCTTAATTCACCCGTGCTGGAACCAGGTTTTGTCGTCTCCATTCGGTTGTCACAATAAAATAAATACAGAAATACATTTAAAAAATAAAGAAATCTGACAGATTAGGCGTGTCTTATTAATTGAGCGAGCAAATATCCACATGTCAAGAATTATTGACATGTGAAAAGAGAATACAGTGGTCCCTCGCTATAACGCCGTTCACCTGTCGTGGCCTCGGAGTCTCGCGGAGTATTTAGTCCAATTTTGCATGCCTTTTTTTTTTTCTTTTTTTTTTTTTTTTTACAGTGTTCTGTGTTCTGCGTATCTGTTTATAAGAATCTTGTCGCCCAGAAGAGAAAAGAGTGCCAACAACTACTCATAAGTAACTATTAATAATTTCTTATGTGTCCGACCTCGTTCGTTGATCGTTAAAATCAATTCGTTAGTTCTAAATGCCATCATAATTATTTATAGGAAAACGTTCTATTTTTATTTCTCAAACAAATGTTTGGGCCTGAAAACAGTTTGGTATTATTTTCCTACTAAGGTTTGAACTTTGAGAGTGTTTACACATGAGAGAAAAGTGAGAAAATGTTTATGCCTGATTGAGAAAGTGTATAAAGTGGTTTTACAGGGTTTTTACAGCTTTAAAATGTCTATAATAATTGTAAAAAATAACGCTGACTACGTCGCGGTTTCACGTATTACGGGCTATTTTTTAGAGCGTAACTCCAGCGATTAATGAGGGACCACTGTAACACTTTATTGATTATATACTACAAAACAATTGATACGACAGCCGCTTTTGATGCTCTATTGGCACGCGTCGTGATTGGTGGAGTTCTTTTTCATTGCCGTCTTTCCGGCTTCCATGTCGTAAAATAAGGGTGTGTCTGAAGCAGAGTCTGAATATTTATAGGCGTGTTTATTATAATTACGATCGTTTCCACCCGCCGCATTTATCAAGATCACGTCAGGCATACTCCAGAAATGGGCAGGTGCGCACTGCTTGATACATGTCATGGCAACTTTGGTGTATTTTAAGTTTACGCCGTAAATCTACGCCACAAGTGCGCAACATTGATACATGAGGCCCAGTGATTCCACGGCGTGTAGATGTTATGGCGTCAGTGACCCCATGGCCTTGGCGGAGGTTTGCACTCTCTGAGTGCTTCTAGTTATGAAAATTTTGTGGTTAATTTTCAAAACCTTTATTTCATTACAAGTTTAGCCTGCTCGGGAAATGCATTGCTTCTCCAGACATGCCTATGAATAAAATCAAGCGCACCCTCTCTTCTTCTATGGTGTTTAGTGCAGCAGCTTAATCAGCTAATGTTAGCTTAGCCTTAGCAGACCAATCAGTGGGTCCCACAATTTACCCAGACTGACTGCAAATAGGAGTAAATTAAGTACTTTTATTTCATTTTAATTATTTAATTGTTTTTTTGTGGCTTTTTGTAAATACCAAAATGCGCTCCATCGTGCCCCTGTGAACAAATCAAGTGCACCTCTCTTTTTCTATGTTAGATAACGGCAGTCTGCATCCTTATCGTTGCATTGCTGCCACCTTCTGCAACAATCCGTTATAGCAGTACTAAATCCGCTTGATGAGTCCAGTGTGTTCAAGTATTTAAAAATCCCCCCCCCCCCCCCCCCCCCACACACACACACACACACACTTGACCTTATGGCTAAAACTGTCTGCAGATCACCTAAACAAATTCATACTTATTACAATATTCCACCATAGTTTGCCTCAAAACAATAAATCTAACCAGATTGAGCCTTCTTCAAAACACTTAAAAGTCATGCTGTTGCACTACTGTTTTTTCTTTCCCCCATTGGCCAAAAAAGCAAAAGGCACCAGTAGTGGTACTTTTACATTAATGGGATGGGGTTCAACTCCCTACAGTGTCCTTGCTAAAAACCAAAATATATGAAAACACAGTAGTTATTAATCAGTCCACACATTTCACAACAAACCTAAATGACCCTGCCTCACATTATCAATAACTACTGTATTCACATCTATATGGAGTTAGATTTGTCTCATTAATACCTGCAAATGCACAGAGGGTGATCTACAAATAGTCCTTGATTTGCACACGTGTTTTGTCATCCCCAAACACAAATTTCCAATTTGTAACTTCTGTGTTGTTTTTTTTTACAAATAAATGTGTATTTGTAAATGGATCATTTTTTTCATTTTTAAAACAGGCATTTACAAAACTGAAAATTCTGTTTGTCAAGTGTGATTCAGCATTTGTGGATCACCATGGATTCATCGTTTTGCCGAGTTACGCAATATTGAGACATTCTGAGCGCAAAACTGCGCAGAGGTACACGAATATGTACATCGCGATTCACACTCCCATCCAGCAGAGGGCAGTGCTGTTCTATGCATTTTGACAGGGGGAAGGCCTTGCGGTTCTTGATCTTGCCACGGCACTGGCTTGCCAGCTTCTCATATCCATGCGTTGTTAGTGCAGCAGCAGTGTCCTCAAAGAGTTTTTGATTCAAATTCATTCTGCCCAACTTCTTTTGCTTTTCCTGGATTCAAAACAATATGAGTTTTGTCTCCTCCATCAACCAGAACAAACTCTAAGTGGATTCGTTTGTGGCCGTCACCAACTACTACCAAAGACAAACAAGGTGCTCTACAAAGTTTGGGCAAAGTTTACGTCAACATTTAGGTGGAGTTTGCCCACATGACCCAAAAACTGTCCACCATGAACCCAGAGGTACATTATGATCCCAGAGCTAGCTGAATTCAAGCCACATTTGTGTTCAGACCTCGACAAATCTGGCACAAAAAGAAAATAATCTGCCTTAAATCTGAATACCGCTGCTCAGATTCAAGGGGAAAAGAAAAAAATCAATCCAACAAATCAGACTTGTGGCACACACAGGTACAAAACTTGATGGCATCTCGAGATGCCATCAAGTTTTGTACCTGTGTATCCGTCAGCGTTAGTGCTAACCCTGACGGTGGACGGTCTCCTAAAGGTAGAGTCACACATGCTGTAGTCTGAGTCACAGTGTAGCATTTTTGGAAAATTTTAACGGCACAAATTTTCACGTTTGCAGATACAAATAATTAACTTTTTGTGCTTTATTGGCCGATGCAGATGTTTTCTCAGTATAATTGTGCATCCCTGCATACACACACACACACACATTTTTACATATTTCTATGACAATTATGAACTCAAGTTATTTCTTTGAAGAAAATAATTGAGGCGCCCTGCTCCTCGGAGGCTTGTTTTCAGCAGGCAACAGGATAAAGAACAAAGCTCTTTAATCCACACTGTTTGCCTCCAATTAGTCTTATTTGCACCATCCCCGTGAACATTCCATGAGAATGGTCGTTGACAGATGGACTTCCCTTTCTTCACCCATTCTGGGGCACCATGGTGAGAGTAAATAAAGTCATGGCTCACCAGTCAAGTTCATGATGTGTCACATTTAAGGGAATCCAATGATTTCTGTTGCCTGTATTCTCTTGGAACTGTTGTACAATTACTGACTTTATAACTGCGTTACAGACAAATCATAATTGTGGCAATCCCTCAGTGTCAACGAAGATGTTCTCTTAGTCAATTCTCAGATGGAGTCGGTGCCCCGGAGATGACTGAACAGACCCGGTCTTTATGTGCACTGTTTCTTACAGACGCTGCACACGGTTGCTACATTATGCTTGTTCCGGTCAGGATCTTGCTTTCTCTTTTCCTCTTGCTGCTGTTCTCTTCGGTTTGTTCGTACACAATTTTTCGAGGGCTTCCACTCCCTTGTGGATCATTGCTCAGTAGCTGGCTCGACCTCTCACATGTTCTTCCCAGGTCTTCCAGTTGATGGAGCAGCTCTTGAGGTTGTGCTTCAGGAGGTCCTTGTCGTGTTTCTTCTGCCCTCCTCTGGACCATTTTCCTTCTCTCAGCTGGGAGTCTAGAGATGGCTGTGTGTGGGTTTGTTTAAAGTTACAATTTCCTTCCACGTCAACAAGCACATAATCCTTGACAGAACCTCAGGCTGGTTTGATAGCTGGGAAATCACAAATGATCAGGGTCTGAGGACCTGCTGTAACCTTCAACTGCCATCACAGCCTGATCCACCGTTGAGCCCCCTTAGCTGTCTGTCTCGTGTTCAGGGTTCCTGTTGGTCCTTGATGGCTACCGTAGCCACCACGGGGCACACAAGGTCAGCTCCCCACTGTATTTCACCCCACCAGGCAATCCCCTGCTTGATCCGTTGACCCGTTACCAGAGTGTCGCTATGCGGACGACAGGTTGGACTTTGACCCCTACAGACAACTAATGTGATTACAGTTCTAACAAACCTCGACATTGCCTCAGTGATCGCTAACAATACTTAAAGTAAGACTTAACTGCTTAATTCCATGACGCTGGCTGTGTGGGGTACTGTGTCCACTCTGAGGTTGGTGTTTGTTTGTCCACTTGTGCACACAGATGTTTTTCTTTACTGGTTTCTTTGTGTCCTTTGTGTATTTGTGCAGGGCCTCTGGACACAGACATGCTGTCGCAGGCCAAAGAGAGAACAGCTGATCCCGACCTTCAGAGGTTGATCTCAGACCTGTACGCTAACGGTCAGGTGCTGACGTGTGACACGTCCTGCTCCAAGCTACTGAAGCTGCTGCTGGACGATGGCTACACCTCAGGAGCTCACGTAGACTTCTTTGACGAGTAGACCGGCCATTCAGCACTGGGCCACACATGTACAATCTGTGCCTTGATTTAAATCTATATGAGTTTATGTATTTTGATTTAAACTGTATGATTGTATGATTTGTCAAATTTGCACAAAATGATATCCACCAGAACTCCCGTCTCGTTGCGTCTATATGAGCTTGACGTGTGTGGACTTTCTCCGGAAATTTAATGGGAAGCAGAAGGATGTAATAATGGAGGATATGGCTTGAAAAGTTATGACGTGTGTGTCGTATATCGTCGGTTTTCCCATGATGGCTTTTTAATTCTGAGAAAATGTTATGGATGTAATCGTTTAATATGGTCTAAATTGTAGACATTATAGTTTCTGAATTAAAAAAAAAACACTCTTATTGAGTGAGTGCTTAAAAAGTCCTCAACTCTTCTTCTTGGGCTTTCTTGGGAAACATTAATGTTTGATAACAAACCAAAATGAAAAATTGACATTAACGGGAGACCTCGGATGACCTCTGTAACAGCAGTACTGGTATGATCTCAGAGCCACTACATTCTGGAACCACTACAAAACACAGCATGTTTTCTGTAGTGGACTTTAAGACAGGTTCAAGAGTACACGCCATTCAGTGTTAGAAATAAAGTTAAAAATGAAAAACAAAATTCATAAGTTTTGTGTAGTGGTTCAAAGATCACTGGTCCTGGAGCCGTTTCATTCCGAGGTCTCTTGAAACCCTTATCTACAGTAGTGTTCAGAATAATAGTAGTGCTATGTGACTAAAAAGATTAATCCAGGTTTTGAGTATATTTCTTATTGTTACATGGGAAACAAGGTACCAGTAGATTCAGGAGATTCTCACAAATCCAACAAGACCAAGCATTCATGATATGCACACTCTTAAAGCTATGAAATTGGGCTATTAGTAAAAAAAAAAAGTAGGAAAGGGGGTGTTCACAATAATAGTAGTGTGGCATTCAGTCAGTGAGTACATCAGTTTTGTGGCACAAACAGGTGTGAATCAGGTGTCCCTTATTTAAGGATGAAGCCAGCACCTGTTGAACATGGGGTGTTCAAGACATTGTACAGAAGATCAGCGTAGTTTGATTAAAAAGTTGATTGGACAGGGGAAAACCTATACGCAGGTGCAAAAAATTATAGGCTGTTCATCTTCAATGATCTCCAATGCTTTAAAATGGACAAAAAAAACAGACGCGTGGAAGAAAATGGAAAACAACCATCAAAATCAATAGAAGAATAACCAGAATGGCAAAGGCTCACCCATTGATCATCTCCAGGATGATCAAAGACAGTCTGGAGTTACCTGTAAGTGCTGTGACAGAAGACGCCTGTGTGAAGCTAATTTATTTGCAAGAATCCCCCGCAAAGTCCCTCTGTTAAATAAAAGACGTGCAGAAGAGGTTACAATTTGCCAAAGAACACATCAAGTGGCATAACGAGAAATGGAATATTTTGTGGACTGATGAGAGTAAAATTGTTCTTTTTGGGTGAGACGACCCCCAAACAATGAATTCAAGCCACAGTTCACAGTGAAGACAGTGAAGCATGGTGGTGCAAGCATCATGATATGGGCATGTTTCTCCTACTATGGTGTTGGGCCTATATATCGCATACCAGATATCATGGATCAGTTTGGATATGTCAAAACACTTGAGGTCATGTTGCCTTATGCTGAGGAGGACATGCCCTTGAAATGGGTGTTTCAACAAGACAATGACCCCAAGCACACTAGTAAACGAGCAAAATCTGGTTCCAAACCTCGCAGATGTTAAGAAATCATGAAAAACTGTGGTCATACAACGAAATACTAGTTTAGTGATTCACAGGATTGCTAAAAAAGCAGTTTGAACATTGTAGTTTTGAGTCTGTAGCATCAACAGCAGATGCTACTATTATTGTGAACACCCCCTTTTCTACTTTTTTTTTACCAACAGCCCAATTTCATAGCCTTAAAAGTGTGCATATCATGAATGCTTAGTCTTGTTGGATTTGTGAGAATCTACTGTATCTACTGGTACCTTGTTTCCCATGTAACGATAGGAAATATACTCAAAACCTGGATTAATGTTTTTAGTCACATAGCACTACTATTATTCTCAACACTACTGTATATTAAAGCCTTATCTAATATTGGCTCGCTAACATTGGGTAAGACAAAAGCAGACGTCAAGGTTGTTTCCACAATTGAGTTAAAGGCCTTCTGGACCGGTTCTTTCACCAAACATTCCCGGAAAATCCTCAAAACTCATTTAGAGGGTTCACTAGTCCGAAGGTTCAGTATTCTGTGTGTATTTACTCCAAATTAAGCCAAACATTGCAGTTCACAGAGACACCCGTGAAGGTTGGATATTTGCCATTTGAATTAAATGCCAAAGTCTTAATGACAAAATATTGTGTATGACATTTACATTGTATGGTGCATCTTTATAACCAGCAAATTTAAAAATAAAGTGACGCGTTTTTGTTTTTTATTAAAGTAACATTCACTCTCGCATCACAGATGAAAGAAATGTCTTTTAATTGAAACAAAAAGCACATGTGCCACCTACTGAAACTTGGTGTGAAAATATATTCATTTATTGACATGAACCTTTGGACTAAGAATAAGCAGAACTTTATTAATCACGAAGGAAATTGTTTTGCCAGAGTGCCAAAACAGTAAACATTGCTTTTTTTTTTTTTTTTTTTTTGCTTGCAGTGAGAACAATACAACAACATACAATTAGTACAATTAGTCATACCTAACATCTAACGTTAGCTTATCTAGCCGGCCTTAGCAACATTCATTGTAGCTTACAAAATAGTTGGTTCTTTTGTGTTTGATAACCCACATTAATTCATACTTTTGCCCACATTTATTTTATATGTATTTGTTAATACCGTTATAGGTTTAACTACGCTATTATACTTTATACACTAATTACCATTTTTGTTTATCATGTTAGCTTGCTGGGTATGGTTGGCTTATTCACGGCTAATTTAGCTCTTCTACCATAACTAGATTATTTTTACCATTTACAATTCTATTTTACATGGTGTAGATTTTTAATGATTCATCAGTTTATGTGTACCTCTAAAGGCATCAACATATAGGACCTAAGTTCTTAGGTTTCCGTTTGATAGCATAATGATTATACTTGTTATTTTCCTATCGTATGCTAACAGAGTTACTTTAGATACCAGTACACTCACACACTCACAGCTTCTGCTTCTACAGCTTAGCCTACTAACTATATTTGATTTCACTACTAGTCTACATACTAATTGCCTTTACTGCAATTTCCTCCTGTAATGTCTTATCCTTCTTATGTCTTATTACTTATTATATTATATATATGTTTGTCTTGAGCTGCTTGGGTGGGTAGGGAGAGAATTCCCATGGGATAGCAAAGCTTTTTAACCTACCATCCCTGGTTCTCAAGACCAGGCACCTAAGTGGCTCTACTCTATTCTTTTCTACTCTCCTATTTTACTCTTCCTTTTTAGATATTTAGATATATCTTTGTATACTGGCATAGTTCCACCTTAGAATTGGAATATAATATATAAGATATACCTTACTGAATTTTCATGTACAACATGTTTATGCAAAATGACTGAAGACACTTGCACAAGATGTTGACAGTATTGCACATAGCTCTGAGTAACTGATTATGTTTTCATTTTGCAGAAGGGGGAGGAGTTATACAATCTGATTGCCACAGGTAGGAAAGACCTCCTGTGGCATTCTGTGGAGCACCTTGGTGGCCTCAGTCTTTTGCTGAAGGTACTCTGACAGGAGATAAGTGTGGCATGCAGGGGGAGGGAGGTGTTGTCACAGATGGTGAGCAGTTTTCTCAACATCCTCCTCTCTGATACCTCCATCACACACTCCAGTTCCACCCTCAGGACAGAGCCAGCTCTCCTGATGAGCTTGTTGAGTTTGGTCATGTCAGCTGCCTTCAGCCTGCTGCCCCAGCACACTACGGTGTAGAAGATAAAACTGGAGACCACTAAGTGATAAAACATCTGAAACATATTTCTGCAGACATTAAAAGATCTGAGCCCCCTGAGGAAGTGCAGTCGGCTCTGACCTTTCTTATACACAGCATCTATGTTTACAGTGCAGTCCAGTTTGCTGTCTATGTGGACACCCAGGTACTTGCAGTAGTCCACGATGTCCACCTCAGTTCCGTTAATGGTAACTGGGTTCAGACGGGTCTTTCATCTTCTGGAGTCCACCACCAGCTCCTTCGTCTTAGTTACGTTGAGATGCAGGTGGTTGAGTTCATACCACTCCACAAACCTGTCCACCACACTCCTGGACTCAGCCTCCTGGTCACTGCTGATGCAGCCCACAATGGCAGAGTCATCCAAAATGTCTGCAGGTGGCAGGACTGACGTCTGAGGTGTAGAGTGTGAACAGGAAGGGAAACAGGACCATCCCCTGTGGTGCCCCCGTGCTACTCCTGATGGTGTTGGATGTAATGTCTCGAAACCTCACATACTGTGGGCAGCCCGTGAGGTAGTTGGTAATCCAGGCCACCAATGGAGCCTCCACCTTCATGTCACATAGCTTATCGCAGAGCAAGTCAGGCCGGATGGTGTTGAACGTACTGGAGAAGTTGAAGAACGTGACTTTCACAGTGCTGCCTGCCTCCTCCAGGTGAGAGTAAGCTTTGTTCAGCATGACGATGATGGCATCTTCCACTACCTCTGTTGGGCTGGTATGCGAACTGCAGGAGGTCCAGCGATGGTTCCATGACTGTGCTGAGGTGCCTCAGCATGAGCCTCTGAAGTGACTTCACAACATGTGATGTTAAGGTCATAGGTCTGTAGTCATTAAGTGTGTTGGGGTTCTTCTTCTTAGGCACAGGAGCCAGACATGAGGCTTTCCACTGCCCAGGAACAAGCATCTGGCTCAGGCTCAAGTTGAAGATGTGTTAGAAAATCCCACACAGCTGAAAAGTACATCTCTTCAGTACTCTGAGACTGAGGTCATCAGGACCCACAGCCTTTCCTGGACACAGGTTACTAAATTCTCTTCTCACTTCCTCCGCAGTCATGGTGATGGGAGATGTTGCGGGAGATGAGGGAGTGGTGGAGGGATGGGAATGGAGGCAGGTTGGTGGGTGATAATAATTGCGGTGTGCAGTGAGGAGCTGGGGGACGGGTGGCAGAGACCATGTTGTCAAACCAGCTGAAGAACAGGTTTAACATGTTGGCTTCATGAAGGTCTCCTTCCATCATCTGGTCCGCCTCCCTCAAGTTCTGCTGAAGCTTGTTCTCCAGATTCCTCCTGTAACTGTCCTTCCCCTCTGCAATCTTCTTCCTCAGTTCTTGCTGTACCCTCTTTATCGCCTCCCTGTCTCCACTCCTGAATGCATCCTTTTTCCTGATTAGTGTCGCCTTGATGTCCTTGGTCACCCACAGTTTGTTATTGTAATGGCACACAGTCTTGGTTGGGATAATATTGTCTGTACAGAAGTTGATATAATCCGTTATGCAGTCTGTGATGCTTCCTCTGTGCATCAAAGAGCAATCCCCAATTGGTCACCTCAAAACATCCACGAAGACAGTCTTCAGCCTCCTGTGACCACTTCTGTGCCACTCTGGTGATCACAGGTTGTCGTTGAACCGCAAGAATGTAGACTGGCTCTAAATAAACCAGGATATGGTCTGATTTGCCGAGTGGGGGGAGGGCTGTGGCACTCTATTCTTCCATTAGCGTACAGTATCAGGGATGAAAAATCTCCACTTTTTGGTGGATTTCTGCTTTTTTGCCAGTTGCCTGGGTCATTTTTTAGATCAGTCTTCAGTAGGAAGCGTTCAGTGTTGAATTTAGTGTTTTTACATCAGGCACTTTGTTGGGCAGCTAAGGGGTGCCCAACAAATGTTGAGCTGTTGGTGCGCTTTCGTTCCACTGACTATCGGCATTTCTGATAAAGGTGAGTTATAATGGTCTGTTAATGATTATTAATTTGTTCTTAATGCATAAGACAAAGTGTGAGCAGAGTGCTTCTTGGACTGCTGCTTTAAGACTTGGGGGAATGTTGACTGTGCTGCGCTGCAGTCTTGAAGCAAACCGGCTACTTTTTTTTTTACTTTTTCCCTGCTAAACCTTAAAGAGCATATGTCTGTGAGTAATATTTTACCTTTTTATGTTAAACTGACCTGTTATGGTCTTCTGAAACAGTTGATAGTTGTATTTTAGAACTTAAAACCGGAGTGGTGCTAACGCATTAGCATGTCTGTGGTATTGTAACAGACTTTCTGATGTCTTGGCTTTATGTTTATTTATTTGCTTTATTTACTGGGAGGATGCACAGGGTTAATTTTGACACTGGTGTTGCTGTAGAACAGGAGGTGAGGAGCGGTGGGCTCCCGTGTGTGTGCGCGCGGGAACGCGCAATATAGGAGCCACGCTGTTGCTGCGCTCGAACGGTCCACAGTCATCCTGTCTCCTTTTTAATATTGCACGCCTGCCAAGAACCCTCAGTGAAACGGCTAAATTGGTGGCAGCGGTGCTCGCTTGTGTAGGGTGTCGCATGTTTTGACGTTTGTGCTGAACGGTTATTTTGAGTTGTGACCGTGTTAGCTTAGCTGTTTCAGTTTAGCTACCCTGCTAACAGGCGCGGTGCTTCAGCGACATGTGGCGTGGGGGCAAGGACCCGTTGAAGCCTTACACGGTGTGGACCACCAGGAACTCACTTGGTGGAGAAGTTAGAGTTGACCTGCCAGCTCCTTTTGCTGGTGATGGGAGCCAGAGCTTTCACAGCTGGGTGCAGCAGCTGGAGGTTGCCAGCTCGTGGACCGCTTCAGGGACAGCCTTTCGGCTCGTGTGCGTGCCCCGGGGGAGCCCGGGGGAGAGCCTGGAGGTATATGTAGCTGACGTGAGCCAGCTGGTGGTTGAGGCATTCCTGGACTACGGTGGCAATGCACAGTGAGAGGAGAGGTTTTGACGTTTTCTGGCCGGCCTAGACCCAGCGTTGAAAGCTAAGTGCCTGGAACAGGGCGCGACAGACGTTGAAGAGACCCTGGCTGTGCCTGAGCACTGTGAGAGCGCCAGAGAGGCCCTACAGAGAGACAGCGTGGGTTCATTCACGGGTGTGTACCTGGGTCAGAGTGCAGCTGTCCAGTCTGTGTCTGTTACGGGTGGCATTCAGTTAAATGAGGACATGTGTGCAATGAGAATGGAAATGAGGGAGTTGTATGGGGAGAATCAGAAGCTGAGAACCAGAGATGGCTACAGGAGAGATCGTGGTCTTCACTCTCCATCTGGGCAGGCCCGGGGATACAGACTGGTTTGGACTGATGCAGTTGCATCGGTCAGATTTTTTTACGCATCGTTCGTCATCGGTAAAAAAAAAAAAAAATAATAATAATCTCAAATAATCCCTAATAGTGCTGAACATGTCCCCGCGGTGAACACAGCTTTTGATTTGATCCCACAATACACCACGCAGGTATGCCCAGGAAAATTCAAAGCGGAACAAACAAACATACCGTCAGTCCAGTCGATAATCATGGCATCCAGGAAAAAAGTTGTGCAAGGAAAATTGGGCGCTTATTTCAGCAAGAAACGGTGAGTGGTTTATAAATAGTTTTCAGACAATAGTGTGTTTGAAAGGCATTCTGTGACTGAAATTACATTGTCAGTGGTTTTCCGACCATACATGTCAACCTATACAGATTGTCTGTAAATTATACGGATGTTTCAGAGTTATACGGAAGTACAAATAAAGTTGGATATTCAAGGTTTGGTCTGTAATCAACCGTTTCTGCAGTGCAACTCCACTTTGAAGCATGAACCATTGAAGCAATGCTTCAATCCACTAGCTCCTTGGTTCTTTGATTCGCTGCTCTTCAGAAACGGCAAGTCCGCTTCTTAACCCCTTTCACAGCCATTAAAATACTGTGAGTCACTTTTGTGTGGATTAAAGTCACTAACTGGGGCTCTTGTTTTGTTGCAGTCAAGAAACGAGAATCGTCCTCCGTTCCATTGGCACAGCTCCAAACGCTGCGTGGTTCTCTGCTGAGACAGAGTCTGGTCGGAATTAACTTCAAAACGAATTGCCGCTTTAAATAAAATGACACCTCTTATAAACGTTGTAATACAGACAAGAAACTACAATCCACTAAAAGTTTTTTTTTTTCCCCCTCCCAAAATGAGACGTGCTGTATTTCTTTACAAATTTCATCCTGACGTGCAGCACAGCAGCTGCAAGCGTTCAGCTCAGATGTATGGAAAGACATTCATGCCAGTAATATCTGAAAGGAAATGCTTTTGACAAAAACTACAGATTTTGTTTATTCCTATTTATGTCCAGAGATCAAGGATCCACGATGTAGAGTTTATGTCCAAAGTTTAAGGATCCAGTGACCAATTTCATATTTATTTACTTTAAGACTCAATAAAATGTTGTTCCGTTTCAATTCAATTTCAATTTAATTGGCTTATAAAGTGCCAAGTCACAACAAAATCCGTCTCAAGGCGCCTCACATAGAACAGTTCAACATAAAAAAATTAAATGAATAAAATAAAAAAAATTCAAATACATAATTAAAAACAGAAGTAAAAGAATAACACAGATAAAAATAAAAACTATTCATAAGAAAGAGAATAAAAATAGACTTTGTCTTGATTTAAAAATGTCCACGGACTCCGACTGTCTCACGGTCGCAGGAAGACTGTTCCACAGAGCGGGTGCATGATAAGAAAAAGCCGAATAAAAGGATGAAGATTATTGAGTAACAATACGCGTACGATTTTTATTTTATCATTGGGCAAAAATGCATCTGTCAGAATTTCACTCTGGATCCAGCCCTGCTGGGGGCACTGTAGCTGTGCCTGCGGGGAGTCCGGATGTCAATCCAGAGGGTCTGACAGACACTCGGGACGCTCTCCCAGCCGCCCGCCTCATGGCTATCTACGTGACAGAGGCTTCTCTCCAGCAGCCAAGCAGTTCTGGGGCAGGAGTCCCAGTCCTGGTTGGAGGTCCCGCAGCGAGGAGGAGCCAAGGAGAAGCGGTGCATGCTTCTTTCCATGACAGTCATCTGTGGAAGGCAGTCACCAGGGAAACGGACAGTAGCTGGGGTTGAGGCCCAAACGCCAACTGCTCAGACCGAGCGCTCTGTACAGCATGACATGACTATGGACATGACTGAGAGTGCTGCTACCGGGGACTGTTGTGACCGTCTCATATCCTATGTTAGGGGTGTAGTGGAAGGTTGCAAGGTTCCTATATTAATGGACTCTGGAGCTAATATCTCGTTGACTAGTGCGGATTTTCGAATGTCGGTCCTGCTTTGAGGAACCGGCCTTTGGAAAAAGAACTGTTAGCTCTCGTACGGTTAATGGACAAATATTGGACATGCTGGGATCCATTGAGGTTACATTCCAGTTGGGAATGTACGTGTTGGCAGCACACCTTTTATGTACTGACGGAGTCTACTCAGTCAAAAAGTCAAGCGCAAGTAGAACACTAAGAACAATCATACTGCTGGAGTTTATCTAATAATCCATGTTACCTTCTCATACGATGCCAATCTGTTTAGCTGTGGTAAAAGCCAAAACAATCCATCTCTTTTCACGAGAAGAGAAGTGAGAGTCCGGAAGTCCTGTGGTAGAGCCGAGCACAGACAGTTTAGATGGAATTTGGAATCTTCTGTCCAGAATACTAAAAATAATTTTAATTTAATTTAATTAGCTTATAATGCGCCAAATCACAGCAAAAGCCGTCTCAAGGCGCCTTACATAAAACAAGTCAACATAAAATTGAATAATAATAAAAAAAAATGAATAAAAAATTCAAATACATAAATAAAAACAGAAGCAAAAGAATAAAACAAATAAAAATAAAAACTATCCATAAGAAAGAGAATAAAAAAGGTTTTGAGTCTTGACTTAAAAATGTCCACGGACTCAGACTGCCTCACGGTCACAGGAAGACTGTTCCACAGGATGGGTGCACGATAAGAAAAGGCTCTTTGACATGCTGACGACTTCTTCACCCTGGGAACACAGAGAAGTCCCGCATCCTGTGACTGCAAAGCCCGGGCCGGCATGTAGCCTTCCACCAGATCAGCCAGATAAGATGGCGCCAGTCCATGAACAACCTTATAAGTCAATAACAAAACCTTAAAATCTGCTCTCACAGAGACAGGGAGCCAGTGCAAAGATGCCAAAATGGGTGAGATATGTTCAGACCTTCTGCTACGTGTCAGAAGTCTGGCGGCAGCATTATGAACCAGCTGAAGACCCCTAATGCTGGACTGTAGTAACCCTGAAAATAGAACATTACAGTAATCTAGAAGAAACAAAAGCATGAATCAGGGTCTCAGCATCAGCCATGGACAGGATGGGGCGGATCCTCGCTATATTTCTCAGATGGAAAAAAGCAGTCCTAGTAACATCCCTGATGTGGTCAAAAGACAACGTGGGATCAAAAATTACCCCAAGGTTCCTCATTTTGTCCGTATGATGTATGACACAGGAACCCAGGCTGAGCGCCAGCTGGTCAAACTGATGCCGATGTCTCGCTGGACCAAGAACCATCATTTCAGTCTTATCAAAGTTTAAAAGTAGGAAGTTACTAGACATCCAACTTCTCACTGATAGAAGACAGTCCTCCAGGGATTTTATGGGAGTGAGATTTCCCACAGTTATCGGCATGTACAATTGAGTATCATCAGCATTAACAATGAAAGGCAATCCCAAAACTCCGCAGTATACGCCCAAGGGGTGCTACATAGAGGGAGAAAAGCAAGCGGCCTAAAACAGATCCCTGTGGAACCCCAAATCTCATGTCAGCAAGGTCAGAGGGAGTGCCATTATACAAGACACATTGAGAACGACTGGACAGATATGACATCAACCAGGCAAAGGCACTTCCAGTAATCCCCAAAAAATTCTCCAACTTCCTGAGCAAAATATGATGATCCACAGTATCAAACGCAGCACTGAGATCTAACAACACCAAAACCGTAGTTGTGTCTGAGTCCATTGCTCACAGAAGATCATAGTGATATTTCCTAAAAGCAGACTGCAGCGGCTCAAAAAGATCATTCTCAGTAAGGTGGTCTACGAGCTGCCGTGAAACCACCTTTTCTAAAATTTTGGAACAGAATGATAGATTTGATATTGGCCTGTAATTTTTCAATACACTAGGGTCAAGATTAGATTTCTTAAGTAATGGTTTAATCACTGCTGATTTAAAACATTTTGGAACAGATCCAGAGGTTAATGACAGATTAATAATTTCCAGCACAGTCGGCCCAAGAGTGGGCCACAGGTCCTTAAACAATTTTGTTGGTATGGGATCAAATAAACAGGTTGTGCTTTTTGTAGATGCCACAAGTTTCGTCAGCACGCCCAATGAAATACTATTTGTTGGGTTTGCGCCCTGTTTTTAAAGAAATGAGAGGCACAAACACTGAAAAGAAACCAGTCAGAGAGAGACAAATATATATATTTTTGCTCTGCGCAGAGGAGAACAATGAAGCAGCTTGTAAGTGCTCAGCTACAAAGCTCTCCTAAAATCTCCTCCGCTGGCCCAGCCTTTTATTTAGTTCAACATGAGAAAAAACAAACAAGGACAGTCAGGAGAGGTTACACATGAGTCATGTCTGCAAGAGGGTGATAGCAAAGCAAGGTAACAGCTGAAACCTTCCATTCCTGCAACATGAGCCTTGGCGCTCGTCAAAGCAGGATAAGGCAAAATGAAAAATAGTTTGCTCAATCATGAAGAATGCAGACAAGTCTTTCTTTCTAAAACCTCCTCCTCTCACAAAGAGGAAAAATAATAAGCATAAACTATAAGAAAATAAATAATAATAATATAAGCATAAACTAAAGAAAATAAATGATAAGAGCATGAACTATATAAAATCCTTGACATAATCCTCCCTGTTTATCGTTTATTTACATAAGTCATGTCCAAAACACACTTCAATAGAAAATTTGTCCACTTTAACCACTTGTCTTATTACATTTTCAGCTAAAGCTTCATAGGCTAAGAGTGTGTTAACTCATCACGTCAACAGTTCAAGCTTGAACTGGAGTTGTGAGCTTTTCAATATCATCATAATTCTCAACACAGTCATTATAGTTTTCTCCACTAAGGTCTGACTGTTTCAATGCTTGATATTTTGGCATAGTTTGTTGGAAAGCCAGATTACACTGTACAAATGTATTTGACACCATTTTGCCAACCATTGTTTTGATACAAGGGATCACACAACACATGCAAAGTCCAATCAGAATTAGGACTATAATAACTGGTGTCACAATTTTCAATAGTAACTGCCACCATGGTCCTGAAGTTAACCAGGACCAGGGATCCCACCGGTTCACGGCTAGGGTGTCTTTATGCATTGCATCATGAAGTTTAGTCAGCTCTTCCAATGCGTCCTGCACATCCACTGAATGAATGGAGTCTGGGATGAAAGTACAGCATGTTGTGTTCAGCAGAACACAAACTCCTCCCTGTGAACCAGTAAGCAAGTCTAAAACCATGCGATTTTGCATCACCATGGTACGTAAAGCATCTATTTCAGTGTTTTGAGCTGCTACTATTTTCTCAGTTACATTCATGAACAGACCCAATCAATAATTCAGAGTTTCAATCATTAATGAATTTTTTACCACTCCTATCCTGGGGAACAATGAATGTGCTATTGTATCTCCTACAGACCACAATTTTTGGTCCTTTGGTACATCCGAGCCCCACATGTGATCATGTGGTAACACATCTGGGTATATCGATCTCCTCCGTCTGGTGCTGCCATTCTTCTCTGTGGAGGTCCTTGGCACTACCACATATGTATGGTCAGTCACCTGGGTAGGTGCACACACACCACCCCAATTTGGTGGGAGACTCATGTACAGTCTGGAACCACAAAGCCAATAGATGTCATCATACACCGGAGTACCATTTACAGGTGGTAGCAAAAACTTACTAACATAAGCACATGATTCATCCGTTCCCCATGCGATGAAAATAAGTATCATTCTCATAATATGTTTTGGTTAGGCTTAAATTATTTGATAAAACATACGTTTGGGTACACAGACATTTCTTAATTTTACCTACAGTTTTATTCCTTGTCCCGTAAAAGCAAATCGGGAATGGCCGTTGTGATGACAATTTAACGTGATGATATTTTTGCGTTTCCCTTCAGTCTAGTCAATGGAGCAGCACTTGGGCACGCTTGTACGTCCTCTGTTGAAATCCCTATCATATAAGTGGTTGCACTGAGGCAAGTGGTGTTACATCTTATCAGATTTGCTGAGAACTGTTGCCCCCGAAATACAGTTTGATTATGCATCCGTATGATAAGACATTCTGTCACCCTAGCAGGGTACGGTTTAGCCGTCAGAGCTGGGTGTGTTGAGGATATAGGCATTTGCGAACAAACATAACAATTAGTAACATGTAATTCCATAGCCAATAAATGAACATATCTGTACCACATATTAGTATGGTATATATGAGGGTGTCCATCTGTCTCATTCACATTATGAATAAACCTCTTCTGACGTTGCTTGCGTTGTTCTCTGGCTCGGTCTACAGTGAGCTGCAATTCTTGGGTCAACCACCAGGCCAGGAATCCGAGGAGTACGAAACACACTAAGATCACAATGCAAACGGCTGCCCTACCAACAGTCCGGCAGCGGCGGCGCTGAGCACGCCGCTCCGGGGTCTGCTGTAGTTCAGTCATGATTGCTAGGATACAGTGTTGTTAACCAACCTCACCTAATAGTGCAAGGATCTCCCTGCTTCACTGGCGTTGAGACAATCTATTGCTAATTAAATAGACTCCCTTTGTAGCCAGACTTCCCCTTACACTGTGGAGGCAGCCAACACACGCTGTATCTTACAGTGACTTAGATGTATCCACGTTGATCTCTCCGCTATCTTTACTGCAGTTGGTGTTGTTAACAGCACTTGGTATGGACCTTCCCAACGAGGACTGGACCAGTTCTTCCTCTTAATCACTCTGATGAACACCCAGTCTCCTGGCTGGACTACTGGAAGGCCGTCCTGTGGAAGATCAAAATTATTCGGCAGTAAATGTGTTTGAGTTATCTCTTTCTGTGTTAATGTCTTTTTCATAAAAAATGCTAATGTTTGTTCCTCATCTGCTGTTTTAGTATCCATGTCAAAAATTGGTCGTCCATAAAGTATCTCAAATGGTGTTAAACCTGATGGTGTTGGTGTTATTCTCATATACAATTTTACTAGGTCCAAACATTCAATCCAGGTTTGTTTTGTCTCTTCCATACATTTCCTTAGTCTTGTTTTTATTGTGCCATTTGTCATTTCCACTAATCCTGCACTTTGTGGGTGGTAAGCACAATGATGTTTTAACTTAATTTTCATGTGTTCTGCTACTCTTTGTACAACTTCATTTACAAAATGTGTTCCATTATCACTGTACAATGTCTCTGGTATTCCATAATGCGGAATAATTGTCTTACACAGTGCTTTTGCTACTGTTAAAGCATCTGCTTTTTGTGATGGAACGATTTCTACCCATTTTGAAAAGGCATCAATTAATACTAGACAGTATTGATAAGGTCCACATCGATTTAGTTCAATATAGTCCATATGATCAGTTTGAAAAGGATACTGGGGTTTTGGGAATTGCCCTCTCCGGGGTCTTATACTTCCCTGTGGGTTGTCTTTCAATCAGGTAACACAGGCTTTACAAAAAATTTTTTTGATCTGCAGCTTGGGCTGATTTAAAATGATCAATCTGTTTTGCTTCAATAACAGTATTTGGTAATTGAACAACAGCATAGCCTGTTAATGTCTGTCCTTTCTGATCTTTGAAACATGAGCCATCCACAAAGTAATGTAGTCCATCTGTAAATGGTTCGTCTGTTAAGTCTGGTCGAGGTAATTGTTGTTCCTGTGTGTCTGCCAAACAATCATGCGGTTCACCATCTGTCTCAGTAGGTAGGAGCGTGGCGGGATTCAAGGTGTTGCATCTTTCAATGGTAATATGTGGCTGAGACAATAGCATTGCTGTATAAGCTGTCTGTCTAGCAGGCGATAAGAATGTATCCAAACATGTGGAATAATAGCCAACTGGTTTATTTTTATTACCATGTTGTTGTAGCAAGACTGCACACATGAATCCCTGTTTTGTGTCCACCATGAGAGTGAATGGCTTAGCATAATTGGGCAGAGATAATACTGTGGAACTCACAAGTTCTTGTTTAAGAGCTGTAAACTGTTCTTCAGCTTCTTTATTCCACTGTATTTTGTCAGTCATAGCCATTGGTATAGAGTGTATTAAATCCTGCAATTTCTGCACCTTCTCTGCATAACATGGACTCCAGGCTCTGCAATAATTACAGATACCTAAGAAAGTCATCATTTCCTTTTTCTGCTTCAGGTTTTAATGGATATTGTTTGATCTGTGGTCTCAAATCAGATCGTGGCTTAATTTTGACTGGCGGAATATTTTTCAACAGTCCTACATCTGTGGGTGTATTCACTCAGAGATGAGGAGGCAGTTTGGCCAATAAAGTCTCATCTTCCTGTGTCAACAACACAGATGTTAAATTTCAATCGTCCAGATCTACTTCATGTATCACCGGTGTCGTCCAAGCACTTACAAACATGTATTTCCGATACAAGCCTGTGGATGGACTGAAATCTCACACCGACACTGCATCTGCTTCATGCCAATCAGTTGCTTCCTCAGCTGTTTTAGCAATTCCTCCAAGGTCCTTCCAGGACTGAGTGTCTGCCCTTGTCAGTGAAATATGCGGCACAGCCTCAGGTTTTCCTCTGTACCATTTGTCTGCACTTTGGGTCAGCACTACACTACACACAGAGGTGGTTTTTCTGTCTGTGTATAGGTGTGCTACTGTCTGTAATTCTGATGGAATTTTCAGAAATCCTGCTCCATACCTTTCATCCTTTTGTGGAGTGAATAGCATAGTTGTGTAGATCTTTTGGTGACATCATTACTACATGTTCTCTGTTTTCACAGGTCATCAGACCTTCCTCCAATAATTGTTCAGTTTGTCTCAACTCCGACAGATCCAAAGAGTACTGCCAGGCCTGGGCCAAATTTGTATATACAGTAGCAGGCTGTCTCACAGCTCTCATACCACCTACTGTTGGTGTGACTCCTATAGATAAGGCAGTCATCAAATCTCGTCCCAGTAAATTTACTGGACAATGGGGCGAATAAACCACAGAGACACAAGCAGTTTGGTTCGTTTCAGGATCTTCAAAATTGACAAACTTCAATATTTTCTCTGAATTCACCTGTCCATTTGCAGATTTTACCCAAACGACTTCTTTTGCAAATTTAGTTCCGGGAGGTCTGTCTGTTATCACTGTCCTACATGCTCCTGTGTCACAGAGAAAATCCATGTCCTGTCCATTTACCTTTAGAGTCACCACAGGTCTTTCTTTCAGGAGTGGTAATGACCATGCTCCATGAATATCCACTGTGATTGTTATCTGTTTTTCTGGTAACTCATTAATGTTGTCACTTATTGGTGTGTTTGTTGTTACGTCCAGTATCTTAATCATATCATCTGAGTCAGTGGTCACATTGTGCTTTCTAATCCATGCACTAATTTCTGGCTTCAAACCATTCAGGAGGGCTTGTTTCAGCTGATTTTGATATGCTCCCGCTTGATCATCATTATGCGGTATACCGCTGTTTGCACGGAAAACTGTCCCTAAACGCTGATTATAATCATCCACATCCTCATCTGCCTTTTGTTTACACGCATTTATTTTACCATAGTCCGCTTTCTGTTTAAACTTGTTTTTAACTCTGGTCATTAGATCGGTTATTTGAGCCTGTAACGCCACTGCCAAATCTTCCTCATTCCCTCATTCCCGTATGGCAGGACCATGCCGTTTGCAGCACGTCCTGTAAATGTCCCTCTCACGGCCGTCTTATTATCTTCAGGTTTTACAAACATTACTTTCCCCTCTGACTGACTACCCGTCTGACAGAACCCAGCGGTAAAAATAACCAGAAGGCGGTTCCCAACAGAAACAATTTATTTTTCACCTGTGCTTACAAATGTAAAACATAAAAGCGTCCCTCTGGTGGAGTGATAAGTGGCACGTTCACCAGCGCCCGCAAGGATTAAAGCCCGGCGCTCCTGGACTCACTACCACCGCCAAACACCCCCCAGGTGGACACGACGAACCGATTCTCTGTGGAGCAAAGAGAAGGTGAGGTGAGTCAGCAGATACAACTCTATCTTTCGCATAACACACGCTATCAGCAACACACTCAGGTCAATGTTTCTTTTTAACTTTATGCAAATGAGCAGCCTGTTGGGTATTTTCTCCTCCAAACATTTTTAAAACCTTTAACAAGACAAACAGTCAAGAAACACCAGTGAGACAGAAAGTCAAATTTTACGCGCGGAGTGCAGTCAGGCTGTACACCAAGGCTACACTAAAGTCTGGCCTGCTTTTCCGCTCTTTTTATTAAGAGACGCCCTCATCACATAAACAAAAAACTTGTCCTAAGGGTGGGGGTGATGACGCAAGACAAGTTTCTTCCCGTAACATAAACGCATACGTCAATAAGTGCAGCTGTAAGGAAGGACACTTTCTTTTACACAGGTCAGCACATCTCGTTCGTCTGTTGCAGTTATCAGCTGTTCTGCATCTGCCTGAAGTGTCCTGTCCTTCACACTAAGCACCACATCACAACAGTCAAAACGTTCTCTTACTCCCAGTCGTTAGAGGCTGCGAAAACAAAGTTATATTATAATAATAAGTACATCCAGCCCTTTATTCCCAGCTCAGATTGACCCCAGAGTGCTAAAACAAAATTGAATTCTCAGGCTTGGTTAAGACAGGTGCAAAACAGCACAACACCGTTCTCATGAGAAAGAAGACAAAGCTAAAACAAGGTTGAATAACACGTACATTCTCAGGGTGAAGTGCAAAACAGCACAACACCGTTCTCATGAGAAAGAAGACAAAGCTAAAACAAGGTTGAATAACACGTACATTCTCAGGGTGAAGTGCAAACAGCACAACACCGTTTTCATAAGAAAGAAGACGAAGGTACAAATGTTTAACAGTGATAACATATATATATATATATATAAAATCCTTAACACAGCCTCTCACAACAAGTGGAGGATCACTTATCGTGCACGCCACCGCAGTGAGAAGCAAGCTGCACAATTCTCTTCACAATCTCAGTTTACTGTGTAACAAAACACCAAGATACTATCAACACTTACTTAATCACTTAATTACCTTTAGCGTGTGCTGACAGCATGTGTCCTCACCCTTCCCTGCAAACGAACGTCACAAGGTTGAGTTCCCGGCAGTTCTGCTCAAATCACACATGACTTATATGCAGAACGCCATCCAATTATCTGCTTCAGCTGCAAGTCTTCAAGGCCGCACGTGAGCCCCTGCCACAGGTGTTCCACATGACGCTAATAAGGGTGAGGACTCTTCAGCCAGCACTTTCTCCACAGACAAATCAGCCCTCATGCCACCTGGAGAGCAAAGAAAAGAAAAGAACACCAACACAGCCAGCCACGCCCCCCCAACACACAACACAAGCCCTCATCTAAAAAAAAAAAATAATAATAATAATGCATAAATAACACAACAAAATCCTTACAACAAAATAACAAAAACTGAATTTTCTCTCATTCATACCACAAACACACTTAGTTTCACTTTTGAAATAATCAATTAATTCGCGTCTCTCTAACTGCTTCTCCTGAAATTTATTCTTACTCCTCCTGTATTTCTCAGCCAGATGGGGACTCTAACCCCTCCGTCACCTGTGCCGGAAGGACCGGAGACTCTAACTCCCTCCCCCGCACTTTATTCCGGATGGGGACTCTAACCCCTCCGCCACCTGTGCCGGCAGGACCGGAGACTCTAACTCCCTCCCCCGCACTTTATTCTGGATGGGGACTCTAACCCCTCCTCAACATATTTTCCTCACAGGCAGGCAGTAATTACTTACGTTAATTTGTTGCGCCCCTCATTTGGTTCGGAGGCGTCGTCAATCTACTGCAGCGAGCGGAGGTGGACGTCTATAGTCACCGGCCCGACGGAGAATTCACTCCTCAGGACTTTCCTTCAATCCCTCTAGTGGAATCGGCCGTGCACGGTCTGCGGCGTGTCTCCCTCCGTTCGCTCGAGAAGATCTGTCGACGCCCCACGTTGGGCGCCAAGAAAAAACTGTTGGGTTTGCACCCTGTTTTTAAAGAAATGAGAGGCACAAACACTGAAAAGAAACCAGTCAGAGAGAGACAAATATATATATTTTTTGCTCTGCGCAGAGGAGGAGAACAATGAAGCAGCTTGTAAGTGCTCAGCTACAAAGCTCTCCTAAAATCCCCTCCTCTGGCCCAGCCTTTTATTTAGTTCAACATGAGAAAAAACAAACAAGGACAGTCGGGAGAGGTTACACATGAGTCATGTCTGCAAGAGGGTGATAGCAAAGTGAGGTAACAGCTGAAACCTTCCATTCCTGCAACATGAGCCTTGGCGCTCGTCAAAGCAGGATAAGGCAAAATGAAAAATAGTTTGCTCAATCATGAAGAATGCAGACAAGTCTTTCTTTCTAAAACCTCCTCTTCTCACAAAGAGGAAAAATAATAAGCATAAACTATAAGAAAATAAATAATAATAATATAAGCATAAACTAAAGAAAATAAATGATAATAAGAGCATGAACTATATAAAATCCTTGACACTATTAAATTCTGTCAATCTAGGTAACACTTCAATGGTAGCGCCCACCTCCATAGCAGGTTTTAATGGCTGAGCCGAGGCATGCTGAGATATGCTCAGCCTAATATCTTCTATTTTCTTCTCAAAATAATCCAAGAAATCCTGTGCTGAAAAGGGAGAACAACTAACAGGTGGCTGCCCGTGAATAAGAAATGCGACCGTGTCACAAAAACTTTGAGTTATGTTTTTTTTACTGATCAAATCAGAGTAATAGGTCCGCTTCGTGGCCAGTAGTGCATGCTTATAATCTAAAATAGCATCCCGCCACACAAGGCGGAACACCTCTAATTTGGAATAACGCCATTTCCGTTCCAAACCTGTAGCCTTCTGCCTGAGGTCACACAAATAATCATTGAACCAAGGTGACTGTGCCTTAGGAGGGCGTGACCTTAAAAGAGGAGGCGCAATCTTATCAAGTGTAGTTTTAAGCGTTAAATTTAGACTATCCGCGAGGCTGTCCACTGATTTAGCATTCTCCAGATTCAAAGCTAAAATATCAGGTAGTCTGGCCTCAAGTTCAGTCATAGTTGAGGGTTTAATACGACACTGCAGTTGTAGACAAGGTTGTTGTTCCACTAAACGCGGCAGTGTAAATGTAAACCTGATAAGTGAATGGTCAGAGACTATAGATGCGAGAAGCAAAATGTCAATATTTGTGACAGGAAATCCACGTCCAAGAACCAGATCCAGGGTATTTCCACTAATGTGTGTCGGGTCCTGAATGCATTGCTGGAATCCTAAAGCATCCACAATTTGCATAAATGATTTGCTAAGGGGATCAGAGGGCTTATTTATATGAATGTTAAAGTCACCAATAATCAAAATGTTATCTGCACTAGTTGACAAACTAGAGATGAACGCACCAAATTCATCTAAGAAGTCAGAATATGGGCCAGGGGGCCTATAAACAGTGACAAAATAACATAGCTGAGCTCCAGTTTTATGACCCTGACAGTACTTAGCATCATGAGCATAATGGAGAGTCAGATGCTCAAACAAATTATATTTGTGACCCCCAACAGCTAATAAAGAAAACCTAGATTTGTAAATAAAAGCCACACCCCTGCCTTGCTTCACACCACGAGACACGTGACTAAATGTGTATGCTGGTGGGCAGGCCTCATTCAAAGGAAGGAGAGTTGTGGGTTTGAGCCAGGTTTCACACAAGCCAATCATCTAAATGATGATCCATGATTAAATCATTAATCAACAATGATTTCGAGGACAGTGATCTGATGTTCAGGAGACCCAGGGTAAGGACCTCAGTGGGGATGACAGTCTCACTGTTCGGAACCCGGCGAAGCAAGCCCAGGTTAAGAGAGCGCCACTGGCGCACAGCAACCTCTTGAAATGTTTTTCCATCAGTCCTGAAGTGTTGGACAGCTCCATAGAATATGTACAACCCCTGGCAATAATTATGGAATCACCGGCCTCGGAGGATGTTCATTCAGTTGTTTAATTTTGTAGAAAAAAAACAGATCACAGACATGACACAAAACTAAAGTCATTTCAAATGGCAACTTTCTGGCTTTAAGAAACACTATAAGAAATCAGGGAAAAAAATTGTGGCAGTCAGTATCGGTTACTTTTTTACACCAAGCAGAGGGAAAAAAATATGGAATCACTCAATTCTGAGGAAAAATTATGGAATCATGAAAAACAAAAGAACGCTCCAACACATCACTAGTATTTTGTTGCACCACCTCTGGCTTTTATAACAGCTTGCAGTCAATCTGCTCCAACTTTCTCTGATTGCTGTTGCCAGATCAGCTTTGTAGGTTGGAGCCTTGTCATGGACCATTTTCTTCAACTTCCACCAAAGATTTTCAATTGGATTAAGATCCGGACTATTTACAGGCCATGACATTGACCCTATGTGTCTTTTTGCAAGGAATGTTTTCACAGTTTTTGCTCTATGGCAAGATGCATTATCATCTTGAAAAATGATTTCATCATCGCCAAACATCCTTTCAATTGATGGGATAAGAAAAGTGTCCAAAATATCAACGTAAACTTGTGCATTTATTGATGATGTAATGACAGCCATCTCCCCAGTGCCTTTACCTGACATGCAGCCCCATATCATCAATGACTGGAAATTTACATGTTCTCTTCAGGCAGTCATCTTTATAAATCTCATTGGAACGGCACCAAACAAAAGTTCCAGCATCATCACCTTGCCCAATGCAGATTCGAGATTCATCACTGAATATGACTTTCATCCAGTCATCCACAGTCCACGATTGCTTTTCCTTAGCCCATTGTAACCTTGTTTTTTTCTGTTTAGGTGTTAATGATGGCTTTCGTTTAGCTTTTCTGTATGTAAATCCCATTTCCTTTAGGTGGTTTCTTACAGTTCGGTCACAGACGTTGACTCCAGTTTCCTCCCATTCGTTCCTCATTTGTTTTGTTGTGCATTTTAGATTTTTGAGACATATTGCTTTAAGTTTTCTGTCTTTGATGTGTTCCTTTGTCTACCGGTATGTTTGCCTTTAACAACCTTCCCATGTTTGTATTTGGTCCAGAGTTTAGACACAGCTGACTGTGAACAACCAACATCTTTTGCAACATTGCGTGATGATTTACCCTCTTTTAAGAGTTTGATAATCCTCTCCTTTGTTTCAATTGACATCTCTTGTGTTGGAGCCATGATTCATGTCAGTCCACTTGGTGCAACAGCTCTCCAAGGTGTGATCACTCCTTTTTAGATGCAGACTAACGAGCAGATCTGATTTGATGCAGGTGTTAGTTTTGGGGATGAAAATTTACAGAGTGATTCCATAATTTATTCCTCAGAATTGAGTGAGTCCATATTTTTTTTCCCTCTGCTTGGTCTAAAAAAGTAACTGTTACTGACTGCCACAATTATTTTTCCTGATTTCTTATAGTGTTTCTTAAAGCCAGAAAGTTGCCATTTGAAATTACTTAAGTTTTGTGTCATGTCTGTGATCTTCTTTTTTTCTACAAAATTAAACAACTGAATGGACATCCTCCGAGGCCGGTGATTCCATAATTATTGCCAGGAGTTGTAGAATTGAGGCACCCTGACCTTTGCATCTCCAGCAAGTGTTGGTAGTTATTAAATTCCACTTGTGTAGTTGTGGTGTTAACGCATCTGTGGATTATCTTTAATTGAATAAACCTGCTGCTTATTTCCTTGTACATGGTGTTAATATTATAGAGTCACAATTCCCATTCATCTGAAGATATGTCCTCTGCCTGGTCTTCAGCCCAATATGCCTTAGCTTTAGAAAGAGGGTCAGCTAATTGTTCTTGCAGTAAATTTATAGATTTTACAGGTAATGCCTTCACCAAGAGATGACCTAGAGAGCATTGCTTCCACAGGACTGCCCATGGGGCAACTAAGGGGGCTTCCTAGACATTTAGTTAAAGAGCTGCACATTTGGGCATATCTCCAAAACTGATTATGTGGCAGAGTGTATTTATCAATCTGATCAAAACTTAGAAATTAATAAGTGATATGCATGGGAGATGCCAATTTTACACCATTGTGACCAGTAAAGTGGTGTCCGTCCAATTAAAATTCTTTTATCATTCCACAAAGGTGCCAAAGAGAACTTAATAAAGTCCCAGTGGCCTGCCCTGTGTAATTTGCACCGTATTGAGTTTGCAGTCACAATTATGGGGTGAGACCAAACAACATCAGCCAGGGACAGATACCGCTGTTTGCCTCTGTCTATTTGTAGCCAAATAGGTCAACACATCTTCAAATGTTCTACAGAAGTCTAGCGGTAGTCCATCTAATCCTGGATCCTTATTAAGTGGCATATTCTTAATCGCGTGAGAAATTTCCTCTATTTTGTCGGAGCTTCCAAAAACTCTTGATCATTAACTGAAAGCTGTGGCAAATTTAGATCAGTAAAAAATGTCTCAAATTTTTGTTAATCTGGGTTACCTTGCAAAGATTAATGGTCATTATATGAGCAAAGCATCACGCAGAAGCGCAAAGCTCATTCATGGTACAGCAAGTCTCAAACAGGAAGTGCCAAATTTTGAGTCCACAGTGAAACATGAAATGTCAAATGTTGAACACTTCCTGGCATGGGTGGAGCTAGACCAGAGGCCAGGGTTGCACTGTACTCCCCTGAAATCTGACTGGACACAGATGATTGACATGTCACGGCACCACACGTCTGGTTGAAAAGAGCTGCTTTTTGAAATGAGTGTTATATAGACTGCTAGGTTCCTCCTGTCCAATAGTTGGTGCTGTGTACCACAAAAGTTCTAATCTGCCTTAGTAGAAGAAGAAAAATGTTTGCCTCAGATTTGAACTGAACATGTCATTTGAACCATGGACTAAAAATTACACCAAAGTTATACTGTTGAGTAAACCACTGTATTTTTTGCCAGAAATGAGGTCCAGGTTGTTAAACGCGCTATTTCTCCTTTAATTCAGGTTGTCTTATATATGCATGTGTCTCCAGTGATTTTTAAACGAGCAGGCAGCTGTTGATTAAATAACCTCTTAATTTTGCTCTCTGAGTGACACCAGGATGATGCATTTTACTTAAAAGTACACATGCCACGGAGTGTTTCTCAACTGTACTCAAACGTATTGGAACACTTGGTATTTCACACATTTTAATTTGTTTATGCCATTTCAAATACAAATAAATAAATCTAAACTTATCTTCCTTAACCCTCTGGGGTCGGTGCTGTCGTATATGCCGTGCAAGTTTTATTAAATGATTGTCCGTTTTTTTAATGACACGAGATAGAAACTTACTTTTTTTGCTGAAAAGTACACTCCTCGGACTTCGGTTCAGCCGTCCTCCATGCTTGTAGTCCTAATAGAAGCTAGGTGATGACATGCGCAATGTGAGTGTCCAATCGGAATTAGTTCACCGTCACATGGTTTTATCCAATCGTAGGGCAGAGCAGTCTCACATGGTAGGCCAAAGATTGTTAGGAGCAGCGATGTGTTACTCTTTGGCATGTGAATGCTGTTTGAATAGCTCTCTGGCTGCTGGCTCCATGTGTAAAAGCGCAGCATTGCGCATATGAATGAAAGTGATCAGCGTAAGAGGACCTCATACAACCTCACGTGGAGGACCAAAGAGTGTCACTGTAAGGAATGATTCACTACTTGGCCAGTGAATATTGTTGAATAAGCCTCTCTTGCTCTCACTCGTAAAGTGCCGTTTATGCATATGGATGAAGGGGGTGTGTGAACAGGGCCTCAAACTGTGAAGAGAGATTGTTTACATCTGCAGGAACACATTCCAAGAGGGAGTCAACTCCATGGAATTAAAAAGTTTGTGTTGTAAGCCTTTGTGTAATAGCAGACAGAAATTGCTTTGAGATGTGGCATAAAGACAAACAAAACACATAGACCATTTTGTATATATTGTTCAAAATGTGTATTTGTGTTTATTGTTAGAACCTTTATTTTGTACATTCTTTTGTACAAGATCCCAAACTACCTTTATAAAGTGTCAAAATTGTTGTTTATTATAGTTTGCTGTGTTTTGAATAAATGTGTATTAAAATTATTTTCCGCTTTATTTTTTCCTTTCTTATTTGATTGTAAACCTCTATTACACTTATAAAACAGCACTGTAGCACTTATATTCTGAAAGTACAGGTTGTCCTGAAAAAGGAGACATACCACTTGATTGGGGGATGCAGCGTGCTTTTAAGAGCAATAATAAAACATTTATGCCAGGCAAATGAACTGTCCAAAAAATCTCGGGCCCTAGAGGGTTAAAGTCAAACTGAAAGCAAATGTCTACAACTTGATATAAATTAATTAAAAATATAAACTGCAGCTTCCTGATGAAGTGGTGTAGAGGAGGATTTTCTTAAAAAGACCTGAAAGTTCAGCTACAATTTGACAGAAAGTACATTTGAGATGAAGGCCTAGATTTGATGTTTTGGTGAAAGAAACTTTTGTATTTCTTCATAATTGATGTAAATAAAGTCCAAGACATATTCAGTGACTTGGACATGTTCATGTTTCCATCAACTGACTTGTCTGAAGAAAACTGGCAATAAAACTGATATTTACTGGTATTATCAAGTTTTAGAGATTTGCTTTCAGTTTGAGTTTGAGGAAGATAATTTTAGAAAAAAAAAATTTTCTTTTGTATTTCTTGTATTTGAAATGGCATAAATTAAAATGTGTGAAATTCCAAGTGTTCCAATACTTTTGGAGGGCACAGTATCCTAACCTTATGATGAGTGCAAAATGAGTATGGTATTATTACTGTTTTGTTTAAGAATGTTTAATTTTCACTGTTGCTGCACTTTAAGTGAAATCAGTCATATCGTATATCATTGATTTGACAATATTGAGATACGATAATTTGCCATATTGTACAGCCCAACTGTCAATTAGCTGAAAACTTTGAATAGTAATTAACATCTACATTTTTTTAAAAAATGCTTAAAGTGGCAGGGGGTTAAGAGGGCTGTAATTAGGGGCGGTCTGTGGGGGTGGAGCCCCCCCCCCCCCCCACCAAAGTTGAAAAGCAAAAAAAAAATGCTTAAAAGGCAGGGGGTCTGAATCTGAAAGGCCATGCTAAGATAGATGGATAGGTAGATACTTTATTGATCCCAGAGGGAAATTCAAGGCATCCAGCAGCTTACACATGAGACAAGACACACACATTACACCAAACACACAAATAAGATTAAGTAAATAAAAGAAAATAGACTACTCAATAAAAACCACTAACTAAAAATAAAAATTTTGTGTGCGAATACAGCATCCAGTCTCACAGAATATGACGGAGGAGTAAATGTAGTGTAGTAATGCAGTAATGAAGAGGTAGTGCAGATGTAAACAGTACACAGTGTAAACAGTGTAGGTTGTGCAAAGAAAAAGCAACAAAAGGTCTAATCAGATGTATCACAGGATTATTTTTTGCTGTGTTGGGAAGAGTTAAACAGTCTGATGGCCTGAGGGACAAAAGACTTCCTAAATCTGTCCGTGTGGCAGGACTGGGACAGCAGTCTGCCACTGAATGAGCTCCTCTGCCTGATGATGGTGCTGTGCAGAGGGTGCTCAATATTGTCCATGATGGCCAGCAGTTTACAGAGGGTCCTTCTCTCTGCCACTGATGTTAGTGTCTCCAGCTCTGTTCCCAGCACTAAACCAGCTTTCCTCACCAGCCTGTCCAGTCGCCCGGCGTCCCTCCTCTTCATGCTGCTCCCCCAGCAGACCACCACAGAGAAGAAGACACTGGCTACCACAGATTGGTAGAACATTCGCAGGAGTTTATGGCAGATCCTGAAGGACCCTAACCTCCTCAGGAAGTACAGTCTGCTCTGTCCCTTCCTGTAGAGGGTGTCAGTATTGGCTGACCAGTCCATTCTATCGTCCAGAAGTGTCCCCAGATATTTGTAAGACCGGATCATCTCCACATCTACCCCCTCAATGGAGACTGGCTGCAGAGTGGGCCCGGACCTTCTAAAGTCCACTACCATCTCCTTTGTTTTGGTAATGTTGAGCTGCAGGTGGTTTGATTTGCACCACTCCACAAAGTCCTGTATCAGGTCCCTGTACTCTTTTTCCTGTCCCTCTCGCACACATCCCACAATAGCAGTGTCGTCCGAAAACTTCTGCATGTGGCACGACTCCGAGTTGTAATTGAAGTCTGATGTGTACAGAGTGAACAGAACTGGAGAGAGCACGGTTCCTTGTGGTGCTCCAGTGCTGCTGATCACTGTCTGAGGTGCAGTTACTGAATCTAACGTATTGTGGTCTTCCAGTTAGATAATCAGTGATCCAGGTGACCAGATGAGTGTCCACATCCATATCCATGAGCTTGTCTCTCAGTAACAGGGGCTGGATGGTATTGAAGGCACTGGAGAAGTCAAAAAACATGACCCTCACAGCGCTGTTACCCCTGTCCAAATGAGAGTGGGCCCTGTGAAGGAGGTAGAGGATGGCGTCCTCCACTCCCACCTTCTCCCTGTATGCAAACTGCAGTGAGTCCTCAGCATGTCTGACCTGAGGTCTTAGGACGCTCAGCAGCAGTCGCTCCATGGTCTTCATCTCGTGGGATGTCAAAGCGACCGGGCTGTAGTCATTCAGCTCCTTCGGGTGTGCCTTCTTAGGAACTGGAATGACACAGGATGTCTTCCACGTGACTGGGACCTTGCCGAAATGCAGGCTCAGGTTGAAAACATGCTGGAGGGGCTCCCCCAGTTGGTTGGCGCAGGCCTTAGGCATTCTGGGACACACTTTATCCGGGCCTGCTGCCTTCCTGGGGTGGAGTCTCCTTAGCTCTCTCCTGACCTGGTCTGCTGTGAAGGAGGGAGGACGGTGAGAGTGGGTGTTTGTTCCGGCTGACTGTGACGATGATGATGATGATGATGATGGTGAGGGCGAAGACTGATCTACTGTGGGTTATGCTCCCCTGAAGTATTTACTCAAAAAAAAAAGGCTGAAGGACCTAAATGACATGGTGAGATGCTGAAGAGCTTTTTCTTGTTCATGTCCGTGACATATACATATTATTTGTATGAATGTTATAGCATGTATATGCGATTTACATTTTTCCCATAGCCAGGTATCACTGTGACGGCCCTCATCTCAGGCGTTATTATGTTACTACGCTGGGTGGGAAAATTGAGCTCATTCATGATGATGTCAACCACAAACGTTATCCCTGTACGATCACACTGGTAGTGTGTTACTGAATCACTGCCATTCAACATACAGAGAATATCTCTCCTTCCACTCTGTTGTTCTGCCATCTTGTCTGTTTAAGACACTTTTAGGCTTCTTAAAAGTCCTCCTCCCCCCTCTCAACAGTTTTTAACCTGAGGAGCTCTCTTGATGCCTAAGATGCTTTGTGAATCACATTTATCTAAACAAGGGAAAATTCTAAGAAATGTCTGAGAATTTGAGGAAGTCTAACATTTTTCTTAGAATGACATCATTAAGAGCTACCTTTAGCCTTAGGATGCTTTGTGAATACAAGCCCTAGACTTTATTGAACATAGACTATTCTCTCATACTTTGTCAGATATGATGATACCAGCTCCTTAGACCAGGTGTCTTTAATTTTAATACTTGATGCTGACTCACCGTGTCGACCCCCAAAATGTGAATCTGATGCAAATCGAAAATTATCCACAAACCGTTAACGAAAATTTACGCAAATCGTGAATATTCATGAACGATTAACAATTTTTCTGCAAACCGTGAATAAAATATCCCACAAAACAGGAACACAGGTCTCGCAAAATTTAAGTCGCAAAATGTGAATATTAGGGTTGAGCCGGATACTCGTTTCAGACCACTAGTCACTGCCTCCGCTCCGCGGGTTTTTTTTAACAGTTCGTTTGCTTTTTTGGCTGGTGATATAAAGTCAGTTGGAAAACTTTGCTCGTACTGAATGATGTGCTTTTGAGAAGAATACAGTAAACAAGGCTATTTCCCTGTTTGCCATCACTGGATGTTTGCATGAATCACCAAGTTTACACAGATCATTAAAAAATAAACAGTCTTATTTCTCTCTGTCTCAGTCTGTTTCTCTCCCTCTCACTCAGTCATGCACACATGCACACAGACACCTTAATCAACATTGTTTAACTTTGTGTGGAAAAAAAATGCCAAGAACATTCAGTAGTAAAAAATAAATAATTTAAAAAAAAAAATCACAGTTTGATCATAGAAGAAAAATTCATTCATTCATCTTCCACTGCTTAGTCGATTTAAGGGTCGCGAGGGGCTGGAGCCTATCCCAGCAGCCATAATAATAATAATAAAAGTATTGAATATGACCATTCTTGTTCATGCATAGTTTCATAATTTCCTACTACACTGAATGTCAATTCTGAAGCTGTTATTCATTCATACACTTAAGAATATTCATGTTGAGTTTATAAAAAACTTGTTCAGTAAATAGTTCCTTTATTATTGTGATCAAAAACATTGGATCTCAATTCTGAGGCTGTTCTGTAACTATTCAGTCATACACTTAAGAATATTCATGTTCTAAGTTCATAAAAAAAACTTGTTCTGTAAATCGTTCTGTTACTTTTGTGATCAAAATCATTTATTTGATTCTCAATTTTGAGACTGTTCTGTAAATAGGTTTCAAATAAACAATAAATATAGCAACTTCTGATCAATCCATATCAATTTCAGGCTTAAAATAATGTACAGATTTAAGCCACGCCTATTTCTGGTTAAACCACGCCCACTTCCAGGGTAGGCCCCGCCTGCTCAGAGTACAGATACAGATCATTTAGATGGTTGAACAGATACAGATACAGACAGTGGTGTACTCGCTCATCCCTAGTGAATATGATTCATGATATATATTTTCTTTCAGTTTAAGTAATTTACAGGTTAATTACTTCAGGAAATCTTTATCGCAAACCCGATCACTGCAAAAATGATTTATTTTTTGGGGGGGGGGGGTGGCAGGGGTCACTACAGCTGGTGAGGTGCAGAGCTGAATCGAGCTGTTCTCGCTTTTGATGTGGTGTGACTGCATAGGGGGTGCTGGGGAGCACTATAGCTCCCCCTGGATTAGTCATAGCACCTCCATAGTACCCCCAAGAAAATAATTCCTCATTAATTATTTTAATTTAGTTTCATCCCATGTTTTTAAGGCCTTGTCCACACTGAAACTGAACTTCCCCTATACAGGGTTTTCATGTATCCCATAATCCCTTGCGCGCCAGAGAGTCGCTGCAGTCAGAACAACATAGAGAATCTACATGATGACAGTTGTAAATGAATATTATACTACATAAATGTTATTTTTTTATGCTTTTCATCACGTTAATAAGAGACTGCTGCATGTTACCCTGAAAACTTGCTAAAACAATTATAACGAATAATCCATGTCTGTTACGTTTAAATCTAGGTGGAATTTAATAAATGCAAACCAAATTTCAGACATATTATATATATATTAGTCTGGAACAAAGAGGACAAACAGTGTTGTAAAAAACAATAATCAAGACGTTAAAGAGCAAACTTCACTTTCCCCCAGAACGACATGATCAGGAAGCGAGCGAAGCTCACAGCAGCTCCCATTGAAAATAACAGAGAGACAGTCTGTGATTCTCGCATGTTTACATAAAACAAATGCAATAACAACGTCTATAAACCCAGAGAATATATTCATGAGAGTTTTAGGCACAATATAAATAGTTTTATGTTGCGCTGTTAATGGTGTTGTGTGTGTGCTGCGGTTAAAGTGCAGCGTGATCAGAGTGTATCAATGCAGTTCTCAGTGTTACTGAGATCTCGCAGTGCAGCGACCTCTCCAAGGTTTTGTGGGATTTGAAACCTGAAAAGGGTGGCTACAGTCTTTTTCTTTGTCATTTTTAAGAAGTGTTCCATTCAAGAAATACATCTGTTTTCACAGATCCAGTGACACTGCATGAAAATGCCGTAGAACATCCTGTATGTAGCGCTGTAACACTTATACAAAAAATGCAGAAGACGTGGAGCTAATCAGTATAGCAACGGAAGCTAACACTTTAGAAGGCGTCATACATATTCTCAAGGTCAGTCATCCAGGCATTTAACCTCGAGGGGCAGTTTTTCTCAGTGAAAACATTGCAGAGCTCAATACAAATATAAGTAATTTGATCACTTTTCAAAGGGGTCAGACTCACCAATAAACTCGTACAATGGCTCTTTTCAAGTCAGCTTGGTGTATAAATCTCACATTTCAATTTCATATAGTTGTATGGAAATAAAGTGTTAACACCTTGTTATGTGTGTATTTTGTTTTTATTTGGTTTGTTTGTTTTACACATTTTACAAAAAGGAATGGGTTTGCTGCTGAACCATGTCACTTCCGGCGAAGTGGCCAATTTGAAGGTGAGAATTCGTACTTCCGCGACTGACCGCCCGATGAAAACCACCTCGGGCTGCATTGTCTTTTGAAATCAGCTGGTTTTGTTTGGTCTCTCACTGCCGGAAACGATGAGATTTAGACACCAGGCTGACCTGAAATGAACCATTGTACATTAAACTGACTTTACTGATGAGTCTGAACCCTTGAACCCTTTGAAAAGTGACCAAATTACATGTATTTGTATTGAGGGCTGCGATGTTTTCATCGGCCAGAAATGGCCACAAGAGGGCACTTAGTGTAAAGTACACAGAAACCCATTCAAACCACAGTCATCATACGTGGGGATAAACTAAGGTAACTCAGCCAGAAAAGCCTCCGTTGTGCCGAAAAGCTGTTCACTGCACAGTAAGGTTGACAGGTTCTCCAGTACGGAAACTTCTACATTACAACAACAAACTGGTGCAGCAGGCAATCGTAAAACTGACACAAAAACCTTTATGTTTTTGCTGGACAAGACTTCACCCACTACTGATGCCATGTTTGAAAACTTCTTCTTCTGTGTTGGTTAGCAAACAGCGTTTATGTGCATCATCGCCACCTCCTGGATTGGAATGTGAATCAGAACACTTGCTGTACCAAGGCTGCAATCATGACTATACATACAGTAATTATATATATATATATATATATATATATATATATATATATATGATTTAACAAAAAAAGATACAAATAAGTTGAAACGGACATATGCAAGGTTGTGAAGCAAACACTTTATATTAACTCTCCACCATCAAACATTTTGATCAGTTCTCTGTTATTGTGGAGGATTTTAGTCTGTCCTCCGCTTGTATTTTGAATGCATCTTGCAGTATACACATACAAATGTAATCCCCCCGTCTCACGCTGAAACCATCTGTGCAGCAAGTCTTCAGGACGTTCTTGGTCTTCATCTCTGCAGATGGATGCATACAGAAAAGGTGCTGACACTGTCCCACAAGGGATGGTCCACAGTCACCAGAGGAGCCCAATTTGGCCAATGAGAACAGCAGCGTACGTGGAGCTGTGGTAAGGGCGCGCACACTTCTGTAAGCACTATAGCTGCACCACGGGGTGAGTCTGGGTGCCAGTCAGCTGCTTCAACATGAGGGACGCCACAGTGTCAATACCTGCAGACACAAACACAGAGGACAAAATTTATAGATGAAACAAAAGCTAACTTAAAAGATTTATACTTAGAAAAAAAGTTTTCAATGCAAAAGCAAAAATACAACAATATTTTTATTTAGACATCCCATATATTGATTCTGGATAAGATATTCCTTCAACAGGTGTTGAGAACTCTTTAGTCTTCATTTTGCACTAAGAAAACACTCCTTCCAATAAATGTTTACTGCTGGATGTGGCGCCTGCCTGCATGTGAGCTAACATTAAGGTCGCGCCCACAGGGAAAAACATGGTGACCACAACATCAGCAAATATGAGACAAACAAATCAGGAAAGTAGAATCATGAAAGAATCAATAGAATGTATGGCTGAGGATGACACCAAAACTCTTCATCAGTACTGCAAATGACTCAAAATACAATTTCAAAATGTCAGGAAACCTTTGAACCGCCTGTTTCAAACTATTATCCCAGAAAACGAAAATGTCGCATGTTGTACTGACACCTGCTGGTGCTGTTCAAAGACTGTATGGATTGGGTGTTGGTTGGGGTTGTGGAAACCAGAAGCATAGGCACCTTTGTTGGCACTGAATGGTTGACTGATCACAGATGATGTTGCGACCTTTGCAGGATCACTTGGGCACTTGGGAAGATGATTGAGGAACCATAGCATCTGGGTTTGTGATGGACCTGGATTAAGATTGAGATCCAGGCTTTCAACGACTTCATGGACTGGAGCCTATCCCAGCAGTCACAGGGCGTGAGGCAGGATACACCCCGGACAGGACGCCAGTCTATCTCACGGCCATTACTACAATCACTTCAAATCTTTCAGTTGCTGATTATCGCCCAGATAAACGTCCGAAGCAGATGCACTCAGTAGTCCGCCAGTAGACTGATGACACATATAAATGATTTAATCTCTAATAATGGCACCGTAACTGCACGTGCACTTTGGCAATTTGCATGCAGATCTGTTTCCTCGCCAGAAAACGTCTCACTTCTGAGTCCACCATCTAAACAGCAATGTGCTAACTTTAATTTCACACAGATCTTAAAAGAAAAGCCAGATGACCCCATAACTGGTTTATTTCATATCATGCATTCAGAACCTTCATAAGGTTGGAAAGACCTGAAGTAAAAAAAAAAAAAAACAGCTCTACTTCTGGAAAAAGTGCGTTCATATATGCCAGAGCGAGGCTAACGTTATCTTTAGGGCTAAATGTTTTTGTTGTTGTTGTTGGGTTTTTTTTTTTGCTGATATGTGGTGCCGCTCGCTTAACTAATTTGTACACAGAATGTGAATTTATTACATATAGTAAAATTCTTTTTAAAGATGCATTTCCACATTAGTAATGCTGTTGTCTCACTCGTCGCAAATGCAGCTGCCATGGCTTTGATGCCAACTCAGATACCTCGGGTTGCTCAATTTTCACACGTTTGAATGAAAATTCCAGCCAGACAAGACATTCAAGGCATTTTTCCCCAAGCTACAGGTGAAATCTCTGACCTTCCGAGGATTTTGAACGCAGCATTAGACTGTGTGCTATGGACTGACAACATAGAGCCCAAAATGTGTTTGAGTAAAATAATAACTCACCAGTAATGCAGTCCTGCTCTCTGGTGGTGGGAGGAGTCAGACACAGGCTTCATGGGTCAGGATCAAACAGGATCGTGTTCTGCAGGACGCAGAACACGATAATATTTAATTCTGGCCTGAGGTGGACGGACTGTGAGGTAGAGAGCCCTGCAACAGGAAAAGAAAAATCCTCCAATAAGAAAAGATTTTCCAAGCAGTTAAAAAAAAGCATCAAACCAGCAGCAGCGTGTTTATTGTGTGGGTTTGTATTTTGTGGAATTTATCATGTTGACTTACCACAGGGAAAGGAGGAACAGGAAGAACAATGCAGACAGACACGCAGTGACCAGCAGAGGAGACGGCGGCAGGTCAGAGGAGCCGGTGGTCGTCACATCGCCCCCTGTCAGCACAATCTGTTCATACAGCTCCTGTAATTCCCGGGCTTCTTGCAAGTACGCTTCACGAGAGGACAGGGTCACTTAAAAGGACACAGAGGACACAGTGATGAGAAGGAGACATTTGAAGGAGACACCGTTTATGAGATTAAGCGGTAAAAAGCAGCAAAACATCAAACTGTGACAAAGCGGTGGCACCTGTGAGGTAAAAGTAGAGGCTGACAACCGGCCCGTCCTCTCCGACGACCTGGCAGCGGTACGTCCCCTCATGCTCCTGTCCGACAGACGGGAAATGAAAAAGTCTGTCCTCCCCCGCCGTTACCTCCTCAAAAGACGCCAGATTGGTGGTGTTTACCTGTGACACACACACAGATCAGTGATGCTTCTCTGCACAGCTGCACACACACATTTCACAGATGAAGGAGCCTGAATGGTGTCTGTGAGCAACGCGTACCTTTGCTGCAAAACTCCAGATCCTCACCACCTCACCGCGTATAGAGAACGGGGCGTCACACCACAGCTCGGCCATGTGGTTCTTCATCACTTGCAGACTTTCGACTGAAACAAACACGTGGAAATCTAAACATTACCTCTGCTGACTTTGTGCTAAAAACGGCTGAATGAACAAGGATTGTGTTGTTCTGAAGGTCTGGACTGTGTGAACGTTGTGACGTCACACTGAGACGTACCTGGACAGTCCAGAGGGAACCCACAGGACTGGTACCGGCAGCGAGCACAGCTGTACTCAGCCGTTGGGTTCTGGTAACCTGACAGCAGGAAAACAACATGTGTTACAAGATGTTCTGTTCTTAACACGCCGTGAACATGGCGAGTGTTTAACCAGCAACTTACAGGTTAAAATGAGGTTTTTAAAGCTACAGTGTGCAGGATTTAGGGCTGTTCAAGTGTTCAATAGTGTATAATTACCTGCAACAAATCAGGATCAGTGATGGCATAATGCAATCTGCAACCTCACCACTAGATGACACTGAATCCGACACACTGTAGCTTTATGACAGAAGTAATGAAAAAAATTAAAGCACTCACCACAAGGAGGGACGCATCCGGTTTCTGTCAAAAGAAAAGAAAATGGTTTCGTTACACTTATTTTAATCAATCGAAATGCTGAAATATTTATTTTGTATATAAATTATGCAAATATAAATAATATAATAAAGCAATATATATATCAATATAAAAAATAAGATATAAATGATACAATCTAATTTATATAAATACAAATATTAAATGATAATATATTCATAAATAATATATAGAAATTCATTTCATGATATGATAATCAGGACAATACATAATATATGTATTAATTGTATTAATTTAGAGCTAATATGTTGATTATCAAGATAAAACAATATGTGAGCAGATGTAGGAGAGTTGTGATCGTGTCTCACTTCTAGGCAGTTTGGAAGCAGCTGTGATGAAGTTTTCGGCTGCTGTCTGCAGCCTTCTGTCCAACTCTGCCACTGATGGATGGAAAAGGAGGAAAACAAACATATTCTGCTGAAATGTCTGCACTTTGTTTTCTCCAACTACTTCATGTTTATGATCTGATTCAACAATTCAGACCCTAATTTCCTTCCTACCTCCTCGGAAGTTGTCCTTAAAGTCCGTCGCAATGGGCAGAATCTCTCGTCTGAGGATGTCCCCCAGACGTCTGTGGTAGCCCCACCCTGCAAAAGGGACACGAGTGACATCAGACACCTTCACCCTTTCATCACCTCAGTGTTTATGACGAGTGGATTGAAGGAAAAAGACAAAATCTGAGTCGTACGCACCCACTTTTCCAGCCTCAATCACCCTCTGGTTGTGAGTGAAGAACTGGTCCACTCTCCGCTCACACAGGCCGACGTCGTGGCGGTGTTTCTGGCACATCATGGGGAAATCATCACGGTTGACGAAACACCGGGAGCAGCCGAGGGAGGAACCGAGCAGGACGCTCACGCACACAACAAACAAAGTGGTCAGCGCCATTTTGAGCTGTGAAATAACCAAAAAATCAACACAGAAACATTAAGGCCTCAGTGCTGGTGTGCAAACACGAAACCTGTACGATGCTGCCTGCTGCCTCCTCCACCACCTCACAAAACCAACCCAGATCCAAACCGAGAACCCAGCTGGCAGACCCGCGGTCCAACCCGCTCTCCTAAAAGCAGCCGTCAGTTTGCAGCAGCCAAAACATCACTTTGGCCTTTTCCAGTCACTTAGGGATTGACTCGCTGTTGGAGCCAGCATCAAGTGGCCAGTCAAGGAACTGGAGGTTTTGGCACTTCTGTGTTGGCTTCATTTTTCAGCACCCCAGAGGCTGTTTAGTTAATCCTCATCAGATTGTGTCCATAGTCACTTTTTTCTCCCTACCTGTGTGTATTTTTATCTCACTGTGACTCACCATGTATGGAGCACAGTGCAGCTAATTTGCAAAGTTAGCTCTTTCATTAGCAGGTTAGCTTTTTGGCTAATGGTAGCAACTGTTTAATGAAACCTCAAGCTGCAAAACCACTCTTGAAACTCACATTATGCTGAAATATGTACTAAAATCACCAACAAGGCCGGGTACATATAAAAAAAACAAAAACAAAAACTGAGTACTTTAAGTTTAAATATTTTGTGTGTTCATGCCATAAGAAATAAATATTATTTTGTGAGTAAAGAGCGAGTTCAGAGACCACTTAAATTACTACTCATTCAATTTACCCCCTTAAAATTCATATTTTTAATCTACAAAATATGGATCTTTTGTAGGAATCTTCACCAAACTAAATACATTTTTCAAAGGTCTCATAATGATAATACCTGATCCACTAAAAAAAAGTTAATATTTTCCACCTTGGCCCAAATATCACGCTACTATCAATTTTGAAGAAAAAATAAAATAAAATCATGGTTGAGTAGTTTGTGTAAACTCTAAAACATCCGTCGTAATTTAAAAACATCATGTAAACATTTGGAAGTATTTTGAAGCAAGAGCATTTACCTCTGTCCTCCAAGCGATGGCAGTACTGAGTCAGAAAACAGCAACAGGAACAGAAAACCAGAAAACCTGCTGCTTCCACACACACACAAAATAAATGTTGATGGTTAATCACTAACGTTTAGACTAAACGCTTTGCTGTATGACGTGGCAGCGTGTTTTCGGGGAGGGCGGGGGGAATTCTTTCGGAAAACAAACGTTATGTACACTCCAATCCTGCAGGTGTCAGTATTTCACCTAAAAGCTGGTTGGCAACCGTTGTACAGACAACAGAAGTAAAACCAAACCACGCTTCGATATGCTGAATCAGTCTTTGGTTTATGACTCGGGGTTTCAGTCTAAGGCGTAAGATAAAATCTTCATTTCAGGGCATTATACTGTAATTTATTCCTTTATGTCGATCTGGTTGGGAATTTTTAAAGTTTGGTACACGGTTTTCATACGACTTACACGATTAGTGTGACCTGCTTCATTTAGCACTTTTCTGTAAATGCTACTGTTTTCATACGATTGTTTAAAGTTATTCACTTCTTTCACTCTATTGAAACAATAATTTCCTCAATATAATACAGAAATGCTATGATGTGTTAATATATGACATGACAAAATAATTTCCAATGCATATAGTTTTTTTTTTAATTGACAGTGAGGCTGAAGATTATTTTGTCTGATTAATTACCTTTGGCCTGAATTGCTTTAGTCTTTCCAAACACATGATACAGCGTTTTCATTTGATTTATTCATTATTAAAATAGCATTGTTTGAAACAACACAAAATTACAAGCAATGGTAAATGGACTGCATTTATATCATACTTTTTCCATCTGAATTGGAAGCTGAAAGCGCTTTACATTGATGCCTCACATTCACACCGATGTCAGGGTGCTGTCATGTGAGGTGCTTACAACACACAAGCTCAAGTTTATTATAGCCATTTCACCAATATAATAAAATACAGTTGACAGGAATGTGCTCACACCACAATGACAACACAACATATACAAGACAAGAAGCCAAAAAAGGCACATAAATAAAAAGTAGATACAACACTAATATGCATAGAAAAGAGCATGGCTGCAGAGAATAGCAGAAGTAAGATTCAGTGGTGCATAAAGTGCAGAGAGGTAGACCATGGTTATGAGGTAAACCATGAAGTGCTCAGTGCATATTCAGGTGACGAATAGCTGGTGGATAAGTACTATCCCTAAAGCGTGATGTTTTTACATGTGACACTTCTGTCCCTCTTCCTAATGGTAAGAGGGTGAATAGATGGTGTGCTGGATGGGAGGGGTCAGAGGTGATGTTACTTGCTTTCCTAGAAATCCTGGTGTTATAGTATGAGGCTATGGAAGGTAGACTACAGCCAATGATTTTAGAGGCCCTGCATACTAGCCCCTCAAGATGTTGTTTGTCCTGGCTGGAAGCACTACCATACCAGATCAGGATAGAGAAGGTGAGCACATTTTCGATGGTAGCACGATAGAAGAGGGTCATGCCTGCTTGACTGACCCCAGATTTCCTCAGCTGATGGAGGAAGTGTACTCTCTGATGGGCTTTGGAAATAATGAGACTGGTGATCAGATTCCATGATAAAGACTGATGGATGGTGGTGTCCAAGAAACGGAAGGAGGGGACCCACTCCACTACTTGGCCATTAATGGAGATGGGAACGTACTGGTCTGGCTTTTTCCTATAGTCAACTATGAGTTCTTTGGTTTTGGTTGCATTCAGGATTAGGTTATTGTTTTCACACCACTGCACTAGCTGATCGACCTCACTCCGATAGGTAGATTTGTCCCCATTGGATATGTGACCTATAACAGTGGTGTCATCTGCAAACTTAAGTAGTTTGACACATGCAGAATTTGATGTACAGTTGATGGTATAAAGGGAAAATAACAGAGGTGACAAGACACACCCTTGTGGGGTGCCAGTGTTCAGAACCCTGGGTGATTACACACCTGGAGCAACTTGGGGATTGAGGACCTTTCCCAAGAGTCCTTAGTGATCGTCTAGTCTGGCTGGGTTTTGAACCAAAGATCCTCTAGTCTGAAGCCCAGTGCTTAACCACGAGACTATCAGCTCCCCATCACCAAGCAATGTAATGCATGTGCATATACAGTTATTGTGAAAACTGGACCCATGAAATATTAAGGTCATAATTTAAAATGGAACTGTTCCGTATGCGCCATGCAGCTCGTAAATATTTCTTTAATGAAGCTGGACCATATTGGAAATGTGCTTCTGTGTGGCACTTCTTAAGAGCTGAAATCTGTAACTTTCAAATGGGTGGTGATATATCATGTTTCAGTAGGCCACTGAAGTTTTTTTAGGAGAAGATGTATTGTCCAAATGTACAAAAATTACATTTTTTTTTTAATCCAAAAATTCCTTCGGGAGGAAAATTATGGCCCTTTTTAGGGTAGGGGTTAAAGGGGCCAAAACAGTGACATAGTCAAAATGTGGATTTTGACCTTTGAATATGTTTGTGTGCCCTCTTAAAGCCTCATTGATCTTATGGTATATGAATGTATGGATGGACTTCTCCCATTTAGCGTTATATTTTTCAAGGCACTTTTGGCATTTTGGGCTACATTTGGGACCCTCCCAGGGCCTGCACCCTGAATAAGCCTTGCTCATTTATGCATATTTGGATACACTGGGACAAGTTCTTTCCAAATTTGCATAAATGGCGGTGGCTTAGTTAGGGTGCTTTTGCATAGGTGGCGATCTTTTTGTTAAGAACGTGATATTTGGCGATTTACATTTGGCCATATCTCGGTGCACTTCCTTTGGATTTCATTGAAACTTGTTTTATTATGTTCCTCTATATCTTTGCTGTTCAGGATAAAGATATCAGGAAGGCTTTTTGCCTCATTAACCCGGTTAATGAGACAAAACACCTTCTTGATATCTTTAATCTGTGTGATGCCCATAAAATCGTCCCTGAAAGCCATCTGAATTTTCTGAATTGTGTCCACCTGGCTGTCTCTCACAGTTTCTGGAAAAATTTGATGCAGCGCTGCTCCAGCAGACATTTTCCTCACAATGAAAATCCGACGAGGGGGGAGCACCAGTGCTCACTCAAAGCGTGCTCACAGGCGAATGACGCAACCGACAGGCGTGAAAAAACTCACGCATGCGCACGAAGGTTCAAGCTTGGCTGATGCAATCACACGTGATTCAAATCCATAAAGTTATTGCAAAAAATAAAAAGGTCCGATACTTTTCTAAAAGACCTCGTACATAAATGCTAACTGTAACTATAATGCTAACTATAACTTACTGTGTTTTGGGTTCAGTGCAGAAAATAGTTGTTGAGTCAAACAGTTGTCTGCTCTCTCTGTGGATGTCTGACTGAAACTAAATGCATTACATGAAAGTTTTTGTCTTTGTTGTCCTCAAATGTCATAAAGGTGGTGATCTCTCTTTGTGACATCATCACTGTCACATGACTTTTTGTCTTTGCAGTATATTGAAACCTTAAATGTTTAATAGTAAATGTGATAATGACAACTTAAATTATTGTTACTGTCCAAAAATCCCCCCCCCCCCCCCACCAAATAGTTTATTCACATTAAAATTAGCTGTAATTTTGCTGTGTACCACAGAAATTAATGGTATTTTACAGTGACTAGATGACAACAGAAAGTAAATTTCATCACTTTAAAAAAAAAAAAAAATCAAAGTGGACTCCACCTTTAAATTTCAGTTAAAAATGCTTAAATTTATAGCACACATGAAAAACATAAATGCTAACTGTATCTATAATGCTAACTATAACTTACTGTGTTTTGGGTTGAGTGCCGAAAATAGATCCAGGAGACTGGATCTGGTTGAAGGTAATTGTGGGACCTGACTGTTGTACATTCATTCCAGACAATTCAGGTAACAGTGGTGTCATTGCTCAAGCCAAAGCTAATCTGACTCAAATTCGGGATGCAATTGAAAAGGGATATGTGCAAGATGAAGGGGGATTATTTAACTGGTTATTTTCAGAAGGTTGGAGACAATGGATGATCAAGATTGCTATGATATTTTTGTTTGTGTTCTTAGTAATGACATTGATTGCATGTTGTGTTGTTCCATACCTTAGAACTCTGATTACCAAGTTCATTGATAGTACTATAGTCAGCTACTTGTGTTGGGAATTAATATCAATTCCAACATATAGGATACTCTCAGCAGGGATTATATACTTCATATATGTGACAAATGTGGGCTCTATAAATTAAAGAATACTTCTAACCTTGTTTGATCAAGAACAATGTGGAAATAATGAAGAGAAAATGGATTAATTATAGCTTGCAATCAAGCACATGACTTCAATTTTTTCACCTTGACCTTGATGTGTGGCTTCTCATCTAGTGACACGTGTTGGCAGAATCAAAAACTAACACAAGAATGACAAATATATTAGCAATTTGTATGTTTATTGAATCACCACCGCCGAGTTCACCCCTGACAAAATTATTTTAACAGACCAGAAGTTCCTTGATTTATGTGCAAATGTTATGAAATACATATCAATGGAAAGAGAACATCCTAAGATTTAATATGACACAAAGATTGTCTTGATAGGTCTTCTCCAAGAAATTACATCTGATGTTAATAAAAATTAATTAAGCATTACAAGTTCACCCTTTTTTGATACACCGGTATATGAAATGCCACTTTATATGCATGTCTCTCATATATTATGTTAAAACTTGGTACAACCCCAATTCCAATGAAGTTGGAACGTTGTGTAAAATGTAAATAAAAATGGGTAGGTGAAATTATTTCCCATTCTTGCTTGATGTACGACTTCAGTTGTTCAACAGTCCAGAGTCTCTGTTGTCATATTTTGCGCTTCATAATGCACCACACATTTTGTGGTGCATCCCCAAAAGGCTGAACCTTTTTATGCCATCACTGATCCTGATTTTTTTTTTTCCTGCCGTGTTTTTGGTTCATGGCTTCTCATGTGATAATCAATATGTTTGATCCTCCATTTGATTAAAATGAAAGTTCTTACACTTGTTGCAGGTAATTATACACTATTGAACATGTGAACAGCCCTAAATCCTGCACACTGTAGCTTTAAAAACCTCATTTAACCTGTAAGTTGCTGGTTAAACACTCACCATGTTCACGGCGTGTTAAGAACAGAAAATCTTGTAACACTGTGTCTGTATATATTTTCCAACTTATTCCCATTGATGAAACTTCTCCTCATTTTCTGCCTGAAAGTTTATTAGGAGACGAGTGTGCTCAGGGCTCCCTGTTTGTTTGACCTTGAAATCCAACAGCAGGGATTGATATTATCCAAAGATTTATGAACATACAAATTAACCTGCTTACACTTTATCATGATTTTCTCCATTGTGAGATATAAAAGTGTGTTATCGTAGTGTTCGTGTGTATATGCATTATAACGCCTCAGCACACAAGCAAAATTACGATATTCTTCAGAACGACGACATACACAACATGCATCCAGCAGCATACATGTTGCTGTAACAGGCAATTGCCTGTAAAGTTTTTTGGCAAGTTATAACTTTCTAAACAGCGTAATTTGTAATGAAAGCCGTTTCATTTGTGCGGCTCTTTCATGTTTGTTTCTTTGGAGACAGCGGTAAGCTCTTCCTACCCTCCAAACGGAGTGTGCATTCAGATTCACTCCGTTTGAAGGGGTTTGTAGCCCTCCGCCTCGCTCCAAACAGAGAATTGAGACACCCCTCTGTCTCTCGTACCCACGCAAAACGGAGGGGAAGGGGTAATCTTCACGTGCCTTAACTAAAGCACTCCTTCTGCTGAATCACCTCTAAATTATTTACACATTATTCACTTTGCGTGTTTTTAGGACTCCGCTAGCTTAGCGCAGCTGCTAGCTCTTAGCCGGTTTAGCATGGCGGCTTCTCCTGTCTCTCCTGCACTTTTCTGCTCTGGGTGTGAAATGTTTAGTTATTCCTCTGCCTCCTTTAGCAGTAATGGTACTTGTAATAAGTGTAGCTTATTCGTAGCTTTGGAGGCCAGGCTGGGCGAATTGGAGACTCGGCTCCGCACCTTGGAAAATCCTACAGCTAGCCAGGCCCCTGTAGTCGGTGCGGACCAAGGTAGCTTAGCCGCTGTTAGTTCCCCTCCGGCAGATCCCGAGCAGCCGGGAAAGCAGGCTGACTGGGTGACTGTGAGGAGGAAGCGTAGTCCTAAACAGAAGCCCCGTGTACACCGCCACCCCGTTCACATTTCTAACCATTTCTGAAATTAACATTGAATGGGTGTGTAACTTTGCCAAAACAATGTCGGACTCTGTAGTTTTCTCTGGGCCCCTCCCCAATCGGACCGGGAGTGACATGTTTAGCCGCATGTTCTCCCTGAATTGCTGGCTGTCTGAGTGGTGTCCAAAAAATGAGGTGGGCTTCATAGATAATTGGCAAAGCTTCTGGGGAAAACCGGGTCTTGTTAGGAGAGACGGCATCCATCCCACTTTGGATGGAGCAGCTCTCATTTCTAGAAATCTGGCCAATTTTCTTAAATCCTCCAAACCGTGACTATCCAGGGTTGGGACCAGGAAGCAGAGTTGTAGTCTTACACACCTCTCTACAGCTTCTCTCCCCCTGCCATCCCCTCATTACCCCATCCCCGTAGAGACGGTGCCTGCTCCTAGACCACCAATAACCAGTAAAAATCTATTTAAGCATAAAAACTCAAAAAGAAAAAATAATATAGCACCTTCAACTGCACCACAGACTAAAACAGTTAAATGTGGTCTATTAAACATTAGGTCTCTCTCTTCTAAGTCCCTGTTGGTAAATGATATAATAATTGATCAACATATTGATTTATTCTGCCTTACAGAAACCTGGTTACAGCAGGATGAATATGTTAGTTTAAATGAGTCAACACCCCCGAGTCACACTAACTGCCAGAATGCTCGTAGCACAGGCCGAGGCGGAGGATTAGCAGCAATCTTCCATTCCAGCTTATTAATTAATCAAAAACCCAGACAGAGCTTTAATTCATTTGAAAGCTTGACTCTTAGTCTTGTCCATCCAAATTGGAAGTCCCAAAAACCAGTTTTATTTGTTATTATCTATCGTCCACCTGGTCGTTACTATGAGTTTCTCTGGGAATGTTCAGACCTTTTGTCTGACTTAGTGCTTAGCTCAGATAATTATAGTGGGCGATTTTAACATCCACACAGATGCTGAGAATGACAGCCTCAACACTGCATTTAATCTATTATTAGACTCAATTGGCTTTGCTCAAAATGTAAATGAGTCCACCCAACACTTTAATCATATCTTAGATCTTGTTCTGACTTATGGTATGGAAATTGAAGACTTAACAGTATTCCCTGAAAACTCCCTTCTGTCTGATCATTTCTTAATAACATTTACATTTACTCTGATGGACTACCCAGCAGTGGGGAATAAGTTTCATTACACTAGAAGTCTTTCAGAAAGCGCTGTAACTAGGTTTAAGGATATGATTCCTTCTTTATGTTCTCTAATGCCATATACCAACACAGTGCAGAGTAGCTACCTAAACTCTGTGAGTGAGATAGATTATCTCGTCAATAGCTTTACATCCTCACTGAGCACAACTTTGGATGCTGTAGCTCCTCTGAAAAAGAGAACCTTAAATCAGAAGTGCCTGACTCCGTGGTATAACTCACAAACTCGCAGCTTAAAGCAGATAACCCGTAAGTTGGAGAGGAAATGGCGTCTCACTAATTTAGAAGATCTTCATTTAGCCTGGAAAAAGAGTCTGTTGCTCTATAAAAAAGCCCTCCGTAAAGCTAGGACATCTTACTACTCATCACTAATTGAAGAAAATAAGAACAACCCCAGGTTTCTTTTCAGCACTGTAGCCAGGCTGACAAAGAGTCAGAGCTCTATTGAGCTGAGTATTCCATTAACTTTAACTAGTAATGACTTCATGATTTTCTTTGCTAACAAAATTTTAACTATTAGAGAAAAAATTACTCATAACCATCCCAAAGACGTATCGTTATCTTTGGCTGCTTTCAGTGATGCCGGTATTTGGTTAGACTCTTTCTCTCAGATTGTTCTGAGTTATTTTCATTAGTTACTTCATCCAAACCATCAACATGTCTATTAGACCCCATTCCTACCAGGCTGCTCAAGGAAGCCCTACCATTATTTAATGCTTCGATCTTACATATGATCAATCTATCTTTGTTAGTTGGCTATGTACCACAGGCTTTTAAGGTGGCAGTAATTAAACCATTACTTAAAAAGCCATCACTTGACCCAGCTATCTTAGCTAATTATAGGCCAATCTCCAACCTTCCTTTTCTCTCAAAAATTCTTGAAAGGGTAGTTGTAAAACAGCTAACTGATCATCTGCAGAGGAATGGTCTATTTGAAGAGTTTCAGTCAGGTTTTAGAATTCATCATAGTACAGAAACAGCATTAGTGAAGGTTACAAATGATCTTCTTATGGCCTCAGACAGTGGACTCATCTCTGTGCTTGTTCTGTTAGACCTCAGTGCTGCTTTTGATACTGTTGACCATAAAATTTTATTACAGAGATTAGAGCATGCCATAGGTATTAAAGGCACTGCGCTGCGGTGGTTTGAATCATATTTATCTAATAGATTACAATTTGTTCATGTAAATGGGGAATCTTCTTCACAGACTAAGGTTAATTATGGAGTTCCACAAGGTTCTGTGCTAGGACCAATTTTATTCACGTTATACATGCTTCCCTTAGGCAGTATTATTAGACGGCATTGCTTAAATTTTCATTGTTACGCAGATGATACCCAGCTTTATCTATCCATGAAGCCAGAGGACACACACCAATTAGCTAAACTGCAGGATTGTCTTACAGACATAAAGACATGGATGACCTCTAATTTCCTGCTTTTAAACTCAGATAAAACTGAAGTTATTGTACTTGGCCCCACAAATCTTAGAAACATGGTGTCTAACCAGATCCTTACTCTGGATGGCATTACCCTGACCTCTAGTAATACTGTGAGAAATCTTGGAGTCATTTTTGATCAGGATATGTCATTCAATGCGCATATTAAACAAATATGTAGGACTGCTTTTTTGCATTTACGCAATATCTCTAAAATTAGAAAGGTCTTGTCTCAGAGTGATGCTGAAAAACTAATTCACCATTTATTTCCTCTAGGCTGGACTATTGTAATTCATTATTATCAGGTTGTCCTAAAAGTTCCCTAAAAAGTCTTCAGTTAATTCAAAATGCTGCAGCTAGAGTACTGACGGGGACTAGAAGGAGAGAACATATTTCACCCATATTGGCCTCTCTTCATTGGCTTCCTGTTAATTCTAGAATAGAATTTAAAATTCTTCTTCTTACTTATAAGGTTTTGAATAATCAGGTCCCATCTTATCTTAGGGACCTCGTAGTACCATATCACCCCAATAGAGCGCTTCGCTCTCAGACTGCAGGCTTACTTGTAGTTCCTAGGGTTTGTAAGAGTAGAATGGGAGGCAGAGCCTTCAGCTTTCAGGCTCCTCTCCTGTGGAACCAGCTCCCAATTCAGATCAGGGAGACAGACACCCTCTCTACTTTTAAGATTAGGCTTAAAACTTTCCTTTTTGCTAAAGCTTATAGTTAGGGCTGGATCAGGTGACCCTGAACCATCCCTTAGTTATGCTGCTATAGACTTAGACTGCTGGGGGGTTCCCATCATGCACTGTTTCTTTCTCTTTTTGCTCTGTATGCACCACTCTGCATTTAATCATTAGTGATTGATCTCTGCTCCCCTCCACAGCATGTCTTTTTCCTGGTTCTCTCCCTCAGCCCCAACCAGTCCCAGCAGAAGACTGCCCCTCCCTGAGCCTGGTTCTGCTGGAGGTTTCTTCCTGTTAAAAGGGAGTTTTTCCTTCCCACTGTAGCCAAGTGCTTGCTCACAGGGGGTCGTATTGACCGTTGGGGTTTTTCTGTAATTATTGTATGGCTTTGCCTTACAATATAAAGCGCCTTGGGGCAACTGTTTGTTGTGATTTGGCGCTATATAAATAAAATTGATTGATTGATTGATTGATTTGCACATCACTCTGATGACTTCTTGTTTTTAGTAACGATTCCCTGCATCACCTTTACATGTCCACAGTGGAACAAGATCTGTAGAAACGTGCACACGCCAGCCTGGATTTTTGCGTGACGTACCGCACATTTCCATGCTTATGTCACTTTTGATACATTTGCACGTGGATGTGGAGATGGGCGTACGCCAGGTTTTTGTGCGTACTCACGCTTTGTACATGAGGCCCCTGGTGGTGACGACTGCTTGTTTTTAATGACACTACTCCAGAAAACTCACACTGCCAGTACACGTTACTGGGAATCACTGGGCTCAACTACAAGTTCATTCATTCTTTTTTTTTTTTATCCCGCTTATTCCATTTAAGTGTCACAGTGAGGCTGGAGTTTCTCTCCACTACACCCACTCAGACCCACTGTACCTTTTCATCCCCTAAGTCAAGTCTTTTGGACAAACATTTCTCAAAAACACTTCAGTCACTGCCTTCAGTGAAATACAAAGTCAGCTTCAGTCCATCTATTCTAATCTAATCTATTTTAAAACAAAGGTAAAATCTTTATTTGATTAATTTCACCATGAGTGACACAACCCTTTATGTTTTAATTTCCCCAGTCAGTTGTACTCTGGTCAATAGATCATTGGTGCTTTTTATATTACAACTATGTAAGATGTATGTACATTACATTGTGACTACGGGTTGGAGCAAATACAGTCACTTCCAGCGAAGTGGCGAATCCGAAGGCGAGAATTTTTACTTCCACAAGTGGCCACCCCACCGATGAAAACAATCTTAGGCTGCATTGATTGTCTATTGAAATCAGCTTTTTTTGTTTTTTTCTCTGACATGCTTCTTACAGCCAGCTAACAGCTCTCACTGCCTGGAATGATGAGATTTATACACCAAACTGAACTGAAATGAACCATTGTGCTTTAAATTGACTTTATTGACGAGTCTGACAACCTTTGAAAAGTGATCAAATTTCATATTTGTATGGAAATAAAGTGTTAACACCTTGTTATGTATTTTGTTTTTGTTTGGTTTGTTTGTTTTACACATTTTACAAAAAGGAATGGGTTTGCCGCTGAACCATGTCACGTCCAGCGAAGTGGCCAATTCGAAGGCGAGAATTCGTACTTCCGCAACTGACCGAGAAAACCACCTCGGGCTGCATTGATTGTCTATTGAACTCAGCTGGTTTTGTTTGGTCTCTCACTGCCTGAAACGATGAGCTTTAGACACCAAGCTGACCTGAAATGAACCATTGTACATTAAATTGACTTTACTGGTGAGTCTGAACCCTTTGAAAAGTGACCAAATTACGTGTATTTGTATTGAGGTCGGCGATGTTTTCATCGGCCAGAAATGGCCACAAGAGGGCGCTGTGTGAAGTACGCGGGAAACCATTCAAACCACAGTCATCATATGTGGGGCTAAACTAAGCTAACTCAGCCAGAAAAACCTCCGTTGTGCTGAATAAAAGCTGTTCTCCAGTACGGAAACTTCTACACTACAACAACAAACTGGTGCAGCAGGTAATCGTAAAACTGACACAAAAACCTTTATGTTTTTGTTGAAGGACAAGACTTCACCCACTACTGATGCCATGTTTGAAAACTTCTTCTTCTGTGTTGGTGAGCAAACAATGTTTATGTGCATCATCGCCACCTCCTGGAATGGAATGTGAATTAGAACACTACCAAGGCTGCAATCGTGACTATATATATATATATACAGTGAGGAAAATAAGTATTTGAACACCCTGCGGTTTTGCAAGGTCTCCCACTTAGAAATCATGGAGGGGTCTGAAAGGTGCATGTCCACTGTGAGAGACATAATCTAAAAAAAAAAAGTGAAATCACAGTGTGTGATTTTTTTTTTTTTTTATAAATTTGTATGTTACTGCTGCAAATAAGTATTTGAACACCTGTGAAAATCAGTGTTAGTATTTGGTACAGTAGCCTTTATTTGCAATTACAGAGGTAAAACATTTCCTGTAGTTTTTCACCAGGTTTTCACACACTGCAGCAGAGATTTTGGTCCACTCCTCCATACAGATCTTCTCCAAATCTTTAAGGTTTGGAGTTTCAGCTCCCTCTAAAGATTTTCTATTGAGTTCAGGTCTGGAGACTGGCCAGGCCACTCCAGGACCTTGAAATGGTTCTTACGGAGCCCCTCCTTAGTTGCCCTGGCTGTGTGTTTGTGGTCATTGTCATGCTGGAAGACCCAGCCATGACCCATCTTCAATGCTCTTACTGAGGGAAGGAGGTTGTTTGCCAAAATCTCAATACATGACCCCATCCATCCTCCCTTCAATACGATGCAGTCGTCCTGTCCCTTTTGCAGAAGTATGATGTTTCCACCCCCATGCTTCACAGTTGGGATGGTTTTCTTGGGGTTGTTCTCATCCTCTAAACATGGTAAGTGGAGTTGATTCCAAAAAGCTCTATTCTTGTCTCATCTGACCACATGACCTTCTACCATGCCTCCTCTGGATCATCCAAATGATCACTGGTGAACTTCAAACGGGCCTGGACATGTGCTGGCTTGAGCAGGGGGACCTTGCTGCCCTGCAGGATTTTAAACCATGACAGCATCATGTGTTACTAATGTAATATTTGTGACTGTGGTCCCAGCTCCCTTCAGGTCATTGACCAGGTCCTCCTGTGTAGTTCTGAGCTTTCTCAGAAATTCTCAGAAGTGAGATCTTGCATGGAATCCCAGACCAAGGGAGATTGACAGTCATCTTGTGTTTCTTCCACTTTCTAATAAATAATCGTAATAGTTGTTGTCTTCTACCAAGCTGCTTGCCTGTTGTCCTGTAGTCCATCGCAGCCTTGTGCAGGTCTACAGTTTTTTCCCTGGTGTCCTTGGACAGCTCTTTGGTCTTGGCTATATTGGACAGGTTGGAGTGTGATTGTGTGTGTGAACAGGTGTCTTTTATACAGGTAACAAGTTCAAACAGGTGCAATTAATACAGGTAAAGAGTGCAGAATAAGAGGGCTTCTTAAAGAAAAATTAACAGGTCTGTGAGAGACAGAATTCTTGCTGGTTGGTAGGGGATCAAATACTTATTTGCAGCAGTAACATGCAAATAAATTATTAAAATATCATACTTTGTGATTTCCGGATTTTTTTTTTTTTTTTTTTAAGATTATGTCTCTCACAGTGGACATGCACCTAAGATGAAAATTTCAGACCCTTCCATGATTTCTAATTGGGAGAACTTGCAAAACCGCAGGGTGTTCAAAAACTTATTTTCCTCACTGTGTGTATATATATATATATATATATATATATATATATATATATATATATATATATATATATATATATATATATATAATTCAACAAAAACACGATGAAAAGTTGAAACGGACATATGCAAGGTTGTGAAGCAAACACTTTAACTCTCCAACATCAAACATTTTGATCAGTTCTCTGTTATTGTGGAGGATTTTAGTCTGTCCTCCGCTTGTATTTTGGATGCATCTTGCAGTATACACATACAAATGTAATCCCCCCGTCTCACGCCGAAACCATCTGTGCAGCGACTCTTCAGGACGTTCTTGGTCTTCATCTCTGCAGATGGCTGCATGCAGAAAAGGTGCTGACACTGTCCCACAAGGGATGGTCCACAGTCACCAGAGGAGCCCAATTTGGCCAATGAGAACAGCAGCGTACGTGGAGCTGTGGTAAGGGCGCGCACACTTCTGTAAGCACTATAGCTGCACCACGGGGTGAGTCTGGGTGCCAGTCAGCTGCTTCAACATGAGGGACGCCACAGTGTAATACCTGCAGACATAAACACAGAGGACAAAATTTATATATGAAACAAAAGATTTATACTTAGAAACAAAAGTTTTCAATGCAAAAGCAAAAATACAACAATATTTTTATGAAGACATCCCATATATTGATTCTGGATAAGATATTCCTTCAACAGGTGTTGAGAACTCTTTAGTCTTCATTTTGCACTAAGAAAACACTCCTTCCAATAAATGTTTACTGCTGGATGTGGCGCCTGCCTGCATGTGAGCTAACATTAAGGTCGCGCCCACAGGGAAAAACATGGTGACCACAACATCAGCAAATATGAGACAAACAAATCAGGAAAGTAGAATCATGAAAGAATCAATAGAATGTATGGCTGAGGATGACACCAAAACTCTTCATCAGTACTGCAAATGACTCAAAATACAATTTCAAAATGTCAGGAAACCTTTGAACCGCCTGTTTCGAACTATTATCCCAGAAAACGAAAACGTTGCATGTTGTACTGACACCTGCTGGTGCTGTTCAAAGACTGTATGGATTGGGTGTTGGTTGGGGTTGTGGAAACCAGAAGCATAGGCACCTTTGTTGGCACTGAATGGTTGACTGATCACAGATGATGTTGCAACCTTTGCAGGATCACTTGGGCACTTGGGAAGATGATTGAGGAACCATAGCATCTGGGTTTGTGATGGACCTGGATTAAGATTGAGATCCAGGCTTTCAACGACTTCATGGACTGGAGCCTATCCCAGCAGTCACAGGGCGTGAGGCAGGATACACCCCGGACAGGACGCCAGTCTATCTCACGGCCATTACTACAATCACTTCAAATCTTTCAGTTGCTGATTATCGCCCAGATAAACGTCCGAAGCAGATGCATTCAGTAGTCCGCCAGTAGACTGGTGACACATATAAATGATTTAATCTCTAATAATGGCACCGTAACTGCACGTGCACTTTGGCAATTTGCATGCAGATCTGTTTCCTCGCCAGAAAACGTCTCACTTCTGAGTCCACCATCTAAACAGCAATGTGCTAACTTTAATTTCACACAGATGTTAAAAGAAAAGCCAGATGACCCCATAACTGGTTTATTTCATATCATGCATTCAGAACCTTCATAAGGTTGGAAAGACCTGAAGTAAAAAAAAACAAAACAAAAAACAGCTCTACTTCTGTAAAAAGTCAATCAATCAATCAACTTTTTTCTTATATAGCGCCAAATCACAACAAACAGTTGCCCTGAAATATATGAACGCACAAAAAGTGCGTTCATATATGCCAGAGCGAGGCTAACGTTATCTTTAGGGCTAAATGTTTTTGTTGTTGTTGTTGGGTTTTTTTTTTTGCTGATATGTGGTGCTGCTCGCTTAACTAATTTGTACACAGAATGTAAATTTATTACATATAGTAAAATTCATGCATTTCCACATTAGTAATGCTGTTGTCTCACTCGTCACAAATGCAGCTGCCATGGCTTTGATGCCAACTCAGATACCTCGGGTTGCTCAATTTTCACACGTGTGAGTGAAAATTCCAGCCAGACAAGACATTCAAGACATTTTTCCCCAAGCTACAGGCGAAATCTCTGACCTTCCGAGGATTTTGAACGCAGCATTAGACTGTGTGCTATGGACTGACAACATAGAGCCCAAAATGTATTTGAGTAAAATAATAACTCACCAGTAATGCAGTCCTGCCCTCTGGTGGTGGGAGGAGTCAGACACAGGCTTCATGGGTCAGGATCAAACAGGATCGTGTTCTGCAAGACGCAGAACACAATAATATTTAATTCTGGCCTGAGGTGGACGGACTGTGAGGTAGAGAGCCCTGCAACAGGAAAAGAAAAATCCTCCAATAAGAAAAGATTTTCCAAGCAGTTAAAAAAAGCATCAAACCAGCAGCAGCGTGTTTATTGTGTGGGTTTGTATTTTGTGGAATTTATCATGTTGACTTACCACAGGGAAAGGAGGAACAGGAAGAACAATGCAGACAGACACGCAGTGACCAGCAGAGGAGACGGCGGCAGGTCAGAGGAGCCGGTGGTTGTCACATCGCCCCCTGTCAGCACAATCTGTTCATACAGCTCCTGTAATTCCCGGGCTTCTTGCAAGTACGCTTCACGAGAGGACGGGGTCACTTAAAAGGACACAGAGGACACAGTGATGAGAAGGAGACATTCGAAGGAGACACGGTTTATGAGATGAAGCGGTAAAAAGCAGCTAAACATCAAACTGTGACAAAGCGGTGGCACCTGTGAGGTAAAAGTAGAGGCTGACAACTGGCCCGTCCTCTCCGACGACCTGGCAGCGGTACGTCCCCTCATGCTCCTGTCCGACAGACGGGAAATGAAAAAGTCTGTCCTCCCCCGCCGTTACCTCCTCAAAAGACGCCAGATTGGTGGTGTTTACCTGTGACACACACACAGATCAGTGATGCTTCTCTGCACAGCTGCACACACACATTTCACAGATGAAGGAGCCTGAATGGTGTCTGTGAGCAACGCGTACCTTTGCTGCAAAACTCCAGATCCTCACCACCTCACCGCGTATAGAGAACGGGGCGTCACACCACAGCTCGGCCATGTGGTTCTTCATCACTTGCAGACTTTCGACTGAAACAAACACGTGGAAATCTAAACATTACCTCTGCTGACTTTGTGCTAAAAACGGTTGAATGAACAAGGATTGTGTTGTTCTGAAGGTCTGGACTGTGTGAACGTTGTGACGTCACACTGATACGTACCTGGACAGTCCAGAGGGAACCCACAGGACTGGTACCGGCAGCGAGCACAGCTGTACTCAGCCGTTGGGTTCTGGTAACCTGACAGCAGGAAAACAACATGTGTTACAAGATGTTCTGTTCTTAACACGCCGTGAACATGGCGAGTGTTTAACCAGCAACTTACAGGTTAAAATGAGGTTTTTAAAGCTACAGTGTGCAGGATTTAGGGCTGTTCAAGTGTTCAATAGTGTATAATTACCTGCAACAAATCAGGATCAGTGATGGCATAATGCAATCTGCAACCTCACCACTAGATGACACTGAATCCGACACACTGTAGCTTTATGACAGAAGCAATGAAAAAAATTAAAGCACTCACCACAAGGAGGGACGCATCCGGTTTCTGTCAAAAGAAAAGAAAATGGTTTCGTTACACTTATTTTAATCAATCGAAATGCTGAAATATTTATTTTGTATATAAATTATGCAAATATAAATAATATAATAAAGCAATATATATATCAATATAAAAAATAAGATATAAATGATACAATCTAATTTATATAAATACAAATATTAAATGATAATATATTCATAAATAATATATAGAAATTCATTTCATGATATGATAATCAGGACAATACATAATATATGTATTAATTGTATTAATTTAGAGCTAATATGTTGATTATCAAGATAAAACAATATGTGAGCAGATGTAGGAGAGTTGTGATCGTGTCTCACTTCTAGGCAGTTTGGAAGCAGCTGTGATGAAGTTTTCGGCTGCTGTCTGCAGCCTTCTGTCCAACTCTGCCACTGATGGATGGAAAAGGAGGAAAACAAACATATTCTGCTGAAATGTCTGCACTTTGTTTTCTCCAACTATTTCATGTTTATGATCTGATTCAACAATTCAGACCCTAATTTCCTTCCTACCTCCTCGGAAGTTGTCCTTAAAGTCCGTCGCAATGGGCAGAATCTCTCGTCTGAGGATGTCCCCCAGACGTCTGTGGTAGCCCCACCCTGCAAAAGGGACACGAGTGACATCAGACACCTTCACCCTTTCATCACCTCAGTGTTTATGACGAGTGGATTGAAGGAAAAAGACAAAATCTGAGTCGTACGCACCCACTTTTCCAGCCTCAATCACCCTCTGGTTGTGAGTGAAGAACTGGTCCACTCTCCGCTCACACAGGCCGACGTCGTGGCGGTGTTTCTGGCACATCATGGGGAAATCATCACGGTTGACGAAACACCGGGAGCAGCCGAGGGAGGAACCGAGCAGGACGCTCACGCACACAACAAACAAAGTGGTCAGCGCCATTTTGAGCTGTGAAATAACCAAAAAATCAACACAGAAACATTAAGGCCTCAGTGCTGGTGTGCAAACACGAAACCTGTACGATGCTGCCTGCTGCCTCCTCCACCACCTCACAAAACCAACCCAGATCCAAACCGAGAACCCAGCTGGCAGACCCGCGGTCCAACCCGCTCTCCTAAAAGCAGCCGTCAGTTTGCAGCAGCCAAAACATCACTTTGGCCTTTTCCAGTCACTTAGGGATTGACTCGCTGTTGGAGCCAGCATCAAGTGGCCAGTCAAGGAACTGGAGGTTTTGGCACTTCTGTGTTGGCTTCATTTTTCAGCACCCCAGAGGCTGTTTAGTTAATCCTCATCAGATTGTGTCCATAGTCACTTTTTTCTCCCTACCTGTGTGTATTTTTATCTCACTGTGACTCACCATGTATGGAGCACAGTGCAGCTAATTTGCAAAGTTAGCTCTTTCATTAGCAGGTTAGCTTTTTGGCTAATGGTAGCAACTGTTTAATGAAACCTCAAGCTGCAAAACCACTCTTGAAACTCACATTATGCTGAAATATGTACTAAAATCACCAACAAGGCCGGGTACATATAAAAAAAACAAAAACAAAAACTGAGTACTTTAAGTTTAAATATTTTGTGTGTTCATGCCATAAGAAATAAATATTATTTTGTGAGTAAAGAGCGAGTTCAGAGACCACTTAAATTACTACTCATTCAATTTACCCCCTTAAAATTCATATTTTTAATCTACAAAATATGGATCTTTTGTAGGAATCTTCACCAAACTAAATACATTTTTCAAAGGTCTCATAATGATAATACCTGATCCACTAAAAAAAAGTTAATATTTTCCACCTTGGCCCAAATATCACGCTACTATCAATTTTGAAGAAAAAATAAAATAAAATCATGGTTGAGTAGTTTGTGTAAACTCTAAAACATCCGTCGTAATTTAAAAACATCATGTAAACATTTGGAAGTATTTTGAAGCAAGAGCATTTACCTCTGTCCTCCAAGCGATGGCAGTACTGAGTCAGAAAACAGCAACAGGAGCAGAAAACCAGAAAACCTGCTGCTTCCACACACACACAAAATAAATGTTGATGGTTAATCACTAACGTTTAGACTAAACGCTTTGCTGTATGACGTGGCAGCGTGTTTTCGGGGAGGGCGGGGGGAATTCTTTCGGAAAACAAACGTTATGTACACTCCAATCCTGCAGGTGTCAGTATTTCACCTAAAAGCTGGTTGGCAACCGTTGTACAGACAACAGAAGTAAAACCAAACCACGCTTCGATATGCTGAATCAGTCTTTGGTTTATGACTCGGGGTTTCAGTCTAAGGCGTAAGATAAAATCTTCATTTCAGGGCATTATACTGTAATTTATTCCTTTATGTCGATCTGGTTGGGAATTTTTAAAGTTTGGTACACGGTTTTCATACGACTTACACGATTAGTGTGACCTGCTTCATTTAGCACTTTTCTGTAAATGCTACTGTTTTCATACGATTGTTTAAAGTTATTCACTTCTTTCACTCTATTGAAACAATAATTTCCTCAATATAATACAGAAATGCTATGATGTGTTAATATATGACATGACAAAATAATTTCCAATGCATATAGTTTTTTTTTTAATTGACAGTGAGGCTGAAGATTATTTTGTCTGATTAATTACCTTTGGCCTGAATTGCTTTAGTCTTTCCAAACACATGATACAGCGTTTTCATTTGATTTATTCATTATTAAAATAGCATTGTTTGAAACAACACAAAATTACAAGCAATGGTAAATGGACTGCATTTATATCATACTTTTTCCATCTGAATTGGAAGCTGAAAGCGCTTTACATTGATGCCTCACATTCACACCGATGTCAGGGTGCTGTCATGTGAGGTGCTTACAACACACAAGCTCAAGTTTATTATAGCCATTTCACCAATATAATAAAATACAGTTGACAGGAATGTGCTCACACCACAATGACAACACAACATATACAAGACAAGAAGCCAAAAAAGGCACATAAATAAAAAGTAGATACAACACTAATATGCATAGAAAAGAGCATGGCTGCAGAGAATAGCAGAAGTAAGATTCAGTGGTGCATAAAGTGCAGAGAGGTAGACCATGGTTATGAGGTAAACCATGAAGTGCTCAGTGCATATTCAGGTGACGAATAGCTGGTGGATAAGTACTATCCCTAAAGCGTGATGTTTTTACATGTGACACTTCTGTCCCTCTTCCTAATGGTAAGAGGGTGAATAGATGGTGTGCTGGATGGGAGGGGTCAGAGGTGATGTTACTTGCTTTCCTAGAAATCCTGGTGTTATAGTATGAGGCTATGGAAGGTAGACTACAGCCAATGATTTTAGAGGCCCTGCATACTAGCCCCTCAAGATGTTGTTTGTCCTGGCTGGAAGCACTACCATACCAGATCAGGATAGAGAAGGTGAGCACATTTTCGATGGTAGCACGATAGAAGAGGGTCATGCCTGCTTGACTGACCCCAGATTTCCTCAGCTGATGGAGGAAGTGTACTCTCTGATGGGCTTTGGAAATAATGAGACTGGTGATCAGATTCCATGATAAAGACTGATGGATGGTGGTGTCCAAGAAACGGAAGGAGGGGACCCACTCCACTACTTGGCCATTAATGGAGATGGGAACGTACTGGTCTGGCTTTTTCCTATAGTCAACTATGAGTTCTTTGGTTTTGGTTGCATTCAGGATTAGGTTATTGTTTTCACACCACTGCACTAGCTGATCGACCTCACTCCGATAGGTAGATTTGTCCCCATTGGATATGTGACCTATAACAGTGGTGTCATCTGCAAACTTAAGTAGTTTGACACATGCAGAATTTGATGTACAGTTGTTGGTATAAAGGGAAAATAACAGAGGTGACAAGACACACCCTTGTGGGGTGCCAGTGTTCAGAACCCTGGGTGATTACACACCTGGAGCAACTTGGGGATTGAGGACCTTTCCCAAGAGTCCTTAGTGATCGGCCAGTCTGGCTGGGTTTTGAACCAAAGATCCTCTAGTCTGAAGCCCAGTGCTTAACCACGAGACTATCAGCTCCCCATCACCAAGCAATGTAATGCATGTGCATATACAGTTATTGTGAAAACTGGACCCATGAAATATTAAGGTCATAATTTAAAATGGAACTGTTCCGTATGCGCCATGCAGCTCGTAAATATTTCTTTAATGAAGCTGGACCATATTGGAAATGTGCTTCTGTGTGGCACTTCTTAAGAGCTGAAATCTGTAACTTTCAAATGGGTGGTGATATATCATGTTTCAGTAGGCCACTGAAGTTTTTTTAGGAGAAGATGTATTGTCCAAATGTACAAAAATTACATTTTTTTTTTAATCCAAAAATTCCTTCGGGAGGAAAATTATGGCCCTTTTTAGGGTAGGGGTTAAAGGGGCCAAAACAGTGACATAGTCAAAATGTGGATTTTGACCTTTGAATATGTTTGTGTGCCCTCTTAAAGCCTCATTGATCTTATGGTATATGAATGTATGGATGGACTTCTCCCATTTAGCGTTATATTTTTCAAGGCACTTTTGGCATTTTGGGCTACATTTGGGACCCTCCCAGGGCCTGCACCCTGAATAAGCCTTGCTCATTTATGCATATTTGGATACACTGGGACAAGTTCTTTCCAAATTTGCATAAATGGCGGTGGCTTAGTTAGGGTGCTTTTGCATAGGTGGCGATCTTTTTGTTAAGAACGTGATATTTGGCGATTTACATTTGGCCATATCTCGGTGCACTTCCTTTGGATTTCATTGAAACTTGTTTTATTATGTTCCTCTATATCTTTGCTGTTCAGGATAAAGATATCAGGAAGGCTTTTTGTCTCATTAACCCGGTTAATGAGACAAAACACCTTCTTGATATCTTTAATCTGTGTGATGCCCATAAAATCGTCCCTGAAAGCCATCTGAATTTTCCGAATTGTGTCCACCTGGCTGTCTCTCACAGTTTCTGGAAAAATTTAATGCAGCGCTGCTCCAGCAGACATTTTCCTCACAATGAAAATCCGACGAGGGGGGAGCACCAGTGCTCACTCAAAGCGTGCTCACAGGCGAATGACGCAACCGACAGGCATGAAAAAACTCACGCATGCGCACGAAGGTTCAAGCTTGGCTGATGCAATCACACGTGATTCAAATCCATAAAGTTATTGCAAAAAATAAAAAGGTCCGATACTTTTCTAAAAGACCTCGTACATAAATGCTAACTGTAACTATAATGCTAACTATAACTTACTGTGTTTTTGGTTCAGTGCAGAAAATAGTTGTTGAGTCAAACAGTTGTCTGCTCTCTCTGTGGATGTCTGACTGAAACTAAATGCATTACATGAAAGTTTTTGTCTTTGTTATCCTCAAATGTCATAAAGGTGGTGATCTCTCTTTGTGACATCATCACTGTCACATGACTTTTTGTCTTTGCAGTATATTGAAACCTTAAATGCTTTATAGTAAATGTGATAATGACAACTTAAATTATTGTTACTGTCCAAAAATTGCTCCCCCCCCCCCCCCCGCCAAATAGTTTACTCACATTAAAATTAGCTGTAATTTTGCTGTGTACCACAGAAATTAATGGTATTTTACAGTGACTAGATGTCAACAGAAAGTAGCTAAATTTCATCAATTTTTGTTAAAAAAAATCAAAGTGGACTCCACCTTTAAATTTCAGTTATAAAGGCTTAAATTTATAGCACACATGAAATACATAAATGCTAACTGTAACTATAATGCTAACTATAACTTACTGTGTTTTTGGTTGAGTGCAGTAAATAGCTGTTAGGTAAAACAGTTGTCTGCTCTCTCTGTGGATGTCTGACTGAAACTAAATGCATTACATGAAAGTTTTTGTCTTTGTTATCCTCATTTGTCATAAAGGGGGGTGATCTCTGTTTGTGACATCATCACTGTCACATGACTTTTTCTCTTTGCAGTATAATGAAACCTTAAATAGTAACCTTTATAGTAAATGTGATAATGACAACTTAAATTATTGTTACTGTCCAAAAATTGCTCCCCCCCCCCCCCCCCCCCGCCAAATAGTTTACTCACATTAAAATTAGCTGTAATTTTGCTGTGTACCACAAAAATTAATGGTATTTTACAGTAACTACATGTCAACAGAAAGTCAATTTCATCAATTTTTGTTAAAAAAATCAAAGTGGACTCCACCTTTAAATTTCAGTTAAAAATGCTTAAATTTATAGCACACATGAAAAACATAAATGCTAACTGTATCTATAATGCTAACTATAACTTACTGTGTTTTGGGTTGAGTGCCGAAAATAGATCCAGGAGACTGGATCTGGTTGAAGGTAATTGTGGGACCTGACTGTTGTACATTCATTCCAGACAATTCAGGTAACAGTGGTGTCATTGCTCAAGCCAAAGCTAATCTGACTCAAATTCGGGATGCAATTGAAAAGGGATATGTGCAAGATGAAGGGGGATTATTTAACTGGTTATTTTCAGAAGGTTGGAGACAATGGATGATCAAGATTGCTATGATATTTTTGTTTGTGTTCTTAGTAATGACATTGATTGCATGTTGTGTTGTTCCATACCTTAGAACTCTGATTACCAAGTTCATTGATAGTACTATAGTCAGCTACTTGTGTTGGGAATTAATATCAATTCCAACATATAGGATACTCTCAGCAGGGATTATATACTTCATATATGTGACAAATGTGGGCTCTATAAATTAAAGAATACTTCTAACCTTGTTTGATCAAGAACAATGTGGAAATAATGAAGAGAAAATGGATTAATTATAGCTTGCAATCAAGCACATGACTTCAATTTTTTCACCTTGACCTTGATGTGTGGCTTCTCATCTAGTGACACGTGTTGGCAGAATCAAAAACTAACACAAGAATGACAAATATATTAGCAATTTGTATGTTTATTGAATCACCACCGCCGAGTTCACCCCTGACAAAATTATTTTAACAGACCAGAAGTTCCTTGATTTATGTGCAAATGTTATGAAATACATATCACTGGAAAGAGAACATCCTAAGATTTAATATGACACAAAGATTGTCTTGATAGGTCTTCTCCAAGAAATTACATCTGATGTTAATAAAAATTAATTAAGCATTACAAGTTCACCCTTTTTTGATACACCGGTATATGAAATTCCACTTTATATGCATGTCTCTCATATATTATGTTAAAACTTGGTACAACCCCAATTCCAATGAAGTTGGAACGTTGTGTAAAATGTAAATAAAAATGGAATACAATGATTTACAAATCCTCTTCAACCTACATTTAATTTAATACACCACAAAGACAAGATATTTAATGTTCAAACTTAAACTTTATTGTTTTAGTGCAAATATTTGCTCATTTTGAAATGCCTGTAACACGTTTCAAAAAAGCTGGGACAGTGGTATGTTTCCCACTGTGTTACATCACCTTTCCTTCTAACAACACTCAATAAGCATTTGGGAACTGAGGACACTAATTGTTGAAGCTTTGTAGGTGGAATTCTTTCCCATTCTTGCTTGATGTACGACTTCAGTTGTTCAACAGTCCAGAGTCTCTGTTGTCATATTTTGCGCTTCATAATGCACCACACATTTTGTGGTGCATCCCCAAAAGGCTGAACCTTTTGGGGATGCACCACACATTTTGTGGTGCATCCCCAAAAGGCTGAACCTTTTGGGGATGCTCCTTTTATACCCAATCATGACACTCACCTGTTTCCAATTAACCTGTTCACCTGTGGAATGTGTTCTTTGAGCATTCATCAACTTTTCCAGTCTTTTGTTGCCCCTTCCCACCTTTTTTGAAATGTCTTGCAGGCTTCCATTTCAAAATGAGCAAATATTTGCACAAAAACAATAAAGTTTATCAGTTTGAACATTAAATATTTTGCCTTTGTGGTGTATTCAATTGAATATAGGTTGAAGAGGATTTGCAAATAATTGTTTTCTGTTTTTATATGCGTTTCACACAATGTCCCAACTTCATTGGAACTGGGGTTTTAAGATAATCCTTCTAATCAAGTGATTCAAATCAGTGAAACTAAACCATTTTCTTTTCTTTTGACAGAAACCGTATGCGTCCCTCCTTGTGGTGAGTGCTTTGATTTTTTTCATTGCTTCTGTCATAAAGCTACAGTGTGTAGGATTTAGTGTCATCTAGTGGTGAGGTTGCAGATTGCATTATGCCATCACTGATCCTGATTTTTTTTTTTTTCCTGCCGTGTTTTTGGTTCATGGCTTCTCATGTGATAATCAATATGTTTGATCCTCCATTTGAATAAATGAAAGTTCTTACACTTGTTGCAGGTAATTATACACTATTGAACATGTGAACAGCCCTAAATCCTGCACACTGTAGCTTTAAAAACCTCATTTAACCTGTAAGTTGCTGGTTAAACACTCACCATGTTCACGGCGTGTTAAGAACAGAAAATCTTGTAACACTGTGTCTGTATATATTTTCCAACTTATTCCCATTGATGAAACTTCTCATTTTCTGCCTGAAAGTTTATTAGGAGACGAGTGTGCTCAGGGCTCCCTGTTTGTTTGACCTTGAAATCCAACAGCAGGGATTGATATTATCCAAAGATTTATGAACATACAAATTAACCTGCTTACACTTTATCATGATTTTCTCCATTGTGAGATATTGTCAAGGGTTTTATATAGTTCATGCTCTTATTATCATTTATTTTCTTTAGTTTATGCTTATATTATTATTATTTATTTTCTTATAGTTTATGCTTATTATTTTTCCTCTTTGTGAGAAGAGGAGGTTTTAGAAAGAAAGACTTGTCTGCATTCTTCGTGATTGAGCAAACTATTTTTCATTTTGCATAAGTGCCTTATCCTGCTTTGACGAGCCACAAGGCTCATGTTGCAGGAATGGAAGGTTTCAGCCGTTACCTTGCTTTGCTACCACCCTCTTGCAGACATGACTCATGTGTAACCTCTCCCGACTGTCCTTGTTTGTTTTTTCTCATGTTGATGAACTAAATAAAAGGCTGGGCCAGAGGAGGGGATTTTAGGAGAGCTTTGTGGCTGAGCACTTACAAGCTGCTTCATTGTTCTCCTCCTCTGCGCAGAGCAAAAAAAATATATATATTTGTCTCTCTCTGACTGGTTTCTTTTCAGTGTTTGTGCCTCTCATTTCTTTAAAAACAGGGTGCAAACCCAACAGTTTTTTCTTGGCGCCCAACGTGGGGCGTCGACAGATCTTCTCGAGTGAACGGAGGAAGACACGCCGCAGACCGTGCACGGCCGATTCCACTAGAGGGATTGAAGGAAAGTCCTGAGGAGTGAATTCTCCGTCGGGCCGGTGACTATAGACGTCCACCTCCGCTCGCCGCAGTAGATTGACGACGCCTCCGAACCAAATGAGGGGCGCAACAAATTAACGTAAGTAATTACTGCCTGCCTGTGAGGAAAATATGTTGAGGAGGGGTTCGAGTCCCCATCCAGAATAAAGTGCGGGGGAGGGAGTTAGAGTCTCCGGTCCTGCCGGCACAGGTGGCGGAGGGGTTCGAGTCCCCATCCGGCTGAGAAATACAGGAGGAGTAAGAATAAATTTCAGGAGAAGCAGTTAGAGAGACGCGAATTAATTGATTATTTCAAAAGTGAAACTAAGTGTGTTTGTGGTGTGAATGAGAGAAAATTCTGTTTTTGTTGTTTTGTTGTAAGGATTTTGTTGTGTTATTTATGTCTTGATATAAAATGATTTATTATTATTATTATTTTTTTTTTTTTTAAGATGAGGGCTTGTCTGTAATTGCAATCATTGATGAAATCTGTAATTTATTTTGTATATGTGTGAGAGTTGGAGCGGTTGAGTGTGTGTGTGTGTGTGTGACAGTGTCGGACTGTATGTGTGGTATTGTTTGACTGAGTATTCCTTAGTAATAATAAAAGAAGGAGACTGTGAGTGACTGAAGCACAGACAGCTTGATATCCCATTTTATCAGGGGATAAAAGTGGAGCCGTTGTCTGCAAAGTAGGTCATTTTAAGTCCATATGCACCACACTCACATATTCCCGACGAGTCTGCAAAGAGGGGGATTCCAAGGAAGGTCCGCCCCACGGGGTAGAAGCTTGACCTGAACTTTGCAGAGTGAAGGGGAATAGGTGAACAACTTGGGAAACACATGCACAGAAAATAAGCCCCTATTTCAGGGCGACGAAAAATACATGCACAAACGCAATCCGGAAAATCTGAAGTACATAACTAAATGGAAAAAGAAATATGGCTTTTCAGGTAAATTGGTCATGCCAGATTGTGAAGGTTTGGTGTTAAAACTTACAGCAGCAGCAGCAAATAAAAAGGGTAACAGGAAAGTAAGAAAAGAAGGAGAAATAGAGTGTGCAAAAGTATGGCTCAGTGAAGCACAGATGAGAGTAGAGGCCATAAAGAGGAAAAAAGACGAGAAAGTCAGAGAGGAAAGTAATGTTTGTAAAACCTGAAGATAATGAGACGGCCGTGAGAGGCCGTGATGTAAATCCACCCCTGCAGCCACAAAATCAGGCTGCAGTAAGACAAGCGGCACCAACAGTGGCTCCACCACTGGTAAAGGACCCGATTTTTGACCCTAATTATCCCCAGGGGAGTTCTGAAGGTCCGTCATATGACCCAATAAGCTCACTGTATCCAAATCCATTTTTGGATAATCAGAGGGTGGAATTTTCAACTGTATTGACCCCGCCTGTGGCAACAAATTCTTTAATGCCCGAAAAATACATTTTGAGAGACAGGGCTATGATTAAGCTGCCTCTAAAATACGGTTTCAGTATATCCCCAGATCACAGTTTTATTGCTCCAGTGATCCAGGTCCCAAACCCAAATATAGCTCAAGGACAGCCGCCATTCCTTCATGTCTTCCGTCCATGGACACCAGAAGAGGCAGCAAAGGCCGTGTCTGGCCTGCCAGACCCACAAGCTGCTGTGGAAGAATGGGTAAAAGGAAAAGAAGATATTATAAAAGCCATTCAACCTATTATAGGTTGAATGGCTGTGAAGTAGGACAGGCCGTACAATTGGCTCTGGGACGAAACTGGGTCCACGTGAGAGGGACATTTACAGGACGTGTTGCAGACGGCACGGTCCTGCCATACGGGAATGAGGAAGATCCGGCAGTGGCGTTACAGGCTCAAATAATCGATCTAATGACCAGAGTTAAAAACAAGTTTAAACGGAAAGTGGACTATGGTAAAATAAATGCGTGTAAACAAAAGGCAGATGAGGATGTGGATGATTATAATCAGCGTTTAGGGACAGTTTTCCGTGCAAACAGCGGTATACCGCATAGTGATGATCAAGCGGGAGCATATCAAAATGAAACAAGCCCTCCTGAATGGTTTGAAGCCAGAAATTAGTGCATGGATCAGAAAGCACAATGTGACCACTGACTCAGATGATATGATTAAGTCCTGGAAATATGTACTTCTCTGTCATAGACATCAGTAATGCATTTTTCTCAGTACCTGTTCATCCAGACTCTCAATTTTGGTTTGCTTTTACATTTAAAGGGAAAAGATACACATATACAAGACTCCCTCAAGGTTTTGCTGACAGTCCGACCATTTTTACACAAGCAATAAATTGTTGCTTATCTTCATTTACTCCACCAGAAGATTCACAAATCTTGGTGTATGTAGATGACATTTTGGTGGCAGGAAAGACAAAAGACAGCTGTACAAAATGTACTATGATGCTTTTGCAACATTTGGCAGAAACAGGAAGTAAAATTAAAAAGCAAAAGTTGCAGTTTGTGCAACCACAAGTGACTTATTTAGGCCATGTCCTATCAGCTGAGGGGAAACGAATACAAGACGATCGAAAGCACGCTATTCTCAAAGCGCCTAAACCGTCAACAAAAAAGGAAATGATGACTTTCTTAGGTATCTGTAATTATTGCAGAGCCTGGAGTCCATGTTATGCAGAGAAGGTGCAGAAATTGCAGGATTTAATACACTCTATACCAATGGCTATGACTGACAAAATACAGTGGAATAAAGAAGCTGAAGAACAGTTTACAGCTCTTAAACAAGAACTTGTGAGTTCCACAGTATTATCTCTGCCCAATTATGCTAAGCCATTCACTCTCATGGTGGACACAAAACAGGGATTCATGTGTGCAGTCTTGCTACAACAACATGGTAATAAAAATAAACCAGTTGGCTATTATTCCACATGTTTGGATACATTCTTATCGCCTGCTAGACAGACAGCTTATACAGCAATGCTATTGTCTCAGCCACATATTACCATTGAAAGATGCAACACCTTGAATCCCGCCACGCTCCTACCTACTGAGACAGATGGTGAACCGCATGATTGTTTGGCAGACACACAGGAACAACAATTACCTCGACCAGACTTAACAGACGAACCATTTACAGATGGACTACATTACTTTGTGGATGGCTCATGTTTCAAAGATCAGAAAGGACAGACATTAACAGGCTATGCTGTTGTTCAATTACCAAATACTGTTATTGAAGCAAAACAGATTGATCATTTTAAATCAGCCCAAGCTGCAGAACTCATTGCATTAACCAGAGCTTGTATCTTGGCTAAAGGACAGAAACTGACAGTCTATACAGATAGTCAATATGCATTTTCAACAATTTGGTTCTTTGCAAAACAATGGCAACAAAGAGGTATGATAACCTCTACAGGGAAACCAGTGACACATGCAGGCTTACTCACAAATTTGCTAGAAGCAGTGACATTACCATCACACCTGGCATTATGTAAATGCGCAGCCCACACCAGAGGTACAGATTTTGTCTCCAGAGGAAACTGCCTGGCAGACAAAATAGCGAAAGAAGCAGCAGCTGGTCGATATGGCACTTCTGTTGTGTGGGCCGCTGAAGAGGAGGTACTGCTGGCCCACCAACACCAGAGGGCGCCCTGCCTGGAGTGCGGGCTCCAGGCACCAGAGGGCGCTGCCGCCTCACAGGAGCAGCCGGGGTGACAGCTGTCACTTATCACCGGCGACAGCTGTCATCAATCATCAGATCGACAGTGGTATATCAGCAAGACGGCATCTCCACCTCATTGCCGAGATATCGCTCTACCAAAGAGGTAACTTCTCAGCTGACTGTGTTTTTGAATAACTGTTGCTTGTGTGAATTGGACAACATTTATTCTGTTCCTTTTTTCGACGAGAGGTGGAGGTGGTTTCCCACCATACGTGTTGCTGGGTGCACACGCACCCACTTCTGTGTTTGCTCATCGCCAGCAGTACCAGATCCGACACGCGGAGGCAGTGGCCACCTGGGAGTTCGGGACTTGGCGGCTCCAGTATTCCCGGGGTTCGGTGGCGGAGGAAATCGTGTGGTTCCGGTTCGACTTCGGACTGACGTCTCCTATCTTCGAGCCTGCCCACATGACATTTTGTATTTGAGCTTATCTAATATTGTAATCTATTGTTGTTGTGCACTTTCACAACAGTAAAGTGTTGTATTTGGCTTTATCCATTGTCCGTTCATTTGCGCCCCCTGTTGTGGGTCCGTGCTCTCACACTTTCACAACAACTTCTTCTATTTACACAGCTCAGACAGACAATGAACCATTAATAGATTCTGACCTTTTATTGGATATGCAAAAACAGGCACCAGCGCAGGAACGACATTTGTGGTTGAAAAATGGGGCAACCCCAAACCCCAAAGGACTTTATTGTGTACATAACAAACCCATCCTACCCAAAAGCTTATTCAAAGCGGCTGCAATTGCGACGCATGGGTTAACGCATGTGTCGACAGGGGGGATGGTATATATGGTAGACCAATACTTTACTACGTATGGATTTAATTTATACTCAAAAAAAATTTGTAAAGCCTGTGTTACCTGATTGAAACACAACCCACAGGGAAATATAAGACCCCGGAGAGGGCAATTCCCAAAACCACAGTATCCTTTTCAAATTGTTCATATGGACTTTATTGAACTAAAGCAATGTGGACCTTATCAATACTGTCTAGTATTAATTGATGCCTTTTCAAAATGGGTAGAAATCGTTCCATCACAAAAAGCAGATGCTTTAACAGTAGCAAAAGCACTGTGTAAGACAATTATTATTATTATTCCATATTATGGAATACCAGAGACATTGTACAGTGATAATGGAACACATTTTGTAAATGAAGTTGTACAAAGAGTAGCAGAACACATGAAAATTAAGTTAAAACTGTTATGTTTCAGACGCGGTCGGAGCACCGACCCAGCGTTTGAAAGGACCCAGCATAAAATAAGCAGAGCACGGTTCAAAAGATAACAGAATTTAATAAACATAACAGTGAGTGAAGTGCTAAACAACTAAAAAGTCCGCGGTCTGGTGAGGTGGAAACACGGCGCGCTCTCAACAGCGCAAATGGTCCAGAGCCACAGCAGTTCGGACCCAGGGACCCCGCCGACACCTCCCAGGTGGCTGCGACAAACCAAGTCTGGAGCGGTCTCTGCGTCCGTTATGGTGAGATTGTTCTCCTGACGTCGATCTCACACGTCTGCTCACAAGGTCGAGTCTCTGGCAATCACACACTGTGCATTCAAGGTTTAAATGCAGCAATCTCCGATCAAGACAAAATACACCACAGCTGTGAGTCCTGATGACCTGCACGTGAAAACAAGCCTCAGGTGTTCAGGGTGAGGTCCTAATGCTCAGCCACTCAGTCCTGAATGCATACCACCTGGTGGGAGAAACAGAAAACAAAAACCAAGCCAGCCAAACACCCCAGCCCACAACAAAAACATCATTGTGCTTACCACCCACAAAGTGCAGGATTAGTGGAAAGGACAAATGGCACAATAAAAATAAGACTAAGGAAATGTATGGAAGAGACTAAACGAACCTGGATTGAATGTTTGGACCTAGTAAAATTGTATATGAGAATAACACCAACACCATCAGGTTTAACACCATTTGAGATACTTTATGGACGACCATATCATCTACCAATTTTTGACATGGATACTAAAACAGCAGATGAGGAACAAACATTAGCAGATTTTATGAAAAAGACATTAACACAGAAAGAGATAACTCAAACACATTTACTGCCGAATAATTTTGATCTTCCACAGGACGGCCTTCCAGTAGTCCAGCCAGGAGACTGGGTGTTCATCAGAGTGATTAAGAGGAAGAACTGGTCCAGTCCTCGTTGGGAAGGTCCATACCAAGTGCTGTTAACAACACCAACTGCAGTAAAGATAGCGGAGAGATCAACGTGGATACATCTAAGTCACTGTAAGATACAGCGGGTGTTGGCTGCCTCCACAGTGTAAGGGGAAGTCTGGCTACAAAGGGAGTCTATTTAATTAGCAATAGATTGTCTCAACGCCAGTGAAGCAGGGAGATCCTTGCACTATTAGGTGAGGTTGGTTAACAACACTGTATCCTAGCAATCATGACTGAACTACAGCAGACCCCGGAGCGGCGTGCTCAGCGCCGCCGCTGCTGGACTGTTGGTAGGGCAGCCGGTTGCGTTGTGATCTTAGTGTGTTTCGTGCTCCTCGGATTCCTGGCCTGGTGGTTGACCCAAGAATTGCAGTTCACTGTGGACCGAGCCAGAGAACAACGGAAGCAACGTCAGAAGAGGTTTATTCATAATGTGAATGAGACAGATGGACACCCTCATATATACCATACTAATATGTGGTACAGATATGTTCATTTATTGGCTATGGAATTACATGTTACTAATTGTTATGTTTGTTCGCAAATGCCTATATCCTCAACACACCCAGCTCTGACAGCTAAACCGTACCCTGCTAGGGTGACAATGTCTTATCATACGGATGCATAATCAAACTGTATTTCGGGGGCAACAGTTCTCAGCAAATCTGACAAGATGTAACACCACTTGCCTCAGTGCAACCACTTATATGATAGGGATTTCAACAGAAGACGTACAAGCGTGCCCAAGTGCTGCTCCATTGACTAGACTGAAGGGAAATGCAAAAATATCATAACATGTTAAATTGTCGTCACAACGGCCATTCCCGATTTGCTTTTACGGGACAGGGAATAAAACTGTAGGTAAAATTAAGAAACGTCTGTGTACCCAAACGTATGTTTTATCAAATAATTTAAGCCTAACCAAAACATAATATGTGGATGGTACTTATCTTCATCACATTGGACAGGGATGTAATTATACAGGCTCCTGTCCATGGGGCACGGATGAATCATGTGCTTATGTTAGTAAGTTTTTGCTACCACCTTTAAATGGTACTCCGGTGTATGATGACATCTATTGGCTTTGTGGTTCCAGACTGTACATGAGTCTCCCACCAAATTGGGGTGGTGTGTGTGCACCTACCCAGGTGACTGACCATACATATGTGGTAGTGCCAAGGACCTCCACAGAGAAGAATGGCAGCACCAGACGGAGGAGATCGATATACCCAGATGCGTTGCCACATGATCACATGTGTGGCTCGGATGTACCAAAGGACCAAAAATTGTGGTCTGTAGGAGATAAAATAGCACATTCATTGTTCCCCTGGATAGGAGTGGTAAAAAATTCATTAATGATTGAAACTCTGAATTATTGATTGGTTCTGTTCATGAATGTAACTGAGAAAATAGTAGCAGCTCAAAACACTGAAATAGATGCTTTACGTACCATGGTGATGCAAAATCGCATGGTTTTAGACTTGCTTACTGGTTCACAGGGAGGAGTTTGTGTTCTGCTGAACACAACATGCTGTACTTTCATCCCAGACTCCATTCATTCAGTGGATGTGCAGGACGCATTGGAAGAGCTGAATAAACTTCGTGATGCAATGCATAAATCAATCAATCAATCAACTTTTTTTCTTGTATAGCGCCAAATCACAACAAACAGTTGCCCCAAGGCGCTCCACATTGCAAGGCAAGGCCATACAATAATTATGAAACACAGTCTACGTCTAAAGCAACATAACCAAGGGATGGTCCAGGGTCACCCGATCCAGCCCTAACTATAAGCCTTAGCGAAAAGGAAAGTTTTAAGCCTAATCTTAAAAGTAGAGAGGGTATCTGTCTCCCTGATCTGAATTGGGAGCTGGTTCCACAGGAGAGGAGCCTGAAAGCTGAAGGCTCTGCCTCCCATTCTACTCTTACAAACCCTAGGAACTACAAGTAAGCCCGCAGTCTGAGAGCGAAGCGCTCTAATGGGGTAATATGGTACTATGAGGTCCCTAAGATAAGATGGGACCTGATTATTCAAAACCTTATAAGTAAGAAGAAGAATTTTAAATTCTATTCTAGCATTAACAGGAAGCCAATGAAGGGAGGCCAACACGGGTGAGATATGCTCTCTCCTGCTAGTCCCCGTCAGTACTCTAGCTGCAGCATTCTGAACCAACTGAAGGCTTTTTAGGGAACTTTTAGGACAACCTGATAATAATGAATTACAATAGTCCAGCCTAGAGGAAACAAATGCATGAATTAGTTTTTCAGCATCACTCTGAGACAAGACCTTTCTGATTTTAGAGATATTGCGTAAATGCAAAAAGGCAGTCCTACATATTTGTTTAATATGCGCTTTGAATGACATATCCTGATCAAAAATAACTCCAAGATTTCTCACAGTATTACTAGAGATCAGGGAAATGCCATCCAGAGTAACGATCTGGTTAGACACCATGCTTCTAAGATTTGTGGGGCCAAGTACAATAACTTCAGTTTTATCTGAGTTTAAAAGCAGGAAATTAGAGGTCATCCATGTCTTTATGTCTGTAAGACAATCCTGCAGTTTAGCTAATTGGTGCGTATCCTCTGGCTTCATGGATAGATAAAGCTGGGTATCATCTGCGTAACAATGAAAATTTAAGCAATACCGTCTAATAATACTGCCCAAGGGAAGCATGTATAAAGTGAATAAAATTGGTCCTAGCACAGAACCTTGTGGAACTCCATAATTAACTTTAGTCTGTGAAGAAGATTCCCCATTTACATGAACAAACTGTAATCTATTAGACAAATATGATTCAAACCACCGCAGCGCAATGCCTTTAATACCTATGACATGCTCTAATCTCTGTAATAAAATTTTATGGTCAACAGTATCAAAAGCAGCACTGAGGTCCAACAGAACAAGCACAGAGATAAGTCCACTGTCCGAAGCCATAAGAAGATCATTTGTAACCTTCACTAATGCTGTTTCTGTACTATGATGAATTCTAAAACCTGACTGAAACTCTTCAAATAGACCATTCCTCTGCAGGTGATCAGTTAGCTGTTTTACAACTACCCTCTCAAGAATCTTTGAGAGAAAAGGAAGGTTGGAGATTGGCCTATAATTAGCTAAGATAGCTGGGTCAAGTGATGGCTTTTTAAGTAATGGTTTAATTACTGCCACCTTAAAGGCCTGTGGTACATAACCAACTAACAAAGATAGATTGATCATATTTAAGATTGAAGCATTAAATAATGGTAGGACTTCCTTGAGCAGCCTGGCAGGAATGGGGTCTAATAAGCATGTTGATGGTTTGGATGAAGTAACTAATGAAAATAACTCAGACAGAACAATCGGAGAGAAAGAGTCTAACCAAATACCGGCATCACTGAAAGCAGCCAAAGATAACGATACATCTTTGGGATGGTTATGAGTAATTTTTTCTCTAATAGTCAAAATTTTGTTAGCAAAGAAAGTCATGAAGTCATTACTAGTTAAAGTTAATGGAATACTCAGCTCAATAGAGCTCTGACTCTTTGTCAGCCTGGCTACAGTGCTGAAAAGAAACCTGGGGTTGTTCTTATTTTCTTCAATTAGTGATGAGTAGAAAGATGTCCTAGCTTCACGAAGGGCTTTCTTATAGAGCAACAAACTCTTTTTCCAGGCTAAGTGAAGATCTTCTAAATTAGTGAGACGCCATTTCCTCTCCAACTTACGGGTTATCTGCTTTAAGCTACGAGTTTGTGAGTTATACCACGGAGTCAGACACTTCTGATTTAAAGCTCTCTTTTTCAGAGGAGCTACAGCATCCAAAGTTGTCTTCAATGAGGATGTAAAACTATTGACAAGATACTCTAACTCCCTTACAGAGTTTAGGTAGCTACTCTGCTCTGTGTTGGTATATGACATTAGAGAACATAAAGAAGGAATCATATCCTTAAACCTAGTTACAGCGCTTTCTGAAAGGCTTCTAGTGTAATGAAACTTATTCCCCACTGCAGGGTAGTCCATCAGGGTAAATGTAAATGTTATTAAAAAATGATCAGACAAAAGGGAGTTTTCAGGGAATACTGTTAAGTCTTCTATTTCCATACCATAAGTCAGAACAAGATCTAAAATATGATTAAAGTGGTGGGTGGACTCATTTACTTTTTGAGCAAAGCCGATAGAGTCTAATAATAGATTAAATGCAGTGTTGAGGCTGTCATTCTCAGCATCTGTGTGGATGTTAAAATCGCCCACTATAATTATCTTATCTGAGCTAAGCACTAAGTCAGACAAAAGGTCTGAAAATTCACAGAGAAACTCACAGTAACGACCAGGTGGACGATAGATAATAACAAATAAAACTGGTTTTTGGGACTTCCAATTTGGATGGACAAGACTAAGAGACAAGCTTTCAAATGAATTAAAGCTCTGTCTAGGTTTTTGATTAATTAATAAGCTGGAATGGAAGATTGCTGCTAATCCTCCGCCCCGGCCCGTGCTACGAGCATTCTGACAGTTAGTGTGACTCGGGGGTGTTAGGGTGTCATAAAGACACCCTAACCATGAACCGGTGGAATCCCTGGTCCTGGTTGACTTCAGGACCATGGTGGCAGTTACTATTGAAAATGGTGACACCAGTTATTATAGTCCTAATTCTGATTGGACTTTGCATGTGTTCTGTGATCCCTTGTATCAAAACAATGGTTGGCAAAATGGTGTCAAATACATTTGTACAGTGTAATCTGGCTTTCCAACAAACTATGCCAAAATATCAAGCATTGAAACAGTCAGACCTTAGTGGAGAAAACTATAATGATTGTGTTGAGAATTATGATGATATTGAAACGCTCACAACTCCAGTTCAAGCTTGAACTGTTGACGTGATGAGTTAACACACTCTTAGCCTATGAAGCTTTAGCTGAAAATGTAATAAGACAAGTAGTTAAAGTGGACAAATTTTCTATTGAAGTGTGTTTTGGACATGATAAACTTGTGTAAATAAACGATAAACAGGAAGGATTATGTCAAGGATTTTATATAGTTCATGCTCTTATTATCATTTATTTTCTTTAGTTTATGCTTATATTATTATTATTTATTTTCTTATAGTTTATGCTTATTATTTTTTCTCTTTGTGAGAAGAGGAGGTTTTAGAGAGAAAGACTTCTTGTCTGCATTCTTCATGATTGAGCAAACTATTTTTCATTTTGCATAGGTGCCTTATCCTGCTTTGACGAGCCACAAGGCTCATGTTGCAGGAATGGAAGGTTTCAGCCGTTACCTTGCTTTGCTATCACCCTCTTGCAGACATGACTCATGTGTAACCTCTCCCGACTGTCCTTGTTTGTTTTTTTCTCATGTTGATGAACTAAATAAAAGGCTGGGTCAGAGGAGGGGATTTTAGGAGAGCTTTGTGGCTGAGCACTTACAAGCTGCTTCATTGTTTTCCTCCTCTGCGCAGAGCAAAAAATATATATATATATATATTTGTCTCTCTGACTGGTTTCTTTTCAGTGTTTGTGCCTCTCATTTCTTTAAAAACAGGGTGCAAACCCAACAGGTCCGATACAAACCAAGCTGTCAAAAAATCATCTAGACAATGATGAGCCAATGATTAAAGAAGTCTTATGAGGGATACACTCCTGATTGAACAGGGGCTCTATATCAAGATTATATCAGTTTTATGACTAGAAAAACCTCAGTCCACAGATAATGTAAGGAATAAATGGGAGAATGAAGCTGTTAATATACTGTTAATTTCAATGGAAATGTACTCATTCATAAACATGGAGAGAAATGCCTAATTAGATTTTTTTTTTTTTTATCACCCCAAAGCAGAAAGTACAGACCTCAGAAGGACATTCTAAGTGTTGAAGACTCTGTGGGAATCAAGAAGCCAATCACTGGCATATATTCTGGGAAGACTCACAGAATAATGGAAAACATACAGAAAATTACTTTATCCTTTCAGTTTAGTACCCTTGTATTAGGAAATACTGAGTTTCATTTAAATATGAAGGTATACTTCAATAAATGTATCTATTTGGTATTCTGATATCAGCAACTAGGAAAACTCTTACCAGACACTAGTTACAACCTGACCCTTCCACACCAGAGGAATGGACAGAGATAATCAATAAAATATATTTGATTGGAAAAAAATGACTTTCTCACATCAGCTACAAATGGACAAGTTTGTCAAACTCTGGACTGGGCGGAGCTCACAAATAACAGACACAAACACTGAGAGGATTATCACACTAATACACTTTATCATTCAGACGAGTGCTTATCTTGTTTATTTGATCTCATTGAATAAAAGACTGTTTGGTCAGAAATATGTTTTGTTTAAAAAATGTATTCATTTATTCTTTTCTCATATATATATATATATATATATATATATATATTCTAATGTGGTTAATATACTGGTTAATTGTAACTTGTACATCCCTTGTTCCTGTCAAATAGCACCATTCTGCTCTTTACCTGGTTTATCTATATACATAAAGGGGTACGTCTGTCTGTCTGTCTGTCTGTCTGGGATAAACTCCCAAACTATAATATGTAGCCCTAAAAACTATATATATATTCTGAATCCTCATGACATGGGGAACAAACTGCTACCATTTTTTAAAAAGTTGACCTGAAAATTACCCCCAAAATAGTCAGCTGTGGGTATGACCAGGCAGATTCATATTTCCAGCCCTGTATATGTGTTGGCCATCTCTGTTTATTTATTCTACTGGTGGTTGGCTCTCACTGCGGTATTGTATCACTTCCTGTTCCGGAGCACAGCGGTGTTTTTCTGTATTTGTTAGCTGTTTAATCTGCGCAGTTAGATTGATCTAGTTATCTAGATTACGATTTGTTTCCCAGTGTAATCTTTACGTGCCTTAACTAAATCACTCCTTCTGCTGAATCACCTCTAAATTATTTACACATTATTCACTTTGCGTGTTTTTAGGAATCCGCTAGCTTAGCATAGCTACTAGCTCTTAGCCGATTTAGCATGGCGGCTTCTCCTGTCTCTCCCGCACTTTTCTGCTCTGGGTGTGAAATGTTTAGTTATTCCTCGGCCTCCTTTAGCAGTAACGGTACTTGTAATAAGTGTAGCTTATTCGTAGCTTTGGAGGCCAGGCTGGGCGAATTGGAGACTCGGCTCCGCACCTTGGAAAATTCTACAGCTAGCCAGGCCCCTGTAGTCGGTGCGGACCAAGGTAGCTTAGCCGCCGTTAGTTACCCCCTGGCAGATCCCGAGCAGCCGGGAAAGCAGGCTGACTGGGTGACTGTGAGGAGGAAGCGTAGCCCTAAACAGAAGCCCCGTGTACACCGCCAACCCGTTCACATCTCTAACCGTTTTTCCCCACTCGACGACACACCCGCCGAGGATCAAACTCTGGTTATTGGCGACCCTGTTTTGCGAAATGTGAAGTTAGCGAAACCAGCAACCATAGTCAATTGTCTTCCGGGGGCCAGAGCAGGCGACATTGAAGGAAATTTGAAACTGCTGGCTAAGGCTAAGCGTAAATTTGGTAAGATTGTAATTCACGTCGGCAGTAATGACACCCGGTTACGCCAATCGGAGGTCACTAAAATTAACATTAAATCGGTGTGTAACTTTGCAAAAACAATGTCGGACTCTGTAGTTTTCTCTGGGCCCCTCCCCAATCAGACCGGGAGTGACATGTTTAGCCGCATGTTCTCCTTGAATTGCTGGCTGTCTGAGTGGTGTCCAAAAAATGAGGTGGGCTTCATAGATAATTGGCAAAGCTTCTGGGGAAAACCTGGTCTTGTTAGGAGAGACGGCATCCATCCCACTTTGGATGGAGCAGCTCTCATTTCTAGAAATCTGGCCAATTTTCTTAAATCCTCCAAACCGTGACTATCCAGGGTTGGGACCAGGAAGCAGAGTTGTAGTCTTACACACCTCTCTGCAGCTTCTCTCCCCCTGCCATCCCCTCATTACCCCATCCCCGTAGAGACGGTGCCTGCTCCCAGACCACCAACAACCAGCAAAAATCTATTTAAGCATAAAAATTCAAAAAGAAAAAATAATATAGCACCTTCAACTGCACCACAGACTAAAACAGTTAAATGTGGTCTATTAAACATTAGGTCTCTCTCTTCTAAGTCTCTGTTGGTAAATTATATAATAATTGATCAACATATTGATTTATTCTGCCTTACAGAAACCTGGTTACAGCAGGATGAATATGTTAGTTTAAATGAGTCAACACCCCCGAGTCACACTAACTGTCAGAATGCTCGTGGCACGGGCCGAGGCGGAGGATTAGCAGCAATCTTCCATTCCAGCTTATTAATTAATCAAAAACCCAGACAGAGCTTTAATTCATTTGAAAGCTTGACTCTTAGTCTTGTCCATCCAAATTGGAAGTCCCAAAAACCAGTTTTATTTGTTATTATCTATCGTCCACCTGGTCGTTACTGTGAGTTTCTCTGTGAATTTTCAGACCTTTTGTCTGACTTAGTGCTTAGCTCAGATAAGATAATTATAGTGGGCGATTTTAACATCCACACAGATGCTGAGAATGACAGCCTCAACACTGCATTTAATCTATTATTAGACTCTATTGGCTTTGCTCAAAAAGTCCACCCACCACTTTAATCATATCTTAGATCTTGTTCTGACTTATGGTATGGAAATAGAAGACTTAACAGTATTCCCTGAAACCTCCCTTCTGTCTGATCATTTCTTAATAACATTTACATTTACTCTGATGGACTACCCAGCAGTGGGGAATAAGTTTCATTACACTAGAAGTCTTTCAGAAAGCGCTGTAACTAGGTTTAAGGATATGATTCCTTCTTTATGTTCTCTAATGCCATATACCAACACAGTGCAGAGTAGCTACCTAAACTCTGTAAGTGAGATAGAGTATCTTGTCAATAGTTTTACATCCTCATTGAAGACAACTTTGGATGCTGTAGCTCCTCTAAAAAAGAGAGCTTTAAATCAGAAGTGCCTGACTCCGTGGTATAACTCACAAACTCGTAGCTTAAAGCAGATAACCCGTAAATTGGAGAGGAAATGGCGTCTCACTAATTTAGAAGATCTTCACTTAGCCTGGAAAAAGAGTCTGTTGCTCTATAAAAAAGCCCTCCGTAAAGCTAGGACATCTTTCTACTCATCACTAATTGAAGAAAATAAGAACAACCCCAGGTTTCTTTTCAGCACTGTAGCCAGGCTGACAAAGAGTCAGAGCTCTATTGAGCTGAGTATTCCATTAACTTTAACTAGTAATGACTTCATGACTTTCTTTGCTAACAAAATTTTAACTATTAGAGAAAAAATTACTCATAACCATCCCAAAGACGTATCGTTATCTTTGGCTGCTTTCAGTGATGCCGGTATTTGGTTAGACTCTTTCTCTCCGATTGTTCTGTCTGAGTTATTTTCATTAGTTACTTCATCCAAACCATCAACATGTTTATTAGACCCCATTCCTACCAGGCTGCTCAAGGAAGCCCTACCATTATTTAATGCTTCGATCTTAAATATGATCAATCTATCTTTGTTAGTTGGCTATGTACCACAGGCTTTTAAGGTGGCAGTAATTAAACCATTACTTAAAAAGCCATCACTTGACCCAGCTATCTTAGCTAATTATAGGCCAATCTCCAACCTTCCTTTTCTCTCAAAAATTCTTGAAAGGGTAGTTGTAAAACAGCTAACTGATCATCTGCAGAGGAATGGTCTATTTGAAGAGTTTCAGTCAGGTTTTAGAATTCATCATAGTACAGAAACAGCATTAGTGAAGGTTACAAATGATCTTCTTATGGCCTCGGACAGTGGACTCATCTCTGTGCTTGTTCTGTTAGACCTCAGTGCTGCTTTTGATACTGTTGACCATAAAATTTTATTACAGAGATTAGAGCATGCCATAGGTATTAAAGGCACTGCGCTGCGGTGGTTTGAATCATATTTGTCTAATAGATTACAATTTGTTCATGTAAATGGGGAATCTTCTTCACAGACTAAAGTTAATTATGGAGTTCCACAAGGTTCTGTGCTAGGACCAATTTTATTCACTTTATACATGCTTCCCTTAGGCAGTATTATTAGACGGTATTGCTTAAATTTTCATTGTTACGCAGATGATACCCAGCTTTATCTATCCATGAAGCCAGAGGACACACACCAATTAGCTAAACTGCAGGATTGTCTTACAGACATAAAGACATGGATGACCTCTAATTTCCTGCTTTTAAACTCAGATAAAACTGAAGTTATTGTACTTGGCCCCACAAATCTTAGAAACATGGTGTCTAACCAGATCCTTACTCTGGATGGCATTACCCTGACCTCTAGTAATACTGTGAGAAATCTTGGAGTCATTTTTGATCAGGATATGTCATTCATTCAAAGCACATATTAAACAAATATGTAGGACTGCTTTTTTGCATTTACGCAATATCTCTAAAATCAGAAAGGTCTTGTCTCAGAGTGATGCTGAAAAACTAATTCATGCATTTATTTCTTCTAGGCTGGACTATTGTAATTCATTATTATCAGGTTGTCCTAAAAGTTCCCAAAAAAGCCTTCAGTTAATTCAAAATGCTGCAGCTAGAGTACTGACGGGGACTAGAAGGAGAGAGCATATCTCACCCATATTGGCCTCTCTTCATTGGCTTCCTGTTAATTCTAGAATAGAATTTAAAATTCTTCTTCTTACTTATAAGGTTTTGAATAATCAGGTCCCATCTTATCTTAGGGACCTCGTAGTACCATATCACCCCAATAGAGCGCTTCGCTCTCAGACTGCAGGCTTACTTGTAGTTCCTAGGGTTTGTAAGAGTAGAATGGGAGGCAGAGCCTTCAGCTTTCAGGCTCCTCTCCTGTGGAACCAGCTCCCAATTCAGATCAGGGAGACAGACACCCTCTCTACTTTTAAGATTAGGCTTAAAACTTTCCTTTTTGCTAAAGCTTATAGTTAGGGCTGGATCAGGTGACCCTGAACCATCCCTTAGTTATGCTGCTATAGACGTAGACTGCTGGGGGGTTCCCATGATGCACTGTTTCTTTCTCTTTTTGCTCTGTATGCACCACTCTGCATTTAATCATTAGTGATCGATCTCTGCTCCCCTCCACAGCATGTCTTTTTCCTGGTTCTCTCCCTCAGCCCCAACCAGTCCCAGCAGAAGACTGCCCCTCCCTGAGCCTGGTTCTGCTGGAGGTTTCTTCCTGTTAAAAGGGAGTTTTTCCTTCCCACTGTAGCCAAGTGCTTGCTCACAGGGGGTCGTTTTGACCGTTGGGGTTTTACATAATTATTGTATGGCCTTGCCTTACAATATAAAGCGCCTTGGGGCAACTGTTTGTTGTGATTTGGCGCTATATAAAAAAATTGATTGATTGAATTGATTGATTGATTCCCTTTCTTCAGCTACTTTATGTTCTCAACTGTTAAGCACCTGACTGTCCTGTACAACCCAGTTTGACTTCCTGTCTGAATACATTCATTTTATGTTTGTAAAATTGCAATGTAAAAACAGTGAAATACACCACTACCTCAATTTTTATTCATTGATATTTACATTTACTGTTACCTACCTTTTGTGTGTAATTTTGTTATAAATTTGATTGCAAAACAAAGTCTGCATGAAGGACTTCAAATGTGTTTGTCTTTTAACCAAGTATTTCCACTTAGTTTGGGGAGTCCACCTCTTATAGTTCTGCTGGACAAACTTTAGCCCGTTAACTATTATATTTATAAGACATCAGCATAACAAAAACAAATGATGGGCAGTTGTTTTGATTAAAATGATTGGCATTTGGCTTATGTCTAAAACAGGTTAACCCGGGCAGTGCCGGGTACCCCAGCTAGTATGAAAATAATTTTCAATCACTGAGGTATGTGGAGACGATATTAGGAGATGGTGAATCGCTGTAGTATGTTTTGTTGTGGCGATGGGTCCAAAGCTGCAGTTGCTTTTCACAAATTTCCCGCAGAGAAGAAGCACCTCCAGGGCCCTGGGTCCAAACTGTGGTTAGGAAAATGATGACAAGACCAAATTACTGACCAGTACAGATCTTCCAAGCATTTGGCTTCCCCACCACGTTGGTTGTCACTGTTGTTGTTTGGATCTGAGTCCTCATCTGAATCTTCTCCTTCTGACCGCTGTTTGTGTCGTCTCCCATTATATATATATACAAGGTCTGTTAGAAAAGTATCGGGCCATTTTATTTTTTTCAAAAACCATATGGATTTGAATCACGAGTGATTGCATCAGCCAAGCTTGAACCTTCGTGCGCATGCGTGAGTTTTTTCACGCCTGTCGGTTGCGTCATTCGCCGTTAAGGAAAATGGCGGAATGATTTGGAGCTTTGCTGCATCAATTTTTTCCTGAAACTGTGAGAGACCTCCAGGTGGACACCATTCGGAAAATTCAGATGGCTTTCAGGGATGATTTTATGGGGATTACACAGATTAAGGAGTGCTCCAGCCGGTTTAAAGACCGCCCACAGCATCTGAGAGCGCGGTGCTCCGAGCGCCGATCGACAGGCTGACACCCCGCTGAAACAACCAGATCATTTCCAATGTGAAGGCTTTGTTGATCCAGGATGTCATCTGACTTTCACAAAAAAGGCAGAAGGCGTGGACATCAGCACGTCCTCCTGGGTTTCAGCACCAAACAATGTGTGAACTAGCTGTAACTGTTGTGTGGGCCACTGAAGAGGAGGTACTGCTGGCCCACTACCAAAGGGCGCCCTGCCTGAAGTGCGGGCTTCAGGCACGAGAGGGCGCTGCCGCCTCACAAGAACAGCCGGGGGTGACAGCTGTCACTCATCAACTATGACAGCTGTCACCAATCACCAGGTCGTCCACCACCCTACAAAAGCTGGAGGACATCTCCATCTCGTCGCAGAGATATCGTCTACCTATGAGGTAAACTCTCAGCCGTTGTTATACCAAACAGAAGTAATCTTTCTTGAACTGTTTACAGACATACCTGATCCATACGTGCAGCTGGAAGCTGGGGTTCGCAGCCGATGATTGGAGTGACGGACTGCACTCCTCACGCCGAACTCTTTGAGTGTGGTTCAGGCGAGGTGTCTGTGGTAATTGGTGTCAGAGGTGGAGGTGTCTTTCCCACCTTAAAAGAAACTGTTGTTCCAGCTGACTGTTTACTGGGTGTGTTTCCACACACTCATTATATCTGTTTCTCTGCTTCCTGCCAGCAGTACCAGATCCGACAGTCGGAGACAGTGACCACCTGGGGACTCAGGACTTGGCGGCTCCAGTATCCTTCGGGTTTGGTGGCAGTGGAAATCGTGTGGGATCCGGTTCTTCTCGGGAGGGACGTCTCCTACCCTCAAGCCTGCCTACACGTCACGTTGTACATTCTGATTGTAATCCAAATTCTGTATTTGTCTGTATTCTCGTTGTGCACATTTCACAACAGTAAAGTGTTATATTTTGGCTCATCTATTGTCCGTTCATTTGCGCCCCCTGTTGTGGGTCCGTGTCGTTACACTTTCCCAACAGGATATCTCGGCCATTCGTCATGGATTCTGAGGGGCAGCAACCATCGGGTGAACAACCAATGGAAGAGCAGGGTGCACAGGCATCAGCAGGAGGCGTGGTAGGTGAGTTGCAGCAAATCCTCACCACCTTCACTGCTCGGTTAGATTTTATGACCGAGCAGAACGTAATGCTCAATCGCAGGATGGAGGCTCTCACCGCGCAGGTGGAAGCGCGCACACAGGGAGCAGCTGTGGCTCCTCCTCCTGCTGTCCTGGTGCCGAATACAGACGTTCCTTTGGTCGTTCAATGAACCCCCCCACCATCCCCTGAAGCATTCATAAGCCCCCCAGAACTGTACGGAGGCTGTGTGGAGACGTGCGCGGACTTCTTAATGCAGTGTTCGCTCGTCTTTGCACAGCGTCCAGTCATGTACGCGTCAGAATCCAGCCGGGTGGCTTATGTGATCAATTTGCTTCGAGGTGAGGCACGCGCCTGGTCTACGGCGCTGTGGGAACAGAACTCACGGCAACAGCTCCCCCTGCTGACGATGCTATGGACACGAGCAGGGCTAAATTCAGAGCTACTAATAGACAAAGGAGACTGGCCCGCGGGGAGTGCTTCATCTGCGGCTCAAGCGAGCATGAGCAGAGAGACTTCCCCAAACGGTTAAACACCAATGCCTGCTCTTAGAAACTGGGCTAAGGGTGGGCCAAGAAATTCACGTGGGACAAACCCGTATTTCTGCACGGCTCCCAGTTACGGTCCTGAGTGGGGATCTAACCCTTCAGGCCCCTGCACTGGTGGACATGGGGTCAGAAGGGAATCTGCTGGACAGCAGATGGGCAAGGGAGGTAGGGCTCCCCCTAGTGGCGCTTCCTTCCCCATTGAAGGTGCGAGCACTAGATGGCACCCTTCTTCCCTTAATTACACACAAGACACTAAATATTCACAAAACTCGATCTTACGAATGCGTACCACCTGGTTCGGATCCGGAAGGGAGACGAGTGGAAGATGGCATTTAACACCCCATTAGGTCACTTTGAGTACCTGGTCATGCCGTTCGGCCTCACCAATGCCCCAGCGACATTTCAGGCCTTGGTGAATGACGTCTTGCGGGACTTCCTGCACTGATTCGTCTTCGTATATCTGGACGATATTCTCATCTTTTCCCCGGATCCTGAGACCCATGTCCAGCATGTACGTCAGGTCCTACAGCGGTTGTTGGAGAACCGGCTGTTTGTGAAGGGCGAGAAGTGCGAGTTCCACCGCACTTCTTTGTCCTTCCTGGGGTTTATAATCTCCTCCAACTCCGTTGCCCCTGATCCGGCCAAGGTTGTGGCGGTGAGAGATTGGCCCCAACCTACAAGCCACAGGAAACTGCAACAGTTCCTCAGCTTTGCAGATTTCTACAGGAGGTTCATTAAGGGCTATAGTCAGGTAGTTAGCCCCCTGACCACTCTGACCTCCCCCAAAGTACCATAAACCTGGTCAGATCGGTGCGAGGCCGCGTTTAGGGAGTTGAAACGCCGGTTTTCGACTGCACCAGTTCTGGTGCAGCCCGATCCTAGCCGCCAGTTTGTGGTTGAAGTGGATGCCTCGGACTCAGGGATAGGAGCCGTGCTGTCCCAGAGCGGGGAGTCCGATCAGATTCTCCATCCTTGTGCCTATTTTTCACGCAAGTTAACCCCGGCTGAACGGAACTATGATGTGGGCAATCGGGAACTCCTCGCGGTGAAGGAGGCTCTTGAGGAGTGGAGACATCTGTTAGAGGGAGCCGCTGTACCATTTACGGTTTTCACGGACCACCGGAACCTGGAGTATATCAGGACCACCAAGTGGCTGAACCCCAGGCAAGCCCCCTGGTCATTGTTCTTCGGGCGTTTTGACTTCCGGATCACCTACCACCCCGGGACCAAGAACCAAAGATCGGATGCCCTGTCCCGGGTTCACGAAGTCGAAGTCAAAACAGAGCTGTCCGATCCGCCGGAATCCATCATCCCCGAGTCCACTATCGTGGCCACCCTCACCTGGGACGTGGAGAAGAACATCCGGGAGGCCCTGGCACGGAACCCGGACCCGGGGACGGGCCCAAGGAACAAACTTTACGTCCCACCAGAAGCCAGAGCTGCAGTCCTGGACTTCTGTCACGGTTCCAAGCTCTCCTGTCATCCGGGGGTGCGAAGGACCGTGGCAGTGGTCCAGCAGCGCTTCTGGTGGGCGTCCATGGAAGCCGACATCCGGGACTATGTCCAGGCTTGTACCACCTGCACCAGGGGTAAAGCTGACCATCAACGGGCACAGGGACTCCTCCAGCCGTTACCTGTGCCCCATCGCCCCTGGTCCCACATCGGCCTGGACTTCGTCAGGGGCCTCCCGCCGTCCCAGGGCATGACTACCATCCTCACGATAGTGGACCGGTTCTCCAAGGCGGCCCACTTTGTGGCCCTCCTGAAGCTCCCTACGGCCCAGGAGACAGCAGACCTCCTGGTCCACCACATCGTGCATCTGCATGGGATACCTACTGACATCGTCTCCGATCGTGGTCCCCAGTTCTCCTCTCAAGTCTGGAGGAGTTTCTGCCGAGAACTGGGGGCCACCGTGAGCCTCTCGTCCGGGTATCACCCGCAGACCAACGGACAGGCAGAACGGGCCAACCAAGAACTGGAACAAACCCTACGCTGTGTGACGTCCGCGCACCCGACGGCCTGGAGTGAACATCTGGCCTGGATCGAGTACGCTCATAACAGCCAGGTGTCCTCTGCCACTGGCCTCTCCCCGTTTGAGGTGTGTCTGGGGTACCAGCCCCCATTGTTTCCCATGGTGGAGGGAGAGGTCGGTGTGCCCTCGGTCCAGGCCCACCTGCAGAGATGCCGTCGGGTGTGGCACACCACCCGTTCTGCCCTGTTGAAAGCCCAGATGAGGGCTAAAGCCCATGCAGACCGCCGGCGTTCCCCGGCCCCTGCATACCAGCCCGGGCAGGAGGTATGGCTATCCACGAAAGACGTTCCTCTGCAAGTGGATTCGCCAAAACTCAAGGACAGATACATTGGACCGTTCAAGATCCTTAAAGTCTTCAGTCCTGCCGCAGTGAAGCTCCAGCTCCCAGCTTCACTGCGGATCCACCCGGTTTTTCATGTTTCCAGAGTTAAACCATATCACACCTCACCCCTCTGTGCTCCCGGACCGGTGCCGCCTCCTGCCCGGATCATCGACGGAGAGCCGGCTTGGACTGTGCATCGGCTCCTGGATGTCTGCCGGAAGGGCCGTGGTTTCCAGTACTTGGTGGACTGGGAGGGATATGGACCTGAAGAACGCCCCTGGGTGAAGAGGAGCTTCATCCTGGACCCGGCCCTCCTGGCCGATTTCTACCACCGCCATCCCGACAAGCCTGGTCGGGCGCCAGGAGGCGCCTGTTGGGGGGGGGTCCTGTTGTGTGGGCCGCTGAAGAGGAGGTACTGCTGGCCCACTACCAAAGGGCGCCCTGCCTGAAGTGCAGGCTTCAGGCACGAGAGCGCACTGCCGCCTCACAAGAACAGCCGGGGATGACAGCTGTCATAGTTGATGAGTGACAGCTGTCACCCCCGGCTGTTCTTGTGAGGCGGTCAATCACCAGGTCATCAACCACCCTACAAAAGCTGGACGACATCTCCACCTCGTCGCCGAGATATTGTCTACCTACGAGGTAAACGCTCAGCCGTTGTTATACCAAACAGAAGTAATCTTTCTTGAACTGTTTACAGACGTACCTGATCCATACGTGCAGCTGGAGGCTGGGGTTCGCAGCCGGTGATTGGAGTGACGGACTTCACTCCTCATGCCGAACTCTTTGAGTGTGGTTCAGGCGAGGTGTCTGTGGTAATTGGTGTCAGAGGTGGAGGTGTCTTTCCCACCTTAAAAGAAACTGTTGTTCCAGCTGACTGTTTACTGGGTGTGTTTCCACACACTCATTATATCTGTTTCTCTGCTTCCTGCCAGCAGTACCAGATCCGACAGTCGGAGACAGTGACCACCTGGGGACTCAGGACTTGGCGGCTCCAGTATCCTTCAGCTTCGGTGGCAGTGGAAATCGTGTGGGATCCGGTTCTTCTCGGGACGGACGTCTCCTACCCTCGAGCCTGCCCACACGTCACCTTGTACATTTTGACTGTAATCCAAATTCTGTATTTGTCTGTATTCTCGTTGTGCACATTTCACAACAGTAAAGTGTTGTATTTTGGCTCATCTATTGTCCGTTCATTTTCGCCCCCTGTTGTGGGTCCGTGTCGTTACACTTTCCCAACAGTAACTCACCAAAAGGATGACCAGGTGTCATGTTTCTCCTTTCTTCCTTTCTTTACTTGGAACAAAAAAGACGAACAACCACATTACAGAACCGACTCGCTTTGTTTTTAGAGACTTCATCTGGTCACCTTAATCAGCCCCGCCCACTTTTACAACAGAGGCATTTCCAGAAACAAAAACCTTTTTGAAAAGCTCAAAGAGATCGACTCTGGCTCACCCACGGGTCATAACAGAAGATGACATGAAAAATTGGCCCTTGATTATTTGACGACGAGTCGAAGCTGCTACAAAAAAAAAAAAACGCGGATGAAAAGCTCACAGCTCGCTTTACTTCGTAAAAAAAAAAAATCTGCAGGCCATCAGGCCAGCGGGCAAATGCCCGGTGTGCAATACTATCAGTCCAGCAGTGGAGAGGGGATAACTTATACGCAGGTGCAAAAAATTATAGGCTGTTCATCTACAATGATCTCCAATGCTTTAAAATGGACAAAAAAACCAGAGACGTGTGGATGAAAATGGAAAACAACCATCAAAATGGATAGAAGAATACCCAGAATTGCAAAGGCTCACCCACTGATCAGCTCCAGGATGATCAAAGACAGTCTGGAGTTACCTGTAAGTGCTGTGACAGTTAGAAGACGCCTGTGTGAAGCTAATTTATTTGCAAGAATCCCCCGCAAAGTCCCTCTGTTAAATAAAAGATGTGCAGAAGAGGTTACAATTTGCCAAAGAACACATCAACTGGCCTAAAGAGAAATGGAGGAATATTTTGTGGACTGATGAGAGTAAAATTATTCTTTTTGGCTCCAAGGGCCACAGTCAGTTTGTGAGACAACCCCCAAACTCTGAATTCAAGCCACAGTTCACAGTGAAGACAGTGAAGCATGGTGGTGCAAGCATCATGATATGGGCATGTTTCTCCTACTATGGTGTTGGGCCTATATATCGCATACCAGGTATCATGGATCAGTTTGGATATGTCAGAATACTTGAAGAGGTCATGTTGCCTTATGCTGAAGAGGACATGCCCTTGAAATGGGTGTTTCAACAAAACAATGACCCCAAGCACACTAGTAAATGAGCAAAATCTTGGTTCCAAACCAACAAAATTAATGCCTCGCAGATGTGAAGAAATCATGAAAAACTGTGGTTATACAACTAAATACTAGTTTAGTGATTCACAGGATTGCTAAAAAAGCAGTTTGAACATAATAGTTTTGTGTTTGTAGCATCAACAGCAGATGCTACTATTATTGTGAACACCCCCTTTTCTACTTTTTTTTACTAATAGCCCAATTTCATAGCCTTAAGAGTGTGAATATCATGAATGCTTGGTCTTGTTGGATTTGTGAGAATCTACTGAATCTACTGGTACCTTGTTTCCTATGTAACAATAAGAAATATATGCAAAACCTGGATTAATCTTTTTAGTCACATAGCACTATTATTATTGTCAACATTATTGTATGTGCTGGTGTAACATCACCTGAGGTTCCTGCCACTTCATCCCCTTCTCTGCCTCCTCCTACCTCCACTCTCTCACTCGCAACTGTTGGGAATAAGATTAAAGAAGAAATTACATAATTATTGGCCTGATAAAATTAAACTTCTTGCCTACTTACTTCAGTGTAGGTGATCTCATGCTGCCGCAGTGTTTGCTGAGCTACACAGAAGCTACCTGACAACCTACAGTGAGAGAGAGAGAGAGAGACCCTTCGGCTGCCCCCTTGTTTTCACTCAGGGTCGCCACAGCAAAGTCCGAGATGGATTTGCATGTTGAATTGACAGATGTTTTACACTGGATGCCCTTCCTGACACAACTCCACATTACATGGAGAAATGTGACACAGGTGGGATTTGAACCGGGAACCTTCCACACTGAAACCAAGTGCACTAACCTCTTGGCCACCACCCAGCAGCTTACAACCTCCAGTAATTTACAGAAATGAAAACATTATCATAATAGCAGCAGCCTACTGTGTACTGTTGTGTTCTGATATAGTAACATTTCTGAAAGAAGGATAAACTTCATGGCCCATCTGGTCTGTCTCCACAGCCCACCTGCTCCATGTTGTTCTTATGCATCTTCATCCATCTGTTCCTCAAGTGCCACCATTTTATCATCTCTCTTACTTTTAAGCATATATACTCAACAAAAATATAAACGCAACACTTTTGGTTTTGCTCCCATTTTGTATGAGATGAACTCAAAGATCTAAAACTTTTTCCACATACAAAATATCACCATTTCCCTCAAATATTGTTCACAAACCAGTCTAAATCTGTGATATTGAGCACTACTCCTTTGCTGAGATAATCCATCCCACCTCACAGGTGTGCCATATCAAGATGCTGATTAGACACCATGATTAGTGCACAGGTGTGCCTTAGACTGCCCACAATAAAAGGCCACTCTGAAAGGTGCAGTTTTGTTTTATTGGGGGGGGGATACCAGTCAGTATCTGGTGTGACCACCATTTGCCTCATGCAGTGCAACACATCTCCTTCGCATCATCCGTGAAGAGAACACCTCTCCAACGTGCCAAACGCCAGCGAATGTGAGCATTTGCCCACTCAAGTCAGTTACGATGACAAACTGGAGTCAGGTCGAGACCCCGATGAGGATGACGAGCATGCAGATGAGCTTCCCTGAGACGGTTTCTGACAGTTTGTGCAGAAATTCTTTGGTTATGCAAACCGATTGTTTCAGCAGCTGTCTGAGTGGCTGGTCTCCGACGATCTTGGAGGTGAACATGCTGGATGTGGAGGTCCTGGGCTGGTGTGGTTACACGTGGTCTGCGGTTGTGAGGCTGGTTGGATGTACTGCCAAATTCTCTGAAACGACTTTGGAGACGGCTTATGGTAGAGACATGAACATTCAATACACGAGCAACAGCTCTGGTTGACATTCCTGCTGTCAGCATGCCAATTGCACGCTCCCTCAAATCTTGCGACATCTGTGGCATTGTGCTGTGTGATAAAACTGCACCTTTCAGAGTGGCCTTTTATTGTGGGCAGTCTAAGGCACACCTGTGCACTAATCATGGTGTCTAATCAGCATCTTGATATGGCACACCTGTGAGGTGGGATGGATTATCTCAGCAAAGGAGAAGTGCTCACTATCACAGATTTAGACTGGTTTGTGAACAATATTTGAGAGAAATGGTGATATTGTGTATGTGGAAAAAGATTTAGATCTTTGAGTTCATCTCATACAAAATGGGAGCAAAACCAAAAGTGTTGCATTTATATTTTTGTTGAGTGTATGAATCCATTATTCTTTGCATTTTGAACAAGGTGTGTTTTACCATTGGGGGAGTAGCCTACTACAAATGATAACGTATGTGCACTGGATGCACGTTTGTGTGCAAGTGCTATTCAGGAGGCAGAATAAGTTACGTATGTTCGTGAATCAAACTTCCAGTTCTTTCAAAATTCAAAAGTAACCGGAGACAGACAAAAAAACAGCTGACCTTTTTATGTCTGCTGTGTGGGAGGTTCCTTTCTCTCCTCTCCATGAAAGTTGCTCTTAGGATCATTCCACTGTGTACCGGCTGTAGAGGACTGTATATTTCTTACCAGAACATTGTTCCAGGTCTGTCCAAAGTCCTCTCCCACCCTCTGATCCAACTCACCACCAGATGGTGATCATTTGACAGCTCTGCCCCTCTCTTTACCCGAGTGTCCAGAGTATGTGGCCTCAGATCAGATGACACGATCACAAAATCAATCAACCTTCGGCATAGGGTGCTCTGGTACCATGTACCAGATCCTTATGTTTGAACATGGTGTTCGTTGTGGACAGCTCATGACTAGCACAGAAGTCCAACAGCAAAACAGCCTCTCGGATTTAGACCAGGGAGGCTGTTCCTCCCAATTACACCTCTCCAGGTGTCTCTGTCATTGCCCATATGTGCGTTGAAGTCCCCCAGCAGAACAATGGAGTCCCCCACTGGAGCCCCATACAGGACTCCGATCAGGGACTCCAAGAAGGCAGAATACTCCAAACTGCTGTTCGGTGCATATGCACAAAAAACAGTCAGAGACCACCCCCCCAACCCAAAGGCGACACCCTTTATTACGACACCCAACCAATGCCTCACACCCTGGGCAACTCCAGAGAAGAATGAGGTCCAACCCCTATTAAGGAGAGTGGTTCCAGAGCTGAGGCTGTGTGTGGAGGTGAGGCCCACCAGATCTAACCCTAACCCCTGGCCAGGCTTAAAACGGTAACGGTGACTGATATCATTGGCGCTTGCACCCCCTGGTGGTTAGTCTCTACACAAGTACAAATCGCTGCACACATTTACAGATCTCACACGGCAGAAGTGTAGCAAAAGTCACGTGTAAGAACACATCCTGTCGTGTGGCCCAATTTTCACAAACACATGGTTACACACGTATGGATTTTTTTACACATTTGTGGATCTGATTACACATTTGCAAATACTTTGGCTACAATAATGGTCCTGTAGAACAGACCATGTCACATAATGAACCACCAACCAGACTACAGGACAGGTGTGCTTAAATAATCATGGAAGACACAGGTGCAAACAAACGAAAGCAGGAAACAAAATTGCACGTGGTAAATAAGTGTCCACAGAGGGCAAAAAGTGATGTTTGAATTGAGTGTTAACCGCACAATTCAGTGCTACAAGTGACTACAAGTGTGATCATGCTGTCATGTTTTCAGACGGATTTTACTTGGACAGATTTTATTATAAATGCATGTTTGTATTCATTCTGTTTAATCCCACGGTCAACTCCAGAGCATTATTTTGTGCCAAGCTGGAAATTTCATCTCATTATGATTTTGGGAAGATGACATCAGGAGAATTTATCTGTGAATTTATTTACATTGCATGATGCACCGTGCTGTGTTTAGCGATGATGCAGTTGCGAGTGTGTTTTCACGTCAGTGTTATGAAACAAACAAACACAATAACAACGTCTATAAACCCCGATAATATATTCATGAGCGTTTTAGGCACAATTTACAAAGAGTTTTATGTTTCGATGTTAATGCTGTTGTCCGTGTGCAGCAGTTAAAGTGCAGCCTGATCAGAGTGTCTCAATGCATTTCTCAATGTTAATGATATCTCACATCACAGCAAACTCTTCAAAGATTTTGTGAGATTTAAAACCTCAATAGGGTGAAAGATACTCCTTGGAGTCTCCCCCCACAAATCATTCTAGCGATGCCCAAGGAACCTCCAAGGAAGCCTGGTACCACAGACATTGCACTGAGTTTCTATTTTATGATGGGTATTTTCAGTATGGTCTTCTTTTTCCTTTTCACAAAAACGGACCGGGAGTGACATGTTTAGCCGCATGTTCTCCTTGAATTGCTGGCTGTCTGAGTGGCTAAGGCTAAGCGTAAATTCAGTAAGATTGTAATTCACATCGGCAGTAATGACACCTGGTTACGCCAATCGGAGGTCACTAAAATTAATATTGAATCGGTGTGTAACTTTGCAAAAACAATGTCGGACTCTGTAGTTTTCTCTGGGCCCCTCCCCAATCGGACCAGGAGTGACATTTTTAGCCACATGTTCTCCTTGAATTGCTGGCTGTCTGAGTGGTGTCCAAAAAATGAGGTGGGCTTCATAGATAATTGGCAAAGCTTCTGGGGAAAACCTGGTCTTGTTAGGAGAGACAGCATCCATCCCACTTTGGATGGAGCAGCTCTCATTTCTAGAAATCTGGCCAATTTTATTAAACCCTCCAAATCATGACTATCCAGGGTTGGGACCAGGAAACAGAGTTGTAGTCTTACACACCTCTGCAGCTTCTCTCCCCCTGCCATCTCCTCATTACCCCATCCCCGTAGAGACGGTGCCTGCTCCCAGACCACCAATAACCAGTAAAAGTCTATTTAAGCATAAAAATTCAAAAAGAAAAAATAATATAGCACCTTCAACTGCACCACAGACTAAAACAGTTAAATGTGGTCTATTAAACATTAGGTCTCTCTCTTCTAAGTCCCTGTCAGTAAATGATATAATAATTGATCAACATATTGATTTATTCTGTCTTACAGAAACCTGGTTACAGCAAGATGAATATGTTAGTTTAAATGAGTCAACACCCCCAAGTCACACTAACTGTCAGAATGCTCGTAGCACGGGCTGAGGAGGAGGATTAGCAGCAATCTTCCACTCCAGCTTATTAATTAATCAAAGACCCAGACAGAGCTTTAATTCATTTGAAAGCTTGACTCTTAGTCTTGTCCATCCAAATTGGAAGTCTCAAAAACCAGTTTTATTTGTTATTATCTATCGTTACTGTGAGTTTCTTTGTGATTTTTCAGACCTTTTGTCTGACTTAGTGCTTAGCTCAGGTAAGATAATTATAGTGGGTGATTTTAACATCCACATAGATGCTGAGAATGACAGCCTCAACACTGCATTTAATCTATTATTAGACTCAGTTGGCTTCACTCAAAATGTAAATGAGCCCACCCATCACTTTAGCCACACTTTAGATCTTGTTCTGACATATGGCATAGAAATTGAAGACTTAACAGTATTCCCTGGAAACCTCTTTTTGTCCGGTCATTTCTTAATAACATTTACATTTACTTTAATGGACTACCCAGCAGTGGGGAATAAGTTTCATTACAGTAGAAGTCTTTCTGAAAGCGCTGTAACTAGGTTTATGGATATGATTCCTCCTTTGTTATGTTCTTTAATGCCATATACCAACACAGTGCAGAGTAGCTACCTAAACTCTGTGAGTGAGATAGATTATCTCGTCAATAGCTTTACATCCTCATTGAGCACAACTTTGGATGCTGTAGCTCCTCTGAAAAAGAGAGCCTTAAATCAGAAGTGCCTGACTGCGTGGTTTAGCCCACAAACTCGCAGCTTAAAGCAGATAAACCATAAGCTGGAGAGGAAATGGCATCTCACTAATTTAGAAGATCTTCATTTAACCTGGAAAAAGAGTCTGTTGCTCTATAAAAAAAAAAGCCCTCCGTAAAGCTAGGACATCTTACTATTCATCACTAACTGAAGAAAATAAGAACAACCCCACGTTTCTTTTCAGCACTGTAGCCAGGCTGACAAAGAGTCAGAGCTCTATTGAGCCAAGTATTCCTTTAACTTTAACTAGTAATGACTTCATGACTTTCTTTGCTAATAAAATTTTAACTATTAGAGAAAAAATTATTCATAACTATCCCAAAGACATATCTTTATGTTCGACTGCTTTCAGTAATGCTGGTATTTGGTTAGACTCTTTCTCTCCAATTGTTCTGTCTGAGTTATTTTCATTAGTCACTTCCTCCAAACCATCAACATGTCTATTAGACCCCATTCCTACCAGGCTACTCAAGGAAGCCCTACCGTTAATTAATGCTTTGATCTTAAATACACTCAACAAAAATATAAACGCAACACTTTTGGTTTTGCTCCCATTTTGTATGAGATGAACTCAAAGATCTAAAACTTTTTCCACATACACAATATCACCATTTCCCTCAAATATTGTTCACAAACCAGTCGAAATCTGTGATAGTGAGCACTTCTCCTTTGCTGAGATAATCCATCCCACCTCACAGGTGTGCCATACCAAGATGCTGATTAGACACCATGATTAGTGCACAGGTGTGCCTTAGACTGCCCACAATAAAAGGCCACTCTGAAAGGTGCAGTTTTATCACACAGCACAATGCCACAGATGTCGCAAGATTTGAGGGAGCGTGCAATTGGCATGCTGACAGCAGGAATGTCAACCAGAGCTGTTGCTCGTGTATTGAAAGTTCATGTCTCTACCATAAGCCGTCTCCAAAGTCGTTTCAGAGAATTTGGCAGTACATCCAACCAGCCTCACAACCGCAGACCACGTGTAACCACACCAGCCCAGGACCTCCACATCCAGCATGTTCACCTCCAAGATCGTCTGAGACCAGCCACTCCGACAGCTGCTGGAAAAATCGGTTTGCATAACCAAAGAATTTTTGCACAAACTGTCAGAAACCGTCTCAGGGAAGCTCATCTGCATGCTCGTCGTCCTCATTGGGGTCTCGACCTGACTCCAGTTCGTCGTCGTAACCAACTTGAGTGGGCAAATGCTCACATTCGCTGGCGTTTGGCACGTTGGAGAGGTGTTCTCTTCACGGATGATGCGAAGGAGATGTGTTGCACTGCATGAGGCAAATGGTGGTCACACCAGATACTGACTGGTATCCCCCCCAATAAAACAAAACTGCACCTTTCAGAGTGGCCTTTTATTGTGGGCAGTCTAAGGCACACCTGTGCACTAATCATGGTGTCTAATCAGCATCTTGATATGGCACACCTGTGAGGTGGGATGGATTATCTCAGCAAAGGAGAAGTGCTCACTATCACAGATTTCGACTGGTTTGTGAACAATATTTGAGGGAAATGGTGATATTGTGTATGTGGAAAAAGTTTTAGATCTTTGAGTTCATCTCATACAAAATGGGAGCAAAACCAAAAGTGTTGCGTTTATATTTTTGTTGAGTATAGTTAAACTGCAAGAATGTCTTTCAGACATAAAGACATGGATGACCTCTAATTTCCTGCTTTTAAATTCAGATAAAACTGAAGTTATTGTACTTGGCCCCACAAATCTTAGAAAAATGGTGTCTAACCAGATCCTTACTCTGGATGGCATTACCCTGAACTCCAGTAATACTGTGAGAAATCTTGGAGTCATTTTTGATCTCTAAAATTAGAAAGGTCTTGTCTCAGAGTGATGCTGAAAAGCTAATTCATGCATTTATTTCTTCTAGGCTGGACTATTGTAATTCATTATTATCAGGTTGTCCTAAAAGTTCCCTGAAAAGCCTTCAGTTAATTCAAAATGCTGCAGCTCGAGTACTGACAGGGACTAGAAGGAGAGAGCATATCTCACCCATATTGGCCTCTCTTCATTGGCTCCCTGTTAATTCCAGAATAGAATTTAAAATTCTTCTTCTTACTTATAAGGTTTTGAATAATCAGGTCCCATCTTATCTTAGGGACCCCATAGTACCATATCACCCCAATAGAGCGCTTCGCTCTCAGACTGCAGGCTTACTTGTAGTTCCTAGGGTTTGTAAGAGTAGAATGGGAGGCAGAGCCTTCAGCTTTCAGGCTCCTCTCCTGTGGAACCAGCTCCCAATTTGGATCAGGGAGACAGACACCCTCTCTACTTTTAAGATTAAGCTTAAAACTTTCCTTTTTGAAAAAGCTTATAGTTAGGGCTGGATCAGGTGACCATGAACCATCCCTTAGTTATGCTGCTATAGACTTAGACTGCTGGGGGTTTCCCATGATGCATCCAGTGTTTCTTTTTATTCACTTCTTTTTGCTCTGTATGCACCACTCTGCTTTTAATCATTAGTGATTGATCTCTGCTCCCCTCCACAGCATGTCTTTTTCCTCATTCTCTCCCTCAGCCCCAACCAGTCCCAGCAGAAGACTGCCCCTCCCTGAGCCTGGTTCTGCTGGAGGTTTCTTCCTGTTAAAAGGGAGTTTTCCTTCCCACTGTTGCCAAGTGCTTGCTCATAGGGTGTCGTTTTGACCGTTGGGGTTTTTCTGTAATTATTGTATGGCTTTTGCCTTACAATATAAAGCGCCTTGGGGCGACTGTTTGTTGTGAATTGGCGCTATATAAATAAAATTGATTTGATTTGATTTTTGATTGCTCATAAAAAGAAACACTACTTGAAACTGAATACATTAAGTGAGAAGTAAAAACATTTGGAATCAGACGTCCTACAGCTGATGCATTTTCAGAAGCTGTTAAACATTGATTTGCAGGATTTTGTTTGATTAATTTAATTTATCCACCTGACTTCAGGTGAAGTTGCATCTTGTTGGTGCCATTTGTTGGGTTGTGTGCTCCACGGTTCAGCGACTTGTACAGGTCACCTACTGTTTTGTACAAGGAGAGTGGTGCTGCCATCTACTAGCAACGGCTCATCAAACTGTATCACAATTGATCAGTTATTAATTCAGTGTTCCTACAGCTGAAGGCAAGATTGTAAAACTTTTTATTGCCACTCAGAATTACATTTAAGACACATATTACAATAAAAAAGAAAGGGGTGGGTACAATATACGAGGAGTGATAGAAAACTTTTGAGTCTGACCAAGAAGAAACCACTGCTGAATTAACGGAATGCTTTAATTTTCTAATCTCCATGTAAGTCCTGACACACTTTTTCCAGCATTGCTGCAGCACCTTAATAACGTTCTCGCAGAAGGTCTTATCCTGGAGCTCGAGGACTGCAGTATTTTAATGAATTGCAGAAAGATGCCCTTTCATGTTAGGAAACAGTTGGAAGTTTAAAAGACCCAAATCAGGGGAATAAAGTGGATACAGAACAAGTTCAAAGTCACATCCATGAATGGCAGCCACTGCGATGACCACCGTGTAGACTATACCGTTGTCCTGGTGAAACAGACCAGCTTGTCCAAGTATTCCATGCTGCTTCTGGTTTATTTTCTCCCACAGTTGTTGCAAAAGGGAAGCATAATAGGTCTCAGTGATGGTTGGTGCCTTCTGGAAATGGTCCACTATTATGATGCCCTCAGCAGAGGCCATGACCTTTCCAGCAGATGAGACAACTTTGGCTCTCTCCACTCAGGGAAAGCCCATGTTTCCATTCCGTCAACTGCTGTTTGGACTCTGGTTGGAAGTGATGGACCCAGCCAGGTCTCGTCCATGGCCATGATGTTAATCTGACCATTATGACGTGTGCTGCTGCTTTTCTTGGCCAGGTCGTCCTTGTGAAAGAGGATTTGATCTCAGTGGGCTTCTATCTGGTTAAATAAAGGTTATTATTATTATTATTATTATTATTATTATTATTATGAAGTTATCTGGATCTGCCTCAAAAAAGCCAAAGATTCTCCCTGGACATTTGGACCATCATGTGTTTCTGACTGGCCAGAAGCCTTGGGACCCACTGTGCTGAAAGTTTTGTCATTCCCAGTTCTTCCGTCAGAACTGAATGGACTCTCTCTTGGGAAATGCCTACAGTACATTCACTTACATTCAGATATGGTGGCAGTTTAATTTCAATTTAATTTAATTTCAATTTATTTTCATTTATATAGCACCAAATCACAACAGAGTTTCTTCAAGGCGTTTCACACAAGTAAGATCTAACCTTACCAACCCCCAGAGCAGCAGTGGTAAGGAAAAACTCCCTCTGAGGAAGAAACCTCAAGCAGACCAGACTCAAAGGGGTGACCCTCTGCTTGGGCCATGCAACAGACATAAATTACAGAACAATTCACAAAACGAATATACAGGAAATGCTGTTGGTGCACAGGACAGGAGGGTCTCCAGTACAAATACCACACCCATCTCTGGATGGAGCTGCACCTTAAACAGAGAAAAAAAAACAGAATCAAGCATCAGAAAGACAAAAAATACTGTATAATTTGCCAGCATTAATCAACAAGAAAAACAGAGAAATAATAAGTAAGTAAGTAAGTAAGGTTTATTTATATCGCACCTTTCAAGATAGAAATCACAAAGTGCTCACATAAGAACAGAGAAATTAAAACAGCAGAAACATAAAACCATAAAAACTAGGTAAAAGCCAGCCTATACAAAAGGGTCTTTCACTTTACTTACTTTAAGGTGATCGCCGACCACTAGCCCTGAGCTTCACAAAAAGATAGCTAGCTAGCTAGCTAGCTAGCTAGCTAGCTAGATAGATAGATAGATAGCTAGATAGATAGATAGATAGATAGATAGATAGATAGATAGATAGATAGATAGATAGATAGATAGATGAGATTTATTGTCATTGTGATTACACGAGTGCAACAACGAGATTACGTCCACACTCCAATTACCACAGACAACATACAGCAGCAATTAATCCACAATTTTTACTTGTTTACCGTAATAATGGCACACAGCAGAATTAAAGACAACACATATACATTTCACATAAACATTTCACATTGTTTATGGGCACTAAACTTTGAAACAGTCTGTTATCCGAATTGAGGCAATGTGAGTTTGGGGGGACCACAGCAACATATGGTCACGCAGCCGCCAGCTTGGGGTGACGGGGAGCTACAGCAGCTAAAGCTGCACTGCACCCCTGAGGGGGAAGGGAGTGGCATGAGCAGGGGCCGGGATGGGGTGGGGAATGGAGACAGGAGGGGGTAGGGGAGTGGCAAATTAGTTAAATTTGTGTCAGTTTCTGTCCGTGTGTGCTGGAGTTGCAGAAGAAGAAGAAGGCAGCCGAATGGTTCACCAAGGCCGTAGAAATTCTTCTGGAGGAAAACAACGGGGCGTTTTGTCCTTCAGAGGCTGATAAGCCTGCCATGTTTATGGTTGAGCAGTGAAAACACCTTTACAGCTCACATAAACAACCAGATCCAATTTATGAGTATTCCCTGGTCTCCGACATTTTCCTTTGCAAGGCGTGCATTTGCTCGGAGGTGTTATCCAATTTACATCTGAGTTCAAGGGTTTACGCAGTCTGAGAATGTATCACCGTGCCCAACTCATTAATCATGACGGACAGGTGAGGGGTCATGGATCTGGTGGCAGCTGTCTTGCCAATTCTCTGGTAGGTCAGGACAGCACATAAACCAATAAGTACCAGCCCTCCTACAATAAAACCAAATATAAATAGATCTTTGATGTCCTCCACAGAGAATGGCACCAAGCATGCGACACGCCATTTCTCCCTGGTGTCAAGAACATAGCCCACAGGGTAGGTTCCATCTGGGCACGCAGGGTCCCCCAGCCCTGATTTCCTTGTTGAAAAAATGGTGTCAATAGCGTTCAGAGACCAACTGATCGATTCTATGGTTAATCCAGTATAGTTTGAAGTCCGGTGAAGTAGGGACTTGAAGGTTGGAGCAGAGATAGAGGAGAGAGGAGGAGAGGTGACCACCCTCACCGGAGTCCCAAGATGAAAATAAGAGCAGAAAATAAGATCCCAAGCTAAAAAGACCCAGAATTTAGGTAAAGTTGAGGCTGCGGCATGCTCCGTTTCCTAATAAAATGAATTAAAAGAGTAAAAAGTGTAGAATTATACTATGCCAGTATGCTAGCCATACGAAAGGGAAAATAAGTGCATCTTAAGTCTGGACTTGAAAGTCTCCACAGAATCTAACTATTTTATTGACACAGGGAGATCATTCTACAGAACAGGGGCACGATAAGAGAAAGCTGTATGACTTGCAGACTTCTTATTCACCCTAGGGACACAAAGTAGTCCTGCACCCTGAGAACACAAAGACCAGGCCGGTACATAAGGTTTAATTAGGTCAGCTAGGTAGGGAGGTGCCACTCCGTGAACAATTTTATAGACTAGTAGCAGAACCTTAAAATCTGATCTCACTGGGACAGGAAGCCAGTGAAGACATGACAAAATGGGTGTGATGTGGTTGAAATTTCTGCTTCGTGTCAAAAGTCTGGCTGCAGCACTTTGAACCAATTGGAGAGCCCTAATGCTGGACTGTGGTAAACCAGAAAATAGAACATTGCAGCAGTCCAATCTAGAAGAGATAAACACATGGATCAGGGTCTCAGCATCAGCCATAGACAGGATGGGACGAATCTTCGCTATATTTTGCAGATGGAAGAACGCAGTCCTGATTATATTTCTAATGTGGAGGTCATGTTGTGGGCTGGGGTGTTTGGCTGGCTTGGTTTTTGTTTTTCTGTTTCTCCCACCAGGTGGTATGCATTCAGGACTGAGTGGCTGAGTATTAGGACCTCACCCTGAACACCTGAGGCTTGTTTTCACGTGCAGGTCATCAGGGCTCACAGCTGTGGTGTATTCTGTATTGATCAGAGATTGCTGCACTTAAACCTTGAATGCACAGTGTGTGATTGCCAGAGACTCGACCTTGTGAGCAGACGTGTGAGATCGGCGTCGGGAGAACAATCTCACCATTACGGACGCAGAGACCGCTCCAGGTTTGACACCACAGTCTGTGAAGGAGGATTGGGTGAGGTCTCACGCTCTTCAGCACACTTCCTGAGGTAATTTGGTTTTGGTGACTTTTATGAAGTAATGACAGTGGATTTGGTGTCCCTCACACCTTGTTGTATTGAGCTGTCATGTTATGCTAATTGTCTAATCAGCTTCTGCTGCAGTGGAGATTTGAACTGAGTTGTTCCGTGCCTGCAGGGTGAGAAGCTGATATATATATTTAAGCCAGGAAGTGTTTGCTGATTGTGTGCACCTTTGAGTTGTGTCTCTCTGCGTGGAGAGTGTTGGACTCACCTCATATTTTCTTGCTTCACAGACTCAGTTTGTCGCGGCCACCTGGGGGGTGTCGGTGGGGTCCCTGGGTCCGAACTGCTGTGGCTCCGGACCGTTTGCGCTGCTGAGAGCGCGCCGTGTTTTCACCTCACCAGACCGCGGATTTTTTAGTTGTTTATCACTTCACTCACTTTCATTAAAATGTGTTATCCTTTGAACTGTGCTCTGCTTATTTTATGCTGGGTCCTGTCAAACGCTGGGTCGGTGCTCCGACCGCGTCCGACACATAGCCTAGGCTAAGCATTAGCTGGTCAAATTGATGCTGATGTCTCACTGGACCAAGATCCATCATTTCAGTCTTATCAGAGTTTAAAAGTAGGAAGATTCTACACATCCAACTTCTGACTGATGCAAGGCAATCTTCTAAGTATTTTATGTGAATGAGATTACCAGCAGTTATTGACATGTATAACTGAGTATCATCAGCATAGCAGTGAAAGGTAATCCAAAAGCACCACAATATGTGGCCAAGGGGTGCTATATAAAGGGAGAAAAGCAGGGGGCCTAAGACAGACCCCTGTGGAACCCCACATTTTATGTCACTAAGGTTAGAGGTAGTGTTACTGCACAAAACAGTGAGAACGACTGGTCAAGTATGACGTCAACCATGCAAGGGCACTCCCAGTAATCCCAAAATGATTTTCCAGCCTATCAAGTAGAATATGATGATCCACTGTATCAAATGCAGCACTGAGATCTAACAGCACCAGAACCGTAGTGGTGTCTGAATCCATTACAAGCAGAAGATCATTCACTTTAGTGAGAGCCGTCTCTGTGGAATGATATTTTCTAAAAGCAGACTGCAGTGGCTCAAAGACATTATTCTCAGAAAGATAGTCCACGAGCTGCCGTGACACCACTTTTTCCAGAATTTTAGAGCAAAATGATGGATTTAATATCGCCCGATAGTTTTTCAATAAACTAGGGTCAAGATTAGGTTTCTTAAGTAATGGTTTAATCACTGCAGATTTGAAGCATTTAACAGATCCAGAAGATAATGACAGATTAATCATTTCCAGCACAGTCAGACCAAGAGTGGGCCACAGGTCAAACAGGTTGTTGACGTTATGAGTTTCGTCAGCATGCCTAGAGAGATACTATCAAATTCTGTAAATCTAGGTAATACCTCGGTAATGGTGCCCACCTCAATAGTAGGGTGTAGTGGCTGGGTTAAGGCATGCTGGGATATGTTTAACCTTATGTCTTCTATTTTCTTCTCAAAGTAATCCAAGAAATCTTGTGCTGTAAAAGGAGAGCAAACTACAGGTGGTTATGCATGAATAAGTGTTGCCACCGTGTCAAACAAGAACTTTGAGTTATGCTTGTTTTTCTTGATGAAATCAGAGTAATAGGTCCACTTCGTAGCCAGTAATGCATGCTTATAGTCTAACATAGCATCGTGCCACGCAAGGTGGAATACTTTGAAGGAATATATCCTAAATGCTAAAATATGCATTAACCATTTGTGCTTTTTTCCCCATTCAGTATCATCATAATGTTCTTTATATTTTATTGAGCCAAGAATATATTGTTACATTTATGAGTGTGTTCTAATGTTTGGAAGTGATCATTTATATATTAATAGAGCTTGTTGCTGTTGAAGAATATATTACTCATATGCTCATAGTGATCAATATTTATCAATGCTTATTAAACACGTAATAAATAGCTAAGGTTAATTACATGATAGCGAGGTCTGTGATAAAAGTAACGGACCTTATTATTTTTTTCAAAACCATATGGATTTGAATCACGTGTGATTACATCAGACATGCTTGAACCCTCATGGGCATGCAAGAGTTTTTTCACGCCTGTCGGTTACATCATTCGCCTGTGGGCAGTCTTTGAGTGAGGAGTCACCCACCCTCTCGTCGTTTTTTCATTGTTTAGGAATGGCTCAGAGACTGCTGCTTTGTTTGATAAAAAAATTTTCAAAAACTGTAAGGCACAACTGAGTGGACACCATTCGATAAATTCAGCTGGTTTTCTGTAAAAATTTTAACAGCTGATGAGAGATTTTGGTCCGGTAGTGTCGCTTTAAGGACGGCCCACGGCGCCTGACGGCGATCTGCGCTTCGAGGCGGCAGCGTCTCGCCGTTTCAAGTTGAAAACTTCCACATTTCAGGCTCTGTTGACCCAGTAAGTCTTCAGAGAACAGAGAACTTTCAGAAGAAGTCGGCATGAGGAGTTTATTCGGACATTCCATTGTTAACGGACATTTTGTAATGAAAGAACGTGCGGGCAGAGTCGCATGTCGGGCCGGACCCGACCGCGCGGGGTCGCGACAGGAAAAACACCTCCGTTGGAAACCTTAACGGGCAAGTTGGAACATGCCCAAGCTGTTAAACAATTTCTCAGTTACTCACTTTTTGAAAGCCATCAAAAGCCATGCCCCTCACAGTCCACCAGATATTGGAACCCCCGGCCCATTCGACGGACGTCCAGGAGCCGGCGCACTGTCCAAGCCGGCTCCCCGTCAATGATCCGGGCAGGAGGCGGCGCCGGACCGGGAGCACAGAGGGGTGAGGTGTGGTGAGGCTTGATCCTGGACACATGAAAGACTGGGTGGATCCGCAGTGAAGCCGGGAGTTGGAGCTTCACTGCGGCAGGACTGAGGATTTTGAGGATTCTATATGGTCCAATATACCTGTCCTTGAGTTTCGGGGAGTCCACCTGGAGGGGGATGTCCTTCGTGGATAGCCACACCTCCTGCCCGGGCTGGTAAGCAGGGGCCGGGGATCGCCGGCGGTCCGCATGGGTCTTCACCCTCGTCCGGGCCTTCAACAAGGCAAAACGGGCGGAGCGCCACACCCGACGGCACTTCCGCAGGTGGGCCTGGACCGAGGGTACACCGACCTCTCCCTCCACCACGGGAAACAATGGGGGCTGATACCCCAAACACAAACGGGGAGAGGCCGGTGGCAGAGGACACCTGGCTGTTATGCGCATACTCGATCCAGGCCAGATGTTCACTCCAGGCCGTCGGGTGTGCGGACGTCACACAGCGCAGGGCTTGCTCCAATTCCTGATTGGCCCGTTCTGCCTGTCCAGTGGTCTGTGGGTGATACCCGGACGAGAGGCTCACAGTGGCCCCCAGTTCCCGGCAGAAGCTCCTCCAGACGTGTGAAGAGAACTGGGGACCACGATCAGAGACGATATCGGTAGGTATCCCATGCAGACGGACGACGTGGTGGACCAGGAGGTCTGCTGTCTCCTGGGCTGTTGGGAGCTTCGGGAGGGCCACGAAGTGGGCTGCCTTGGAGAATCGGTCCACTATCGTGAAGATGGTGGTGTTGCCCTGGGATGGCGGGAGGCCCGTGACGAAATCCAGGCCGATATGGGACCAGGGGCGATGAGGCACAGGAAGCGGCTGGAGAAGCCCTTGGGACCTCTTGTGGTCTGCCTTGCCCCTGGCACAGGTGGTGCAGGCCTGGATGTACTCCCGGACGTCGGCTTCCATAGACGCCCACCAGAAGCGCTGCCGGACAACTGCCACGGTCCTTCGCACCCCTGGATGACAGGAGAGCTTGGAACCGTGACAGAAGTCCAAGACTGCAGCTCTGGCCTCTGGTGGGACGTACAGACGATTCTTCGGACCAGTTCCGGGGTCCGGGCTCCGTGCCAGGGCCTCCCGGACGGTCTTCTCCACGTCCCAGGTGAAGGTGGCCACGATAGTGGACTCCGGAATGATGGGCTCCGGTGGATCCGACAGCACAGTTTTGACTTCGTCTTCATGTACCCGGGACAAGGCATCCGATCTCTGGTTCTTGGTCCCGGGGCGATAGGTGATCCGGAAGTCAAAACGTCCGAAGAACAGTGACCAGCGGGCTTGCCTGGGGTTCAGCCACTTGGCGGTCCTGATATACTCCAGGTTCCGATGGTCAGTGAAAACCGTGAACGGCACAGACGCTCCCTCCAACAGGTGTCTCCACTCCTCAAGAGCCTCTTTCACCGCAAGGAGTTCTCGATTGCCGACGTCATAGTTCCGTTCAGCCCGGGGTCAACCTGCGAGAAAAGTAGGCACACGGTTGAAGAACCTTATCAGTCTCTCCGCTCTGGGATAGCATGGCTCCTATCCCTGAGTCAGAGGCGTCCACTTCAACCACGAACTGGCGGCTAGGGTCGGGCTGCACAAAAACTGGCGCAGTAGAGAACCATCGTTTCAACTCCTTGAACACGGCTTCGCACTGATCCGACCAGGTGAAGGGGACTTTTGGAGAGGTCAGGGCTGTCAGGGGGCTAACTACCTGACTGTAGCCCTTAATGAACCTCCTATAGAAATTAGCGAAGCCGAGGAACTGTTGCAGCTTCCTACGGCTTGTTGGTTGGGGCCAATCTCTCACCGCCACAACCTTGGCCGGATCAGGGGCGACGGAGTTAGAGGAGATGATAAACCCCAGGAAGGACAAAGACGTGCGGTGAAACTCGCACTTCTCGCCCTTCACAAACAGTCAGTTCTCTAACAACCGCTGCAGGACCTGACGTACATGCTGGACATGGGTCTCAGGATCCGGAGAAAAGATGAGAATATCGTCCAGATATACGAAGACGAATCGGTGCAGGAAGTCCCGCAAGACGTCATTAACCAAGGCTTGGAACGTCGCGGGGGCGTTGATGAGGCCGAACGGCATGACCAGGTACTCAAAGTGACCTAACGGGGTGTTAAATGCCGTCTTCCATTCGTCTCCCTTCCGGATCCGAACCAGGTGATACGCATTTCTAAGATCCAGCTTAGTAAAGATCTTGGCTCCATGCAGGGGGGTGAACACGGAATCCAACAATGGCAACGGGTATCGGTTGCGAACCGTAATCTCATTCAGCCCCCTGTAATCAATGCATGGACGGAGTCTGCCATCCTTCTTGCCCACAAAAAAGAAACCTGCCCCCATCGGGGAGGTGGAGTTCCGGATCAGCCCGGCAGCTAATGAGTCCTGGATGTAGGTCTCCATTGATTCGCGCTCAGGTCGTGAGAGGTTGTACAGCCTGCTGGACGAGAACTCTATGCCTGGAACCAAATCAATGGCACAATCGTACGGACGGTGCGGGGGAAGGGTGAGTGCCAGATCCTTGCTGAAGACGTCAGCAAGATCGTGGTACTCAACCGGCACTGCCGTCAGATTGGGAGGGACTTTGACCTCATCCTTAGCATGCAAACCGGGAGGAACCGAGGATCCTAAACACACCCGATGGCAGGTTTCGCTCCACTGAACCACTACCCCAGACAGCCAATCAATCCGGGGATTGTGTTTCAACATCCATGGGAAGCCCAAAATCACGCGGGAGGTAGAAGGAGTTACAAAAAACTCAATCTCCTCCCAATGGTTTCCAGACACCACCAGAGTTACTGGTTGTGTCTTGTGTGTGATTAAAGGGAGGAGGGTGCCATCTAGTGCCCGCACCTGCAATGGTGTAGGAAGCGCCACCAGAGGGAGCCCTACCTCCCTTGCCCATCTGCTGTCTAGCAGATTCCCTTCTGACCCCGTGTCCACCAGTGCTCGGGCTTGAAGGGTTAAATCCCCGCTCAGGATTGTAACTGGGAGTCGTGTGGCAATCTGTGTGTGTCCCACGTGAATGTTATGACCCCCCCTTAGCCCAGTCTCTAAGGGCGGTTGTTGTCGTTGTGGCCGTTTGGGGCAGTTTTTCTGTATGTGCGCCTTTGAGCTGCAGAGAAAACACTCCCCGCAGACCAGCCTCCTCATTCTGTCATCTGTTCTTGGTTTGGCCCTGTGCATTTCACTAGCAACGTCAGCAGGGGGAGCTGTTGCCCCACGGAGCGCTGCGGCTGTGGAGCGTGGGGAGGGCGGCCCCTTTTCGAACCCGGAAGGGAGAGGGATGGCGCATACCCAGCCACGTCCTTCGCCTCGCTCCCGACGGCGTTCCTCCAACCGATTGTCTAACCGTATAACGAGATCGATAAGCCCATCTAAATCCCGCGGTTCTTCCTTAGCTACCAGATGCTCCTTCAGGACCGATGACAGTCCATTTATGAAGGCGGCGCGGAGCGCAACGTCATTCCAGCCGGACCTCGCAGCCGCGATGCAGAAGTCGACTGCATATTCGGCTGCGCACCGGCGCCCCTGTCGCATTGACAGCAGCATTGTTGACGCGGTCTCTCCTCTGTTAGGATGATCAAACACTGTTCTGAACTCCCCCACAAACCCAGTGTATGCTGATAACAACCGTGAGTTCTGTTCCCAGAGCGCCGTAGCCCAGGCGCGTGCCTTACCCCGAAGCAAGTTAATAACATAAGCCACCTTGCTGGCGTCAGACGCGTACATCACGGGTCGTTGTGCAAAGACGAGCGAACACTGCATCAGAAAGTCCGCGCACGTCTCCACACAACCCCCGTACGGCTCTGGGGGACTTATGTATGCTTCAGGGGATGGTGGGGGGGTTCGTTGAACGACCAGTGGAATGTTAATATCCAGCACCGGGTCGGCAGGAGGAGGAGCCGCAGCAGCGCTCTGATCACGCGCTTCCACCTGTGCGGTGAGAGCCTCCATCCTGCGATTAAGGATGACGTTTTGCTCGGACATCAAATCCAGCCGAGCGGTAAAGGCGGTGAGAATTTGCTGCAACTCACCGAGCACGCCTCCTGCAGACGCCTGTGCACCCTGCTCTTCCATTGGCTGTCCAACAGATGGGTGACTCCCCTCGGGATCCATGACGCTGGCCGAGATATCCTGTTGTGAAAGTGTAGTGACACGGACCCACAACAGGGGGCGCAAATGAACGGTCAATAGATGAGCCAAAAAAGTAACAATTTAATGTTGTGAAGGTGCACAACGAATATACAGACAATCTCAGAATTTGATAACAGTCAATCCACAAAGGTGACGTGTGGGCAGGCTCGAGGATAGAAGACGTCTGTCCTGAGAAGAACCGGAACCACACGATTTCCGCCGCCACCGAACCTGGTGAATACTGGAGCCGCCAAGTCCCGAATTCCCAGGTGATCACCGTCCCCGACTGTCGGATCTGGTACTGCTGGCAAAGAGCAAAGACAGTCAAGTGTGGGTGTGTGTACACCCCGTAACAACAACGGTGGGAATTCCACCTCCACCTCTAACACACACTCGTGCAGCGTCTGTTTAACCACTTATCTGACGGGGCGTAGGACAAAACAGTCGCGACCCACGCCGGTCCTCTGGTTGACAGCTGCAACACAATAGCTCTTGGAATTACTTAATGCTGGCAGAGAAAGTTACCTCCATAGAAGTACGATATCTCGGCGATGAGGTGGAGATGACGTCTGGGTTTTATGGAGTGAGATGATGAAGAATGAGTGACAGCTGTCAGGAAATAATGAGTGACAGCTGTCACTCCCGGCTGTGTCCGTGGCGGCAGCGCCCTCTCGTGCCTGAAGCCCGCACTTCAGGCAGGGCGCCCTCTGGTGGTGGGCCAGCAGTACCTCCTCTTCTGGCGGCCCACACAACAATGCCGGCCTCTTCTGAATCTTCTCTGTTCTCTCCCGACATCCTGGGTGAATTAAGCCTTAAATTAGAATGTTTTCAGGTCGAAACAGGCCGACGACTGCGCCTGGAAGCACTGCACGACATCCCGCTCCGTGAGAAGTCCTTACACCGACAGAAACACCCCATAATCTCTCATCAGCCGTTAAACGTTTCACCGAAAACCAGCTTAATTTCTCGAATAGTGTCCACTCGGATATCCCTCACAGGTCCAGAAAAAATGTTGATAAAGCAATGCGCGCCGTCCGCAGCGGCTATTCAGACAAAGAGATTCCGACGGGCGGGGTGGCGCACTCCTCACTCAAGGCCTGCCCACATGCGAATGACGTCACCGACATGCGTGAAAAAACTCACGCATGCGCACGAGTGTTCAAGCATGTCTGATGTAAAAACATATGAATCAAATCCATTTATTTTTTGAAAAAAATAAAAAGGACCGCTTTTTTCATCACAGACCTCGTATATTCAAATACTTTTGGAATATATGTTTATATTCTTTTGAACTGTGTATTGTGTGTTCCAAATTAAAGGTATTTTATGTTTATGATTATATTTGCTTTCGTTTCATGATTTGCTTTTGCTTTAGTAGTTCAGTTTCTTAGCATGCTGTTGTAAATGTGCTGTGTCCCTGTTTCGCTGAGGCCCTGAAGATACAATGAGAAACATGTTGCAAACAGCATATGGAACAGGATGCCAGTACTGACCACAAACAGTCAGATAAGGAGACTAAACTTGATACACGGGTATGATTAGACTTGTTTGTTAGAATATTGTGCAATTTTGAGATGTGCTAATATTCTTGTACTATAACCGCGTGATGAGACTTGCTGACAGTCTTTCAGTTTGCAGTTTTCTGGCCCAAAACAATTTCCTCTCAGTTTAGGTACAGGTGTCACTTTAGGAGAAAGAGGAAGCAAGAACACTCCACGGCACATGTGGGCAGGACCAAAGCCACGAAGAACAGGGATGAAGACCACTCAGATGAAGGACAATGCCTAAGATTAGCATGAATCATTGTATCAGCATAGGAAGACAGATGAGTATAAAAACAGAGCCCAGCCCACTGTTTGGGGTTCCTCTTTGCTGAGAGCTTGCTGGAACACAAGACGCCTGGTTGGAAGCTCTCAGCTCCTGGGACCCTCAGAACTTCTGGGTATGATCTCACTCATTCTGTAAAACTTGCATTCTGTTAAATTCTGTGACATTTAAATTCTGTTTAATAAATCTCTGAGTGGTGGTCTAGACCTCAGAGTAATTATGTTCAAACTTAAATAACTGGTCAAAACCTTCTTTCAAATCAACAAACGCGCGGGATAAGGGAGACAGGTGAGAGCGAGGTCACTGGAGACCCCTGAATTATCCCAAGAACTTCTAATTTTGAACTTTTTGAAAAGGCAGTTCTTTCTGATATTGCCCCATCCTGTTGCTTGTTCTGCCCCTCTTGAATTTGGCTGTAGCACAAGATGGGCCATCCTCCCCTAATGTCACTTCCATGTCCTCAAGGATCTCCTTCAGAGACATTCGCTGTTTTTCATGAGACACTAAATCACAGCACATCCACCAGCTTTGTTCATATTGCCAATCTGACACACCCCGACTGACTTCATTGAAATATTGTGTCTGCAACATTGCACCCAGTGAGTCACAATTTCACACATTTTCAAGAGAAATGTTGGTTTCTCAGAAAGCAAAAGCTGGAAAACCATGTCATTCTTTTTCTGAGTCAGGCTCAAAATTTTTCAATCACGCTTCTTAAATGGCTGAAGGTTTGGGACAAAGCAAGCATTCGTTGTAACAGAATATAACCACTGGATGCAAAACCTTCCCTGAAAAGCCAGTTTTCATTAAATGAACACTTCCCCGTCTCATCACGTGAGATACGTCGAGGTAGCTGAGTGTCTGCTCTGAACACGCCAGCAACAAACCAGACTTGACTTGGCATTTTTAAGGGTTTTGAAAGATTGATTTAAGACATTTTAATACCAATTAAGGCATTTTAGATAAAAAAAAAAAAAATGACACACCTTTTAAGACTGAGGGTGCACAGGAACACTGTAAATACCAAATATTCCATCAAACATTACAGGGTCGTCATGGAGACTGTGTGTTTGCTGTATGATCCATTTGATAGCTGTAAGATGCATTTTGACAGGAATAAAGTGTCAGACTGCTGGAATCACTGATCCTAATTTGTCCTGGAAATATCAGAGCAACGTGGGATTGTTTGAAAATTGATTTGTAGTTTACAGCTATGTTTTGAACGTCACAAAGGAAAGTGGTCTTTTTGAACCATGTGACTCTCTTTCTGCAATCAGGCAGAACTCCAGGGCTCGTAAACATCTTAGAATTCCTGGAATTCTTAGACATTTCTTTCCCTTGGTAAGATAAATGTTATTCACAAAGCATCTTAGGCCTTAAGAGAGCTCATAGGTGAAAAACTGTTAAGAGGAAGGAGAAGGACTTTTAAAAAGCTTAATGGGCCTTTCACACCGAATACGTCAAATGCGTCAAAAATCGGTCTAAAAAGCATTATTTTCAATGAGATGCATTGCTTTTTAGATGCGTCAGAAGCGTCGCGTCAAAAGCCGTGCTAAACCGACGCTTCTGACGGGAGCACGCATTGCAGCTTGTCAGCAGGCTGATGCAGTCAAAGTTAAATCCAATCCAACTTTCGACGTTCTGAGCTGTGACGTACCTTTGCGTTGTCCAATAGGAACGACGCGTCGGGCCAAAACACGGAAGACTAGTGGCAGAAACCACTGATCTCTACAAAACAGATCGGTGCAGAAACCACGGATCTGTGCAAAACATATGTATGACAGGACTGCTCATTTATGGAGCAGTTTTCTGAAGAAAAATCCTTCGAAATGTTTTTTGTTGTTGTTTGTTACCTCAGAATTTCTGATTACTGTTAAAAAAGTTTAGAACACTTGTAATTAAAATAGCTAAATAAATCAATAAATGGTTCTTTAGAAACCTTTCATCTGTCAATTAAAACCACCTGTTATTTCAGATTAGATAATTTCTTGTTTAACATTAGGAACCTCGGACATTTATTTTTAGACAAAATAACATGGGAATTTGTACTTTTTTTTTTTTAAGTCTGGTAGATTATTTATATCTCATTTCAACCAGAAAAACAGACACTGTAAATAAATACAAATGTTTATTATAAATGCAACAGGAAATAATTTAACAATGACTGCAGTGTGATTGTAAAGTAGGATTTCTGTGACATAAACCTCATGATGAATTTTTTTAATGGTCATTTCAACTTGTAATTGCCTTTAATGTTGTTATGAGGACAGTCATTTCTAAAATATGAATTTGAGTACAATAAGTGGAGAGCTTCTACCTGTGCAAATGTCTTTTGACTTTGATTTCATGGACATTTTTAATGATCCATTCATTTATTGTTAAAATATAAAATGAAACAGATTTTTTAAAAATAATTAAATAGTTGCTGTTGAAAGAGCCTTTTATTTAGAAGCAGGTGATGTTCTGCTGGATTCTCGGGACCAGATGAAGGTCTCTTCTGCAGCTTTGAACTCTGGTGGTGTTGCTGAAGACACCTTTGTCCTATTTTGAAGAGCAGAGATGTTTTCTTTCGACTGGACTTCATGGTGTTCATGGTCTTCATGGTGTTTTTAAATATAAAGAAACACTAAACAGTTTATATATAAAAAATGGGGGAAAAAACAGCAAAAAAAAAAAACAATGGAAAAAAACGCCCGAAAAAATAAGTTATTTAAAGTTGAGCTTTTGTGGTGTCTGAAAAAAGCTGTAGCTTTATTTGGTAAAAAATAAAAAAGACTGAACCATTTAGAAATGAAAGCGTTCACTCAGATCAACTGTGCTAAAAGGCTACGCTAACATTAGCCGATCATTAAACCTTAACAGCAGTGCAGAAACGTCACGTTTTACTTTTATTTTATTCTCACCTCGATAAAGCTGCAGAACTAACCTCCTTTGGGCAAACTGGAACTTCGCATATATCCAAAAAGTGGGAGATTTCAGACTGAGTGGGTTTGCTCCGTCACCCCAGCTGCCTGCCTCGCTCTGCCCAGTGATGATGCCTGAAGGCCAGCTTCTCCGTGCGGGTCAGCCCGCTGTCATGGTTTGATCAATATCCCACCAAGTCGTCAGACCTCCCTCGGTCGGCGTCACTCCGAAAAGTAGCTGAAAAAAAGCTTCTCCCAACAGGGTGATGGGAGAATTGTTCTGCTGTTTTTTTTAAAGCTTTTTTGTGGTTCAGACGACCCAAATTCAAGATGGCAATCGCTGAACTTTTTTCAGGTTGTGGAAACAGCCAGAGTGTGATGTGGCAATCTCTGCCCCCTTGCCACATCCGAAGCGTTAAAAATGCATCTGACGGATTGGGAGGCATTGATGGATTGGCCTGAAGTATTCAATGTGAAAGGCCCATAAGAGTGTCTTTAAACAGACAAGATGACAGAAAGACAGAAAGGAAGGAGAGACGTTCTCTGTATGTTGAATGGCAGTGATTCAGTAACATGTTGATGGTGTGACAGTATAGCGATAATGTTTGTGGTTGACAGATATACGTTTCAACGTAACCTGGCCAACTCTAATTTCCGTATTAGAGCTTGTTGATTTCCCTGGGGCTTCCAGATAATCTCCTGCGTGGCTCCCATATGCTCTTGACTTCACGACTATCTGCACCACGTCATAGGTATTAAAGGCACTGCGCTGTGGTGGTTTGAATCATATTTATCTAATAGATTACAATTTGTTCATGTAAATGGGGAGTCTTCTTCAAGGACTAAGGTTAATTATGGCGTTCCACAAGGTTCTGTGCTAGGACCGATTTTATTCACTTTATACATGCTTCCCTTAGGCAGTATTATTAGAAAGCATTGCTTAAATTTTCATTGTTACGCAGATAATACTCAGCTTTATCTATCCATGAAGCCAGAGGACACACATCAATTAGTTAAACTGCAGGATTGTCTTACAGACATAAAGACATGGATGACCTCTAATTTCCTGCTTTTAAACTCAGATAAAACTGAAGTTATTGTACTTGGCCCCACAAATCTTAGAAACATGGTGTCTAACCAGATCCTTACTCTGGATGGCATTACCCTGACCTCTAGTAATACTGTGAGAAATCTTGGAGTCATCTTTGATCAGGATATGTAATTCAATGAGAATATTAAACAAATATGTAGGACTGCTTTTTTTGCATTTGCGTAATATCTCTAAAATTAGAAAGGTCTTGTCTCAGAGTGATGCTGAAAAACTAATTCATGCATTTATTTCCTCTAGGCTGGACTATTGTAATTCATTATTATCAGGTTGTCCTAAAAGTTCCCTGAAAAGCCTTCAGTTAATTCAAAATGCTGCAGCTAGAGTACTGACAGGGACTAGAAGGAGAGAGCATATCTCACCCATATTGGCCTCTCTTCATTGGCTTCCTGTTAATTCTAGAATAGAATTTAAAATTCTTCTTCTTACTTATAAGGTTTTGAATAATCAGGTCCCATCTTATCTTAGGGACCTCATAGTACCATATCACCCCAATAGAGCGCTTCGCTCTCAGACTGCAGGCTTACTTGTAGTTCCTAGGGTTTGTAAGAGTAGAATGGGAGGCAGAGCCTTCAGCTTTCAGGCTCCTCTCCTGTGGAACCAGCTCCCAATTCAGATCAGGGAGACAGACACCCTCTCTACTTTTAAGATTAGGCTTAAAACTTTCCTTTTTGCTAAAGCTTATAGTTAGGGCTGGATCAGGTGACCCTGATCCATCCCTTAGTTATGCTGCTATAGACTTAGACTGCTGGGGGGTTCCCATGATGCACTGAGTGTTTCTTTCTCTTTTTGCTCTGTATGCACCACTCTGCATTTAATCGCCACCCAGCGATTGAACGGCCAATGGGAGAGCAGGGTGCACAGGCGTCTGCAGGAGGCGTGATTGGTGAGTTGCAGCACATCCTCACCGCCTTTACGGCTCGGGTGGATCAGATGACCGAGCAAAACATCCTCCTGAACCGCAGGGTAGAGGCTCTCTCCGCACAGGTGGCAGCGAGCACTCAGGGTGCTGCTGCAGCTCCTCCTCCTGCCGACCCTGTGCAAGATATGAATGTTCCAGTGGTCGTTCAACAACCCCTCCCACCATCCCCTGAAGCAAACATAAGCCCCCCAGAGCCGTACGAGGTTGTGTGGAGACGTGCGCGGACTTTCTGATGCAGTGTACGTGATGTACGCGTCTGACACCAGCAAGGTGGCTTATGTTATTAACTTGCTTCGTGGTGAGGCACGCACTTGAGCTACAGCGCTTTGGGAGCAAAACTCACGGCTCCTTACCTCTTATACTGGGTTTGTGAGGGAGTTCAGAACAGTGTTTGATCACCCTAAGAGAGGAGAGACCGCTTCAACAGTGCTGCTGTCAATGTGACAGTCGACTTCCGCATCGCGGCTGCGAGGTCCGGCTGGAATAAGGTTGCGCTCCGCGCCGCCTTCATAAACGGACTGTCGTCGGTCCTGAAGGAGCACCTGGTAGCTAAGGAAGAACCGCGGGATTTAGATTTAGATTTAGGCTTATCGATCTCGTTATACGGTTAGACAATCGGTTGGAGGAACGCCATCGGGAGCGAGACGAAGGACGTGGCCGGGCACGTGCCATCCCTCTCCCTTCCTGGTTCAAAAAGGTTCCGCCCTCCCCACGCTCCACAGCCGCAGCGCTCCGTGGAGCAACAGCTCCCCCTGCTGACGTTGCTAGGGAAACGCACAGGGCCAAAATGAGAACAGCTGACAGAATGAGGAGGCTGGTCCGCGGGGAGTGTTTTCTCTGCAGCTCAAAAGAGCACACACAGAAAAACTGCCCCAAACGGCCAAAACGACAACACCCGCCCTTAGAGACTGGGCTAAGGGGGGTCATAACATTCACGTGGGACACACACATATTGCCACACGACTCCCAGTTACAATCCTGAGCGGGGATTTAACCCTTCAAGCCCCAGCACTGGTGGACACGGGGTCCAAAGGGAATCTGCTAGACAGCAGATGGGCAAGGGAGGTAGGGCTCCCTCTGGTGGTGCTTCCTTCGCCATTGCAGGTGCGGGCACTAGATGGCACCCTTCTCCCTTTAATCATGCACAAGACACAACCTGTAACTCTGGTGGTGTCTGGGAATCATCGGGAGGAGATCGAGTTTTTTGTGACTCCTTCTACCTCCCGCGTCATTTTGGGCTTCCCGTGGATGTTGAAACACAATCCCCGGATTGATTGGCCATCTGGGGTGGTGGTTCAGTGGAGCGAAACCTGCCATCGGGCGTGTTTAGGATCCTCGGTTCCTCCCGGTTTACATGCTAAGAAGGAGGTCAAAGTCCATCCCAATCTGACGGCGGTGCCGGTTGAGTACCACGATCTTGCTGATGTCTTCAGCAAGGATCTGGCACTCACCCTTCCCCCGCACCGTCCGTACGATTGTGCCATTGATCTGATTCCAGGCGTTGAGTTCCCGTCCAGCAGGCTGTACAACCTCTCACAACCTGAGCGCGAATCAATGGAGACCTACATCTGGGACTCATTAGCTGCCAGGCTGATCTGGAACTCCACCTCCCCGATGGGTGCAGGTTTCTTTTTTGTGGGCAAGAAGGATGGCGGACTCTGTCCATGCATTGATTACAGGGGGCTGAATGAGTTTACGGTTCGCAACCGATACCCGTTGCCGTTGTTAGATTCTGTGTTCAACCCCCTGCATGGAGCCAAAATCTTTACTAAGCTGGATCTTAGGAATGCGTATCACCTGGTTCGGATCCGGAAGGGAGATGAATGGAAGACGGCATTTAACACCCCGTTAGGTCACTTTGAGTACCTGGTCATGCCGTTCGGCCTCACCAACGCCCCCGCGACGTTCCAAGCCTTGGTTAACGACGTCTTGCTGGACTTCCTGCACCGATTCGTCTTCGTATATCTGGACGATATACTCATCTTTTCTCCGGATCCTGAGACCCATGTCCAGCATGTACGTCAGGTCCTGCAGCGGTTGTTGGAGAACCGGCTATTTGTGAAGGGCGAGAAGTGTGAGTTTCATCGCACCTCTTTGTCCTTCCTGGGGTTTATCATCTCCTCCAACTCCGTCGCCCCTGATCCGGCCAAGGTCACGGCGGTGAGAGACTGGCCCCAACCTACGAGCCGTAGGAAGCTGCAACAGTTCCTCGGCTTCGCCAATTTTTACTGGAGGTTCATTAAGGGGTATAGTCAGGTAGTTAGTCCCCTGACAGCCCTGACCTCTCCAAAAGTCCTCTTCACCTGGTCGGATCGGTGCGAAGCCGCGTTCAGGGAGTTGAAACAGCGCTTCTCGACTGCGCCAGTTTTGGTGCAGCTCGACCCTAGCCGCCAGTTTGTGGTTGAAGTGGACGCCTCTGACTCAGGGATAGGAGCCGTGCTATCCCAGAGCGGAGAGACCGATAAGGTTCTTCACCCGTGTGCCTATTTCTCCCGCAGGTTGACCCCAGTAGAACAGAACTATGACGTGGGCAATCGAGAACTCCTAGCGGTGAAAGAGGCTCTTGAGGAGTGGAGACACCTGTTGGAGGGAGCGTCTGTGCCTTTCACAGTTTTTACTGACCACCGGAACCTGGAGTATATCAGGACCGTCAGGCGGCTGAACCCCAGGCAAGCCCGCTGGTCACTGTTCTTCGGCCGTTTTGACTTCCGAATCACCTACCGCCCCGGGACCAAGAACCAGAGGTCGGATGCCTTGTCCTGGGTGCATGAACATGAAGTCAAAACTGAGCTGTCGGATCCACCGGAACCCATCGTACCGGAGTCCACTATCGTGGCCACCCTTACCTGGGACGTGGAGAAGACCGTCCGGGAGGCCTTGGCACAGAGCCCGGATCCCGGAACAGGGCCAAAGAACAGACTATACATCCCACCAGAAGCTAGGGCTGCCATCCTGGACTTCTGTCAAGGGTCCAAGCTCTCCTGTCACCCAGGGGTGCGTAGGACCGTGGCAGTGGTCCGGCAGCGCTTCTGGTGGGCGTCCCTGGAGGCTGACGTCCGGGCTTACATCCAGGCCTGCACCACCTGCGCCAGGGGCAAGGCGGACCACCAAAAGGCACAGGGACTCCTCCAGCCGCTTCCTGTGCCTCATCGCCCCTGGTCCCACATTGGTCTGGATTTCGTCACGGGCCTCCCGCAGTCCCGGGGGCACACCACCATCCTCACAATAGTGGACCAGTTCTCCAAGGCGGCCCACTTCGTGGCCCTCCCGAAGGTCCCGTCGGCCCAGGAGACAGCGGATCTCCTGGTCCACCATGTCGTACGTCTGCATGGGATACCAACAGACATCGTCTCAGATCGTGGTCCCCAGTTTTCCTCGCAGGTGTGGAGAAGTTTCTGCCAGGAGCTGGGGGCCACCGTGAGGCTCTCGTCTGGGTATCACCCTCAGACCAACGGACAGGCTGAACGGGCTAACCAAGAGCTGAAGCAGGCCCTGCGATGTACCACATCCGCACACCCGACGGCTTGGAGTGAACACCTGGCCTGGATCGAGTATGCGCATAACAGCCAAGTGTCCTCTGCCACCGGCCTCTCCCCATTCGAGGTGTGTCTGGGGTACCAGCCTCCTTTGTTTCCTGTGGTGGAGGGAGAGGTTGGTGTACCCTCGGTCCAGGCCCACCTGCGGAGATGCCGTCGGGTGTGGCGCACCGCCCGTTCGGCCTTGTTGAGGGCCCGGACGAGGGCAAAGACCCATGCAGACCGTCGACGGTCCCCGTCCCCCGCATATCGGCCCTGGCAGGAGGTGTGGCTATCCACAAGGGACATTCCCCTCCAGGTGGATTCCCCCAAACTGAAGAACCGGTACATAGGGCCCTTCAAGATCCTCAAGGTCCTCAATCCCGCCGCATTGAGGCTCCAACTCCCGGCCTCACTGCGGATCCATCCAGTATTCCACGTTTCAAGATTGAAACCACATCACACCTCACCCCTCTGTACACCCGGTCCGGCACCGCCTCCTGCCCGTATCATCGACGGGGAGCCAGCTTGGACAGTGCGCCGGCTCCTGGACGTCCGTCGAATGGGCCGGGGTTTCCAATATTTGGTGGACTGGGAGGGGTACGGACCCGAAGAATGCTCCTGGGTGAAGAGGAGCTTCATCCTGGACCCGGCCCTCCTGGCCGATTTCTACCATCGCCACCCAGACAAGCCTGGTCGGGCGCCAGGAGGCGCCCGTTGAGGGGGGGTCCTGTTGTGTGGGCCGCCAGAAGAGGAGGTACTGCTGGCCCACCACCAGAGGGCGCCCTGCCTGAAGTGCGGGCTTCAGGCACAAGAGGGCGCTGCCGCCTCACAGGAACAGCCGAGGTGACAGCTGTCACTCATCAACTATGACAGCTGTCACCGATCATCTGCACTCACCCCGGATAAAAGCAGGATGACACCTCCACCACGTCGCCGAGATATCGTTCTTCTACGGAGGTAACTTCTCTGCTGACTTACATTAAAGAAATAATCTGAGCTCTTTTTGCAGCCGTTTTCCTGTGGTGTTTTCTTATCTGCTGGATTGGCGTTTGGTGTGATTAGCGACGGCTTCGCCTCACACCCCAACCAGATAAGTGGTTAAACAGGAGCTGCACGAGTGTGTGATTTGAGGTGGAGGTGGAATTCCCACTGTTGTTGTTACTGGGTGTACACACACCCACACTTGACTGTCTTTGCTCTTCGCCAGCAGTACCAGATCTGACACGCGGAGACGGTGGCCACCTGAGGGACTCGGGACCTGGCGGCTCCAGTATCCTTCGGATTCGGTGGCGGAGGAAATCGTGTGGTTCCGGTTCTTCTCTAGACGGACGTCTCCTATCGTCGAGCCTGCCGACACGACACCTTTATCCATTGACTTTGTATTTATTCCATAATCTGCTGTGTTTGGTTGTGGCATTCACAACAGTAAAGTGTTCAAATTTAACTCCTTCTATTGTCCGTTCATTTACGCCCCCTGTTGTGGGTCCGTGTCACTACACTTTCACAACACAAGATATGGTACACGGCTAGGCAAAGACCGGACTGTAGACAAGAGGCTGGAATGTGTACAGAGATGACAAACTGGCAGGGGAGTGGTAGCTGGGACGTGTTTAAATAAGACAGGAGTTAACAAGGTGCAAGTGAGGAACAATCTAGAAAGTTGGTGTGGCTGGAGGACAAAGATTATACATGGGGAAAGATAGTGAGGAAGGGAGTGCACAAAGTGGAGTGAAGTAAGACACAAATATGTGTGAACAGGTGCCAAGAGCATGAGTGAATGAAAACACAAAGCAGACAGAACAAAGTGAGAGATAAAGACACAATGGCAGGTGCAGTGAGGTGGAGTGAGAACATAATCAGATGGGCATGAGGGAAACAGAGAACAAAGGTCAAACTGAAACAGAGGACTAAGAGCAGAGCATGACCCTGAGAACAAACAGCAAACCATCATATAATAAACATAGAAGATAAATTACATAAGAATTCATTCATTCATTCATCTTCTACCGCTTAGTCCAATTAAGGGTCGCACGGGGCTGGAGCTTATGCCAGCAGACATAGAACGCGAGGCGGGGTACACGCAGGACAGGACGTAAGTCTGTTGCAGGGCCACAAACAGACAAACAAACACAGACACACCCACACACACACCCACCGACAAGTTAAAGAGTCCAATCAACCTAACCCGCATGTCTTTGGATGTGGGAGGAAACTGGAGCACCCGGAGGAAACCCACGCAAACACGGGGAGAACATGCAAACTCCACACAGAAAGGCCACGGAAACTGAACCCATGACCTTCTCGCTGAGAGGCAACAGTGCTAACCACTAAGCCACCGTGCTGCCCTACATAAGAACTGAATAGGAAAATAAACACTAAGACAAAACTAAACTGGAACTGACTTACGACTGAAGAATACAACCAGATGACAAAACAAACAAAGACTAATAATTAACAGAAAACAAAACCGATACTACAGCATAACTGATAACACAAATGAGATGAACGAAATAAACAAGTGATAAACAAATGATCAAAAACACAAACCGGCTGAAAAAAACTAGAACGGAACTGATCAATGGCTAAAGTATGAAAAGTAACTGTTGGGAAAGTGTAGGTACACGGACCCACAACAGGGGGCGCAAATGAACGGACAATGGAGTAGGTCAAATAACAACACTTTACTGTTGTGAATGTGCACAACAAATACAACAGATTACAACAATGGACAAAAGTCAATTCACAAAGATGTCGTGTGGGCAGGCTCGAAGATAGGAGACGCCTGTCCAAAGCAGAACCGGAACCACACGATTTCCTCCGCCACCAGACCCCAGGAATACTGGAACCGGCAAGTCCCGAACTCCCAGGTGGCCACTGCCTCCGCGTGTCAGACCTGATACTGCTGGCGAGGAACAAAAAGCAATTAAATGAGGGCGCGTTTGCACCCAGGAATCCGTATAGCAGGAATGCTACCTCCACCTCTCGTTGGGAAAGTAGTCCACACTAACAACGCACAAGTCACAAAAAAATACTGTCAAAACAGTCAGCTGAGGTACGTTACCTTCCAGGTAGAACGATATCTCGGCAAAGAGGTGGAGGCGTCGTCCTGCTGATATTCCCCTGTTGATCAGATGATGGGTAACAGCTGTTGCAGGTGATGCGTGACAGCTGTCACCCTGGCTGCTCCTGTAAGGCGGCTGCGCCCTCTCGTGCCTGAAGCCCGCACTTCAGGCAGGGCGCCCTCTGGTGGTGGGCCAGCAGTACCTCCTCTTCTGGCGGCCCACACAACAGGACCCCCCCCTCAACGGGCGCCTCCTGGTGCCCGACCAGGCTTGTCCGGGTGGCGGCGGTAGAAATCGGCCAGGAGGGCCGGGTCCAGGATGAAGCTCCTCTTCACCCAGGAGCATTCTTCGGGGCCGTACCCCTCCCAGTCCACCAAATACTGGAAGCCCCGGCCCATCCTACGGACATCCAAAAGCCGGCGTACAGTCCAAGCCGGCTCGCCATCGATGATCCGGGCAGGAGGCGGTGCCGGACCCGGAGTACAGAGGGGTGAGGTGTGATGTGGTTTTATCTGGGACACGTGAAACACAGGATGGATCCGCAGTGAGGCCGGAAGCTGAAGCCTCACCGCGGCTGGACTGATGACCTTAAGGATCTTAAATGGGCCGATGTAACGGTCCTGTAGCTTGGGGGAGTCCACCTTGAGGGGAATGTCCTTTGTGGACAACCACACCTCCTGCCCTGGCCGATATGCAGGGGCCGGGGCCCGCCGACGGTCTGCATGGGCTTTTGCCCTCGTCCGGGCCTTTAGCAAAGCAGAACGGGCGGCACGCCACACCCGACGGCACTTCCGTAGGTGGGCCTGGACCGAGGGCACACCGACCTCTCCCTCAACCACCGGAAACAACGGGGGCTGATACCCCAGACATACCTCAAAAGGGGAGAGGCCGGTGGCTGAAGACACCTGGCTGTTATGAGCATACTCGATCCAGGCCAAATGGGTACTCCAGGCCGCCAGGTGCGTGGCAGTCACGCAGCACAAAGCCTGTTCCACCTCCTGGTTTACCCGTTCTGCTTGCCCGTTGGTCTGAGGGTGGCACCCGGACGAGAGACTCACCGTGGCCCCCAGTTCCCGGCAGAAGCTCCTCCAGACTTGCGAGGAGAACTGGGGACCGCGATCGGAGACGATGTCTGTTGGAATCCCATGCAGCCGGACGACGTGGTGGACCAGGAGGTCCGCTGTCTCCTGGGCTGTTGGGAGCTTCGGGAGGGCCACGAAGTGGGCCGCCTTGGAGAACCGGTCCACTATCGTGAGGATGGTGGTGTTGCCCTGGGATGGCGGGAGGCCCGTGACAAAATCCAGGCCGATGTGGGACCAGGGGCGATGAGGCACAGGCAGCGGCTGGAGTAGGCCTGGTGCCCTGCGATGGTCAGCCTTGCCCCTGGTGCAGGTGGTGCAGGCCTGGATATAATCCCGGACGTCGGCCTCTAGGGACGCCCACCAGAAGTGCTGCCGGACAACTGCCACGGTTCCTCGCACCCCTGGGTGACAGGAGAGCTTGGAGCCGTGACAGAAGTCCAGGACTGCAGCCCTAGCTTCTGGTGGGACGTATAGTTTGTTCTTTGGCCCAGTTCCGGGGTCTGGACTTCGTGCCAGGGCCTCCCGGACGGTTCTCTCTACGTCCCAGGTGAGGGTGGCCACGATAGTGGACTCCGGGATGATGGGTTCCGGTGGATCCGACAACTCCGTTTTGACTTCGTCTTCATGCACCCGGGACAAGGCATCCGATTTCTGGTTTTTGGTCCCGGGAGGGTAGGTGATCCGGAAGTCAAAACGGCCGAAGAACAGTGACCAGCGGGCTTGCCTGGGGTTCAGCCACTTGGCGGTCCTGATATACTCCAGGTTCCGGTGGTCAGTGAAAACCGTGAATGGCACGGACGTTCCCTCCAACAGATGTCTCCACTCTTCAAGAGCCTCTTTCACCGCAAGGAGTTCTCGATTGCCGACATCATAGTTCCGTTCGGCCGGGGTCAACCTGCGGGAAAAATAGGCACACGGGTGAAGGACCTTATCGGTCTTCCCGCTCTGGGAAAGCACAGCTCCTATCCCTGAGTCCGAGGCGTCCACTTCAACCACTAACTGGCGACTAGGATCGGGCTGCACCAGAACTGGTGCAGACGAGAAGCGCCGTTTCAACTCCTTGAACGCGGCATTGCAACGATCCGACCAGGTGAAGGGGACTTTTGGTGAGGTCAGGGCTGTCAGGGGGCTAACTACCTGACTGTAGCCCTTAATGAACCTCCTGTAGAAATTTGCAAAGCCGAGGAACTGTTGCAGCTTCCTACGGCTAGTGGGTTGGGGCCAGTCTCTCACCGCCACATCCTTGGCCGGATCAGGAGCGACGGAGTTGGGGGAGATGATAAACCCCAGGAAGGACAAAGATGTGCGGTGAAACTCACACTTCTCGCCCTTCACAAACAGCCAGTTCTCCAACAACCACTGCAGGACCTGACGTACATGCCGGACATGAGTCTCAGGATCCGGGGAAAAGATGAGCATATCGTGTAGATATACGAAGACGAATCGGTGCAGGAAATCCCGCAAGACATCATTAACTAATGCTTGGAACGTTGCGGGGGCGTTTGTGAGGCCGAACGGCATGACCAGGTACTCAAAGTGACCTAATGGGGTGTTGAATGCCGTCTTCCATTCGTCTCCCTTCCGGATCCGAACCAGGTGATACGCATTTCTAAGATCCAGCTTAGTAAAGATTTTGGCTCCATGCAGGGGGGTGAACACGGAATCTAATAATGGCAACGGGTATCGGTTGCGAACCGTAATCTCATTCAGCCCCCTGTAATCAATACATGGACGAAGTCCGCCATCTTTCTTGCCCACAAAAAAGAAACCTGCCCCCATCGGGGAGGTGGAGTTCCGGATCAGCCCGGCAGCTAATGAGTCCCGGATGTAGGTCTCCATTGATTCGCGCTCAGGTCGTGAGAGGTTGTACAGCCTGCTGGACGGGAACTCAGCGCCTGGAACCAAATCAATGGCACAATCGTACGGACGGTGCGGGGGAAGGGTGAGTGCCAGATCCTTGCTGAAGACGTCAGCAAGATCGTGGTACTCAACCGGCACTGCCGTCAGATTGGGAGGGACTTTGACCTCCTCCTTAGCCTGGGAACCGGGAGGAACCGAGGATCCTAAACACACCCGATGGCAGGTTTCGCTCCACTGAACCACCACCCCAGACGGCCAATCGATCCGGGGATTGTGCTTTAACATCCATGGGATGCCCAAAATCACGCGGGAGGTAGAAGGAGTTACAAAAAACTCAATCTCCTCCCGGTGGTTTCCAGACACCACCAGAGTTACTGGTTGTGTCTTGTGTGTGAGTAAAGGGAGGAGGGTGCCATCTAGTGCCCGCACCTGCAATGGCGTAGGAAGTGCCACCAGAGGGAGCCCTACCTCCTTTGCCCATCTGCTGTCTAGCAGATTCCCTTCTGACCCCGTGTCCACCAGTGCTGGGGCTTGAAGGGTTAAATCCCCGCTCAGGATTGTGACTGGGAGTCGTGTGGCAATTTGTGTGTGTCTCACTTGAATGTCTTGACCCCCCCTTAGCCCAGTCTCTAAGGGCGAGTGTTGACGTCTTGGCCGTTTGGGGCAGTCTCTCTGTGTGTGCTCTGTTGAGCTGCAGAGAAAACACTCTCCACGGATCAGCCTCCCCATTTTGGCCCTGTACGTTTCCCTAACAATGTCAACAGGGGGAGCTGTTGCCCCACAAAGCGCTGCGGCTGTGGAGCGTGGGGAGGGCGGCCCCTTTTCGAACCCGGAAGGGAGAGGGGCGGCGCGTATCCGGTCACGTCCTTCACCTCGCTCCCGACGGCGTTCCTCTAACCGATTGTCTAATCGTATAACGAGATCAATAAGCCCGTCTAAATCCCACGGTTCGTCCTTGGCCACCAGGAGCTCCTTCAGGACCAACGACAGTCCGTTTACGAAGGCGGCGCGGAGGGCAGTGTTATTCCAGCCGGACCTCGCAGCCGCGATGCGGAAGTCGACTGCATAAGCAGCTGTGCTCCGGCGCCCCTGTCTCATTGACAGCAGCACGGCTGAAGCGGTCTCTCCTCTATTTGGGTGATCGAACACTGTTCTGAACTCCCTCACAAACCCATCATATGTCAGAAGGAGCCGTGAATTTTGCTCCCAAAGCGCTGTAGCCCAAGCGCGTGCCTTGCCGCGAAGCAGATTAATTACATAAGCTATCTTACTAGCATCAGTCGCATACATGACGGGACGTTGTGCGAAGACGAGCGAACACTGCATAAGAAAGTCCGCGCATGTCTCCACACAACCCCCGTACGGCTCTGGAGGGCTTATGTATGCTTCAGGGGAAGGTGGGAGGGGTCGTTGAACGACCTGTGTAACGTCACTGTTACGCACAGGGTCGACAGGAGGGAGAGCCGCAGCAGCGCCCTGAGGGCGCGCTTCCACCTGCGCGGCGAGAGCCTCCACCCTGCGGTTAAGGAGGACGTTCTGCTCCGTCATTAAATCCAACCGAGCCGTGAAAGCGGTGAGGATCCGCTGCAACTCACCGATCATTCCTCCTGCGGACGCCTGTGCGCCCTGTTCTTCCATTGGCCGTTCAACAGCCGGTTGACGCCCCTCGGGATCCATGACGTTGGCCGAGATATCCTGTTGGGAAAGTGTAGGTACACGGACCCACAACAGGGGGCGCAAATGAACGGACAATGGAGTAGGTCAAATAACAACACTTTACTGTTGTGAATGTGCACAACAAATACAACAGATTACAACAATGGACAAAAGTCAATTCACAAAGATGTCGTGTGGGCAGGCTCGAAGATAGGAGATGCCTGTCCAAAGCAGAACCGGAACCACACGATTTCCTCCGCCACCAGACCCCAGGAATACTGGAACCGCCAAGTCCCGAACTCCCAGGTGGCCACTGCCTCCACGTGTCGGACCTGGTACTGCTGGCGAGGAACAAAAAGCAATTAAATGAGGGCGCGTTTGCACCCAGGAATCCGTATAGCAGGAATGCTACCTCCACCTCTCATTGGAAACGTAGTCCACACTAACAACGCACAAGTCACAAAAAAATACTGTCAAAACAGTCAGCTGAGGTACGTTACCTTCCAGGTAGAACGATATCTCGGCAAAGAGGTGGAGGCGTCGTCCTGCTGATATTCCCCTGTTGATCAGATGATGGGTAACAGCTGTTGCAGGTGATGCATGACAGCTGTCACCCTGGCTGCTCCTGTGAGGCGGCTGCGCCCTCTCGTGCCTGAAGCCCGCACTTTAGGCAGGGCGCCCTCTGGTGGTGGGCCAGCAGTACCTCCTCTTCTGGCGGCCCACACAACAGTAACAAAGAAACAAAGTGGCAACATAAAACATAACAGAGAATAAACACATGATGAAAATAAACAACTAATAAAACAAAGCTGGGGCAGACGGTGAGCGAAAGAAAGGAGGAAAAGTGGAGTCGAAGCCCTGACCAGGGCCAAATTGTGACAATATCTTTGCTTCCTCTCTGTCTTTTCTGCCATCTTTCTCCAAAGGGGTCTGAACCACATCAAATTGGACTGCAAGAATTCAAATGCCTGTTTCACTGAGTTTGAGCAGCAATATATTACAGTGTCATCAGCATACAAATGAGAGAAGGTGTTTGATAGGTTTGTACACAGGTCAGTAGTATAAAGTGTGAACAAGAAAGGTTCCAAGACTGAGCCTTGAGGAACACCTTTGGTTACCTCAAGGAATGCAGTTAACACCAGCCATCTGAACACACTGAGTCCTGCTAGCCAAATAGTCTGCAAACCAAGAGACCACATGTGTAGAGACACTGTGTTTGTAAAGAATTTAATATTTGAAAGACTAAACTAAGACTTATTTACAAGCCCTGCAGAAAAGTTGCCTCTCACTCCACCATATTGAATCCTCCATATATTTCTTTGTAACTTTATGTAGCCAGTAGTATGGCCAGTACTGTTTAGATGTCTTCTTCTTTGACATTTATGGACAGTTGGCTAACTAGCTGCACATTACCACCACAAATATGACTGGAGTACAGTAAAGCAAAAAAATCAAATCAAATCAAATCAATTTTATTTATATAGCGCCAAATCACAACAAACAGTTGCCCCAAGGCGCCTTATATTGTAAGGCAAGGCCATACAATAATTACAGAAAAACCCCAACGGTCAAAACGACCCCCTGTGAGCAACCACTTGGCAAGTGGGAAGGAAAAACTCCCTTTTAACAAGAAGAAACCTCCAGCAGAACCAGGCTCAGGGAGGGGCAGTCTTCTGCTGGGACTGATTGGGGCTGAGGGAGAGAACCAGGAAAAAGACATGCTGTGGAGGGGAGCAGAGATCAATCACTAATGATTAAATGCAGAGTGGTGCATACAGAGCAAAAAGAGAAAGAAACACTCAGTGCATCATGGGAACCCCCCAGCAGTCTAAGTCTATAGCAGCATAACTAAGGGATGGCTCAGGGTCACCTGATCCAGCCCTAACTATAAGCTTTAGCAAAAAGGAAAGTTTTAAGCCTAATCTTAAAAGTAGAGAGGGTGTCTGTCTCCCTGATCTGAACTGGGAGCTGGTTCCACAGGAGAGGAGCCTGAAAGCTGAAGGCTCTGCCTCCCATTCTACTCTTACAAACCCTAGGAACTACAAGTAAGCCTGCAGTCTGAGAGCGAAGCGCTCTATTGGGGTGATATGGTACTATGAGGTCCCTAAGATAAGATGGGACCTGATTATTCAAAACCTTATAAGTAAGAAGACAAATTTTAAATTCTATTCTAGAATTAACAGGAAGTCAATGAAGAGAGGCCAATATGGGTGAGATATGCTCTCTCCTTCTAGTCCCCGTTAGCACTCTAGCTGCAGCATTTTGAATTAACTGAAGGCTTTTCAGTGAACTTTTAGGACAACCTGATAATAATGAATTACAATAGTCCAGCCTAGAGGAAATAAATGCATGAATTAGTTTTTCAGCATCACTCTGAGACAAGACCTTTCTAATTTTAGAGATATTGCGCAAATGCAAAAAAGCAGTCCTACATATTTGTTTAATATGCGCATTGAATGACATATCCTGATCAAAAATGACTCCAAGATTTCTCACAGTATTACTAGAGGTCAGGGTAATGCCATCCAGAGTAAGGATCTGGTTAGACACCATGTTTCTAAGATTTGTGGGGCCAAGTACAATAACTTCAGTTTTATCTGAAAACAATGTCGGACTCTGTAGTTTTCTCTGGGCCCCTCCCCAATCGGACCGGGAGTGACATGTTTAGCCGCATGTTCTCCTTGAATTGCTGGCTGTCTGAGTGGTGTCCAAAAAATGAGGTGGGCTTCATAGATAATTGGCAAAGCTTCTGGGGAAAACCTGGTCTTGTTAGGAGAGACGGCATCCATCCCACTTTGGATGGAGCAGCTCTCATTTCTAGAAATCTGGCCAATTTTCTTAAATCCTCCAAACCGTGACTATCCAGGGTTGGGACCAGGAAGCAGAGTTGTAGTCTTACACACCTCTCTGCAGCTTCTCTCCCCCTGCCATCCCCTCATTACCCCATCCCCGTAGAGACGGTGCCTGCTCCCAGACTACCAATAACCAGCAAAAATCTATTTAAGCATAAAAATTCAAAAAGAAAAAATAATATAGCACCTTCAACTGCACCACAGACTAAAACAGTTAAATGTGGTCTATTAAACATTAGGTCTCTCTCTTCTAAGTCCCTGTTGGTAAATGATATAATAATTGATCAACATATTGATTTATTCTGCCTAACAGAAACCTGGTTACAGCAGGATGAATATGTTAGTTTAAATGAGTCAACACCCCCGAGTCACACTAACTGTCAGAATGCTCGTAGCACGGGCCGAGGCGGAGGATTAGCAGCAATCTTCCATTCCAGCTTATTAATTAATCAAAAACCCAGACAGAGCTTTAATTCATTTGAAAGCTTGTCTCTTAGTCTTGTCCATCCAAATTGGAAGTCCCAAAAACCAGTTTTATTTGTTATTATCTATCGTCCACCTGGTCGTTACTGTGAGTTTCTCTGAATTTTCAGACCTTTTGTCTGACTTAGTGCTTAGCTCAGATAAGATAATTATAGTGGGCGATTTTAACATCCACACAGATGCTGAGAATGACAGCCTCAACACTGCATTTAATCTATTATTAGACTCTATTGGCTTTGCTCAAAAAGTAAATGAGTCCACCCACCACTTTAATCATATCTTAGATCTTGTTCTGACTTATGGTATGGAAATAGAAGACTTAACAGTATTCCCTGAAAACTCCCTTCTGTCTGATCATTTCTTAATAACATTTACATTTACTCTGATGGACTACCCAGCAGTAGGGAATGAGTTTCATTACACTAGAAGTCTTTCAGAAAGCGCTGTAACTAGGTTTAAGGATATGATTCCTTCTTTATGTTCTCTAATGCCATATACCAACACAGTGCAGAGTAGCTACCTAAACTCTGTAAGGGAGATAGAGTATCTCGTCAATAGTTTTACATCCTCATTGAAGACAACTTTGGATGCTGTAGCTCCTCTGAAAAAGAGAGCTTTAAATCAGAAGTGTCTGACTCCGTGGTATAACTCACAAACTCGTAGCTTAAAGCAGATAACCCGTAAGTTGGAGAGGAAATGGCGTCTCACTAATTTAGAAGATCTTCACTTAGCCTGGAAAAAGAGTCTGTTGCTCTATAAAAAAGCCATCCGTAAAGCTAGGACATCTTTCTACTCATCACTAATTGAAGAAAATAAGAACAACCCCAGGTTTCTTTTCAGCACTGTAGCCAGGCTGACAAGAGTCAGAGCTCTATTGAGCTGAGTATTCCATTAACTTTAACTAGTAATGACTTCATGACTTTCTTTGCTACCAAAATTTTAACTATTAGAGAAAAAATTACTCATAACCATCCCAAAGACGTATCGTTATCTTTGGCTGCTTTCAGTGATGCCGGTATTTGGTTAGACTCTTTCTCTCCGATTGTTCTGTCTGAGTTATTTTCATTAGTTACTTCATCCAAACCATCAACATGTTTATTAGACCCCATTCCTACCAGGCTGCTCAAGGAAGCCCTACCATTATTTAATGCTTCGATCTTAAATATGATCAATCTGTCTTTATTAGTTGGCTATGTACCACAGGCTTTTAAGGTGGCAGTAATTAAACCGTTACTTAAAAAGCCATCACTTGACCCAGCTATCTTAGCTAATTATAGGCCAATCTCCAACCTTCCTTTTCTCTCAAAAATTCTTGAAAGGGTAGTTGTAAAACCGCTAACTGATCATCTGCAGAGGAATGGTCTATTTGAAGAGTTTCAGTCAGGTTTTAGAATTCATCATAGTACAGAAACAGCATTAGTGAAGGTTACAAATGATCTTCTTATGGCCTCGGACAGTGGACTCATCTCTGTGCTTGTTCTGTTAGACCTCAGTGCTGCTTTTGATACTGTTGACCATAAAATTTTATTACAGAGATTAGAGCATGCCATAGGTATTAAAGGCACTGCACTGCGGTGGTTTGAATCATATTTGTCTAATAGATTACAATTTGTTCATGTAAATGGGGAATCTTCTTCACAGACTAAAGTTAATTATGGAGTTCCACAAGGTTCTGTGCTAGGACCAATTTTATTCACTTTATACATGCTTCCCTTAGGCAGTATTATTAGACGGTATTGCTTAAATTTTCATTGTTACGCAGATGATACCCAGCTTTATCTATCCATGAAGCCAGAGGACACACACCAATTAGCTAAACTGCAGGATTGTCTTACAGACATAAAGACATGGATGACCTCTAATTTCCTGCTTTTAAACTCAGATAAAACTGAAGTTATTGTACTTGGCCCCACAAATCTTAGAAACATGGTGTCTAACCAGATCCTTACTCTGGATGGCATTACCCTGACCTCTAGTAATACTGTGAGAAATCTTGGAGTCATTTTTGATCAGGATATGTCATTCAAAGCGCATATTAAACAAATATGTACGACTGCTTTTTTGCATTTACGCAATATCTCTAAAATCAGAAAGGTCTTGTCTCAGAGTGATGCTGAAAAACTAATTCATGCATTTATTTCCTCTAGGCTGGACTATTGTAATTCATTATTATCAGGTTGTCCTAAAAGTTCCCTAAAAAGCCTTCAGTTAATTCAAAATGCTGCAGCTAGAGTACTGACGGGGACTAGAAGGAGAGAGCATATCTCACCCATATTGGCCTCTCTTCATTGGCTTCCTGTTAATTCTAGAATAGAATTTAAAATTCTTCTTCTTACTTATAAGGTTTTGAATAATCAGGTCCCATCTTATCTTAGGGACCTCGTAGTACCATATCACCCCAATAGAGCGCTTCGCTCTCAGACTGCAGGCTTACTTGTAGTTCCTAGGGTTTGTAAGAGTAGAATGGGAGGCAGAGCCTTCAGCTTTCAGGCTCCTCTCCTGTGGAACCAGCTCCCAATTCAGATCAGGGAGACAGACACCCTCTCTACTTTTAAGATTAGGCTTAAAACTTTCCTTTTTGCTAAAGCTTATAGTTAGGGCTGGATCAGGTGACCCTGAACCATCCCTTAGTTATGCTGCTATAGACGTAGACTGCTGGGGGGTTCCCATGATGCACTGTTTCTTTCTCTTTTTGCTCTGTATGCACCACTCTGCATTTAATCATTAGTGATTGATCTCTGCTCCCCTCCACAGCATGTCTTTTTCCTGGCTCTCTCCCTCAGTCCCAACCAGTCCCAGCAGAAGACTGCCCCTCCCTGAGCCTGGTTCTGCTGGAGGTTTCTTCCTGTTAAAAGGGAGTTTTTCCTTCCCACTGTAGCCAAGTGCTTGCTCACAGGGGGTCGTTTTGACCATTGGGGTTTTACATAATTATTGTATGGCCTTGCCTTACAATATAAAGCGCCTTGGGGCAACTGTTTGTTGTGATTTGGCGCTATATAAAAAAATTGATTGATTGATTGATTGTTCTGAGTTTAAAAGCAGGAAATTAGAGGTCATCCATGTCTTTATGTCTGTAAAACAATCCTGCAGTTTAGCTAATTGGTGTGTGTCCTCTGGCTTCATGGATAGATAAAGCTGGGTATCATCTGCGTAACAATGAAAATTTAAGCAATGCCGTCTAGTAATACTGCCTAAGGGAAACATGTATAAAGTGAATAAAATTGGTCCTGGTCCTAGCACAGAACCTTGTGGAACTCCATAATTAACCTTAGTCTGTGAAGAAGATTCCCCATTTACATGAACAAATTGTAATCTATTAGATAAATATGATTCAAACCACCGCAGCACAGTGCTTTTAATACCTATGGCATGCTCTAATCTCTGTAATAAAAGTTTATGGTCAACAGTATCAAAAGCAGCACTGAGGTCTAACAGAACAAACACAGAGATGAGTCCACTGTCTGAGGCCATAAGAAGATCATTTGTAACCTTCACTAATGCTGTTTCTGTACTATGATGAATTCTAAAAACCTGACTGAAACTCTTCAAATAGACCATTCCTCTGCAGATGATCAGTTAGCTGTTTTACAACTACCCTTTCAAGAATTTTTGAGAGAAAAGGAAGGTTGGAGATTGGCCTATAATTAGCTAAGATAGCTGGGTCAAGTGATGGCTTTTTAAGTAATGGTTTAATTACTGCCACCTTAAAAGCCTATGGTACATAGCCAACTAATAAAGATAGATTGATCGTATTTAAGATCAAAGCATTAATTAATGGTAGGGCTTCCTTGAGCAGCCTGGTAGGAATGGGGTCTAATAAACATGTTGATGGTTTGGAGGAAGTAACTAATGAAAATAACTCAGACAGAACAATCGGAGAGAAAGAGTCTAACCAAATACCGACATCACTGAAAGCAGCCAAAGATAATGATACGTCTTTGGGATGGTTATGAGTAATTTTTTCTCTAATAGTTAAAATTTTATTAACAAAGAAAGTCATGAAGTCATTACTAGTTAAAGTTAAAGGAATACTTGGCTCAATAGAGCTCTGACTCTTTGTCAGCCTTGCTACAGTGCTGAAAAGAAACCTGGGGTTGTTCTTATTTTCTTCAATTAGTGATGAGTAGTAAGATGTTCTAGCTTTACAGAGGGCTTTTTCATAGAGCAACAGACTCTTTTTCCAGGCTAAGTGAAGATCTTCTAAATTAGTGAGACACCATTTCCTCTCCAACTTACGGGTTATCTGCTTTAAGCTGTGAATTTGTGAGTTATACCACTTAGTCAGGCACTTCTGATTTAAGGCTCTCTTTTTCAGAGGAGCTACAGCATCCAAAGTTGTCTTCAATGAGGATGTAAAACTATTGACGAGATACTCTATCTCACTTACAGAGTTTAGGTAGCTACTCTGCACTGTGTTGGTATATGGCATTAGAGAACATAAAGAAGGAATCATATCCTTAAATCTAGTTACAGCGCTTTCTGAAAGACGTCTAGTGTAATGATACTTATTTTATTCCCCACTGCTGGGTAGTCCATCAGAGTAAATGTAAATGTTATTAAGAAATGATCAGACAGAAGGGAGTTTTCAGGGAATACTGTTAAGTCTTCAATTTCCATACCATAAGTCAGAACAAGATCTAAGATATGATTAAAGTGGTGGGTGGACTCATTTACATTTTGAGCAAAGCCAATTGAGTCTAATAATAGATTAAATGCAGTGTTGAGGCTGTCACTCTCAGCATCTGTGTGGATGTTAAAATCGCCCACTATAATTATCTTATCTGAGCTAAGCACTAAGTCAGACAAAAGGTCTGAAAATTCACAGAGAAACTCACAGTAACGACCAGCTGGACGATAGATAATAACAAATAAAACAGGATTTTGGGACTTCCAATTTGGATGGACAAGACTAAGAGTCAAGCTTTCAAATTAATTAAAGCTCTGTCTGGGTTTTTGATTAATTAATAAGCTGGAATGGAAGATTGCTGCTAATCCTCCGCCTCGGCCCGTGCTACGAGCATTCTGGCAGTTACTGTGACTCTGGGGTGCTGACTCATTTAAACTAACATACGAGGTCTGTCAATAAAGTATAGGTCCTTTTTATTTTTTTCAAAAACTATATGGATTTCATTCATATGTTTTTACGTCAGACATGCTTGAACCCTCATGCGCATGCGTGATTTTTTCCACGCCTGTCGGTGACGTCATTCGTCTGTGAGCACTCCTTGTGGGAGGAGTCGTCCAGCCCCTCGTCGGAATTCCTTTGTCTGAGAAGTTGCAGAGAGACTGGCGCTTTGTTTGATCAAAATTTTTTCTAAACCTGTGAGGCACATCGAAGTGGACATGGTTCAAAAAATTAAGCTGGTTTTCGGTGAAAATTTTAACGGCTGATGAGAGATTTTGAGGTGATACTGTCGCTTTAAGGACTTCCCATGCAGTGGGACGTCGCGCAGCGGTCCCAGGCGCCGTCGTCAGCCTGTTTCAAGCTGAAAACCTCCACATTTCAGGCTATATTGATCCAGGACGTCGTGAGAGAACAGAGACGTTTCAGAAGAAGTCGGTTTCAGCATTTTATCCGGATATTCCACTGTTAAAGGAGATTTTTTTTAATGAAAGACGTGCAGACGGATTGCAGCATTGGCTCGCAGCCGCCGCGACGCTCTGCCACAGGAAAAACACCTCTGTTGGAAGCCTTAAGGACAAGTTGGAACATGTCCAGCTGTTAAACAATTTCTCAGATACTCACTCCACTGAAAGCCATCAAAAGCCGCCTGGATTTTACAAATGGTTAAAAACACGGAGGTGTTTTTCCTGTGCCGCCGCACCACGCTGGCTGCGTCCCAACGCGTGGACCCGTCCGCACGTCTTTCATTAAAAAAATCTCCTTTAACAGTGGAATATCCGGATAAAATGCTGAAACCGACTTCTTCTGAAACTTCTCTGTTCTCTCACGACGTCCTGGATCAATAGAGCCTGAAATGTGGAGGTTTTCAGCTTGAAACAGGCTGACGACGGTGCCTGGGAGTGCTGCGCGACATCCCACTGCGTGGGAAGTCCTTAAAGCCACAGTATCACCTCAAAATCTCTCATCAGCCGTTAAACTTTTCACCGAAAACCAGCTTAATTTTTCGATCCGTGTCCACTTCGATGTGCCTCACAGGTTTAGAAAAAATTTTGATGAAACAAAGCGCCAGTCTCTTAGCAACTTCTCAGACAAAGGAATTCCGACGAGGGGCTGGACGACTCCTCCCACAAGGAGTGCTCACAGGCGGATGACGTCACAGACAGGCGTGGAAAAACTCACGCATGCGCACGAGGGTTCAAGCATGTCTGATGTAAAAACATATGAATGAAATCCATATAGTTTTTGAAAAAAATTAAAAGGACCTATGCTTTATTGACAGCCCTCGTATTCATCCTGCTGTAACCAGGTTTCTGTAAGGCAGAATAAATCAATATGTTGATCAATTATTATATCATTTACTAACAGGGACTTAGAAGAGAGAGACCTAATGTTTAATAGACCACATTTAACTGTTTTCGTCTGTGGTGCAGTTGAAGGTGCTATATTATTTTTTCTTTTTGAATTTTTATGCTTAAATAGATTTTTGCTGGTGATTGGTGGTCTGGGAGCAGGCACCGTCTCTACGGGGATGGGGTAATGAGGGGATGGCAGGGGGAGAGAACCTGCAGAGAGGTGTGTAAGACTACAACTCTGCTTCCTGGTCCCAACCCTGGATAGTCACGGTTTGGAGGATTTAAGAAAATTGGCCAGATTTCTAGAAATGAGAGCTGCTCCATCCAAAGTGGGATGGATGGCGTCTCTCCTAACAAGACCAGGTTTTCCCCAGAAGCTTTGCCAATTAGCTATGAAGCCCACCTCATTTTTTGGACACCACTCAGACAGCCAGCAATTCAGGGAGAACATGCGGCTAAACATGTCACTCCCGGTCCGACTGGGGAGGGGCCCAGAGAAAACTACAGAGTCCATCATTGTTTTTGCAAAGTTACACACCGATTCAATGTTAATTTTAGTGACCTCCGATTGGCGTAACCGGGTGTCATTACTGCCGACGTGAATTACAATCTTACCAAATTTACGCTTAGCCTTAGCCAGCAGTTTCAAATTTCCTTCAATGTTGCCTGCTCTGGCCCCCGGAAGACAATTGACTATGGTTGCTGGTGTTGCTAACTTCACATTTCTCAAAACAGAGTCGCCAATAACCAGAGTTTGATCCTCGGTGGGTGTGTCATCGAGTGGTGAAAAACTGTTAGAAATGTGAACGGGTTGGCGGTGTACACGGGGCTTCTGTTTACAACTACGCTTCCTCCTCCCAGTCACCCAGTCGGCCTGCTTTCCCGGCTGCTCGGGATCTGCTGTAAGGGAACTAACGGCGGCTAAGCTACCTTGTTCCACAACGACTACAGCGGCCTGGCTAGCTGTAGAATTTTCCACGGTGCAGACCCGAGTCTCCAATTCGCCCAGCCTGGCCTCCAAAGCTACGAAAAAGCTACACTTATTACAAGTACCATTACTGCTAAAGGAGGCCGAGGAATAACTAAACATTTCACACCCAGAGCAGAAAAGTGCAGGAGAGACAGGAGAAGCCGCCATGCTAAATCGGCTAAGAGCTAGTAGCTGCGCTAAGCTAGCGGATTCCTAAAAACACACAAAGTGAATAATGTGTAAATAATTTAGAGGTGATTCAGCAGAGGGAGTGCTTTAGTTAAGGCACGTGAAGATTACACTGTGAAACAAATCGTTATCTAGTTAACTAGATCAATCTAACTGCGCAGATTAAACAGCTAACAGATACAGCAAAACACCGCTGTGCTCCGGAACAGGAAGTGATACAATACCGCAGTGAGAGCCAACCACCAGTAGAGGCTGGTGAGAGAGGAGAGAGTATACCAGGAAAAACAAAGCAAAAGAAAAACTACTACTTTGACTGTAGCCTACTGGCATCACAGAGCCCTAAATACAACTGTGTGCACAATTATTAGTCAAGTAAGTATTCTGATATTGTCATAATTTCTGTGCATATTTTCCAACTCCCAGTTTATAAACCTGATTGCTGACTGGATTAAAGCAATCAAGTGAAATGTAATTTGTGCAATGAGGGTGGTTGCATAATTATGAAGCTGTTGTGTGGGCCGCTGAAGAGGAGGTACTGCTGGCCCACCACCACCAGTCGGCGCCCTGCTTGGAGTGCGGGCTTCAAGCATGAGAGGGCGCCGAGACAACAGAGAGTGACAGCTGTCACTCATTTACACCAGCTGTCACTCATTTACACCAGCTGTCACCAATCACCACAGTCTCTACAAAAGCCAGATTATTACTCCACCTCCTCGCCGAGAAATCAGCTACCGTCTAAGGTAACCTTCTCTGCGGTGATTATTATAACTAAAACTTGTTCTGTGTGCAGCCGTATTCCTGTGGATTGAGTCTGAAGCTGGATTGGCGGATAGTGGGAGTGCGACGTTCTTCGCCTCTTACTCCATCCAGGGAAGAGACTAACAGGAGCTGCACGGGTGAAATTGTGCCTGGAGGTGGAGGTTTTCCCTCCTTGAAGATCTGTAGGTGAAGGAGTACTGGGTGTGTGGATACACACTCACCATTAACTGTTTTTTCATCTTCTGCCAGCAGTACCAGGGTCTGCAACAGAAGACGGTGACCACCTGGGGACTCAGGACTGGCGGCTCCGGTGTTCTTCAGGCCGTTGGTGGTGGAAGCTGTGTGGGTCCCGGCTCTTCGATAGCCAGAGGTCTCCTATCTTCGAGCCTGTCCGCACGTCACCTTGTGTTTAATTGGCATTATATCTTTGTCTGTATCCAATTGTGCGTTTCACAACATTAAATTGTTACTCTTTGTCTTATCCATTGTCCGTTCATTTGCGCCCCCTGTTGTGGGTCCGTGTTACAACACCTTCCCAACAGAAGACGTTTCTTCACCTTTAGCTCTCAAATAATCAACTGGTGTTGCAGACAGAACGGTCTGCTCTGCCTCCACTGTGTCATTTCGGACCTCAGAGTCTCTTCACCCAAAGCAATCAAATTAACAGGATTATTAACCATCAGATTTTTCATTTCAATTCAGTTTATTTGTATAGAGCCAAATCACAACAAGGCACTTCACAAGAGCAGGGTCCAAAAGAGTGAACCCAATATAAACATCAACAGAAAGCAATGAAAAATACAAGAGATTTGATTATATGAAGCAAACGTTTGATGAAACAACAACAAAATTTTGATAAAATACAATTCAAACTATTAAAACACAGGTACAAGAGCAAATCAAAACCACTAAATCATCAACTGTAAGAGAAAACATACAAGTCTTCAATCTAGATTTAAATGAGTCCACAGAATCAGACCGTCTTTGTTGGGAAAGTGTAGTGACACGGACCCACAACAGGGGGCGTAAATGAACGGACAATAGAGGGAGTTAAATTTGAACACTTTACTGTTGTGAATGTCACAACCACACACAGCAGATTGTAGAATAAATACAAGTCAATGGATAAAGGTGTCGTGTGGGCAGGCTCGACTATAGGAGATGTCCGTCTGGAGAAGAACCGGAACCACACGATTTCCACCGCCACCGAACCCGAAGGATACTGGAGCCGCCAGGTCTCGAGTCCCCCAGGTGGCCACCGTCTCAGCGTGTCGGATCTGGTACTGCTGGCGAAGAGCAAAGACAGTCAAGTGTGGGTGTGTGTACACCCCGTAACAACAACAGTGGGAATTCCACCTCCACCTCTAACACACACTCGTGCAGCGTCTTAGTACCACTTATCTGGTGGGAAGTAGAACGAAACAGTCGCAGCCCACGCCGGTCCTCTGGGTAGACAGCTGCAACAAGGTAGCTCTTGAAATCACTTATTATAATATGCAGGCAGAGAAAGTTACCTCCAAAGAAGTACGATATCTCGGCGACGTGGTGGAGGTGTCATCCTGCTTTTATCCGGGGTGAAGTGCAGATGATCGGTGACAGCTGTCATAGTTGATGAGTGACAGCTGTCACCTTGGCTGTTCCTGTAAGGCGGCAGTGCCCCCTCGTGCCTGAAGCCCGCTCTTCAGGCAGGGCGCCCTCTGGTGGTGGGCCAGCAGTACCTCCTCTTCTGGCGGCCCACACAACAGTCTTATCACAACTGGCAAACTGTTACATAAAAAAGGTGCCCAATAAGAAAAGGTCCTATAACCAGCTAGCTTCTTTTTCACCCTCGGAACACACAAGAAACCTAGATCCTGAGAATGGATAACACAACCAGGTACATATGGTGTAAGTAAATCAACTGAGTATGGGGGTATCAGGCTTGGTAGTCAGAAAGGGCTGGACACAAATGCAGGACTCAGACAGGTAGCTGTGTATGTAAATGGCTTACTGAAACAGCAAATAGGGTCCGGTACACAAGAAGGCAGTCCAACAAGAGTAAAAGTACAACCATCATCAGGCTTAGGCGTGGTGGGATACACAGGCAGGTGGTCATACACATGTAGAGGCAAGCAGGATGAGAAAATACGAGGAACAGAGCTGGAGAGACGGCACAAAGTGCATCAATCTGGCGAGGGAATAGAGCAAACAGTGAACCTTAAATACACCCAGGTGATGAACTGCAAATTAGAAAGAGGTGTGCGTAGAAAGTACCAGAACGAGGGTGTTGCCACAGAAGGTGAAATGCCCACCACCAAGAACCAGGAGACAGACAAGAGAGATAGGGACAGACAGACCCAAGCAGGAAAAAAAACAAATAAACAAACAAAAAACAAATGAACAGAAAAAAATAACAAAACAGACCACAAAATAAAACAAACAACATGGCAAAATCTCACATCCTGACAGGGGGTGCTAGTCCATGGAGAATTTTATATGTTAATAACAAAACCTTAAGGACTTTCTTCTCCTAGTTAAGACCCTTGTGGCAGTGTTCTGAACCAGCTAGAGGCCCTATGAGGCAAGCCAGAAAACAGGCATCACCTGTCACTGTCTCTGTCATCCTCCATGGACAGCACAGGTCAAATCCTTGCAATATTACACAGATGAAAGAAAGTGTTCTTAGTAGTTTAATAACAATTTTGAAGTTCTGGAATATTGCTGTCTTCAACTTCTTAGAAGTGATATTGGCCTGCAAAAATGATGCATCAATATATAAATTCATCAATTCCAACTCATAACCTAAATGTATGCTGAATTTATGTAGTTTTGGAGAAGACTGAAAAAAAGTGTCGTTCTTCTTCACTGCATGCATGGCTTTGGGAGAACGGGGACTATGCTGGCCTGCTACCTGGTGAAGACGAGGAAGATATCAGGAACTGAAGCCGTTAGTGAGATCCACAGAATACAGAGAGGCTCAATCAAAACTCATGAACAAGAAAATGCAGTTGTGTGGTTTTATCAGCGTACAAAGTAACACAGTGATGATAACAACATTTTTAAATAAAACGTAATTGTAGTACTAAAGTTGGTTCATGTGAAGGGACAGTATTTAAAGAGAGGAAACAGAATGAAGTACAGAGAATTCAAATAGTGAAACAAACCCAAGTCATTTGACAAAGACAAACATTTCATACACAACCTTTTTAATACTACACTTTTGTTAACTTGTAATTTCTGCTTTTATTTGGGTGCACTTCTGAGTTTTCTCCTCCTGGTTTAAGGGGAAAAACAATCACAAAAGCAGAAGGAATTCAATATTATTGTTTATGTTCATTTATGGGAACACAAACATGGGTTGTTATAGCAAAACACTCCACTTTAGGGCCCCTTCACACATAACACAATTGAAGCCGACTAGCGCACAAAGGAGGAATTGCATGCCATTTGTGAAAAATAAGAGCCACCTCTAACACCTTGTACATGTGTCGCTACAAGTATTCACGCACAGCAGTGGCTGAAAGGCAGACTGTGCCCTGTGAGAGCCCATTCGATCCCCCTCACGGCAGGTGTTGGCCAAAATCCAGGTGACACACACAAACATCCAACGCCGCTTGCTGGACACTAAGAAAATGTGGTGCCATTCGCACTGGTAGCACAAAAATAGTGAGCAGGTGACAACTTTCGAGCTGTTTGTGAAATCTGTCTAAGTGCCCCGACGAGTGTGGCGCTGCAAAGCAACACACATGTGGTGTGGCAGTGTGTCGGCTCCCCCCAACACATGCGGGTGTGCGGGGGGGGGGGGGGGACACTTGCATGAAATGCTGATATGGTTGTACAGATGGGGAGCAGCCAGCCACGTCTGAGCACACACAGCCTGGGGAGGCGCCTCTCTGCTGATCACCTGCCAGAGACTCACTGACATCTGTAAATGATGGCTCAGTGCACATGACGTGTCACATTAAAAACATAGAGACCACAGCCATAAGAGGGATATAAATAAGCACAACAACTACAAACACAATTACATAACAAATAACTAAAATGAATGATCACACAACACAGAAACAGAGAATGACATGTTGGTCTGTGCGCTGAACTGACAGAGGGGCGCATCTGCTAACAGCAGCTGCTGTTGAGATCTCTGATTCTGGACATCACAGCTGGGGAACACGTATTGTGTTTTGACAGACTTGACCTTACAACTGTCCACCATGATGTGCGTGTGTCTGCTTGCTGTCCTCACATGGAAATACATGAAAACTTATATCGCTTTTGCAACGGGCTGCAGCGAGTGCGAGCACATAGAGCACATTGGCAGGCTGTCCCAGGTGAAATGGACCATCAGATCATGTGAACACACAGTGGGTGATCTGAATGTCATGACAGATGACAAAACCTCTTAAATCATTCTAAAGTCAGTTTTAAGCAGAACCAAGGCCGTTTTAAGCAGAAACAAGGTAATACTCTGTGACGTTTTGAAAATGTCCGATGCACAGTGAACGCATCAGCTAGCAGGTTTTAAGCAGAAACGAGGTAATAATCCATGAACTGCAGCTAATGACGCATGCGCAGTGAAGGCAGGGCGGACTGATTTTTAGTGGGAACCGTTCGGTCGGTGACACCAGATTACAAGAAATGTGTGGAGAAGAAAAAAAAAAACTAAAAGCTGCAAAAGACATGAGAAGAATTTAATGTGATGCTACAAGAAACCAGACCAACCTGGAGTGTCCAGATATCAATCAATCAATCAATCAATCAATTTTTTTATATAGCGCCAAATCACAACAAACAGTTGCCCCAAGGCGCTTTATATTGTAAGGCAAAGCCATACAATAATTATGTAAAACCCCAATGGTCAAAACGACCCCCTGTGAGCAAGCACTTGGCTACAGTGGGAAGGAAAAACTCCCCTTTAACAGGAAGAAACCTCCAGCAGAACCAGGCTCAGGGAGGGGCAGTCTTCTGCTGGGACTGGTTGGGGCTGAGGGAGAGAACCAGGAAAAAGACATGCTGTGGAGGGGAGCAGAGATCGATCACTAATGATTAAATGCAGAGTGGTGCATACAGAGCAAAAAGAGAAAGAAACACTCAGTGCATCATGGGAACCCCCCAGCAGTCTACGTCTATAGCAGCATAACTAAGGGATGGTTCAGGGTCACCTGATCCAGCCCTAACTATAAGCTTTAGCAAAAAGGAAAGTTTTAAGCCTAATCTTAAAAGTAGAGAGGGTGTCTGTCTCCCTGATCTGAATTGGGAGCTGGTTCCACAGGAGAGGAGCCTGAAAGCTGAAGGCTCTGCCTCCCATTCTACTCTTACAAACCCTAGGAACTACAAGTAAGCCTGCAGTCTGAGAGCGAAGCGCTCTATTGGGGTGATATGGTACTACGAGGTCCCTAAGATAAGATGGGACCTGATTATTCAAAACCTTATAAGTAAGAAGAAGAATTTTAAATTCTATTCTAGAATTAACAGGAAGCCAATGAAGAGAGGCCAATATGGGTGAGATATGCTCTCTCCTTCTAGTCCCCGTCAGTACTCTAGCTGCAGCATTTTGAATTAACTGAAGGCTTTTTAGGGAACTTTTAGGACAACCTGATAATAATGAATTACAATAGTCCAGCCTAGAGGAAATAAATGCATGAATTAGTTTTTCAGCATCACTCTGAGACAAGACCTTTCTGATTTTAGAGATATTGCGTAAATGCAAAAAAGCAGTCCTACATATTTGTTTAATATGCGCTTTGAATGACATATCCTGATCAAAAATGACTCCAAGATTTCTCACAGTATTACTAGAGGTCAGGGTAATGCCATCCAGAGTAAGGATCTGGTTAGACACCATGTTTCTAAGATTTGTGGGGCCAAGTACAATAACTTCAGTTTTATCTGAGTTTAAAAGCAGGAAATTAGAGGTCATCCATGTCTTTATGTCTGTAAGACAATCCTGCAGTTTAGCTAATTGGTGTGTGTCCTCTGGCTTCATGGATAGATAAAGCTGGGTATCATCTGCGTAACAATGAAAATTTAAGCAATACTGTCTAATAATACTGCCTAAGGGAAGCATGTATAAAGTTTAAAATTGGTCCTAGCACAGAACCTTGTGGAACTCCATAATTAACTTTAGTCTGTGAAGAAGATTCCCCATTTACATGAACAAATTGTAATCTATTAGACAAATATGATTCAAACCACCGCAACGCAGTGCCTTTAATACCTATGGCATGTCCAAAGTATTCAGTGCTCAGAGACACAGCCAATGTCATGAAGACTAAAACACAACCACCACTGAACAAGACTCACAAGTTAAAACATCAAGACTGAGGCAATAAATATCTGGACATATTTTTCAAAGGTTTGGTAGACAGATCAAATTAGAGTGACTCTTGATGGACTAGAAGGTTGGACCTGTGGTTCTGGATCACTAATGGACACACAGTATCGCTTCAAGTCAGATGTCAACAATGTGGAGGAGGGGTACCGGTACAGGCTGTTATTAAAGATGAGCTAGTTGGACAGTTTCAGGATGAAAATGGACTTAAAATCAACTCCCAAACTTACTGCCAGTTTTTAGGAAAAGGTCTGCATCATTCAAGAAGGTCGTGATTTTTGTGGAGGACAGAATGCTCCATCACATGCAGCCAAGTCCTCCACTGTTTGGCAGAACACCAAAGTCCTCAAAGATTACAGAATAATGACATGGTCCCCTTCCTCACCTGACTTAAACCCTACTGAGAACTTGTGGGTCTTTCTTTAACACGAAATTTCCAGTGAGGGGTGTCTGTGGTCGCTGCTGCACCAAAACTTGAGATGCGCAGGCATCTCAAGTCGTTGGGATTGTTCCGGCGGAAAGCCCAGTCTGACGTGCTGGACATCGCTCTCTTTCTGCAGGAGCAGTTGAACCAATACGGTATGCTTCATGGATACAAAATCATGCATTTGAAATGCATCCAAGATGGTTTGGTAGTGACTCAGAGAACTGTGCGGCACCTGCTTAAAATCCTAGATCCTCAGGGAGTAGAGCTGAGGCAACGGAACCGTCTAAGACGACGCCTGTATGCAAACCCGGGCCCCAACTTCTTATGGCACATCGATTCCTACGACAAACTGAAACCATATGGAATATGTATTAACGGTGCTGTTGATGGATTTTCACGTATGGTCATTTGGCTGCATGCTTATACCACCAATAGCAACCCCAGAGTTATTTCTGGTTGATGAAGTTGAAGACAGGAGCGGCGCGCCCACACGAATCAGGGCAGACCTGGGCACTGAGAACCGCTCAGTGGAGCAGATGCAGATGTTTTTAAGAGGTACCCATGACGATGAGTTCAGTGAGAGATGCTACATTACCGGTTCAAGCAATCACAACCAAAGGATTGAACAATGGTGGGGATTTTTAAGGAAACACCATGCACAATTCTGGATCAGTGTCTTCCAAGATTTAAAGGACCATGACCACTTCTCAGGGGACTTCATCGACAAAAATCTCATACAATTCACATGCTTGGAAATAATTGAGGTAAGTCTTTCTCTCCTTTTGGGTGAATGAAGATAGCACTTTGAATGAGTTAAGTAATGAATTAGGTCTGTTTGTTACCTTCACTGGGCTAGACTTTTTATTCTGTCAATAATCATGACTTGCCCTGAGATATGCTGGCACTGTTCATATGCCCAGCTGATCCAGTCGTTTAGTACAGTTTTGTGCGCTGTGATCATCTCTCTCCCTTCCAAGCTGTTCATAGTCACAGTTCAAATGTGAATAAGAATCCCAAAGTATTTTCTTCCTGAGCTGCTAAAAAAAAAAAAAATGTTGCAAAAAGACTCACATTCACAACAGGTTAATTATTTCTCAGTTCAAACCTCATGAGCTTCACTTAAGTTCAGAATGAATTTTACACAGAAGACTTATCTGTCATCAGATTTATTAGATTCCCTTCACAGCCTCTTTGAGGTGAAAAATGGCTGCAGTGTCACTAAAGTATGGGATAAAAAATGAGCAAGTTTAGGCTAAGTGTTTTGTTTTTTTTTTCTTGTTTGCTTTTCTTCTTCTAGAGAGAGCTGCAGGACCTTGCTAACCTGTGGAATTGCCACAGAATTCGCCCCAGTAGGAATGCAGTTTCTCCAAGTGGACGACCACTATTGATGTACAACCTTCCCCATCTGTTTGGCACCACAAACTACATCAAGGCAGTATCCCATCAACAGATCCAGGCTTGTAGAGAGGAATGCCTGCCAAGAGGTCCAAATCCATGTGATGAGACTGTTTTTGACATTTGCTGCCTTGCAATGTCAGAAAACTATCTGCACCCACCTACTTCTTCTGAGGAGGCAATTGAACTCTACCTTTTCTTACGAGCCTACATCCACACTCAGATTTAATAGTAAGTATAGTGCTAAAGGCCTAGTACAGTGGTTCCAAAAGTTTGACCCATAATCAAAAAAATCAAAGTCTATCCAGTACCCAGGACCCCACCTCATATTTTTTTTATTCATAAACTCAGAAAATAGTAAAATAAAAAATATTATGTGTGTGTGTGTGTGTTAAAGTTCCCCACAGTCATTATCTATTTTTGTCTAACAGTACAAAACCAAAAGATACTGAATCAATCAGCTATCATTCAAGATAGTGAATCATTTAGTTCCACAAATAAAAGCAATAAAGGGTGAGCGGTGATTAGCTTCTGAAATGGCCCTTTTCACTTGTAATGATGGATGTCACCGCGGCCACAGTCCACAGGCTGCTTTCACTTTCTTTTCAGCAACTCAGCTCCACTTAATGCTGCAAAAATGAAGTGAATTCAGCAATTTACAATTAAACCAGCTTCAGGACAGGACTGAAGAACAGATTTATCAGATTTATTTTAAGAACAGATTTATCAAACTAATGTGGTTGTCTGTGATTTTGTTTAAATTTATACTCTTAAATTTATTCAAAATGAAAGTGTTGTTCGTGTGTGTGGTGGAGATACAGTTTTACATCGTGTGTTTGCCTTTTTTAATTATTATTATAAAAACTTGGTAGAAAATATTAATTGTTGCATTGATTTGTTACTGTATTGTTTTTCTCTTTCTCTACATCTTTGCTTAATAAAAATTAAAACAGTTATTCAGTTATCAAAGCAGTGGTTTACTGATCTTTGGTCGATTGACTTAGTTAAATATTGTAACTGATCCAGCTGATCTGGAGAGAGGACTTACTTTGTTTTGTGTAATCTGAATCTTGAGGAGGTTGTTGTTGTCCATTCAGCTGCTCCCATTTTTGTTTGGGGTCACCACAGTGGATACAGCCAGATCCACACTGGTATTTGGCACAAGTTTTACACCGGATGCCCTTCCTGACGCAACTCCAGTGTAACCTGGAGAAACACACAGAGCCGCTGGTGTTCCAAAGAGGTCTCCCATCCAAGTATTAACCAGGTCCTGCACTGTTTAGCTTCTGAGATCTGACGGGATCAGGCTGACACAGAGCAGACCAGCTGCAGAGGCTTGAGGAAGTAAAATGCCAAAATCCAAAATAAATAAAGCAGAAATGACTAAAAAAAAATCACATTATGTTCAAAAAATATTTTCCTGTATCATATCTTGTCATCTTGTGACCCTTTTGATTAATCCAGTAATGTCTTGTGGGGGGTCCAGACTCCTGAGCCCCAGACCAAGAATTACTGGCCTAGTAGGCCTAGAACGACAGTATACTAATATCAGCAACAAAAAGCAAAAAAAAAAAAAAAAAGTACATCAACAATTAACATGGATCAACAATAATAAAGTGTGTTGCTTTGATTCATGCACCATTTTGTAAAATGTCTTGAATGACTCCCACTGTTTCAGTTTATTAGGTTAGGGATAAGGGATGGAAATTAGCCACTGGCTATAATCCTGCATATTTACATGAAACTGTTTATTAATATGTACTGTCCCTAATTTAAAAAATAAATCTATAATTTAGCTTTATTAATCCCCACAGGGAAACAGATCCACCACAAGGTCACAAAACAAGCAAACAGTCAACAAACATCAGAAATACAAGAAGTTTATGATTGAGTTGTTGGTTTTATTGCGTGTTCTTTTGTGACTAATCAACTTACCATAATGTTAGTCACAATTCTAGTCCTGGTTAAAACCAACAATACATTCAGATTTTTATGGTTCTTTAAAGAGTAACAATGTTGTCTTTTTTCTGTGTTTCAGGCTGTTCCCAGACAGACAGCAGCGACCTGCAGAAAGATAACTAGCCAACCGGTGAATTTTAACTTTAAAATTGCCTGTAACTGACCTGAAATATCATTGTCACTGTTATTTTTGTTGTTAATATCTGTCTAATTAATGTTTTGTAATCACCATGGCAGTGACAATTGCAAATTTACCTGTATTACATCTGAATGTCATTTTAGTATGAAGACAATTGAAACCTGTGAGGTACAGTATGTTTAAAGTCTTGATTATGTGTAATGTATACACTGTGGGCTTTGTCAAAAGAGTAAATAATTTATAGGCTCTGTTATAACTTTGATTCAAACACTTTACCTGATTTATAAAGGGACCAACTGGTACCAACTGTGCCCAAATCTTTGTAATATAATATTGAAATTCAAGCACTCTGGAATTCATCTTCAGGATTATCGGTCTCTTAAAAAATGCTGAAAAATTACATTAGACAGCAAATGGTGAACACTAATATCATTAATGTGGCATTTTGTTGAATGCAATGAAGTTAATAAAAACTTTTTTGTAGTTTGTGTTGTATTACACATACACATAGTACTGATAAGTGGCACCTAACACAAAAGGAAATCCACACAAGATAAACAAAAGAACACATTTAATTAATGGCACAGTATAAAGTCAGTACATTATAACTCATTTTACAACTATTAGCAGAGCTTGCCTCTATTATGAACATAGTACTTGAAAACTGAATTGATCAAATCTGTGACAGATTGCCACAGCCAAAATTAAAGTAAAAGTTTATTGGGGCAACCTACCAACATAGTACTGGCCTCACCCAGAACAATATTTTAATCATTTGCATGAAACATTTGTCTTACTTATAATTTGAATAGCACTCATAATAACTTTGACTAGAATTAAAACCACAGAACACACTGCTGGTACGTAATAATCTTTCAAGTTATGTGATGTGAGGGGTCAGCCTTCAAAACCATCACAGTGAAAAAAAAACAACCTCTGAGTTCAACTGAACATTAATACATCAATGTCTGAGGGGTTGCAGTGCATCAAAGACACACTAATAAAACCACAAGCAGACAACTATGAATTAACATCGCAGCCATTATTGCACTTTTCTAATGTATAAAATTTTCACACTGAATGATACTGTCAAACACATACCCATAATGGACAACTGGCCTCTGGATTTGCTATAACATTGCAAGATATGAAATTAATATATAACAGCAACCTTTGAACCACACAGTATGTTTACACAGCTCTGATATGAATATGCTGATACAGTGCCCTCCAAAAGTATTGGAACACTTGGTATTTCACACATTTTAATTTGTTTATGTCATTTCAAAAACAAACAAAAAAAATTAAAATTCTAATATTATCTTCCTTAAACTCAAAGCAGATCTCTTAACTTGATATAAATTAATAAAAAATATAAATGCCAAGATGGTGGGTTGCATATGTAATACAATGCTTTGGTATAATACCTATAAATAATCCATTTTATTTCCAGTTTTCTTCAGACAAGTCAGGGGATGGATACATGGACATTTCCAAGTCACTGAATATGTCTTGGACTTGATTTACATAAATTATGAGGAAATACAAACAGTTTGGAGAAGTGATGAAGTGGAATAGAGAATGGTTTTCCTTCACCAAAATATCAAATCTATCTCAGTTGTACTTTCTGGCAAATTGTAGCTGAACTTTCAGGTCTTCTTTTTAAGAAAATCCTCCTCTGTGCACTTCATCATGAAGGTGTATAACTGAGGATACAAAATGCGAAACATACGAGGGCTGTCAATAAATAACGGTCCATTTTATTTTTTTCAAAAACTATATGGATTTCATTCATATGTTTTTACGTCAGACATGCTTGAACCCTCGTGCGCATGCGTGAGTTTTTCCATGCCTGTCGGTGACGTCATTCGCCTGTGAGCACTCCTTGTGGGAGGAGTCGTCCAGCCCCTCGTCGGAATTCCTTTGTCTGAGAAGTTGCAGAGAGACTGGCGCTTTGTTTGATCAAACTTTTTTCTAAACCTGTGAGACACATCAAAGTGGACACGGTTCGAAAAATTAAGCTGGTTTTCAGTGAAAATTTTAACAGCTGATGAGAGATTTTGAGGTGATTCTGTCGCTTTAAGGACTTCCCACGGTGCGAGACGTCGTGCAGCGCTCTCAGGCGGCATCATCAGCCTGTTCAAGCTGAAAACCTCCACATTTCAGGCTCTATTGATCCAGGACGTCGTGAGAGAACAGAGAAGTTTCAGAAGAAGTCGGTTTCAGCATTTTATCCGGATATTCCACTGTTAAAGGAGATTTTTTTAATGAAAGACGTGCGGACGGGTCCGCGCGTCGGGACGCAGCCGACGCGGTGGCACAGGAAAAACACCTCTGCTGGAAGCCTTAAGGACAAGTTGGAACATCTCCAGCTGATAAACAATTTCTCATATACTCACTCCACTGAAAGCCATCGAAAGCCGCCTGGATTTTAACAAATGGTTATCAACACGGAGGTGTTTTTCCTGTGCCGCCGCGCCGTGTCGGCTGCGTCCCGACGCACGGACCCGTCCGCACGTCTTTCATTAAAACAATCTCCTTTAACAGTGGAATATCCGGATAAAATGCTGAAACCGACTTCTTCTGAAACGTCTCTGTTCTCTCACGACGTCCTGGATCAATAGAGCCTGAAATGTGGAGGTTTTCAGCTTGAACAGGCTGATGACGCCGCCTGAGAGCGCTGCACGACGTCTCGCACCGTGAAAAGTCCTTAAAGCGACAGAATCACCTCAAAATCTCTCATCAGCTGTTAAAATTTTCACTGAAAACCAGCTTAATTTTTCGAACCGTGTCCACTTCGATGTGTCTCACAGGTTTAGAAAAAAGTTTGATCAAACAAAGCGCCAGTCTCTCAGCAACTTCTCAGACAAAGGAATTCCGACGAGGGGCTGGACGACTCCTCCCACAAGGAGTGCTCGCAGGCGAATGACGTCACCGACAGGCATGGAAAAACTCACGCATGCGCACGAGGGTTCAAGCATGTCTGACGTAAAAACATATGAATGAAATCCATATAGTTTTTGAAAAAAATAAAAAGGACCGTTACCTTATTGACAGCCCTCGTACACTGTGCACAATTTCTCAGCCACAGAAGCCCGTAACTTCTTCTGGGTTGTCTGGGTGTCTTGGTGGCTTTCCTCACTCTTCTCCTTCTTGCACAGTCACTCAGTTTTTGAGAACTGTCTACTCCACACAGATTTACCACAGAGTGCCATACTGTTTGTATTTCTTCATAACTGATGTAATAAAGTCCAAGACATATTCAGTGATTTGGAAGTTCATGTATCCATCCCCTGACTTGTGTCTCATTACTTATGCAATCCATCATCTTGGCTGTTAGATTTTGAATGAATTTATACCAAGTTGTAGAGATTTACTTTCAGTTTGACTCTAAGGAAGATCTTTTTTTTTGTATTTGAAATGTCTTAAACAAATTTAAATGTGTGAAATATCAATTGTCCCAATACGTCTGAAGAGCACAGTATATGATATAATCATGTCTGCTTTTAACTTGCAGTATTTTTTTTTTAACTGCATGCCAAACTGCAAAAAATAAAATAATCTCTTGAGTTTATCTCATAGACGAACTGTAGAACTTCTAGAACAGACTGGTATAAAAAAATGCAATTTGATTCAGAATTTTGGGACTTCATTTGAGACACAAAACTTTTCTTGAAATCTACTTCTGTCTGAGGTTTCTGATATTTAAGAGTGCAGTTTGGTTACATTCAGAATGTCAATATGGACCCTGCTTGGTCTGTACACAATTACATGCCATTCCTCACTACACAATATCCATAGTGTAATAGTTACTCATCAGGACATTCTCCATCTCCACACGTAACTCTGGGTAGGATTTATATGTACAGGGTAACTCCAAAACCGATCCACAGGTGTGTGCAACTGGTCTACGTTGCAGTGCCTCCAAAGCTGTAAATATAACTTCTATGTTTGTGACACAGATGATATCGGAGTCTGTTACAAATCTCAGCAGCCTTCTGAGACCCACTTCATCCAATCCTCGTATGTACTGCTGTAAAAATCCAAGGGCTTGTCTCTCAGCTGGACTCTCTGGTCTTGCTTCAGTTAGCTTTAGGACTTTCCTGCAAGTTGGTTTTTTGTCTGTATACATGATCTGTAATTTTGCTGGTGTGGTTATGGTGGTCTTTAGGAGTTGTGCTGCAACTGCTGACATGTTATCCAGAGCATACTTTGGCTGCTGTATGATTTCTTTGTGTGCAGCTTGAAGGAGGACAGCTTTAAGGTTGTCTTGTGATGGAACCGTTTTCACTCCCAGACGATCCAGCAGATCTAATAACGCATCCTGGCCATCACTATCAAGGTCTCCCTCTAAGGCAACAGTTATGAGTTCTCTCTCACACTGACTCAGGTACAACATCATAGATTCAAACAGTGAATCAGTAGGCACAGCATGCTCTCCAAATATCAGTGCTGTGGTAAATGCTGGGGCAAGGCGCAATGGAAAGTATCCTTGATCCAGAAATCCCTTGACCAGTATTCTTCCCACAGCTCTCCACTCTTCCTCCTGCCACTTTGGTGACAGAGATGGCACCCTCATTTCTGCCCCCTCTGCTGCAGAATCCAAAAATTCTGTCCAAAAAGCAGCATAGGCATCTCTGGCCACACCATCTGCATCTGCACCCCTTTCATTAATAAAAGAAAACTTTAAAGGGTACTTCAACATTAACTCATCTTTGAACTGACAAATCATTTCCTCTAAAAGATTCACTCTGTGAAGTTTGAGACTCACATAATGCTGGTCATAGTCTGCATCAGAACTTGAGCAGTCAGTATGTTGTTCATGGTCCCGTGACACAGGAGTGGATGTGGAGGGGGCACTGTTGGTGTATTTCTCAACTGAAGTGAAAACTGGGGTGGCATCATCCAGCTGAATCTCTGGGGGTGTGTCATTATGTGCATCACCACCTGAATGGACAGCACAGCCAACACGATCCTCTGAGACAGGAGTGGATGTGGACAGGGCAACACTGAAGACTTCATTTGTTGGTGTGAAAATTGGAACAGCAGAATTCAGTTGGACCTCTGAGAGTGGGTAACAGTGTGCACTTGAATGGACTGCATGGTCATCTGCTAAGACAGGACAGCTTGTAGTAAAGGCAACACTGAAAATCTCCTCCATGGGAAAGAAAAGTGGAACAGTGTCATCCAGCTGGCTTGGAGAGGATCCACCTACTAGGCCACCAATGATCACCTCTGAATGATCAGACTCAGAGGTAAGATCAACAACATTTGAGTCTTCAGCTGCACCCGATTGTTCTCTTTGTGGTTCATTCAGTCTGCTTGGCTTTTCTTGGTGCTCATCAGAATTGGTCTGTATCTGCTGCTCTCCTATAGTGTCACCACATTTGTCCTTTTTTCTGTCCACTTCTGTGTCAGATAAGTCTACCAAGTGTGTTGTGCTCAGGTAGAACCGTAAAATCCCAAATTTTGACACTGTGTACAAGTCGCCAACAGTACTGCTGTCATCAAGGCGTGATTCCTTAAAGTCATAAATGTCGTGTACGAAATCCTCCCATTTTCCTTTTTTCGACTCACCATCTAGAAAAAACAGTTCTTTGGCAAGTGACAAAATGTCTGTCTTGGTTGAATACTTGGATACCTCAAGTACCCTGGTGCCACCACCAGAACGCTTCCTCACTTGTTTTCCATCATGGATCCACCCCAACTCAATTTTTCTTGTACTCTTAACAGCATTTTTAGAACGATCCCGGATTGGGTTTTTTGCACTTCTTGCAGGCCAGGGTTCCTGTTAATATTCCTCATCTTGACTTGCTGTTGCTGTCCTTAGTTTCTTTCGAAGTTTTTCAAGAAGGGACATCCTTGAACTACTGTCTTTTTGTTTTTCTTTGTCCAGACAGTATCGCCTCAGAGCAATCCTGTCACCATAAGCTGGTATATAGCGTGCAAGGTAGGCATCTTCTATTTCTCTGATAAGTGACGTGTCAATCTGTGAAGAAACATTAAAAACAAAAAGTTAACTTTAAATGAACTGCCAGTTAATTTGTGCCTGAGTATATGGTGATATACTAGGGCTGAACAATTAACTGAAATTTAATTCAAATTGCAATATGGACCTCTGCAATTCTCTTAGCATCTTTCCCTTAGCATTCTGCAGCGATGTCCTGGCCAACCTCCTCCTCTCCATCTTATCCCCTCCTCCCCCCTCTTTCTCTAGCTAGCTCTTCTTCCCCCTCCTCTGCTTCTCTACGTCTGCCTTCCTCCCTCCCTCTCCTCCCCCCCCTTTCTCTAGCAAGCTCTTCCTCTACTTCTTAACCTGATCATCCCCCCCCCCCCCCCCCCGCTTCTCTATGTCTCCTCCCTCCATCCCTCTCCTCCCCCCCTTTCTCTAGCAAGCTCTTCCTCTACTTCTTAACCTGATCATCCCCCCCCCCCCCCCCGCTTCTCTATGTCTCCTCCCTCCATCCCTCTCCTCCCCCCCTTTCTCTAGGAAGCTCTTCCTCTACTTCTTAACCTGATCATCCCCCCCCCCCCGCTTCTCTATGTCTCCTCCCTCCATCCCTCTCCTCCTCCCCTTTCTCTAGGAAGCTCTTCCTCTACTTCTTAACCTGATCATCCCCCCCCCCCCCCCCCCCCCCCGCTTCTCTATGTCTCCTCCCTCCATCCCTCTCCTCCTCCCCCTCTTCTGTTCCAGGCCAGAGATGGCTTGATCGAAAATCAGACTTGACATGTTTGTTTGGACCAGAACCCTGTCAAATTGCATCAGAACCATAAATGCATACTTGTCAACTCGTTTTTTTGATTGATTGATTGATTTAAAAAAAAAATGCACATAAGATGTATAATAAAATACAATGTGTTGAAACATATGCACATATAATACATTTATAATGGAATTTCAAGGATAACACAAAAGGTTGACTTATTTCCACTGTGGTCCTTACATAAAACAAATACATAATAGGTGGCAAAGATTGGTCAAATCTAGATTATAAATGAATCAACAGTAAAAGAATAAAATACAAAAATACAAAGACAAATGACTTAACGCTCATGCATTCAGCGGGAGATTCAGCACATTCCTGTGCATTATTCAATCAACACGGAGCTGAAGTCCTTGTGCCTGGACTTTATTAATTGCGAGATATGGATGCGCAATATGCCCCATGAGGTGCATATTGCGCGATAAGAATGTATAATTTGCACCACATGGTGTATATTACTAAATCAACAAGTGAAATCCGTGAGTGAAAGTAAACTTCCATGTACAAGGAGTTTAATTCTGTGTGAAAATCTCAATAAGCGTTCATTGAATAATTGCGATGAATAAGCCTAAAAAATGCGCAATAACTTAAACTGTACATCTGAGAATGCATAAAAAGTATGCAGCTCTGCAATATAATCATTCCTTTGGGAATTTTATCAGGCTTGAAAGTGGAATCAACTGTTATATGGCTGGGGGGGCCTGGCTGCCGGTTTGTTTGTCTTTTTGTTTTCCTCCCAGGTGGCGTGCGTTTGGGACTGAGTGGCTGTGTTGCTGAGGCTGTCAGGACCTCACCCTGATCACCTGCGACTCGTCAGGACTCACAGCTGAGGTGCATCTGGATGGATTGGAACATGTTGGCATTTAAGACTGGAGTGCACAGTGTGTATTTGCCAGAGACTCGACCTTGTGACCAGACGGGTGAGATCGTCGTCTCGGGAGCCATCTCATCAGCAGCGGATGCTGAGAAACGTCCAGGTTTGATGCACAGTCTGTGAAAGAGGAGGGGGTGAGGTCTCACGCTCGTCAGCACACTTCCTGAGGTACGTTAGATTTTGTGACTAACAGTTATACAGTCAGTAAATGTGGTGTCCCTCACACCTTATTGTATTGAGCTGTTTGTTAGTCATGTATCAGCTTCCACTGCGGTGGAGTTTTGTGAACTGGATGTTCCATGCCTGCAGGTGGGAAGCTGATCAGCAATCAAGCCAGGAAGTGTTTGCTGTTTGTACACCTTTAAGTGTTCTGTGTGTAGAGTGTGGACTCACATAATGGTTCCTTCTTTCACAGACTCGGTTGTTGCGGCCACCTGGGGGGTGTCGGCGGGGTCCTTGGGTCCGAAACAGCTTCTGGCTCCGGACCGTTAGCGCTGCTGGGAGCGCACCACGCCAGACCGCACCTTTCTGTATTATCACTGTTATGTATTAAATTCAGTTAGCCTTTGTACCGTGCTCTGCTTATTTCATACTGGGTCCTTCAAACGCTGGTCGGTTCTCCGAGCTGCGTCCGACACATAACAGTAGTCTCTGGCCAAACATCACGGACCCAGCGGTAGCAGAGACGGTAACGCGCCGGGAAGGCGGCAGCAGACGTTCAGTGGTTATCCGGATCAGTTGCGGGGCTCTCCGCCCGGAAGGTGCGTGTTTGAAACCCATTACTGGATACTAATTTGTGCTCTCTTGCAGCCGTGTTCCTGTGTTGTGCCTTATCCGTGGGTCGTGGTGGAGTGTGACTGGCGACGGCTTTGCGTCACACTCCGACCGGATAAGAGGTGTAAACGGGAGCTGCAAGAGTGCGTTTGTAATGGGTTCACGCGCACGGCGGAGCTCTGTTAGCACGGGTCGCTGGGCTTCCTGTGTTACAGTCATAGCCCCGTTTCCCCGGAGAAAGGTAACTACTGCGTCTGTTGTATCAGCTCCGGCGTTATTTAGTTGAGCACATTTTGGTTGTGTGTTGCACTCAGCTGCGCACACAAAAGCAGCTCGTTTGTTTTTTTCTGTCGCCCAAGGGGTTTTTTCATTTTTAGCACTCTGGTTCCCCCTTGTGGTGACTGAATCACGTTACCGTCAAGCTCTTGAGTAGGAACAGGTGTGTTCCATTTGGTTGAGCTTGACGGTATAACTCACTGATTTGTTTTGTGTTAGTTCATTTTGTGTGGGTGTTTTTTGAGTTGGTTTTTGTGTGGGCTTTTCTTTTTTGTTGTCCACTATTTGTCTGGGGGTGTGACCCTGTAGCCTTTGCAAAAAAAAAAAAAAAACACAAAGAGAACAGGGACCCAAACAACTGTGTGTTGGTCTGTTTTTTTTTTTTCCTTTGTTTCTTTTTGTTTCACATCCCCAGGGTTGGATGGTGCGGTCCCCTGGGGGGTGATGGGGTGGTCTTTGGGTTGTTTTTTCTCTTTGTTTTTTGTTATGCCCTCTCTTCTCCTCTGACTCCAGCTGGGTGTGCCGTAGTGTCGGCATTGCTGGAGGGGTGCAGTTAGGTTGTGCTGGGCGTTTCCCAGGTAGCCTCTGCACCCGGGAGGGGAGGGGGGGGGGTTTGGGGTTTTTTTTGTTTTCCCTCCCCCAGTTTCCGCCCTCAGGGTTTGACTGTGGTGTCCTCTGGGGGGGAACGGGCGTTGGGTCCATCTAGCCGTGGACGGCCGGGGCTGGGTCCATTAGTCATGCGGGGAGGCGTCTCCTGGGGTTGACGAGTGGTCCTCTGGGGGGCGCTGGTGGTCCCCGTGGGTGACGTTGGATCCCAGAGGGACCTCGGCCGTGGTTATTACTCCTGGAGCTGGCGGGTGGCCCTCTGGGGGGTGTTGGTCCCTACGTGTCGTTTGGGGGGGAGGAGGGGGGGGTATTTTGGCATTTGTTTGTGAGCTTAAGTTTGGATTGTTTTTCTTTTCTCCCCTTCCCTGGGGTTTGATGGAACGGTCCTCTGGGGTGGGGGGGGGGGGGGGGGGTGTTTTAGTGTTTTTGTTTGTGGGCTTGGGTTAGGTTGTTTTTCCTTTCTCCCCTTCCCTGGGGTTTGATGGGACGGTCCCCTGGGGCGGGGGGGATGTTTTGGTTGTTTTGTTTTCTGACTAATCACACATGTTTGGTTAAAGGCTGACCGCACAGGTGTAGGAACTCCTGGCCACACCTGTGCTGAGACTGTCAAACAAGGGCAAAGATGCAGCCAGTTCAACCAGTCTGTTGGAGGACGAACGCAGACGCGGTTTCCAGCCATGGTCCCTGGAGGGGGGGTGTTTCTCCTGGGCCAGGTGTGTGTGGTCGCCGGGAGGCTTCCCGTGAGGGTGGGGTACTGTTATATGGCTGGGGGGGCCTGGCTGCCGGTTTGTTTGTCTTTTTGTTTTCCTCCCAGGTGGCGTGCATTTGGGACTGAGTGGCTGTGTTGCTGAGGCTGTCAGGACCTCACCCTGATCACCTGCGACTCGTCAGGACTCACAGCTGTGGTGCATCTGGATGGATTGGAACATGTTGGCATTTAAGACTGGAGTGCACAGTGTGTATTTGCCAGAGACTCGACCTTGTGACCAGACGGGTGAGATCGTCGTCTCGGGAGCCATCTCATCAGCAGCGGATGCTGAGAAACGTCCAGGTTTGATGCACAGTCTGTGAAAGAGGAGGGGGTGAGGTCTCACGCTCGTCAGCACACTTCCTGAGGTACGTTAGATTTTGTGACTAACAGTTATACAGTCAGTAAATGTGGTGTCCCTCACACCTTATTGTATTGAGCTGTTTGTTAGTCATGTATCAGCTTCCACTGTGGTGGAGTTTTGTGAACTGGATGTTCCATGCCTGCAGGTTGGAAGCTGATCAGTAATCAAGCCAGGAAGTGTTTGCTGTTTGTACACCTTTAAGTGTTCTGTGTGTAGAGTGTGGACTCACATAATGGTTCCTTCTTTCACAGACTCGGTTGTTGCGGCCACCTGGGGGGTGTCGGCGGGGTCCTTGGGTCCGAAACAGCTTCTGGCTCCTGACCGTTAGCGCTGCTGGGAGCGCACCACGCCAGACCGCACCTTTCTGTATTATCACTGTTATGTATTAAATTCAGTTAGCCTTTGTACCGTGCTCTGCTTATTTCATACTGGGTCCTTCAAACGCTGGTCGGTTCTCCGAGCTGCGTCCGACACATAACATCAACCTTACCTTGTCTTGTTGCATTCGATCAATGTTTTCCTCTGCAACACCTCGCTTTCGAAGAAAATCCCATAAACCATTCTTATGGTGGTAATGGGACGTTTGCTCTGCCATGTCCTTGTTTTCCTGTAAATACATACGTTTTGTTGCTTCATTAACAATCTTGTGGTCTCCTTGTTAGCTATGCTACCTGTACGCTAGCTTAACAACAACAACTCAATCACGTCTGTCAGCGTATACGTTGCCATGACGTCACGTACAGCAAAACGTAACAAAACCACAGTTGTAAATAAACCGAGCTGTTAATTTACCCATACACAGAAATGAATTTACCTCTCGGTGGATGTACAGTACGTGGTTCTGAGCCAAGCAGTGGTCAATGTGGCACCTTTCCTGATCTCATAATTACGAGACAAGATCTCATAATAACGAGATCTTTTCTCGTAATTACGAGATCAGTGGTCAAATTTTTTTTTATCCAGTGAATGCAATACGCTTCCGTAATTATGAGATCAAGCTATTGTTTTTATTTATTTATTTTCTCTGTGTGTGTGTGTGTGTGTAATCGTTTCCGTACTTCCAGATGAATGAAACTCCTCCAGCGAGGCGAGGCACAGCTCGGGCACACAGACTGGCATGTGCCCGGGTGGGAGTGAGCCCCGCTGTGTCCCTCAGTGGTCGGTGGGTCTGTGTGAGTGAAAGCTGGAAGTCGCCCTGTGCTCCTCCCTGGACATTCATCCGGGAGCACTTCAGGGGGAAAATCCACACTTTGTGTTTGATTATAGTGTGTTATCATCGGCTGAGCTCAGCTCACGTCTGTGCTGAGGGACTGGAAGTACGGAAGTATATACATAAAACTATTTACACACCTGATCAAGATCTCGTAATTACGAGATCAGTGGTCAAAATTTTTTTTTATCCAGTGAATGCAATACGCTTCCGTAGGTATCTTCTTTAATAATAAAGCAATCTGAGGGCGTGGCTGCTCACTAAGTGTCCCTTCAGTAGCTTCAGTCGTCAGTCTGTGCATCCATACTCCTGTCCACATGGTGGCAGTAATGCTGCACCAAATTGTAAAGGGCCTCCACTTCAGAGAAGCGAAACTGTGGGAAGCTACACTCCACCACAGTAGGCGGCGGTAGTGCGCTTCTACGCTAGTTGCCATCCTCCTTGGAGCCCGAAGAAGAGTGTCGCTGCTCATATATGGCTGTGGCTTCCTGCAGGAGCGCGCGGCGTTTATTATGGTGTGGCGCGTGTGGCAGCGGGGTCCCGCGCGCCTGGTTCGCCTCGGGACCCGGATTAGGTTGTGCGGGATGGCGGTTGTTTCTGCGGGACGCTTCAGCACCGAGACGGCCCGGGACGTGTTAGCGGCGGACTACCAGGTACAGAAAATAATAAAAAAAAAGTCTTAATAATGTTCCCGGGACTGTTAGCCGGCGAGCTAACAGGTTCTTCTGAAAATAACAGAATTCGCGTCACGCGGAAGTGTAGCTGGCGGGTTTCACCACGTGCAGCTCTTGTGTGACATCCGAGTTACCCCAACAGTTTAAAAAAAGAAATGCACGTAACTGAAATTAAATTCGTCAGCAGGTTTACAGTCAGCAGAGCAACTTTAAGCAATACATCCAAAGAAAACAGGCAAAAGTTATCCAAAGTACTTTAGTCACGTGCCAAACGTCCCGACGAGATCACCGGCTCCGGGGACCCGGGACCCAGCGGAGCTCAGGAGCTGATTGAATTTGTTCGTATAAACATATATAATATATGCACATAGTGTTTGTTAGGGTAACACAATGAAACCAGATTCAGTTGTTTCCATTTTGGCCAGGGGCGTAGCACGAAATTCTGGGCCCTAGGTACTAGCCATATTGAAGACCCCCACCACACACACACACACACTGTTTTTATTAATGCAAACAACAAATTTCTAATGCATAGTCAAACCAGGTCTAAATCATGTATACCTTAGATCACACCTGGGAGTCAAAACCCTTTTTAAAGTTGGGGGTGCAACATTGAGTTGGGGGGTCTTGGGGACTAAATTGCACCATTTTCTAGAAAAATGGTGCAATTTGGTGCATTCCCGTCTGTTAAAATGCACCAAATTGCACCATTTTTCTAGAAAATGGTGCACTTTGGTTCCCCAACTCAATATAGCTAGCTTTCAAGCTCACCTCTCTTTTCAAAGAATTTGATTAGTAGCTGCTTTCCCTCATTTAGTTTTCTTTCCCTGTCCTTTTTTCTCTTCTTTTTTGAAATCCGGACTTTGATTTTTTTTTTTTTTAGGAAAGACGTATTTTAGCCTAAACACTAGGGCTGCAACTAACGATTATTTTACTAATCAGTTTATCGGTCGATTTATTTTTTCGATTAATTGTTTTGTTTTTTACTTAAATGTGCATTTTGCCATTATTTCTTTAAGTGAGTTATTATTAAAAGGCCTTTGTCACACAAAGGTGCTATTTTGTTCTGTACTACCTGCAGCTTCCCCTGATATTTCTTGGTCAGGCCAGAGTACCAAGATGAACGAGAATAGTCCATAGCCGTTTTGTTTTAATGTCAAATTTTTTGGCCTGTCTGTGCAAGAAGTTAAGTTTTGCATTAGATTTACTGATAATACTATCAGCATTCTGATCTCCACTAACCACCTGAACAAGGGTCAGACCACAGGGGTTCACCATCACTTGAAGGCAAAACCCTTCAAGTTATGACCACAATGTTTTACACACATATAACTAGTACCCCATATATGTGTATTCTACAATTAGTGGGGTATATAAGGCTAACATTGTGCGTTTTTGGTATGAAAAAATGAAACTTGGCAAACTTGTAGAGTGACCCCAGGTGAGCATTTCTGGATATGGAAACAAGTTGGCAGAGCCCCATGGTGGTGTCTTTGGGAACTAATGTTTTGCCAACTAACCGTATTCATGAACACATCCTAATATTGGGATAACTTTTACATTTCTTAATATAGAATCAAGAAACTTGGCAAATTTTGAAAGGAGAATGGGGTAAATATAATAAAAGTATTAAAAATTTCCTAAGTGCCCCCTGGTGACCAGATATGTAAGCTGTCCATATTGTGATATGAAACCGTCTCTTCCATTGTCTTTTATCTGAAAGTGTAAACTTTACAATATTGGATGAAAAGCAAATTGTAGAAAAGAGAATGAAGGTGAACTAGCTTAAACCAAAACAAACTCTTTGGGAATACGAGGTCTGTTAGAAAAGTCTCCGACCTTTTTATTTTTTTCAAAAACCTGATGACAATAAGTCCATTTCAGAGGATCAGTGCTGACTCTTTCTCTTAAAAGGCTTTATTTTACTCAGTGTGCGGCTTTGTAAACTTGTAGCGTCGCCTGTGGCATTGATTAGCTCTTCTTACATTTGTTAAAAATGGAGAAGACCATACTTCTCCGTTTTTTTGTGGGAATGTTACAGCGCCACATACAGGCCTGGCGTATGTACTACAGCATTACGAAGCCTCGGCAAATTTTCCTCAAATGTTTTTTGTAATAGAATTATTCAAGTTAGGGCTGCAGCTATCGATTATTTTAGTAAACGAGTAATCAGAATAAAAAGTACTTTTGCGTTTGTAAACAACATCTAGGGCTCTCCCCTAAGCAATGGCACAATATCGCACTACCAAAGTGTTGACATTATGCTGAAATGGTGATGGGGTGTGGCTTTGTTTTGTTTTCTCTAACTTTTAAAATTTGTGACTCGCACCGAGCAGAGAGAGACGGCAGCCAGTCAGTCCCCACATCGAGTGGACCGTGTAGTTTTAAAATATAGACAAGCACACTGCTTCACTTTAAATGCGCAGTCAGTCTATTTCAGATGATCATCGTGGACCCTCTTTCTCTTAAAAGGCTTTATTTTATTCTGTGCGTCTCATTGGAAAGCTGTAGCTATCATTGCTAATTTGATTAGCTGTTATGCTCTAGTCTTCTGTTTTGTTTTTTGTTTGTTTTTTGTTTTTTATTTTTTCTGGGGACGTTGCAGCGCCACACAAAGGCCTGGCACATGTACTACAACGTTAAACGAAGCGTCGAGGCACAGAATTTGCCTCGACCCTTTTTTGTAATCGAATTATTCAAGTTACTCGATTAATCGTTTCAGCCCTACTGTCAATGTTCCGTTTTGGTGGCATTCATCCTTGACCTAAAATACATAATACCAAATGGCAAATGTCAGCTCTCCCCAGTTTGTCGGTGATCAGAGTTACACATGCGGAGATGGTGGCAGAAGACATCAGACACACTACACTTTTCACTCTTGGTAACGGCAACTTGACACTTGGCTAAACTGACTAAACCAGTTGAACTACAAAAACCCACTGAGTTAATAACACTAACAACACTGTTAAACTAACCTGAACCACAATAACATTTAAAACCCTGAGCTCCCATGCTGCAACACAATGTCCATTGTTCACTGTTGTTGGATAATATTGCCAATTTCTCCAAAAACGTTACTCCTATCAACTTTTCTTTTTCGCAGCATTCATCCTTGACCAAAAATACATGTGCAAACCAACCGGCAAATATTAGCTCTCCCCAGTTTCTCCGTGTTTGAAGCCGTACACACGCACATACACAGATAGGGATGGGTATTGATGAGATTTTATCTATCAATGCCCTTATCGATCCGATTCCTTATCGATACCTCTTGTGAATTTTGTACTAAAAGTAGACTTTACAGGTTTTCTATGTATTTCAGTGAGTCTTAAAGTAAATAGATATGGAATTGGTCACTCTATCCTTGATCTCTGGACATAAATAAAAATAAACAAAACGGTGTTTCGCTTTGAAGTTATTAATTCCGACTGGAATCTATCATTCTAACTTGACTCGGCAGAGAGCCGCGCAGCATTTGGAGCTGTGCGAACAGAACGGAGGATGATTCTCATTTCTTTCTTGCAACAAGGCTGGAGTTCCAGTTAGTAACTTTAATCAGCACAAAAGTGACTCACGATTGACATTCAGGGATGAAAGTGGTGAAAAACAAAAAAAAGCTGAAACCCAAAATTACCCCCCAACACCACCTGCAGGAAAATGTTTGAATTCTAGAAGCTCTGTAATGCAATCTGGCACTATTCCAGACAATAAACTGGAGTGAGTGCAGCATCCATTTAGTTGAGGGGAAAAAAACCCCCAACTTATTCATTCCAGTAATATTATGCTCTTACAAGGATGCAGCAATTTCCTAGTTTGGCAGATAGTTCTGGAGGAAATCACTGAAGAAATTAACACATTGAAAACATGGTTTGACTGAAAACAAAAACTCTTATTAAACTTAAATAAGACAGGGATGAAATGGAGGTGTAAGAGTCACTAGGTGTTCACAGGAAACACTTATTTATTTCTGTACGTATTCATTTATTTATGTATGTTCATTGTTAGTTGGTTTTATATTTTCTGTTGTTTCTATTCAGGTTCTTTGTCTCTTTCTCTAAATTTGTACAGTAGTGTTCAGAATAATAGTAATGCTATGTGACTAAAAATTAATCCAGGTTTTGAGTATATTTCTTATTGTTACATGGGAAACAAGGTACCAGTAGATTCAGTAGATTCTCACAAATCCAACAAGACCAAGCATTCAAGCATTCCCACTGTAGCCAAGTGCTTGCTCACAGGGGGTCGTTTTGACCGTTGGGGTTTTACATAATTATTGTATGGCCTTGCCTTACAATATAAAGCGCCTTGGGGCAACTGTTTGTTGTGATTTGGCGCTATATAATTAAAAAAAATTGATTGAAATTGATTGATGATATGCACACTCTTAAGGCTATGAAATTGGGCTATTAGTAAAAAAAAAAAGTAGAAAAGGGGGTTTTCACAATAATAGTAGTGTGGCATTCAGTCAGTGAGTTCGTCAATTTTGTGGAACAAACAGGTGTGAATCAGGTGTCCCCTATTTAAGAATGAAGCCAGCACCTGTTGAACATGCTTTTCTCTTTTGAAAGCCTGAGGAAAATGGGACGTTCAAGACATTGTTTAGAAGAACAGCGTAGTTTGATTAAAAAGTTGATTGCAGAGGGGAAAACGTATACGCAGGTGCAAAAAATTATAGGCTGTTCATCTACAATGATCTCCAATGCTTTAAAATGGACAAAAAAAACAGAGATGCGTGGAAGAAAACAGAAAACAACCATCACAATGGATAGAAGAATAACCAGAATTGCAAAGGCTCACCCATTGATCAGCTCCAGGATGATCAAAGACAGTCTGGAGTTACCTGTAAGTGCTGTGACAGTTAGACGCCTGTGTGAAGCTAATTTATTTGCAAGAATCCCCTGCAAAGTCCCTCTGTTAAATAAGACGTGCAGAAGAGGTTACAATTTGCCAAAGAACACATTAACTGGCCTAAAGAGAAATGGAGGAATATTTTGTGGACTGATGAGAGTAAAATTGTTCTTTTTGGGCCCAAGGGCCATAGACAGTTTGTGAGATGACCCCCAAACTATGAATTCAAGCCACAGTTCACAGTGAAGCATGGTGGTGCAAGCATCATGATATGGGCATGTTTCTCCTACTATGGAGTTGGGCCTATATATCTCATACCAGGTATCATGGATCAGTTTGGATATGTCAGAATACTTGAAGAGGTCATGCCCTTGAAATGGGTGTTTCAACAAGACAATGACCCCCAAGCACACTAGTCATGGATGCTTATTCGCCATCTTTGGACGGATTTCCGTCTGTTTGCAAAATCTCGCCGTCTAAAAGAACTAGCAAAACATTTTTATTTCCTCAAATCCGTGTAATGGTATTTTAGCGGAAAAACTCGAAATTGCCGAGAAATTTATCATAAAATCATGGTGTGTTCAGGGTTCTAGCTAGCGCAAACTTGCGTTACGGTCTGTTACGCTATCATTTCAGACCGTTTTGATTCAATGGCTCATGGCTGTTTGATTCGCTGCTCTTCAGAAGCGGTAAGTCCGCTTCTTAACCCCCCTGAAAGCCATTAAAATATCATTTTTGTGTGGATTAAAGTCACTAACTGGGACTCTCGTCTTGTTGCAGTCAAGAAATGAGCTTCAAACGCTGCGTGGCTCTCTGACTCTGTCTCTCTGAGACAGTCTGCTCAGAATTAATAACTTCAAAACGAATCGCCGCTTTAAATAAAATAACACCTCTTACAAACATTGCAATACAGACAATAAACTACAATCGACTAAAAGGTTTTTTTTCTCCCAAAATGAGACGTCCTGCATTCTTTATAAACCTGACCTGCAGCTGCAGGAGCTCAGCTCATAGGTATGGAAAGACATTCATGCCAATAATAATGTCTGAAAGGAAATGCTTTTGACAAAAACTAACAGATTTTATTTCTGTTTATGTGCAGAGATCAAGGATTCACCATGTAGAGTTTATGTCCAGTGTTTAAGGATCCAGTAACCAATTTCATATTTATTTACTTTAAGACTCAATAAAATGTTCAATTTCAATTTAATCAGTTTATAAAGCACCAAATTACAACAAAAGCCATCTCAAAGTGCCTCACACAGAGCAGTTGAACATAAAAAAATAAAAAAAAAATAAAAAAAATCTAATACATAATTAAAAACAAGTAAAAGAATAAAACAGATAAAAAATAAAAACTATTCATAAGAAAGAATAAAAATAGGCTTTAAGGCTTGACTTTAAAGTACAGTAGATATTTTAAATTGATATTCATGTTTTGTACATCCATATTAATTTAGTCAGTATGATATTCAAATATGACTTTACACGGGAGAGAAACCAGGATGTGGAACATTGGTTGATGTGTTTATACTGTGTTTATGTGTAAGTATACTGTACAATGACTGATTAGATGCCATGTCAGTGTTCAGAGCAGACAAATAGGCTGACTGTATATGTATTTACTATAATAGTATGTATACACGGTAATGTCATCTGTGATGGCATACAAAAGTGAATTTATCCTAAGCAGAATCTCATCAGTATTATGTTATGTATCTTTATCTGGTCTGAAAGCATTATGAAGTTAACTAGTTCTTTGAATGTTGAGATTTTAATTGCCTAGTCTTTGAGCCCAATCAAAAGCAAACTAAATCAATAAAATTTTTTGCATGAGTTAGCTATATTTGTAAACTATTGTTATATTCTGTATATAATCCTACAGGATGGTACAACATGCCATACTGCATGAGATCACAAGAGAAATTTAATAGCTGTTTCAAGTCCAAATTTAATCCAAATAATGCACCACGGGGTACTTAATTTCTTAAAATTTCACTGCAAATAGTTGCTGTCTTTTAATTTACCAAGACTTTGGATTGCTGTCTTTTTTTTTTTCTCTCTCCCCCCCCCCCCCCCCCCCCATCCTAAGCATCCATGACTAGTAAAACGGGCAAAATCTTTGTTCTAAACCAACAAAATTAATGCCTCGCAGATGTGAAGAAATCATGAAAAACTGTGGCTATACAACTAAATGCTAGTTTAGTGATTCACAGGATTGATAAAAAAGCAGTTTGAACATAATAGTTTTGAGTTTGTAGCTTCAACAGCAGATGCTACTATTATTGTGAACACCCCCTTTTCTACTTTTTACTAATAGCCCAATTTCATAGCCTTAAGAGTGTGCATGTCATGAATGCTTGGTGTTGTTGGATTTGTGAGAATCAACTGAATCTACTGGTACCTTGTTTCCCATGTAACAATAAGAAATATACTCAAAACCTGGATTCATCTTTTTAGTCACATAGCACTATTATTCTGAACACTACTGTATGGGTACTGTACTGGAGAAAACCTGGTCTTGTTAGGAGAGACAGCATCCATCCCACTTTGGATGGAGCAGCTCTCATTTTTAGAAATCTGGCCAATTTTCTTAAATCCTCCAAACCGTGACTATCCAGGGTTGGGACCAGGAAGCAGAGTTGTAGTCTTACACACCTCTTTGCAGCTTCTCTCCCCCTGCCATCCCCCCAATACCCCATCCCCGTAGAGACAGTGCCTGCTCCCAGACCACCAATAACCAGCAAAAATCTATTTAAGCATAAAAATTCAAAAAGGAAAAAATAATATAGCACCTTCAACTGCACCACAGACTAAAACAGTTAAATGTGGTTTATTAAACATTAGATCTCTCTCTAAGTCCCTGTTAGTAAATGATATAATAATTGATCAACATATTGATTTATTCTGCCTTATAGAAACCTTTTTACAGCAGGATGAATATGTTAGTTTAAATGAGTCAACACCCCCGAGTCACACTAACTGCCAGAATGCTCGTAGCACGGGCCGAGGCGGAGGATTAGCAGCAATCTTCCACTCCAGCTTATTAATTAATCCAAAAACCCAGACAGAGCTTTAATTCATTTGAAAGCTTGACTCTTAGTCTTGTCCATCCAAATTGGAAGTCCCAAAAACCAGTTTTATTTGTTATCTATCGTCCATCTGGTCGTTACTGTTAATTTTCGGACCTTTTGTCTGACTTAGTGCTTAGCTCAGATAAGATAATTATAGTGGGCGATTTTAACATCCACACAGATGCTGAGAATGACAGCCTCAACACTGCATTTAATCTGTTGTTAGACTCGATTGACTTTGCTCAAAATGTAAATGAGTCCACCCACCACTTTAATCATACTTTAGATCTTGTTCTGACTTATGGTATGGAAATTGAAGACTTAACAGTATTCCCTGAAAACCCCCTTCTGTCTGATCATTTCTTAATAACATTTCATTTACTCTGATGGACTACCCAGCAGTGGGGAATAAGTTTAATTACAGTAGAAGTCTTTCAGAAAGCGCTGTAACTAGGTTTAAGGATATGATTCTTTCTTTATGTTCTCCAATGCCATATACCAACACAGGGCAGAGTAGCTACCTGAACTCTGTGAGTGAGAGAGATTATCTCGTCAATAGTTTTACGTCCTCATTGAGGACAACTTTGGATGCTGTAGCTCCTCTGAAAAAGAGAGCCTTAAATCAGAAGTGCCTGACTCCGTGGTATAACCCACAAACCTGCAGCTTAAAGCAGATAACCCGTAAGTTGGAGAGGAAATGGCGTCTCACTAATTTAGAAGATCTTCACTTAGCCTGGAAAAAGAGTCTGTTGCTCTATAAAAAAAGCCCTCCGTAAAGCTAGGACATCTTACTACTCATCACTCTTGCTTGCCTGTACTGGTGGTTGGCTCTCACTGCGGTATTGTATCACTTCCTGTTCCGGAGCACAGCGGTGTTTTGCTGTATCTGTTAGCTGTTTAATCTGCGCAGTTAGTTTGATCTAGTTAACTAGATAACGATTTGTTTCACAGTGTAATCTTCACGTGCCTTAACTAAAGCACTCCCTCTGCTGAATCACCTTTAAATTATTTACACATTATTCACTTTGTGTGTTTTTAGGAATCCGCTAGCTTAGCGCAGCTACTAGCTCTTAGCCGATTTAGCGTGGCAGCTTCTCCTGTCTCTCCCGCACTTTTCTGCTCTGGGTGTGAAATGTTTAGTTATTCTTCGGCCTCCTTTAGCAGTAATGGTACTTGTAATAAGTGTAGCTTATTCGTAGCTTTGGAGGCCAGGCTGGGCAAATTGGAGACTCGGCTCCGCACCGTGGAAAATTCTACAGCTAGCCAGGCCCCTGTAGTCGGTGCGGACCAAGGTAGCTTAGCCGCCATTAGTTCCCTTCCAGCAGATCCCGAGCAGCCAGGAAAGCAGGCCAACTGGGTGACTGTGAGGAAGAAGCATAGCCCTAAACAGAAGCCCCGTGTACACAGCCAACCCGTTCACATTTCTAACCGTTTTTCCCCACTCGGCAACACACCCACCGAGGATCAAACTCTGGTTATTGGCGACTCTGTTTTGAGAAATGTGAAGTTGGCGACACCAGCAACCATAGTCAATTGTCTTCCGGGGGCCAGAGCAGGCGACATTGAAGGAAATTAGAAACTGCTGGCTAAGGCTAAGCGTAAATTTGGTAAGACTGTAATTCACGTCGGCAGTAATGACACCCAGTTACGCCAATCGGAGGTCACTAAAATTAACATTGAATCGGTGTGTAACTTTGCAAAAACAATGGCGGACTCTATAGTTTTCTCTGGGCCCTTCCCTAATTGCACCGGGAGTGACATGTTTAGCCGCATGTTCTCCTTGAATTGCTGGCTGTCTGAGTGGTGTCCAAAAAATGATGTGGGCTTCATAGATAATTGGCAAAGCTTCTGGGGAAAACCTGGTCTTGTTAGGAGAGACGGCATCCATCCCAAAAACCAGTTTTATTTGTTATTATCTATCGTCCACGTGGTCATTACTGTGAGTTTCTCTGTGAATTTTCAGACCTTTTGCCTGACTTAGTGCTTAGCTCAGATAAGATAATTATAGTGGGCGATTTTAACATCCACACAGATGCTGAGAATGACAGCCTCAACACTGCATTTAATCTATTATTAGACTCAATTCGCTTTGCTCAAAATGTAAATGAGTCCACCCACCACTTTAATCATATCTTAGATCTTGTTCTGACTTATGGTATGGAAATTGAAGACTTAACAGTATACCCTGAAAACTTCCTTCTGTCTGATCATTTCTTAATAACATTTACTCTGATGGACTACCCAACAGTGGGGAATAAGTTTCATTACACTAGAAGTCTTTCAGAAAGTGCTGTAACTAGGTTTAAGGATATGATTCCTTCTTTGTTCTCTAATGCCATATACCAACACAGTGCAGAGTAGCTACCTAAACTCTGTAAGTGAGATTGAGTATCTTGTCAATAGTTTTACATCCTCATTGAAGACAACCTTGGATGCTGTAGCTCCTCTGAAAAAGAGAGCCTTAAATCAGAAGTGCCTGACTCCGTGGTATAACTCACAAGCTCGCAGCTTAAAGCAGATAACCCGTAAGTTGGAGAGGAAATGGCGTCTCACTAATTTAGAAGATCTTCACTTAGCCTGGAAAAAGAGTCTGTTGCTCTATAAAAAAGCCCTCTGTAAAGCTAGGACATCTTACTATCAATCAATCAATTTTATTTATATAGTGCCAAATCACAACAAACAGTTGCCCCAAGGCACTTTATATTGTAAGGCAAGGCCATACAATAATTACGTAAAAACCCCAAAGGTCAAAATGACCCCCTGTGAGCAAGCACTTGGCGACAGTGGGAAGGAAAAACTCCCTTTTAACAGGAAGAAACCTCCAGCAGAACCAGGCTCAGGGAGGGGCAGTCTTCTGCTGGGACTGGTTGGGGCTGAGGGAGAGAACCAGGAAAAAGACATGCTGTGGAGGGGAGCAGAGATCAATCACTAATGATTAAATGCAGAGTGGTGCATACAGAGCAAAAAGAGAAAGAAACACTCAGTGCTTCATGGGAACCCCCCAGCAGTCTAAGTCTATAGCAGCATAACTAAGGTATGGTTCAGGGTCACCTGATCCAGCCCTAACTATAAGCTTTAGCAAAAAGGAAAGTTTTAAGCCTAATCTTAAAAGTAGAGAGGGTGTCTGTCTCCCTGATCCGAATTGGGAGCTGGTTCCACAGGAGAGGAGCCTGAAAGCTGAAGGCTCTGCCTCCCATTCTACTCTTACAAACCCTAGGAACTACAAGTAAGCCTGCAGTCTGAGAGCGAAGTGCTCTATTGGGGTGATATGGTACTATGAGGTCCCTAAGATAAGATGGGACCTGATTATTCAAAACCTTATAAGTAAGAAGAAGAATTTTAAATTCTATTCTAGAATTAACAGGAATCCAATGAAGAGAGGCCAATATGGGTGAGATATGCTCTCTCCTTCTAGTCCCCGTTAGTACTCTAGCTGCACCATTTTGAATTAACTGAAGGCTTTTCAGTAAGTTACTACTCATCACTAATTGAAGAAAATAAGAACAACCCCACGTTTCTTTTCAGCACTGTAGCCAGGCTGACAAAGAGTCAGAGCTCTATTGAGCCGAGTATTCCTTTAACTTTAACTAGTAATTACTTCATGACTTTCTTTGCTAATAAAATTTTAACTATTAGAGAAAAAATTACTCATAACCATCCCAAAGACATATCGTTCTCTTTGGCTGCTTTCAGTGATGCTGGTATTTGGTTAGACTCTTTCTCTCCGATTGTTCTGTCTGAGTTATTTTCATTAGTTACTTCCTCCAAAGCATCAACATGTCTATTAGACCCCATTCCTACCAGGCTGCTCAAGGAAGCCCTACCATTAATTAATGCTTCGATCTTAAATATGATCAGTCTGTCTTTATTAGTTGGCTATGTACCACAGGCTTTTAAGGTGGCAGTAATTAAACCGTTACTTAAAAAGCCATCACTTGACCCAGCTATCTTAGCTAATTATAGGCCAATCTCCAACCTTCCTTTTCTCTCAAAAATTCTTGAAAGGGTAGTTGTAAAACCGCTAACTGATCATCTGCAGAGGAATGGTCTATTTGAAGAGTTTCAGTCAGGGTTTAGAATTCATCATAGTACAGAAACAGCATTAGTGAAGGTTACAAATGATCATCTTATGGCCTCAGACAGTGGACTCATCTCTGTGCTTGTTCTGTTAGACCTCAGTGCTGCTTTTGATACTGTTGACCATAGAATTTTATTACAGAGATTAGAGCATGCCATAGGTATTATAGGCACTGCGCTGCGGTGGTTTGAATCATATTTGTCTAATAGATTGCAATTTGTTCATGTAAATGGGGAATCTTTTTCACAGACTAAGGTTAATTATGGAGTTCCACAAGGTTCTGTGCTAGGACCAATTTTATTCACTTTATACATGTTTCCCTTAGGCAGTATTATTAGACAGCATTGCTTAAATTTTCATTGTTACGCACATGATACCTAGTTTTATCTATCCATGAAGGCAGAGGACACACACCAGTTAGCTAAACTGCAGGATTATCTTACAGACATAAAGACATGGATGACCTCTAATTTCCTGCTTTTAAACTCAGATAAAACTGAAGTTATTGTACTTGGCCCCACAAATCTTAGAAACATGTTGTCTAACCAGATCCTTACTCTGGATGGCATTACCCTGACCTCTAGTAATACTGTGAGAAATCTTGGAGTCATTTTTTATCAGGATATGTCATTCAATGCGCATATTAAACAAATATGTAGGACTGCTTTTTTGCATTTGCGCAATATCTCTAAAATTAGAAAGGTCTTGTCTCAGACTGATGCTGAAAAACTAATTCATGCATTTATTTCCTCTAGGCTGGACTATTGGAATTCATTATCAGGTTGTCCTAAAAGTTCCCTGAAAAGCCTGCAGTTAATTCAAAATGCTGCAGCTAGAGTACTGACGGGGACTAGAAGGAGAGAGCATATCTCACCCATATTGGCCTCTCTTCATTGGCTTCCTGTTTTTTTCTAGAATAGAATTTAAAATTCTTCTTCTTACTTATAAGGTTTTGAATAATCAGGTCCCATCTTAGGGACCTCATAGTACCATATCACCCCAATAGAGCGCTTCGCTCTCAGACTGCAGGCTTACTTGTAGTTCCTAGGGTTTGTAAGAGTAGAATGGGAGGCAGAGCCTTCAGTTTTCAGGCTCCTCTCCTGTGGAACCAGCTCCCAATTCGGATCAGGGAGACAGACACCCTCTCTACTTTTAAGATTAGGCTTAAAACTTTCCTTTTTGCTAAAGCTTATAGTTAGGGCTGGATCAGGTGACCCTGAAGCATCCCTTAGTTATGCTGCTATAGACTTAGACTGCTGGGGGGTTCCCATGATGCACTGAGTGTTTCTTTCTCTTTTTGCTCTGTATGCACCACTCTGCATTTAATCATTAGTGATTGATCTCTGCTCCCCTGCACAGCATGTCTTTTTCCTGGTTCTCTCCCTTAGCCCCAACCAGTCCCAGCAGAAGACTGCTCCTCCCTGAGCCTGGTTCTGCCGGAGGTTTCTTCCTGTTAAAGGGGAGTTTTTCCTTCCCACTGTCGCCAAGTGCTTGCTCACAGGGGGTCGTTTTGGCCATTGGCGTTTTTCTGTAATTATTGTATGGCTTTGCCTTACAATATAAAGCGCCTTGGGGCAACTGTTTGTTGTGATTTGGCGCTATATGAATAAAACTGATTTGATTTATAATTTATATAATAACTAATCATTAGATTATTAATATATAACCAAAAATAAATTTAAAAAGTATTTCAATTTGTAATACTTTTGTCTCTTTTACGACAACAAACGCTTGACAGCTGCAACTCCATAATGCTAACTTTAACATTGAAAATGCCATAGACATGCTAACGTGTTAGCATCGGTCCCATTTTTAAGTTATAAAATACATCTATCAACTGTTTCAGAAGACCATAACAGGTCGGTTTAATATAAAAAAGGTAAATAATACTCACAGCCATATGCTCTTTAGGGTTTTAGTGGGGGAAAATTAAGATAAGCGAAAGAGGGTAAAAAAAAATGAATCAACGAAGCAATGATCGAAGCACTGCTTCGATCTGCAAATCACTGGTTCAAGGTTCAAAGCAAAGCCATGCTGCAGAAAAGTTGATTACAGACCTGCTGCAGGGTCTGTAATCGATGTAGAGAAATTATAATTTTCCTGACAAACACCCCCAAAAACAACAGCCACTAGGAAGGACCGATAAGGGAAACGTTAAGTAAAAAGACTATTGATGTCGGTGGATCGAATCATTTCTTAACAATACCCAAAAGGAACCAGTTCTCGATACCCATCCCTATACACAGAGGCCACTTGGCGTATTTTGTACGGACGTATGTATGTATGCGTCACCAGGCAGGGTTCTTGAGCAGAACCCTGTAGCAGAGATCTTAAGCAGAAACAAAGCTTATAAACACCCACCCCTTATATACATACATGCATATATACTCATTGCCATTGTTTGACCTTTACTTTGGAGACCAGACATTCAACACAGTCAAAACTATTCCATTTATTAATCCTATTAACCCATCTCAAAGCCATTTAAAAATGTCATTCATGAGTCACTTTTGTGCTTATTAAAGTCATTAAGTAGGACTCTTGTCTTGTTGCGGGCAAGAAACAAGAATTGTCCTCCGTTCACACAGCTCCAAACGCTGTGCCGCTCTGCTGTTAAGTTAGAATCCGGTTGGAATTAATAACTTCAAAGCGAATCACCGTTTTAAATCACATGACGCCTCTTTCCAAACGTAATACAGACGGCAGGAAAATAAGTATTTGAACACCCTGCAATTTTGCAAGTTCTCCCACTTGGAAATCATGGAGAGGTCTGAAATTTTCATCTTAGGTGCATGTCCACTGTGAGAGACATAATCTTAAAAAAAAAAAAAAATCCGAAAATCACAATGTTTTTGTTTTTATAATTTATTTGTATGTTACTGCTGCAAATAAGTATTTGAACCCCTACCAACCAGCAAGAATTCTGTCTCTCACAGACCTGTTAATTGTTCTATAAGAAGCCCTCTTATTCTGCGCTCTTTACCTGTATTAATTGCACCTGTTTGAACTTTTTACCTTTATAAAAGACACTTGTTCACACACTCAATCAATCACACTCCAGCCTGTCCACCATATCCAAGACCAAAGAGCTGTCTAAGGACACCAGGGACAAAACTAGACCTGCAAAAGGCTGGGATGGACTACAGGACAACAGGCAAGCAGCTTGGTAGAAGACAACAACTGTTATGGTTATTTATTAGAAAGTGGAAGAAACACAAGATGACTGTCAATCTCCCTTGGTCTGGGATTCCATGCAATATCTCACTTTGTGGGGCAAGGATGATTCTGAGAAAGCTCAGAACTACACAGGAGGACCTGGTCAATGACCTGAAGAGAGCTGGGACCACAGTCACAAAGATTACATTAGTAACACATGATGCTGTCATGGTTTAACATCCTGCAGGGCAGCAAGGTCCCCCTGCTCAAGCCAGCACCTGTCCAGGCCCATTTGAAGTTCACCATTGACCATCTGGATGATCCAGAGGAGGTATGGGAGAAGGTCATGTGGTCAGATGAGACCAGAATAGAGCTTCTTGGAATCAACTCCACTTACCATGTTTAGAGGATGTGAACAACCCCAAGAAAACCATCCCAGCCGTGAAGCATGGGGGTGGAAACATAATACCCTGGGGGTGCTCTTCTGCAAAGGGGACAGGACGACTGCACCGTATTGAAGGGAGGATGGATGGGGTCATGTATTGCGAGATTTTGGCAAACAACCTCAGTAAGAGCATTGAAGATGGGTCATGGCTGGGTCTTCCAGCATGACAATGACCCCAAACACACAGTCAGGGCAACTAAGGAGGGGCTCCGTAAGAAGCATTTCAAGGTCCTGGAGTGGCCTGGCCAGTGTCCAGACCTGAACTCAATAGAAAATCTTTAGAGGGAGCTGAAACTCCAAACCTGAAAGATCTAGAGAAGATCTGTATGGAGGAGTGGACCAAAATTCCTGCTGCAGTGTGTTTAAACCTGGTGAAAAACTACAGGAAACGTTTGACCTCTGTAATTGCAAACAATGGCTACTGTACCAAATATTAACATTGATTTTCACAGGTGTTCAAATACTTATTTGTGGCAGTAACATACAAATAAATTATTTAAAAAATCTTACATTGTGATTTCCGGATTTTTTTTTATTTTTTTTTTAAGAGTATGTCTCTCACAGTGGACATGCACCTAAGATGGAAATTTCAGAGCCCTCCATGATTTCTAAGTGGGAGAACTTGCAAAATCACAGGGTGTTGAAATACTTAATACTTAAGTTGTCTGGGTGCTCATTCCATGAGCTACGTCTATGTATCTGCTGCGTGTTCTGTTTGTCCATCTATGTGCGTGTTTGGGTGCATGTGTGCTGTTGAGGGTTAATAATTGTCCTCTTATGTAAAATAATCTGTGCCCCCCCATTTATACCTTCATCCCCCTTAATATAAATTAGCATTAATTACGTATTTATGACAACATGTAAAATACATTTGTCATAAATATATGAAACTGTTCATACTATTATTTCTTCCCTTGGTTCTTTCTGTAACACTGCCCCTCACAAAGTACAAACTCAAATTATTTTTAAATTTATTCAAAGTCACAGTAAAAATATCAGGCCTGGATTCCGTAGAACTTCTCTCACAGATGACATCCACCTTTACAGAACCCCGAATAATGGACACAGTTTTTATAAAGGATTACGTTGGGATGACAGAGGCAGACCTTATTTCGCAAAATCCTTCCCTTATTGGCCCCCGTGGGCATTCGAGGGAGCTCCAACCCCCTGCCTGAGACCCGCGCAGTAACGGAACATATATGTTTTATAATGTAACCTAACTCTCTTTGTCTTAAATGGTTAAACTGGTGAAATCCGGTTCGACATGCACATACCAACAGAGAACAAAGGAAAGTGAGTGAAAACTAACAATACAATCCTAATTAAAATAACTAATTTAATACCAAAACGAGTAAAGAAAACCATAATTGGACACACAAAGATATCTAACAACACACCCTCTTGACATGACAGTCATTTTTTTTTTTTTACACATTTGTGGATCTGGCTACACATGCACAAATCAAAATACACATTTGCAAATACTTTTGCTGCAATAATGGCTCCGTAGAAACCGTGGTTCACCCATGTAACACAAATTTTGTTGTGGTTCACCCATGTAACACAAATTTTGTTTTTTGCCACAGGATGCCATATGCACCCTGAACACGCTACAGACTGATGTCAGTGTCCTGCAGGCGATTCGACAAGAGCCACGTAACCTGGAGCTCCAGTTACAGGCGATGGTGCAATACCTTGGGAGAGTTGGACTCACAGTAAGTTGGATTGTGTTTGTTTCTTGGTGACTGTGAGATAAGACGTAATTATGGAAGTGTGTTGTGTTGAAACAGTGTGGATATCTGTGTGTTTCAAAGTTGGAGGAAGTGGATCGTCTCAGTATCATTCATGTGACAGGAACAAAGGGCAAGGTGAGCTTGCACATACTGTTCACCAATACAAGCTGATCATCCCTCACACACAGGAAATGATCAGTGTTTTTTTTTTGTTTTGTTTTTTTCCCCCATTTCATCACACACACACACAAAAACAGTGTTTCCATAATAGTAGGGTATGCAAACCCCCAAAACAGGCTTGTTTTAGGTGGTAATGCATGATATAATTTTGTTTGATGTGTTTTTTGATACATAGGGTGATTCTGCACCGGGAAAAAATTGTTATCCCTTGCGATGTATTACTCCAACACACCTGAATCCAATGAAAGACTCATTAAAAGCCTGCTAACGAGTCTTTCATTCACTTATGGGTTCACTTACGAGGTTAGGCTGAAAAGTTCTAAGGCTCCCCATGAAGGAGTAATGCATTAACTGCATTATAGTGAGCCTTAGAACTTTTCAGCCTACCCTCGTATGTATTGTATTTTCGGTTATTCAGTATTCTCATGCCTCTAGATCATGACTGTGAAAACTCCGCGGATCCGAGGAATTCCACGGATTTCATCGTGGGGGTGGGGGGGGGGGGGTGTTAGTGTTGTACTCTGTGATCGTCACTGAGTTTTTAAAATGCCTATTGCAAAGTGTTTCCTTTTTTACAACATCGTGTAGGTCCGCGGACACTGATCTGTGTTACAGATACAAAGTCCTTGGATACGCGGAACTTCGCGGAGTTAAAATGACACTCAAAGCATGGCTGTTACGACAGTTGTCGTAAAGCGGGACTGGTTGGTTGCTGCGGTGATGCCGTGTGGCTCCTGCAAGAAAGATACAAACCTCTAGTGGCCACGGAGCTCTGCGGCTGTGGTTACCGAGACTGTGGCGCTGCGGATTTTTCCGCAAACTTTCAGTAAAGATGCTAAGACGAAGTTGTTCTTTGGCGTATCGCAATGATCAGCAAGTATCTGAAGGCATTGCCTGAACTTACTTCAATCTCACAAGAAACCCTTGACATGGTCCTCATGATGGATGACGTTCTGCAAAGAAATACTTCATCAGTGAAGGAGGACAACTGTGTTTCAAATATAATCAAGGTCATTGGTGATAAGTTTATCAATCCATTCACGAACTGTTACTGAGTCCATGACAAACATTCCAACAGGTGAAGTAGCCTCTTCTACAGAGAAAAGGCTTGCTGCACTTAAGCTGGCAAAAGAGAATGATACAGCTAAGGTTGTTCCCCTTCACCTGAAAAGCAAACCAATATCAGAAGTTTCAAAACAAAAGGAGCTCCATCAGGAAGATGTCATGCAGTCTTTGTGCTTTGCTCAAAATTTGGATGAAATACAGATGACTGCTGCATTTTTGCATGAATGGACCAGATATCCTAGTTCACTGTTTAACCCAGATAAGGATCACCCATGTGGTTTTGCAATGCATAAAGGCAATAAAGCAGACTTTGAAAGAGGCCTGTGGAATGTGAAACATGTCCATCAGATGAACCCAATAGATTTGTAAGCAGCACTGGTGTGACTGTGGATATGATGGCATTCGTACAGTGCTTTCAGGACATGGGCTGCACTGATTTCATTCAGCTTCAGAAATGTTGCCTGCAAAAGATGGATTCAGTGCTTCCAGATGGATGTCAAATAATTCACATTGTAGGGGATAGCTATGACGTCAAACGAGAAAGAAGCTCAAAGCAGGAAGAACAATGTCGCCGGGAGAAAGAAACTCGGTCACTGAAGGCCTTCATTCTTCAGCCTAACCTGCCCTTGCCAAAATGGGGGAAAAAAAACAATCATCAGTAAGAAAGAAAACAAGGGAAACCTTCTCAAATTTCTTCTGGACTCATGTTCCAATGGACAGAATATATTCCTGAAAGAATTCAAGCAATTTTCTGCGGCTTCACGCTGTCCCTCCAGCGTGTCCTGGGTCTTCACGGGGCCTCCTCCCAATGGGACATGCCCAGAACACCTCTCCAGTGAGGCGTCCAGGGGGCATTCGGAAAAGATGCCTGAGCCACTTCAGCTGGCTCCTTTCGATGTGGAGGAGCAGCAGCTCTGCTCCGAGCTCCTCTCAAGTGACCGAGCGCCTCACCCTATCTCTAAGGGTGCGCCCGGCCACTCTGCGGTCATGAGCCAAATCTCATGACCATAGGTGAGGGTCGGAACATAGATCAATCGGTAAATCGAGAGCTTTGTCACCCTGCTCAGCTCTCTCTTCACCACGGCGGTCCGATACAGCGACCTCATCACTGCAGATACTGCACCGATCCGTCTGTTGATCTCACGCTCCATCCGTCCCTGGCTTGTGAACAAGACCCCGAGATACTTAAACTCCTCCACTTGAGGCAAGGACACTCCACCGACCTGAAGAGGGCAAGGCACCTTTTTCCGGTTGAGAACCATCAATCAAAGGTAATGAACAGAACCGGTGACAAAGGGTAGCCCTGCACTGCAGCCAACGTGCACTGGAAACAGGTTTGACTTAGTACCGGCAATGTTTGCCAAGCTCCTCCTGCGGTCGTACAGGGACCGGATAGCCCTTAACAAAGGACCCCGTACTCCCGGAGCACCCCCCACAGGGTGCCCTGAGGGACACAGTCGAACGCTTTCTCCAGATCCACAAAGCACATGTGGACTGGTTGGGCGAACTCCCGTGAACCCTCGAGCACCTGATGGAGGGTGTAGAGCTGGTCCAGTGTGCCACGACCAGGACGAAAACCACAATGCTTCTCCTGAATCCGAGGTTCAGCTATGGGTCAAATTTTCCTCTCCAGTACTCTAATAGACCTTACCGGGGAGGCTGAGGAGTGTGATCCTCCTATAGTTGGAACACACCCTCCAGTCCCCCTTCTTAAACAGAGGGACCACCACCCCAGTCTGCCAATCCAGAGGGCACTGTTCTCAACTGCCACGCAATGTTGCAGTGGCGTGTCAACCAAGACAGTCCCACAACATCCAGAGACTTAAGGTACTCGGGATTTCATCCACCCCAGGAGCCTTGCCACTGAGGAGCTTTCTGACCACCTCGGTGACTGCGGCCTGAAGACCCTGGCAGTAATTAGACAGGACTTATGCTGATCACGGATGGACAAAAGGCTTTCGTAATACTCAATGGCCATATTTTGGCCTTGAGTAAAAATCAAATGGACTCAGTGTTGTTACTGTAGTTTGGACAAATAGTCAGGTGGACACTTGACTGCTGACCCACAGTGTACAAACTGTGTCAAAACAATATACAAATAATGAATGTTTAGGAGTTCAATGGTATGAATATTTTGAGGTGAAAGCTGGAACATGCCATTCAACTCGGCTTTGCCTTGTTGAATGGTATGTTCCAGCTTTCACCTCATGAAGTATTCGTACCATTGAAAGAATGTAAAAACATTGATTATTTGTTTATATAATGGCTAAAATAGATCCTTGTTATTTCACATTTTATTAATTTATAAACAGAAAAGGGACTTACATTTTGGTGTTCCACTGTAATGTGTAATCCAGTGATGCTGTGCACTGACTTCGGACTTCCATTTAAAGGGAAAAAAAAAAAGGGGGGGGGGGGGGGGAGACTGAGTAGTTCCACTCAGCTGTTATATAAAATCCAATATGTTGTCCAATGCACATTTGTCCATCTTGCTTATTTTAGGAATTTAAAAGTCCCCATGTTAAATTGTGGCATACCAACACATGCTGTGAAGTGCACAAGTGCTACATGGAGTTCCTGCCATTAAACTGGTCCACAGGGAAATGCCGTGTTAAGTGTATAGAAAGATGGTTAATTGTGAAGGCAAAGCTGTTTTGTTTGTGTACATGTGTTTTAGTGTATAAACTTCTTATTGATTTATTTATTCTTAATTATAGTGGGGAAAGCTTTGGCATTCAATGTATTTTAACTGAGTGCTACGTTCACAGTGGTACGACAGGTTTTAGAAACATGTTTATTGTTGAACTACTAGTTCTCAACCTCTGGTTCACTGTCAAAGGATTAGTGGTCCAGAAAAAAGGTAGCATTATTATGCAGCAATAATTAAAATGCACATTCCCTTTAAACATTTCCCAAATTCGCTTTTAGTACCAAGAAGTTTCATTGAGGTTTTTGTTAAATGGAGAAACCTCATGTGGAGCGTGTAGCTGTTTGCAGCCTGTGATTAGGCAGTTACAAGCAGACAGCACTCTGTGAAACACTGTGGTGTCGATTAAACGGTGGTTCAAAGTCTCTCTTTTTGTTTGACAGGGATCAACATGTGCGTTCACCGAGACGATTCTGCGAGGTTATGGTTTCCGCACAGGATTTTACAGGTACACCTTTCATATGGTACTGTACTGCTGTTTTCTGACTGATAGAAAAAAACTTGAACTACGGAAATCTGTGGGTGGTTTGTAGAAATGGAAGCAAAGGGGAGAATATGCCTTAGAATTTCATGTACTTTAATGTCCCACAACTCTGCTCTATTGAGTTTTTTTTTTTTCTCTTCGACATTTAATCTTCTGTGTCTGAACTCCTGCTATCAGTTCTGCTGTCATTTTGTTATGTGATGTGAAATATTTCCTGTTTGACATTAAATGGTCATTTCAATATGAAATGTCTGTGCAGGAAGGATTTAATTTGCACTAACTCATTGCTGAAAATATCAATACAATTTTAAATTTTAATCATGATATTTGGGTCCCACCAAATAATGAAGGATGAATGAGCCACGCAGCTTGTTGTTTTTTTTGTTTTTGTACGGGAGGGTTTATTTGACTATCGTGGGACTTTTGTGGCTCTTATAGGCATTATCTTCAGTTAACGAGACTCCTCTCTGAGCGTGGCGCTAATTTCAAGATGTTCAAAATTTAGCAACAACAGCGTGGGGCAGTTTCAATCAATCAATCAATCAATTTTTTTTTTATATAGCGCCAAATCACAACAAACAGTTGCCCCAAGGCGCTTTATATTGTAAGGCAAGGCCATACAATAATTATGTAAAACCCCAACGGTCAAAACGACCCCCTGTGAGCAAGCACTTGGCTACAGTGGGAAGGAAAAACTCCCTTTTAACAGGTAGAAACCTCCAGCAGAACCAGGCTCAGGGAGGGGCAGTCTTCTGCTGGGACTGGTTGGGGCTGAGGGAGAGAACCAGGAAAAAGACATGCTGTGGAGGGGAGCAAAGATCAATCACTAATGATTAAATGCAGAGTGGTACATACAGAGCAAAAAGAGAAAGAAACACTCAGTGCATCATGGGAACCCCCCAGCAGTCTACGTCTATAGCAGCATAACTAAGGGATGGTTCAGGGTCACCTGATCCAGCCCTAACTATAAGCTTTAGCAAAAAGGAAAGTTTTAAGCCTAATCTTAAAAGTAGAGAGGGTGTCTGTCTCCCTGATCTGAATTGGGAGCTGGTTCCACAGGAGAGGAGCCTGAAAGCTGAAGGCTCTGCCTCCCATTCTACTCTTACAAACCCTAGGAACTACAAGTAAGCCTGCAGTCTGAGAGCGAAGCGCTCTATTGGGGTGATATGGTACTACGTGGTCCCTAAGATAAGATGGGACCTGATTATTCAAAACCTTATTAGTAAGAAGAAGAATTTTAAATTCTATTCTAGAATTAACAGGAAGCCAATGAAGAGAGGCCAATATGGGTGAGATATGCTCTCTCCTTCTAGTCCCCGTCAGTACTTTAGCTGCAGCATTTTGAATTAACTGAAGGCTTAGGTTTGTGTACGAGGTTTTAGAGGCATGTGCGTGGTGCTTACGAGGCTGCTAAAAGCCCATCATCCGTGCGCCTGGCAGCTACGCAGAACCTGAGAGGCTGCCCTCTTCCACCTACGCTGGATGCTGTATATAAAGTAATTATTCTGTAGGATTAATCATTTTCTGCCAAACCTTGGATGCTGAAAACACCTCTAATCGCTTCTGAAATCACAGAGGACTGTTTCATCTGGATGCGTGTTTCCCCCCCCCCCCCCCCCCCCCTCATTCCTGCTCCATGTGGAATGTATTTTGAACAGCTTAAGGTAGCTGTTTTTCATGTTTTCATAGCTTGATGAAACAGTTCCTAGCTGTAAAAGTATGTCTATGGTTGATTTTAATATCTTGTTAATGGATCACATGAGCTCCACTGTGTGTGTGCACTGACATAGTAACCCATCACACTCCAAATGAGCATTTAGGCAGAACGCCAGCTCACAGAAGTGATTTTTCAGTCAATAATGGATAAACACAAAGTTAAAATTTGGATGACTGTGTGAAAGTGACTATTTACCTTTTTATAATTTACCTTAAAAACTGATTACCTGGCCTTTAGTGTCATTTTTTTCAGCACAACCTCACCAGTGTGATTTCAGTTGTTCTTTCATTCTGACATACTGCATTAAAACAGTGCCCCAATATTCACCCCAAAGCATAAAATTTGCATCAGAAAAAAGTTTATTACTGAAAACCAGAAATATTTTTAATGAACCATTTTCATAACTTAGAATGTAAATAGAAATTGTAAACTTCAAAAAATGTAAAAATCTAGCATAAACAAAGTAATATACAACTATTCACATTAAAATGCAGGAAAAGCTTCAGGTGTTTTTTTTTTTTGTGGCTATTTACATGCAATAAAATGCCACACAAATTATTTTTGTGCCACTCAGAAAAAAGATTCCTGTTCATTGCACATCAGAATCCCAAAAATTATACAGATATTCCACCTCAATATCCATGTGTACTTTCCCTAATTCCTTGTTTTTGTAGCATTTTTATTGGTGTTGGTACCGACTGTCCTGACAGTGTTAGTAGCCAAAAACAAACAAACAAAAACAATAGAAAAAGGTGCTTTGGACTTTGCCGTTGGTGGTGGTGGGGGGGGGGGGGGGGGGGTCCTCTACCTGAACTCCTGTGTTCTCCACCTGTGGAGTCTGCTGGGGCAGTGTGTGTCTCCACCCTGCTCTGCTCCAGGACTCTTCGCTGGAGCAGAAGCCCATGAGTCCTGTAGAAGATGGAATGAGAAACATGCAGTCCAATCCACTGTGCAAATCTGTGCGCACAGATTGGTGAATCCACCTGCTCTTTCGTCCAGACCAGAACAATAAAGTCCACTTCATCATCAGATTGATCAGACTCTCATGACGCACTCCGCGGTTCGATCGTCTTAATGCAGTTTAAAAAAAAAAAAAGACTTGATGCACTGTAAGACGCCTGATTATTTTGACGCATTAAATAAACTGTACCACACTATACAATTATAGACTTTTGATGAGGCGTACCCGTGATTATGTGGACCTGGTCAGGATAATCACGGGTACACCGAAATTAAGTCTGTTTTGTTATATGGTAAACAAGAAAATTGGGAGTTTGTCAAACATACTAAAACTGAAAAATCAGTCTCAAGTTTCAGCTCTTTATTATTACTGTCATACTGCACCAACTGGTCCAAAATACTTCATGAGCACAATCTCTAAAGCCTCTTTCACACCGGGGCTGCCTCGAGCTTCCTGTGGTGTCATGACGATGCAGGAATGTCTGCATCAGGTGCAGCAGGGGGCAGAGAGGTGAGAACACAGCCTGCAGGTTCTCTGCACGGAGGAATCAGAGTGCAGTTTGGTTGCAGACAGACTGTGCACTCTGGTTTATCTTCTAGTTTATATTTGTGCTGACCTGCAGGTCTGCGCTCTGAGTTCTGCCATAGTTTATCTTTCCTACTTTGACCGCGAGATGCGAGTGCGAGATGCGCACGCGTGCGAACGAACCGTCTGAGTGGAGATGTCTGGAGTTCTACTTGATGTAGACATGTCCTGTCAATCAGTCTTTGAGCAGGACTTTTATGGACTATATTTAAACACATTTGTGAGAGCCCGAGGAGCTGCTGCAGCCAGCAGCGTTTTTTTTTTTTTTTTTTTGTGCCTTTAGATTTTACTGCATTGTGTACACGGCGTCGTCATGACGACGCATGACGCAACTCGAAGCGGGCCGAAGTAGGCGTTGTATCGCGTTATCCAATTGGTCGTTATCGTTAGAAGGCGTCGCTCGATTGGCTAGCACTATGCTGCACGCGAGGTGTACTCGGCTCCACCAGCGGTCAACTCGGCATGTGGTACAGCTCAAAGTGGTGAATGGGCCAATCAGAAGTTGGCAGAATCACGTACCATATAATAAACTAACTACACGCGCTAAAACACAATCTAATTTCTTTTTCAGAAAGATAATGTAGGCATTGCTTGGCAAGAGGGGAACGATGAAAATATACAATTATAGACTTTTGATGAGGTGTACCTGATTATTTCTGTGTAGGCTCTCAGTGGTCCAGGTGGTTTCCATAGTAGAGAAGCTTGAATCTTCTACTGGACTGGGTTGCTTGACGCGAGGGAGCGATTTGAAGCGAAACGTCCTCACGTCAAGCAACCCAGTCCAGTAGAATATTCAAGCTTCTCTACTGTACCTGATTATGTGAACCTGACCTGATCCTATCCTGACCAGGTCCACATAATCACGGGTACACTAAAATCAAAACTCTATAACTGCTTTATTATATTGCAAACAAGAAAATTGGGAGTTTGTCAAAAATACTAAAACTGAAAAATCAATCTCAAGTTTCAACTCTTTATTATTACTGTCATACTGCACCAACAGGTCCAAATACTTCATGAGCACAATCTCTAAAGCCCCTTTCATACCTGGGGCTGCCTCGAGTTGCTTCCTGTGGTGTCATGACGATGCAGGAATGTCTGCGTCAGGTGTGCACTGCAGCCAGACTGTGCACTCTGATTTCTCTTCTACGAGGTCTGTTAGAAAACTATCCGACTTTTTTATTTTTTTAAAAAACTATATGGATTTGAATCATGATTGCTTGCATCAGCCAAGCTTGAACCTTCGTGCGCATGCGTGAGTTTTTTTCACGCCTGTCTGTTGCGTCATTCGCCTGTGGGCAGGCTTTGAGTGAGTACTGGTCCACCCCTTTCGTCGGATTTTCATTGTCAGCAAAATGGCTGAGCGATTGGAGCAGAGCTGAATCAAATTTTTCCAGAAACTGTGAGACAGCCAGGTGGAAACCATTCGGAAGATTCAGACAGCTTTCGGTGAAGATGCTCTGGGCGTCACACAGATTAAGGATCATTACAACCGGATTAAAGACCGCCCAAGGCAGCGCAGGACGCGCCGCACTCCGAGCGGCCATCGACAGGCTGAAACGACCAGATCATTTCCAAAATGAAGGCTGTGTTGATCCGGGATGTCGTCTGACTACCAGAGAAATTGTGGAAGAGGTGTACTTCAGCACTTCTGCGGCACATTCCACTGTTACAGGAGATTTTGTAATGAAAGACGTGTGGAGGAATTTGCGCGTCGGGACGGAGCTGCTCATAGCGCACAACAAAAAGCACGTCCGTGTTGGAAGTCTCACAGGACATGTTGTGACATGCCCAGCTGTTACACAATTTCTCGGATACTCACTCGACTGAAAAGCCACCGAAATCCGTCTGATTCTTCGGAATGGTTTCCACCTGGCTGTCTCTCAGTTTCTGGAAAAATTTGATTCAGCGCTGCTCCAGTCGCTCAGCCATTTTCCTGACAATGAAAATCCGACAAGAGGGGTGGACCAGTGCTCACTCAAAGCCTGCCCACAGGCGAATGACGCAACCGACAGGCGTGAAAAAACTCACGCATGCGCACGAAGGTTCAAGCTTGGCTGATGCAAGCAATCATGATTCAAATCCATATAGTTTTTTAAAAAATAAAAAGGTCTGTTAGTTTTCTAACAGACCTCGCAGTTAATATTTATTCTTGTGCTGAGCTGCAGGTCTGCGCTCTGAGTTCTGTTATAGTTTATCTTTCCGTTTGACCGTGAGATGAGCATGCGAACGAACAGTCTGAGTAAATGTGGAGATGTCTGGAGTTGTACTTGATGTGGACATGTCCTGTCTGTGAGCAGGACTTATGTCCTTTAACACAATTATGACAGTTTGAGAGAAGTGAGGAGCTGCAGCAGCAACTGCAATCAGCATTTTTTTCTGTGCTCTTTGAGCGTGTAGTTTTTACTGCATTGTGTACACGGTATAAAAACAATCCTGTGAGATTTATACGAGGGTAGGCTGAAAAGTTCTAAGGCTCCCCATGAAGGAGTAATGCTGCATTATAGTGAGCCTTAGAACTTTTCAGCCTACCCTCGTACTTTGGGAACAATGGAACACAGCAGGAATCATACATTGGCGTTGGGTAAGGAATAGTCTTTGTGAGATAATGCACAGGCATCATGTAGAATCTTGTCAACAAACTGACAGCCAAAGTAGGCGTTGCATCGCGTTATCTGATTAGTCGTTATCGATAGAAGGCGTCGCTCGATTAGCTAGCGCTCTGTTCAGTGAGCTAAACTGTGGAAGAGATGACGGACACCTTGTCTTTGAATCTTTTAATCCAGACGTGTGCCGGGCCTGCTGTCTCACGGAGCATGAAGCCGTTTTTTTTCACGGTTTTATGAGGCTGCTGTATTTCTTCCACTCACACTTTTAACTGCAACTACATTGAAGATCACTTTAAATTCAAAGGGAGGTTCTTTACATATTTGGACTAGATAAATGTTGAGCTAGCACCAAGCTGTGTCCCGAGTGGAGCACGAGGCTGCCCTCCCCTCACACCGATTTTTACTGTGACTGCATCAAAATTAGCATTTATCACTTTAAAAGAAGTCCTCATGACAAGTAGTCACACTTATGTAAACTTTGCAATTAATCCATAATTCACATACGTGCAGAGCTAACTGTAACGGACCACTAGGGATCACTCACAACCACTGTCTGAGAATACTACCTCTACAACAGCCTATCTCGTGCCTGCAATATTTCCCTCATGCGGGCAGTGTGCACGATGTAATCTGTCGACGCTGCCTATGAAATGAAAATCTGCACACAATGCAGCCGCCACACACACACACACACACACACACACACACACACACACACACACACAGTATGCATCTGACGTGAGTAGTCACAGTGGTGATGGTGTTTCACAATCCATATTGTGGCACATTATTGCACCGATGACTACTATGACGTTGGTGTACCGCCCACCGCTAATATAGCTTAGTGTGGTGTTTTTCGTGATGCAGGGGAAAAAAAAGTGGCTCCAAGCAGAAAGCGGTTTTTGTTGTATAACAAGTTCTTTGTTATTACAGCTCCCCACATTTGGTCCAAGTCAGGGAGAGGATTCGAATAAACGGGCAGCCTATCAGGAAAGATCTCTTCACAAAGTATTTCTGGCAGGTTTACGGACTGCTGGATAAAACTAAGGTAAGGCAAATTTTTTTTTTTTTTTTTTTTGTCTGGAATTGAGTCGTATCTGCTGACCTGAACATTGCCAATGAAAAAAGTAGAATATCTAATGGAAAACTCACAAAGTCATCTGCCGATGAAATGAAACCAGATGGTGAATGTACATGTGCAGTTGATAACAGCTGAGTGGATCCATGTCATTTGATTGGTGCTTTGTATGTCACATGACATGGATTATTTGTCCTGTTTGTGTTGTGTTGCAACCACTGTGCAAATTTGATTCCATACGTTTTGTACTATTCCACACTGCACCCACCGCGTGTGCACACAGTCGTGAGGGTGACATTTAGCTAAACATGGAGTGTGTTTTGCTGGTGGATGACTATTTGAACAAGCTATTTGACGGTGCTAATTCTTCTAACATTAAAAAAAAAAAAAAAAAAATCCGCTACGCTGTAAGCCGTCTGGAGGCACAAAGAGCTGTTGGGAAGAGTTTGCGGAGTGAGGAAAGCAGACGGCAGTCTGTGCACGGCATCACGGACTACAATTGTTTTTGCAAGTTGACTGAGAACAATTTTGGTCTCCTATTTAAGTTTGTGTTGACTGTTGATGCCAAAGCACCAGTGAAGTCCGTTGTCTGTTTATAAATTAATAACATATCAAATGACAAGGATCTATCTTCGCTGTTATGTAATACAAATAATGAATTTTTTTTCATTCATTGAATGGGACAAGCATTTAATTCAGTGAAAGCTGGAATGCACCATTCAGTGAGGCGAAGCAGAGTTGAATGGTACGTTCCAGATTTCACTCTGTGAAATATTTGTACCGTTGAACTGAAACATTCATTATTTGTATACTCATGGCAACCACCTTCAAAATGTAAAGTTCAAAATATTTCACCGACAAAGGATATTATTGTTTTCTTTTTTTCTTTCAGGATAACTTGTCTGGTTTGGGTGTCTTGAGCTGCTCTTGATTCTGTCTGTCAGATCTTCAAGATGTCAAACCGTTTATAAATAAACCCTCCCACACTCCCCTCATCCATGGCGGCATGTCCGTAGTCTGTGGCTGATTAATAGAATCGGGCTTAAGGGCATTTCACAGAGCGTCCAAAGGCGGCGCGTTTTGCTCTAAAACCCATTATTATTTTCAAAGAGAAGCTTCCACACAAAAACCAAGCTTGTGTGACGCTCCACTGGGAGCACGCACCACCACTAGACATCGAACTCCTGGACAAATTCGGCATCCGGCGTCAAACCTGAGCCAATTCAACATGCAACTCCACCTCGGATTTGTTGTGACAACTCCAGTCCAAGCACGGGCGCAGCCAAAGCGACTTACAGTAGTGTTCAGAATAATAGTAGTGCTATGTGACTAAAAAGATTAATCCAGGTTTTGAGTGTATTTCTTATTGTTACATGGGAAACAAGGTACTAGTAGATTCTCACAAATCCAACAAGACCAAGCATTCATGATATGCACACTCTTAAGGCTATGAAATTGGGCTATTAGTTAAAAAAAAAAAGTAGAAAAGGGGGTGTTCACAATAATAGTAGTGTGGCATTCAGTCAGTGAGTTCATCAGTTTTGTGGAACAAACAGGTGTGAATCAGGTGTCCCTTATTTAAGGATGAAGCCAGCACCCATTGAACATGCTTTTCTCTTTGAAAGCCTGAGGAAAATGGGACGTTCAAGACATTATTCAGAAGAACAACGTAGTTTGATTTAAAAAGTTGATTGGAGAGGGGAAAACTTATACGCAGGTGCAAAAAATTATGGGCTGTTCACCTACAATGATCTCCAAGTGCTTTAAAATGGACCAAAAAAAGACGCGTGAAAGAAAACGGAAAACAACCATCAAAATGGATAGAAGAATAACCAGAATGGCAAAGGCTCACCCATTGATCAGCTCTAGGATGATCAAAGACAGTCTGGAGTTACCTGTAAGTGTTGTGACAGTTAGAAGACGCCTGTGTTTGCAAGAATCCCCCGCAAAGTCCCTCTGTTAAATAAAAGACGTGCAGAAGAGGTTACAATTTGCCAAAGAACACATCAGCTGGCCTAAAGAGAAATGGAGAAATATTTTATGGACTGATGAGAGTAAAATAGTTCTTTTTGGGTCTAAGGGCCGCAGACAGTTTGTGAGACGACCCCCAAACTCTGAATTCAAGCCACAGTTCACAGTGAAGACAGTGAAGCATGGTGGTGCAAGCATCATAATATGGGCATGTTTCTCCTACTATGGTGTTGGGCCTATATATCACATACCAGGTATCACGGATCAGTTTGGATATGTCAAAATACTTGAAGAGGTCATGTTGCCTTATGCTGAAGAGGACCTTCCCTTGAAATGGGTGTTTCAACAAGACTATACCCCAAGCACACTAGTAAACGAGCAAAATCTTGGTTCCAAACCAACAAAATTAATGCCTCGCAGATGTGAAGAAATCAGGAAAAACTGTGGTTATACAACTAAATACTAGTTTAGTGATTCACAAGATTGCTAAAAAAGCAGTTTGAACATAAGTTTTGAGTTTGTAGCATCAACAGCAGATGCTACTATTATTGTGAACACCCCCTTTTCTACTTTTTTTTTTTTTTTTTTAACCTAATAGCCCAGTTTCATAGCCTTAAGAGTGTGCATATCATGAATGCTTGGTCTTGTTGGATTTGTGAGAATGTACTGAATCTACTGGTACCTTGTTTCCCATGTAACAATAAGAAATATACACAAAACCTGGATTAATCTTTTTAGTCACATAGCACTACTATTATTCTGAACACTACTTTACGTTTTACCTTTAAAGCCTACAGATTGCAGCCCATGTGAACTTTGTACAAAGTGTATGCAAAATGTCATTAAATCCATTTTACTAGAACCTCCTCTGATAGTCAACCTCTTCTGGTATCAGTTGGCAGTTTGCAAAAGTAATTTGAAGATTTGATAATGTTGCAGACAGGAGGCTGGTTTCTGTGGTATCTTGTAAAATTCAATTCATCAAAATCTCTTTAAATGGCCGTCTCTGGTTCAAAGAATAAAAATGTGGTCTAAAAAATGGCAACATATTCTGTTATCTCGATGTGGAGAGATCTTCTCCTCCATTTAGTGTTTGCCTAATGGCAAAATCCTTAGTCCTGCAGTTGGGACAGTTTTCTGACCTGAAATTAGCCTCAACTGTTCCACATCCTGTGGTGTGGATGTGTGTTGTTAAAGTGCATATACGATGAAGGTCCTCTGTCACATTAACTGGGGTTGCCACTGATTGGTGAGCAGGTCCACTAAACTAACCCTCTGTAGTTAAAAAGTAGTGACACGAAGTACAAAGTCACCAGTTTGTCATTATCATGAATTGCAACAGCACATTCAGAAACGTGCATTTTTGCATAATTTTTCCTGAGTGCAACTGCCTTCAGCCCTGTATTAGTCAAAATATTATGTGCAGTCCATAAAATGAGAGGACGTGGTGGTCTAGTGGTTAAAGCATTGGGCTTGAGACCAGAGGATGCTCGGTTCAAATCCCAGTCTGACCACAGTGAGTACCTTGCATGGCAGCAGCCTCACATCAGGGTGAATGTGAGGCATTATTGTAAAGTGCCTTGAGCATCTGATGCAGATGGAAAAGCGCCATATGAATGCAGTCTATTTTGAGAGCTTTTGTGTTTGTAAATTTCACCTTCATGTGATGCCACATTTTGGTCACTTACCAGCACGCAGTACATTTTGTGCTATCATTAAAATAAACTTCTGACATGTCTTCCTGCCACCACCTAGGAGTGTTGAAGCCTCTGCACACCTCCACAGGAAACCCAGAGGACATGTGACCATCTCTGATTATACAAATAATGAATGTTTGAGTTCAAACAAACTATTCAACAAGGCCTCGTTGAATAGTTTGTTCCAGCTTTCACCTGATGAAATATTCGTTCACTGAAAGAATGTAAAAACATTCATTATTTTTCTATAATAGCTAAAATAGATCCTTGTCATTTGACATTTTATTCATTTATAAACAACTTACATTTTGGTGTTTCACTGTAACATGTAGTCCAGTGATGCTGTGCACTGACTTCGGACTTCCATTAAAAAAAAAGACTTTGTGTAGTTCCTCAGTCCAGCCAAAATCACATCAGTGTTTCATGTGAACAGGTCTTCATGCAGCCAGATGGCTTACAGCGGAGTGAGTGTGTGTGTGTTACAAGAATTGGCAGCATCAGTTAGCTCAATCAAAGCATCGTGTCGTTGTCCCAACCTGTGTACGTCCTCAGTGCAGCGAAAAAAAAAATCACATCAGAAATGAGTCCAGCTTTTCTTCTTTCTTCCTTCTAACCTGCCAGCCTCCGGACAGCACAGTGGATTTGGTGTGTGTGTGAGAGAGAGAATTAGCAGCGTCAGTTAGCTCAATCAAATTGTCTCGGGACAGTCATTGTCCCCCCGCGTGCACACACGTGCAACCTGGTCGGCCCTTGTGCATGCGTGTACTTCCAAAAAAGACTGTGTACGTCCTCACTACAGCGAAAAAAAAAAAATCACATCAGAAATGAGTCCAGATTTTCATTCCAACTTCCTGCCAACAGCCTCCAGACAGCACAGTGGATTTGTTTTTTGTGTGCGTACACGCACATGTTGTGTGCGTACACGCACATGTTGTGTGCGTACACGCACATGTTGTGTGCGTGCACAAGGGCGTGCTCGCATTTAGGTGTGGTATTGGACAGGACACTGTCCTTTAAAACAGGCTCTTTAAATTTTAGATAAAAAAAACCTTTTTCCTGAAACTATTGTAACATTGTGAAAAAATATAAATTATTAACGTTTGAAGATTTTATTTTCTTCTCCAATGTCAGTTTAGTGTATAATATTGTTCATAATCTGGCACCACAGCCTCTGAAATTGTTTGTAAAATCGTGTGATGAAGCCGGACGGAGAACAACACGTTCCTCCTCCAGAGGAGACCATTTTGTGAACTGTAGGTCCTCAACATTTGGACAAAACTGCTTCTCTGTCAAAGCTGCAGGGATGTGAAACTCTATACCTTTGACTTCGAGAGAGAGAGAGAGAGAGAGAGAGAGACTTTGCAACAGTTTAAATTTTACACAAAAATGATTGAAAGGTGGTCAGATTTATGAGCATTGAGTGTCTTGGAAAACTATATATTAATTGTGAGTAATCTGTTGCTGGTGTTTCTTGTAGGTGCTTGTGGGGGTTCTATCTATTTTTGTATTTTGTACATTATGACCTGCTGTTTCTTGCTTCTGCCCGGGGACAATAGATGAAAATTAGCTTGTAGCTAAATCTGGTCTGTGCAACACATTTGTTGTGCAATGTCCCTGTCAAATAAATAAACAGTAATGATTAAACCCACAAATTAGAAAAAGCTGATGATACAGAAAATGCAGCAATTAAAAGCAAACCAAAACACACAAACATTTGTCTTCTGTTTCTTTGCAGACTGTATGAAATAAATATTTCATCTTTTGTGTGTTCAGCTTCATTTAAATGAATATAATTACATACTTGCTTTTAGAACAATGGCTTCAGCACGTCCTGTTTTCTGACACGAACAGTACAGGAGCCTTGTTCATGTTTTCTCCTTCTCAGGGACACTAGGTGAAATACCTGTTAAATACTTTTTCTAACAACATGACTTTGTTTGAACGGCATTGTTATTTTTCAAAGGTGGGTGTTGAGGGTGTGAGCTCTTACAGGTTTAAAATGGTCTAAAAATGTTTGATTCATGATGGTTTTTCTTCCAGATTTTAATGTTCAATGAGCAGATTTAGAAATTAAATGGTCTTTGATCCAAAAGGATAATTATTAAAGAGGTCATATTGTGCCAAATCACTTTATGTATCTTTTACATTTTTATGTGTCTGTTTTAATGATGAACATTCAGTGGTGTGAATCTTCTGGGAACTCGCTCGCCCCCAGTCTGTGGAAACATTTTCTGTTGCAGCCTGGGTCAGATTTCAGGCACAGAACAGGAGTCTCCTTGGTGCAGGGGTGGGCAGTCATGAAGGGCTGAGACACTGCAGGTTTTCCTTGCTACCACTCACCCCAGCAGGTGATTTCATTAATGATCAGGTGTTTATCTTCAGGGGAGAAGCTCATAAGCAACCCACCTGCGGTGTCTCGGCCCTCGTTGCCCACCCGTCTTAGACTATAAATAGAAAGTGCATCCCTTCAGCTACTCCTTTGTTTGCTCTGTCACCCCACCGCAGATCTGCATGTTTATTTGGTACATGTTTTATGCCAGATGTCCTTCCGGACATGACTCCACTTTACATGGGGACTGGGCAGGGATGCCATTGAACCACTCTGGAAACAAGCCCACTTAATCGATTGTCCATCATGCTGCTAAACTGTTGGAATTCATTATTTATTTATATATTTTTTTTCTCTTTCTCTCTCTCTCCTTCTTTTTGACCTCCTCAGGATGCCCATGGGGGGGTGATGCCACCTTACTTCCGTTTTCTGACCACCTTGGCCTTCCACGTGTTTCTTCAGGAGAAGGTACATTAGTTTAGATGCATGTTGAGTCGTCTTTGTCTGCAACCAAAACATCTTCAACTTGATTGTTTGACTAAGCCAGATGAGCCACAATATAATGGGAGAAGTTGTTGATCGTTACGTGTGGGTTTTCAGCAAGATACACATACACTAAACTGCTCAACCTTTGGGCACAGTGCCCCCTTTAACCCAAAACATGTAAAGCAAGCATGGAGACTGGGTGGGGGGGGGCACAACAGAAACAGCGGGTGAGACGCTCACTCACTCTCTCTCACATGCGCGCTCTCTCTGTCTGATCAAACCTGTGACTTTAAAATGAAAGCGCACTCGCTGCATGTCGGTGCGCTCATCAAACACCCTGATCGATCAGGTCTAATCAAATCAGTGGACCTGATTGGAGCAACCGGAGGTTTAAAAGTTTAACGAGTCACGGCAGCCTTTACCACAGCCAGACTCAGCAGCATCTGTACACAATGAACATGATCCACCAAGACAAAAAAGTAATAATAATGTTAAATGACACTGTTTTTGAGCAGCACCACACCTGCAGTAGAGAACAGAGCGCACTCCCACAGAGGCAGAAAATGGCACTGAACTGGTTTAATAGCGGCATGGTACACGCGATTGTGTGCACACATTAAAAAGCGAACACACGCAGCTGCAAGTATGAAACGAACACTGAAAAAGGCTGAGTACGCACGCATTTCGGGCATATTTAAATGAAACACAATGTTGCCATACACAGCTCTCTCTCTCTCTATCTATCTATATATATATATATATATATATATATATATATATATATATATATATATATATATACACACATATACACACACACAGGGTGAACACAAACTTACTGGAATATGTTTATAAATACGGTGACCGCAGATACATGAACTGAAAAAACGTAATTTCCTCACACACAGAATTTCTGGGCACCCCTCGATCATGCTGGATATTCTGCAGACAGTCTGAGCTGAGCTACGTTACAGCATGAGTAATGGACAGGGCGTACGTTCTTACACATTGGGGGCTACAGTTCCACGATAAGTTTCATGTGGTTTCGGTTGGTATCACACACACTCTGTCTACCCTGCCAAGTAACATTTAGCATCAAGGTGGCTAATAATTTGGTTTCTGTGTGTAATGCAAGCATCCAAACTAAAACTAAGATGTTTACAAATGCTATGTTGAAAATTTCTTTTTCTGTTAAAAAAGCACTTAGGGAAAATTCTGAAGCTGCTATGCACTCGCAGTACCTCTTTAAACAGAACCGCTGTAAAAACAAAGTGGTCTTACACGGGGACCGGTGGTATCACTGCACTCCTACTCGGCCTGTATAGCCTTGTGCTGACAGTACACATCTCTGGCAAAATAAGTACAGTAAAACTTGCAAATAATGGATTCAGGTGGACCGGTGAGTTTTGCCCATTAAAATCGAAATCCACTCTAAGTATACAATGGACAAACTCCATTATGTGTATGTAACAGGTTATATCCGCTTCTCACATAGAACAGAACACCAGGGTTCTAGTTGGAACCATTTTAGTGTCAGGTAAATTATGTGATCGCGGTGGGAGTCAAGAGGGCAAAGCCCCCTCAAGTTAGAGGATTTTATACCTCTAAAATGTTAGTAGCAAGCCCTGTTTTAACCAATTTTAACTGGTTTTAGATGCATTGAAAGAAAGAAAAACAGACAGAAAAATGGCATTCATATTTGCAACACCAAAGTTATTTTTGCAATGTTTCTGTTTAAGTCTAAGTAATGTTGAAAAGTTAAAAACACATTTGATGGGCATATAGAGCATTTATTCTTCTTTCCTCCAGCGAAGCAGGCATTTTTCTGTCATAACAGTTTGTTTTCCAACACATTTGAGTGGGATTGCATTAGTTTTAAAAAAAAAACCCAATAACAATATAACCACGAATTGTCTTGTTTTAACAAGAGCTGAAGCTCTCACTCTCTCTCCTTGCTCTCACTGTCGGTACGGTTTTCCTCCCGAGCTTTTTGGAAACAGGATCCTTTAAACTGTAAAATAAACTGTAAATTTTTGAATGTATCAGCATCTATGGACACTGACACTCTGGATTATTTTAATTAAACATTGTAATGGAGTTTTTTGTGTTTTTTTTTTTTTTCTTCCCATTAAGTCAGAGCGTCTCTGATCTGCTTTCAGCGTTTGCTGAAAACATCTGACTGCTGATCTCTCTGCCATTTGCAGCTGAGTTATGAAGAAAATGAGAAATATATTTCCTATTCTTTAATTGTTTTTGTTGAAATTGCAAAATAAAACAAAAGTATGACACTATAAGCTAGAAACATGATCAAATTGGTACATTTCTCAGCAACATTTCAGTTCATTTTTTGGAACATCCGTGCCAGGCAGGAGAAGAAATTTAAACCAGAGAGCCGGGAGGAAATCTGCAGTGCTGGGCAGTACCGCCCTGTGCCACCCACCATAGCTAGAACCATGCAGAACACTTGCCTTCAATAAGCTACCGGCAATATGTGCATTAGAAGGATTACATCAGCTGCACAGTGGTACCTTAAAATCCTAAAGCCTGATTTATGCTTCCACAACTCCGTAACTCTGTGGCCATGTAATAACATTGACATGGGCGTGACCCTTTTTGTAAGATCTCCATCACTTTGGTGGGTGTCTTAATGCAATTTCAGTTTGTCCCTCAACGAGCTCCACTTCTTCATACAATCATCAACCTCCAAACGGTACAGTGTGTACAGTTTTGCTTCATGAATTGCGGCTCATTTGAGCGTCTTTGTAGTTTTGCGACTCCTTGTTGTGAAGTTGGTCATATTTGCAGACTTTTCTGCCAAACGTTCCTCTATTTGATCCATGATCGAAATGTAATTGGCGTGCACACTGCAAAAACTTTTAATATATAATGGGAGAGGAAGGAGTGAAACTAAAAGTGACCAGTCGCAGCCCTTGCGGTCTCAGTCATTTTGATTGGGCTACAGAGAGGGTTCGCAGGGATGCAGAGGGCTCTGATCTGAAGCAGTTTGGTTCGTCGCATTCAAGGATATGCGTGAAACTTAACAATATATGCTAGCACAGACAGCAAGCAGCATTTTGTTAAGAGTCACTGGCTTTGAATTATGTCCTGCCTCGTTACTGTGTCTGAGCACAGTTTGAAAAACATAAACTGCCGGTCTTTTAATCAAGACAATACAGTGCCCACCTTCCTTGAATCAGTGAGTATCAGTGCTGAACTTCATTTCGTACCTCTGTTACTGTGCATGTCCAGACTGCTCTGTCTGCTACATGCGAGGAGTTGAGACATTTTGTCCAATGTGAGCAAAAACCTGTTATACTAAATACAGTGTACATACACCTACTAGCTAGACGAAGAATGTGGAGGAGCAAGTAAACAAGGCTTGGCTCATCCGATTGAGCAGAATCATGAAAGCTGTCATCCTTTGTGGATGCCAGAACCATCCCCTCCGGGTGAGGGCGGGGGGGGGGGGGTCACATGCCAGCTAGATGAAGAATGTTGAGGAGCAAGTAAGCCAAGTCTTGGGTCGTCAGGTTTTTTCCTGGTGACTGCGAGTATCTGGTCTATACGGTGACTGTTTCGGTGAGTTTTCCTGTATACCCAACTGTTTCTGAGCATTTGCTTGTCCTTAGGATGAATGTATTTATCCAGAAAGTCTTATAAATAAATGTATTATTCTTATCTTCTCATCAGACAACGTAGACAGACTCATCTATTTTGGGGGGGGGGGTTGAATTTATAATCTCAGATCAGTTTTGTGCTGGTGGTTGTTGTCCTGGGGTGTTTTTTGTACTTTTCATGATTTTGACAGGCTGTTTTTATTTTCTGACACTTAAGCATTTGAAAGTAAGAATCATGAAAACTGTCATCCTTTGTGGATGCTAAAACCGTCCCCTCTAGGTGGGGGTGGGGTGGAGGTGGGGGGGTCACATACTAGCTAGACGAAGAATGTGGAGGAGCAAGTAAACTAAGGCTTGGCTCGTCAGATTGCTGAGAAGCAGATGAACATGAATCATGAAAACTGTCATGCTTTGTGGATGCTGGACTCGTTCCCCTCTGTGAGTCATGAGGACAGCCAGGAATATTGCAGTAGCTTTTGGGTGTCACACTCATCTTTGCACTTTGCTCCAGTGAATAAATAAAGAGGCTTTTAAACATTCTGGGGTTGTGCCCCAAACCCCTCCCACCCACCAAGTCAGTTATTTGAAAATGTTCATGTATCGCCCCATGACGGTCTAATGCCTGATTCACATGGCAAGATTTTAAAATGATCAGGTTTTCAATAGCTGAAAGACCACACACATTAAAATTAAAAACGTTAAAATCTACAGTGTGTTTGGTGTGCAGCCACCAGTGGTGGGCACAGTTCCGCTAACCGCTAACTATCAAAGCTAACGTTTTCATTAGCGGATTAGCTTTTCAGATAACTTTGAAAACCATCAGCAGACCAATTGGCTTCAGATAAATTTAGTTCTGATAACTTTTAGACCGCTAACATATTTTTGCAGGCAGAGTGAATAAAGTTTAACAGTTAAAAACATTTGTAAAGTCTGAAATCCAAGAATTTAATGCTTACCTGTTGCATGTTTTGTAGCAGACAGATAGCCATGAATGGTACAGCTCTATCCTCTGCAGGCAGAAGAGAGCTGACTACCAGAGAGAAAGGAAGAGGGGAGGGGAAAAAAATAATTTATCTTCACACTATACAGACCTGCTGACATATCACTGGAGTCTTGCACGGGCAGACAGTTTTGACTTGTGGTTAAAATTTTAAACGGACTAATTCTGGACAAGTTATTGAAATTAATGTCATGCCTGTCATTTTACAAAGTGGAAAATATCAGCTATATGTTTTAGTATGCACTAATATTGAAGGTTTTAGCACTTGGCCACAATGCCGCAATGCATTATGGGACATTAGTTTCCTAACATCAGTGGTTTCTTGGTCAATACAACACGTTACTGAAATGTGTGGTGAGTTTTACCAATAAATCTGTATTGTAAAGATGACTTTTTTTTTTTTTCATTTGTTAAAAAAGGGCAATATGTAAACTGAAAATTCCATTTTACCACCTGAATACCATTTGCCTGTGTTGATTCCAATTCCAGGTCTTTATGGTGTGGAAAATAAATTCTTTACCCCCCCCCCCCCCCCCATTTCTCTCTGGTCTCCAGGTCTTTTGCTGAGAGAAGGCTGATCTGAGACAGAAACACTGGCTCGTTGTCAGTAGGTGCCAGTGTACTGAAGTCAGTACTGAGTTATCGGTTTAGCTTTTATCTGTAACTTCCCCTAATTTTTTTTTTTTAGGGGTTTATAAAAGTTAACTTCAGTTAGCGGATTAATGGTTATCGAGACTAACTTTTTGGTTAGCTGTGCCCACCACTGGCAGCCACATGGTAAACACAACACACACCAACAGATTTCACTCACCAACATTCTCGAGTCAGATGGCAAATCTCGCAAAACCTCTCAATCAAACTGGACTTCGGCGTAAACAATTTTGGGTTCCCTGCCACGCTTCCATCATCCCGCTTTCTGATTGGCTACACATCGCATTCAACCAGCTGTGTGCTCGTTTGTGGTCGTGGCACACTCCACACGCTGGGATACTGGGCCAAGACGATAAAACATGTTTAATATTCACGATTTGAGGTCTGAGTGGTTCCAACAGACTAGAGCACATCTAATAAGATTATCTTTAGAACCATCACAATAGTCAGGGTTCCTTAAGATTGTTGGAAGGGGAAGATCGGACCAGGCATAAAGGTAAGTGTGATTTATTAAAAGTAAGCCTTATGTTTTGTTTGTCCGATTAATTGTGGGCTCTGAAAATGGAGGGACTGTGTATACAAATGGCTGCAATTCTTAAAGGGTAAAAGCAGTATTATGGTGCAAGTGTGAATGAGTTTGTCTATGTGGGCCTGTAATAGACCGGTGCCATGTCCAGAGTATATGTCTCTGGCTCTGACTGCTGGGATAAGCTTCAGCCCCCATGTGACCCTTGATTTGAGTAAGCGGGTATAGTGAATGAATGAAAGTCGTATCGAAAGGTTTACACTATAAACATCTAGTTTCACTTAAAGTTGTTTGTATCAACTCTGGGAGCATGTTTTGATGTCCTGCATGTCAACTACCCAGACAGGCAATCTGCCCATCCCCATATCGCTAAAGTAAGACGTATGACTACAACTAGGAAAAGTGTGGGCATCCCCTTGGCTTTCACCAGTCACTGGGGACTTAAGCATTCAAGCACCTGAATGATGCCAGTCTTAATGCAAACAACTCTGGAATTGGCAGCCATTTGTATACACAGTCCCTCCATTTTCAGAACTCATAAGTAACTGGACAGACTAAATGGAAGGATATCTGGGTCTTCCACAGAGAAATGTGCCATGGCTAAAATGTTGAAGTTTACACTCCCTTGTAAAGCAAGTGACACTCATCTTTGGCCTAATCCCAATACTCTCTTAATCCTACCACTTCACCCTTTTCCCTTTGTTTTGCACATTTGAGTTGCGACATGGTAGGAACGAAGAGTACTGGGATTGAGCCTAAGTAACCCATGGTTTAACAGTCATTCCAGCGATACCAAAGGATTTTATGTAAAGGCCTGATACCCAAGCCATATAAATCACAAAACAGGTTATGACTCCATACCATCCAAATCTAGCAACAGTGCTGGGTTGTAGAAGTCTTTGTATTGAATGTGCATCCAAAGTGCATGCTGATACCTTTTCTGTGACATCAGTTATCAAATTGTGTGGTGCACTGTTATTGGTCCACAGTGATTCATTTCCCTTTGTGTCTTGCTCCAGTCGTGCATTGATGTTGGCATTTGTCCCAGCAACTGAATAGTGTAGTGGCAGAAGTACTGTCTTTGGATTGGGGGTTCATCTCCTGTTGGGACATATATCCAGTAAGGGTCATTAGGCAAGACCCCAATGCTATTTCTCCTCGGTACCACCCGCTAGCTTACCTCAGAACATGAGTGAAACATAGCTCAAGCCATACCACCACTGAGAACACCTGGGTTAACGAGGTCTGTGTCAGTCATTGGGGAACCGGGGCATACTGATGAAAAATGGGGATGACAACGCTGTACTCCAAGAGTGACTGACTCACAAATCCACCTTGCCAGGATCTACAGTGAGGATATTGAGTGTTTCGACTGAATAACTGTGGCAGAAAGAGAGAAGGGGATCAGGACTGAAGGGGTGAAGTTACTAGAAAGCACGGTACCCCAGTTTTGGCCTCCCTTCCCTGGCTTCCTATCTGTGTGAAATAAAAGTTTAAGGTTTTTAACATGCAAAAGACTTGCTGAAGGGGTGTTGGTAAGGTTAGACCTTACCCTTGTGAAGTGCCTTGGGGTGACTTATGTTGTGACTTGCTGTTATATAAAAGAAACTAGATTCAGGTGGCATACAAGACCGCTACTAATACCTGGGAATTCCACAAACCAATGTGATCCATGATGGAGGTAGGTCAGTCACAGCTAAATGCCTCTGGAAGGTAAGATAGGTGCTGAGAAGTTAGCTCAACGGTAGGAATAAGATCTAAGCCATCAGTACATACACTCTACCGGTCCTCTTATACGCATCTGGGATAAGATGTTGGCCACGAGAGAGAGAGAGACGCCACTGATGGCAAGACATGAAAACTCCTGTTCCACCCAAAGTTCAGCACCCGGAGACTCTGGGCAATGTAAAGGGGGAGGGTGAGAATTAGTGAGTGTTAGGGACGTAATCCTGGATCAGGCTAGGAGCATTCATGAATGTACCAGAAAGATCGTTACATGAGCTACAGCAGGGGTGGCCAAGTTCGGTCCTCGAGAGCCACATTCCTGACACTTAGTTGTCTCCCTGCTCCAACACACCTGAATCCAATGAAAGGCTCATTAAAAGTCTGCTAACAAGTCTTTCATTGGATTCAGGTGTGTTGGAGCAGGGAGACAACTGAGTGTCAGGAATGTGGCTCTCAAGGACCGAACTTGGCCACCCCTGAGCTACAGTCAGTTGAGCTACAATTGTGCTTCATACAGCTGAAGACATCCTGTGATAAGGAACAGGAGGTGGCGGTGGTATCATGGAAGATAACGACCCTCCACAGGACCATTGAAGAAAGCGGCTCACGTAAAGAAGTCCTACCAGTGGCTAGAAAAAGTGGGCCTAAAGGACAGCACAGAGGCTCTGATCATGGCGGCAAAGGAACAAGCCCTAAGCATCAGAGGCAGGAGTCTGCCACAGCTGACAGAACCCAAGTTGCAGGCTGTGAAAATGTCCCCCAGAGACAGTCCAGCAGATAGTAGCAGGATGCAAGCTGGGACAGCGTACACTGAGAGACACAACCAAGTGTTGGGAATACTGTACAGGGACATATGTGCTGCATACAGATTAGAAGTCCAGATGCGAGACACCTCTGAAAGGCTGTGGTCCTCTGAGTCTTTCAGTTTTGTCTTTCTTCCATTTTGTCATGGATTTGGAGTGTCTGGCTGACCTGGCCCTGCCTGGCCTGTCACACAGGCACGCTTAGTGCGTTAGTGGTGTATAAGTGGAGACTGTGCATCAAGTAAAGTTGAGTGGTTAGTGTTTTTGAACATGATCGAAACCCTCGCCACACCGTGGTGAGTGCCTTCAATCCTGGGACTTTATGTAACCTGTTTCTGCCGAGTGCTACACATGCAGAGCCGGCTCTTAGCATAGGCCAAAATAGGCGGGTGCCTAGGGCGGAGAGGTGCTGCTGCTGCATGCCTTCAAATAAATAAATAAATAAATACAGCCTTCAACATTGGCGCTTGTCCGATTGTCCAAGACGTAAAAAGTATGATTGGACAGCACAGATGCTTCATAACCTTGTAGAATCAGAGAAGTCAGTTGTTTTCGTTCTGATGTGGTGAAATTATTAGTAACATTTTTCTGAGGTGTTTGGATCTTTCCCAACAGCACGTGCACATTGTGACCACAGCCTGTGAGGAAAAACAGCTTCGTGTGTGTGTGTGTGTGTGTGTGTGTGTGTGTGACACTTTCCCACATTGAAGAAGTGGTTCTTATTTAACGTGAGTAGCCACAAAAGCACTCATGTTTTCACCCGTTTTTGTTTGTGAACAGCCTGGAGCCCACACTTTTTCATGTATCATTTTGAAAGTTTTGCTCAAGATTCATATCCTGATAGACGAGACCTAATTCAGTGTATAAGGTCATAAGGCAAAGTCAGGAAATATCTTGGAAAATTGGAAAAATCCCCATCTTTATCATTAAACGAATTTTCAAAGATTCATAACTGTCAAAAGTGGCAGCCGGTCCGCTCTGTGTTACCCTGATCCCATCAGATCTCAGAGCTAAGCACTGTGGGGCCCGGTTAGTACTTGGATGGAAGACCTCTTCGGAACACCAGGGGCTGTGTGTGTTTCTCCAGGTAAAACTAGAGTTGCATCAGGAAGGGCATCCGGCATGAAACCTGTGCCACATACTAATGTGGATCTGGTTGTATCCACTGTGGCAACCCCAAACAAAACAGGAGCAGCCCAAAAGGACAACAACAACATAACTCAAAAAAGATGAAATTTCTTTCATATTTGAGAGCATTATGTAGCATGGTATCCTTGATTGACTGACAGTCTGATCCAGATTACAGATTTTATGGCCATTTAAATTTAACATTGAAGCCCCATTTAATGTATATTTTAGATTAAATCTTAACCCTAGTCCTGCCCCAGTGTCTATCAGTAGGCCACCTTCCCCATGCCAGCATATTAAGCTTCCCCAGCCTGCCTTTGTGCCAGGCTGTATTACATGTATGTGAAATGCATGTGCAGTGAAAAAAACAATCCCACCCCACTGTAACACACAATACCCACATGGTCACATTAAATTGGCAGAAGAAAGTATGTAGAATGCAACAGTGGTGTTAGTCCTCACACTTAAGCAGGTGTTTTACCCTGATACGGTGAAACGGAGAACCGTCATGCATATACAGAAGAATATGACTCACCCCATCGAAGATGTCATCCTGGAATGTGACTGATGTTATCTAATGTGAAAGGAGATTGCAATTCTTTTGTGGATTTGGGTGGCCCTGAAAATGGCCATTGGGGGTTTGGAATCAGATCCAAACTAACAGCTGGATCAATTGGTGTCCCCGGCTCCAGCAGCTCTCCTCTCCATAAGCCTCTGGTAGGATAGTTTATATTCCTTGGTTGTTTAATAACCTGAAGCATGGATCAGTGTACAGTCCGACATTATGTGGAACAAACTCATAACTGGAGCACTGGATTTCCAGCGGCTTTCCTCTTTCCAGTCATTCTGTAACATATGGCACATGTCGGTTGAGGGTCCTCGGTCTTCTGACCCTTAATCACTTTGATCTTCTCGGGGAAATGGCGACCTGTTAGACATTCCACATCTCATGGATTCGCAGCTCCAGTGGGATAAATCGTGTAGCATCGCTGTCCTGCGCCAGTGTTTTTGCCACCTCTCAACGGAAAACCCGATGAAGAACAGGCTTCCTCCCAAGCTTCTTGCAATGCTCCTTATAAAGGAGGTATGCATTCAGCACTGTCATCATCAAGAGGTGGAAAAAGACCTTCTTTCACCACTTGAGGGTCCTCCTCTTGAAAGCTGGATAGGAAACCATCTGGTCATGCCTGTTGACAGCACCCATTTACTTGTCGTAATCGACAATACAAGCTGGACACAGTGTCGGCTCTCCAGTAGATCGGTCGGTCTTGCCAGGAACAGTAACGAAATTGGTACCGTGGATTGTTGTGCACACGCAGACCTCCTTCCTTTCGTGCCATTTCAGCAGCTGCATTGATCCATTCTTCAACTCAATGTGCTCTCCTTTTCTGAGTTTGGCTGTTTTCAGCCCATTTGGGACACCTCTTGGATTTGACCTCAGGGTACCACATGCACCAGTCCTTCTCTTCAGCAGGTTGTGGAAAAGGATCAGCGATGTATAATTTTCGATGAACAGTTTGTAACCCTCTGTCGAGATGGGAGACCCATCAGTCTCATCACAAGGTCATATATCTTTCTGTTCGGTGAACCTGGAATGCCCTGGTCCCCCCGGTATATCTTGAACTGTATACAATAGCTGTTGGAGGAATCGCAGCATAAACAGCTTCACTTCAAATTTGACTGGTTTTTGCGGCATGTAGACCCTGAATGACAGGTTACCCCTCTAGACAATCATACCCTCATCCAGATATTCATCAGGTGTGTAGAGACATGAATTTCTGTTTGTTTCTAGTACACCGGTTGGAGTTTGAAAATTGAATTGTGGCTGATGTGTTCTCGTGGTACATACTGGCTGTATGTCATTCAGATGAAATGACAGGATCAACAGGAATCTGTTCCTGGCCATCACTGTTTGGAAGAATGGAGTTTGTAGTAATTCATGTCAACCAATAATCATGTAGATGTTGGTGCTGCACCAGGCCCATCCCAATAATAAGTGCCACACATGTTATTTCATCTGCGGACACAGACCACCATTTTCCAAATCGTTAACTCTGCTTCGGGTTTCTCCTATTGTCCAAACACAGAATATCCTGGGCATACCTGTTAGTTTCCATGACCAGGAGATTGATTACGTTGTCTGGGAAAAACAGGCTGAAGAAGTCCAGGCATCTTCTAGCGTCACATTTATTGTCATCCCTTCCCCCGTGAACTGTGGAATCTTCAGGTCAAGGATGCCACTCGTCCAGTTTACACCTTCGAGTTTCGAAGGCTCCAGTTTAGTCTTCAACGTCATCTTACTCGAAACCCGGGAAATCATCATCATCGGAGTCTTCTGCCATGAAGATTTCCCTAACTATTTCCCTGTTCTCCGCTTTTGCGTTGTTGAAGACACCATTCACAACAACGGTATCTGCAGTCGTCGTCATGATTCAAACACCTTCTTTGTCCGGCCACAGGCGGTTGGACCACCCCCTCTACGTTGGGGAAGAGACGTGTCTGACTAATGCGAAACAAGCATTGGACCCGGAAGGGGGGATTTTCAAGAGGCTGATAGAGCAGCGCCTACGCGTGTGCGTGATTACGTCACAGCTCTTTCCGGTTAGGGAGATGCTGTTTTGTTCAACACAAGAACTGTCAAGAAACTTTCTCGTCGCTGTTTGGAGGTAGGAGTAGCCTTTTGAATGCTTGAATGTCAGTCGCACAAAGAAATCAAATAATAGTGAAAACATGTTCATTGTGCCCAGAATGTTGGTATTTTGGTCATTGAACTTTCCTAGCAACAAATGTAAAGCCCCGGTCACACGGTACTAATGAACGACACTGAAATGAATCAACAAATATGGACTTACGTTGACTTTTGGGAACACCGTTTAACCGGCGTCCAGCTTCAGTCGGTCAGCTGCTCCATGAGGCATCATATAACAAGCTGTTTCTAATGACGCAAAACATGAGCGAGAGGCTCCCTAACCGGATGTCTCGGTGTCAAGATGGTGGTGCAACTTAAAAAGTGTCCATTATGTCTGACATACCCATGAGGATAAGGCTTCAGCTAATCCCTGCTGTTCATTGGTTATTACGCTGGTTCTGGGGGTGCCCTCCAAACACTAAGTATAACAGACCAGCAGTCAGTGGAAGTTTCTCCGAGGGCTCATATTTTGAGACCCAGCAGGGAGCGTCTTGTATGGCTATTGAAGGCTGGCAGCACTAGAGTTAATCAAATGTGTCCCAATGAAAGTGAGCTGCAAACTGGCACTCACTATCTATCGCCTGACAAAGTTTGATCCGGATCTGATCCACATTTTGTGGACATTTGAATTTTATTTCATTTGGTGTATATTTTGCATTGGGTTTTTTTTTGGGTTTTTTTGCATTATGTCTCAATCAAAAGTGATTCAGTCTCTCATATGTGACAATGAGGTGCAAACTGGCACTCTCAATGAATAGACTAATTTTGACCCGCATCTGACCCGTATTGTTGATTTAGTGGATATTTTATATTTTAACATTGAAAAGCCCTTTTGATCTACATTATTTTTTTATAATTTAGCTTGTGAAAAGCCATTTCTAACAGGACTTTAACCTTAAATTTTTTTTCCAAGGTAAAAATTCGTGAAATTGGAGACGAGTGTTGGTGGATGTTTGTGCTCTACGAGTGCGGTGCTCTAGTTAGAAGCTTATTTCCAGAAGGGTCCACGGTGTGGGCTCTCTTCCTCCCCGGCACCCCTGTTCAGAATGCCAGTTGGGAGCTTGGCTGCAATCGGGAAGCGAACCCGGATCCTCTGCAACCCAGTCCAGTGTGCAAACCATTACGCTACCACCTCCCTAATAAAGTCACTGTTCACCCTTTGAATGAACAGATGAAAGCTCTGATCAAATCCGATATCTTTCAGGTAAAGGTGGTTTTTTTTTTTGTTTGTTTGTTTTTTTGTTGTTTTTTTTTGATTAGTCACCTGATTCACTTAAAAAAAAAAAAAAAAAAAAAAAGTGCATGTTGTTTCTCTTCAGGTGGTTGACAAACGGCAACGTGTGTGTGTGTGTTTTTTAATACTACTTTAACTACACAATAACTCTATTTAAGATCATCTGTCTCTCTCTTTGAGAGCATGGAGTCAGGAAGAACAGATGGTGAATTCCTCTCTGCGGCTGCACACACGCTACAGGAATCTGGTGCAGGGCTGGACCCACAGGACGAGGGGTTGGAAAGTCCCCCCCCCCCCCCCCCCCCCCGCCAAACCCCTTAAATGTCCACTGTTGTAACCATTTTAAAAACATTTCTTGCGCATAATTTTTATATTGTAATACTTTGAAAACATAAGTATTTTATATTGTTGTTATTACTGTAAGGCAGCCAGGTAGACATTTAAGGTAGATCAGATTTGGATAAGATTTTAGTACTACATTATCCTTTTACATTGTCTTGTTTGCACAGTGTGCATCTATAAGGCCCATTGTTACAAAATATTCACTGATTAGCACCATTTCCATTTATGTTGTTGAGAAATGGCACTGAGACTATTCTGTTTATTATATTGTACTTTTTTGTATTGTTTGAACATGGCACCTTTTTAGTATTCATGTTGTGGGAGGTGTCACATTCTAAATATTTGCACAAAACCTTAACAGAGACTTTGGTTTTATTAATGTTATTTCATTAAATTATTTCTTTATTTTAATGTGTTGGTGTGTTTTATCAACAATTAATCCTTTTAAGGTTTGTCATATGGTTGTTGTACACTAACGTTTGGGATGGTGTGTGTAGAGGGGTGGGAGCACCAAACCATAATCTCACTTAACACTAGAACTACCAGAGTGGTGCCAAATAGCACGTCTTCCTTTCATGACCAAGGTGGTGCCAAATGGCACTGCTCAGGTAATTTACAACTCATTAGGCCACCTTTTCTTCTGTAAGTGTAGCCATTAGATCGGAATGTGCAGTACAAGAGTGACTGGCAGTTTAAGCTTTCTGTTCAAGCTTGCATTCTGACTTTCTCAAAGTCAAAATGTAAGTGTTATGCATGCATACAAATAAAATGACAAATTGAGCAAATTTAAGACTTAAAAAACAAAACTAAAGCTTTGTGAATTAAATGTAAAGGCAGTTTTCTTTTAAAAGTTTGCATATGAAACATAAGAACAGATGCATAAGAAAAGGTGGCCTAATGAGTTGTAAATAACCCCAGCAGTGCCATTTGGCACCCTCCGGTCAGAATACGAGGTTTGAGAAAAGGCTGGGTTTTCGAGTGCTATAGGGAACCAAAATGGCTAGAGCCGGCTCTGTACACACTGATGGAGAATGTACTGTGACGTGATCCTGTAATGCTGTGTTTCAGGTGGATTTGGCCATCATTGAAGTCGGGATAGGCGGAACCTACGACTGCACTAATATAATACGGTAGGTTAGGTTGGGAAAGAGGCGGTGGACTATCAACCCAGCAGAGCGTAGGCCACAAAAGGACCCATTGCTCCCCCCAAAATGAACCTTCTTAAGAGCGTGTTCACAATGCTGGGCACCAAAACCAAATACCTTCAATTCAAGTTTCAGAAACAGACAAGACTCATTTTTCAAAGAAGTTATTGGCCTTATTGTTTTGCCACTGCTCCTAGGAGTCTGTCAAGACAAATTCAGGTGGCTGGTGTGTTTAATAGTCCCACAGTGAGCATTAATTGACCCAAAAATACAATGGTTTTTCCAAAATAATGTAACATCTTTGATATAATGTAAATTCAGCTGGATAGATATAAGATGTACACCCATTAATCATTAAACATATTTACAGCATCCTTATTGTTTCTAGTTTCCATTGATATGACATGTGGTACTTTCAGGGCAATTACAGCTGGTCCATCCTGTTTTTATTCAACGAAGCATAATGCAAAAATACCAAAATTTACCATACACACAGCTCACCTTGCGTTTAGTGGATTAAAAAAAATACATGTTAAAACTTCTTTAAGTACCCAAAACACAAGGTTGATCGAAAGAGTTGACAAAAATAACTTTGTTAGATTTTTGGAATTTGATACTGTAGTCCTTTTATTTTGTGCATATTTTTTTTCCATCCCACAGTGTCCGTCCATAATGCTACATGTTGCTCCTCGCTGTGGGAAGATTTAAAAAAAAAAAAGTAAAAATTCAAGTGGCCAAATCCCCACAACCAATGAACCATTTCTGTCCCACAAAATGTCCGTCCGTCACACATGTGATGGACAAACATGTTGGACATTTTTCCTTTGGTACTGTACATTATTTGTATGGAAAAGGTATCATTTGTATGTATAACTTTTGCATAGTCAGTGTTTATTTGTGCATTTTTCACAAATTACATTTACTTTTGCATGACAACAGATCTCTTAAGGCTCATTGATTTAGTTGTTTTTATATTTCTTCATTCATTGCCAATTTACATAGATGGTGACATTTTTTACTCAAATCAGAATCTGTGAAGATTTATTATTCACACACATTTAACTTTGGGATATTGAAGCTTTCAGAGATGGAAATCATCATCATTGGTCCCACAGTGTCCATTTGTCCCATGTACAGTTGGGAGCTCAGTCTAATATTATTAGTCATTATAAGTAACCTGTCTTTTAAAGATGAAATTGGTCAAGTACTGATTACATGTTTATGCTTCATTGAATTTAGGGCCCCTCAGATTACTTGTAATATATCGCTTTAGAATGAAGCAGCAATGCAGGTGCAGAAGCACCAAGTGCAGTTCAGTAAGTGCACGCTGAATGCAATCAGTGTCACGGTGCAAATTGTAAACGTTTATTTTGATCGGTGGCTTCGCAATCCTCATTTGGACTGGAAATCTTGAACTGTACAGATATAGCCCTACTCTATAAAGCTTTCTGAAGGTGAGTCACTGAGTTTCCTGATTTTCCGTCAATTCACATTTGACTTTTGATAAGTAAAAAATGCATGTGTAAATTATTCTAGGGTGTGCTGAGGTTGGTTTTAGGATGATTCCTTTTTATGCACATCCTGCTATGATTTCCCTTTAAATTCACATCCTACTCTGATAAATCAAGATGGCTACTACATGCATGGTGGCCATATTGATTTTATTTTCTGCCTCATAAATCTTAAAATTTCCCGGTCTTTTTATTTTCTTCTCAGGGTACTAAAAGTATGTTAGGGTGATAAGGATGTTTCATATAGATTTGTGGCATGCTCTAATAATCAAGATGCCCCCATGGCAGCCATCTTGATTTTGATTTCCACTAAACTTAATATCTTGTCAATTTGTTTTCATTTCAAGGTATGTTTGGATGCTTAAAGGGACACTTTACTCATCGATGTTAACCCCTAAAATAACATATATTGAAATAGTGACAAAAACAAGATTTGCGATAGATTATCTTAATTTTATGATTTTTAAAAAACTGACCAGCCTTCCATGTGCTACATGTATGAAGTCACAAGTGCTGAGTTTGCACAGCCTGGTGCACATACATGTATAGATACGGCTGAAAATCTTGCACTTAAATTATAATGTGACATCAGAATGTAGCAAATTATTTCTTGCTCTCATTTATGAATATTAGTCAAATCATTAACCTATTTTTGAGATTTTGTAAGGAGTTTTACTGATATCTCTATACATATGTTTTTACATTCAACAGTGTAAGAGCACTTGTGATATCATAGCACAGGCAACTGGAAATCATTTGAGAAATTCTAAAAAAAAAAAAAATTACAATAAAACTATTTCAAGGTTGATACGATCTTTATCTTTTAGAAACTTTTTTTGTACAACTGGAGTGTCCCTTTAATGCAGCCTTTTCAGTAGCATGTAAATCCTTAAAGCCATGGTCCATTCTATGTACTCCTACAAAACCTTGCCCTTTAATTTGATGTTGTATCGGCAGCTTGGCTAAATACGATTGCGATATCAGCAGACCACATTAGAAAATGCGTCGTCTTCGAAAAGTAAACAAGATAAGGAAATTAATTGTGGCACGCTTAATTCAAATGGACAACGGCTTTAATATGCTTTGCATTTCAGTGCTCTATGCATAGAAAACATATGGAAATCCTTGTTAGATTTTTGATGGTCTGTATGTCCTCTCAAATAATCTCTTATGTCTCCAATCCTCTCGCTCCTCGATTCCAATTGCAGCTCACAAGATGGTCAAGTCTTGTGATCTCCTCGTAGCAGCAGAGAAGTGACAACAGCACCTCTCCCAGGAAGAATAACCCCATTTCCTGTTATACAGTTTTTATACGAACCTCTTGTTGTTGAGTTGATCTTGGTAACCATGAGGATGATGGTGACTCAAAACCTCCCCCCTTACCCCTTTATGTTCTCTAATGCCATATACCAACACAGTGCAGAGTAGCTACCTAAACTCTGTAAGTGAGATAGAGTATCTCGTCAATAGTTTTACATCCTCATTGAAGACAACTTTGGATGCTGTAGCTCCTGTAAAAAAGAGAGCTTTAAATCAGAAGTGCCTGACTCCGTGGTATAACTCACAAACTCGTAGCTTAAAGCAGATAACCCGTAAGTTGGAGAGGAAATGGCGTCTCACTAATTTAGAAGATCTTCACTTAGCCTGGAAAAAGAGTCTGTTGCTCTATAAAAAAGCCCTCCGTAAAGCTAGGACATCTTTCTACTCATCACTAATTGAAGAAAATAAGAACAACCCCAGGTTTCTTTTCAGCACTGTAGCCAGGCTGACAGAGTCAGAGCTCTATTGAGCTGAGTATTCCATTAACTTTAACTAGTAATGACTTCATGACTTTCTTTGCTAACAAAATTTTAACTATTAGAGAAAAATTACTCATAACCATCCCAAAGACGTATCGTTATCTTTGGCTGCTTTCAGTGATGCCGGTATTTGGTTAGACTCTTTCTCTCAGATTGTTTCTGTCTGAGTTATTTTCATTAGTTACTTCATCCAAACCATCAACATGTTTATTAGACCCCATTCCTACCAGGCTGCTCAAGGAAGCCCTACCATTATTTAATGCTTCGATCTTAAATATGATCAATCTATCTTTGTTAGTTGGCTATGTACCACAGGCTTTTAAGGTGGCAGTAATTAAACCATTACTTAAAAAGCCATCACTTGACCCAGCTATCTTAGCTAATTATAGGCCAATCTCCAACCTTCCTTTTCTCTCAAAAATTCTTGAAAGGGTAGTTGTAAAACAGCTAACTGATCATCTGCAGAGGAATGGTCTATTTGAAGAGTTTCAGTCAGGTTTTAGAATTCATAGTACAGAAACGGCATTAGTGAAGGTTACAAATGATCTTCTTATGGCCTCGGACAGTGGACTCATCTCTGTGCTTGTTCTGTTAGACCTCAGTGCTGCTTTTGATACTGTTGACCATAAAATTTTATTACAGAGATTAGGGCATGCCATAGGTATTAAAGGCACTGCGCTGCGGTGGTTTGAATCATATTTGTCTAATAGATTACAATTTGTTCATGTAAATGGGGAATCTTCTTCACAGACTAAAGTTAATTATGGAGTTCTACAAGGTTCTGTGCTAGGACCAATTTTATTCATTTTATACATGCTTCCCTTAGGCAGTATTATTAGACGGTATTGCTTAAATTTTCATTGTTACGCAGATGATACCCAGCTTTATCTATCCATGAAGACAGGACACACACCAATTAGCTAAACTGCAGGATTGTCTTACAGACAAAGACATGGATGACCTCTAATTTCCTGCTTTTAAACTCAGATAAAACTGAAGTTATTGTACTTGGCCCCACAAATCTTAGAAACATGGTGTCTAACCAGATCCTTACTGTGGATGGCATTACCCTGACCTCTAGTAATACTGTGAGAAATCTTGGAGTCGTTTTTGATCAGGATATGTCATTCAAAGCGCATATTAAACAAATATGTAGGACTGCTTTTTTGCATTTACGCAATATCTCTAAAATCAGAAAGGTCTTGTCTCAGAGTGATGCTGAAAAACTAATTCATGCATTTATTTCCTCTAGGCTGGACTATTGTAATTCATTATTATCAGGTTGTCCTAAAAGTTCCCTAAAAAAGCCTTCAGTTAATTCAAAATGCTGCAGCTAGAGTACTGACGGGGACTAGGAGAGAGCATATCTCACCCATATTGGCCTCTCTTCATTGGCTTCCTGTTAATTCTAGAATAGAATTTAAAATTCTTCTTCTTACTTATAAGGTTTTGAATAATCAGGTCCCATCTTATCTTAGGGACCTCGTAGTACCATATCACCCCAATAGAGCGCTCGCTCTCAGACTGCAGGCTTACTTGTAGTTCCTAGGGTTTGTAAGAGTAGAATGGTAGGCAGAGCCTTCAGCTTTCAGGCTCCTCTCCTGTGGAACCAGCTCCCAATTCAGATCAGGGAGACAGACACCCTCTCTACTTTTAAGATTAGGCTTAAAACTTTCCTTTTGCTAAAGCTTATAGTTAGGGCTGGATCAGGTGACCCTGAACCATCCCTTAGTTATGCTGCTATAGACGTAGACTGCTGGGGGGTTCCCATGATGCACTGTTTCTTTCTCTTTTTGCTCTGTATGCACCACTCTGCATTTAATCATTAGTGATCGATCTCTGCTCCCCTCCACAGCATGTCTTTTTCCTGGTTCTCTCCCTCAGCCCCAACCAGTCCCAGCAGAAGACTGCCCCTCCCTGAGCCTGGTTCTGCTGGAGGTTTCTTCCTGTTAAAAGGGAGTTTTTCCTTCCCACTGTAGCCAAGTGCTTGCTCACAGGGGGTCGTTTGACCGTTGGGGTTTTACATAATTATTGTATGGCCTTGCCTTACAATATAAAGCGCCTTGGGGCAACTGTTTGTTGTGATTTGGCGCTATATAAAAAAATTGATTGATTGATTGATTTCTTTTACTGGAAGCCATCTGGAGAACTCATGTCCGGGCTGCCGGTAACTGATGTCCCGGCTTGCCAGTAACTAAGGTGACTCAGTTCCTGTTTTTCTGCTTAACACAACTTTTTCCAAGAATTCATACTTTCTAAATCATGTCGCATCAATCACATTAATCATATTCAATCATCTCATTACAACTCTTTTTCACATAAAACAATTTATATGATCATATACAAACATTTTCATTCCTTATTATTCACTTCATATCTTATCACATCTTAATGTTCTGAACAGTTGTTTTTATCATCAGCTCTTCTGGCCTCACTTGCGACATCATTAACTTCTTCTTTTTGTCTCTGCCTCTGCACTAAAACAACTTCTTGCCGTTCCTCTTTCTTTGTAACTGCACTCTTTATGAAAAACAACTCTTTCCTCTGACTGCAATGAAAAAACAACTCCTATAATCATTCATTTTACTTATTCGTAACATACATTAGAGAGAAAACTGACCCACCTTTCGTCAAAAAAGTGACAGCTGCCAATCAAAACCGACTACGTCACTAAGCCCCGCCCCCTCTATGACGTCATAGCCAATCAGAATCGATGACGTCGCTATGTCCCGCCCCTAAGCCCCTCCCCTAGTCCCGCCTCCAAGCCCCGCCCCTTATGACATCACAGCCAATCATAATCGATGACGTCATTATGCCCCGCCCCTAAGCCCCGCCCCTGATCCCGCCTCCGAGCCCCCGCCCCTTATGACGTCACATCCAATCAGAGTCGATGACGTCAGTATGTCCCGCCCCTAAGCCCCGCCCCCGGCTCCTCCCCTAGTTCCGCCCCTGGCTCCTCCCCTAGCCCCACCCCCAAGCTCCTCCCCTAACCCGGCCAAGCACCGCCTCCAAGCCATACCTCCCCTCCCACCCAGGGTCTAATATTTTAATGTCATTTTATTTCATGAATTAAAGAATGATTAAAAATACCTAGATCTTTTTAATGTATTAAAGAATTAACTAATTCTGAAATAATTAAACATAAATCAGTGTCTATTATTTAATGACCCTTTAATATCTTTAATTCTTAAATTATTACGTTTCCTTTTCTGTTTTTTAATTCGTAAATTAAAGAAGGGGAACAAATACCCGTCTCTCTCGGCTGTAAGTCTTTGCAGCAAGACGGTCAAATACCCACGCATAGAGCCGCTCGCGGAAACACGGCTGTAAAACCTGTTGCAGACGCTGTGTCTGTGTGAGTGCGTGTGTGTGTGCGTGTGTGTGTGTGTGTGTGTGTGTGTGTGTGTGTGTGGCGGGACACCCGCTGAGCGGAGATGCTGCCCCGAGGTGATGAACCCGAAGAACAATAAACAATGCTCCTTATCACTCACGCCAGATGATGTTTTCTTTTAAGATATTAGCCGATCGATCATGGGGCGCGGGACACCCGCTGAGCGGAGATGCTGCCCCGAGCCCGAACAATAAACAATGCTCCTTATCACTTACGCCAAACGGTGTTTTTAGAGCAAAAGGTAAGGAATTACGCCCCGCGGACGAAGAAGGGTTTAAAAATCCCCTTTTGACGATAGAGTGACATACAGCATTCACCATGGCGAGACGAACTCCGATCCTCCGCTACATCTGCGAGACCCCGGTTAACATCACCATGACAACAGAAGGCTCGCTTGCCCCAAAAAAAGCGAGAATGTACGTCAGCCGTCTGAGCCAGCCGATACCGGAGGAAGATCTGACGTACAGCCTGGAGGGGCACGAACGTTTAACTTACACGTTCGACCCGTATTATGCCCAAGTAAGTTTCTTCACTCTGGCCGAGGGTGAGACTGCCACTCGAGGAACCCCACGGGTGGCGCTTACTTCCGCCGATTGGGTGGTCTTCTCCGCGGCGGCGGGCTCGATGATTCGCGACACGGTCAACCCTGAACCTCCAGGAGATCGGACGCCGGAAAAGAAGGAAAACACGCTTCCAACTCACCTGGCTCAGCGCCCAGGGGCCTCGCTATAGGGTGATATTCCAGCGTGGACCTCCTGACACTGTCTCTGAGGGTGAAATTAAGTTGGAGCGGGTTAGTGCCAGCGGCCACGTCAGAAGCGTCACAGCTGCGGCTGAGAGCTGGCATGAGATGTTCAACACCTGCAACGACAGGATTACGGGCCTCTTTACAAGGTGCCTGGCCTGGAGGGACGTTATCGAAGTCCGAAAAAAACTTGGCCCCTCTTTTTACTTAAAAAAAATAAATAAAAAAATAAAATAAAAAATAAAATAAAAAAAATAAAAAATAAAAAAAACTCTGACGTAGCTCCTCCCCGCATGCACGGGGATTTCTATAAAAACCAGGGGACCACATCTCATTCAAGCATCGGACGACGAACCAGCATGAGCTCCTCAACCTCTCCCATTGCAGCGGCCGACGACATCGCTTGTGACTGCGCGCTCGACTGTGGAAGAGACCGGCCCTCCCTGAGCCAGGCTTCACGGACCCGCGGTGGGTACGAGAGCCCGTGGGGAGTTCAGCTCGAGGCGGTCTGGGGCGAGATCCATCCTTCTCACGCGCTTTCCAGCCCGGGAGGCGTGGGGTCTCTTCCCGCTGTCACGGAGGCCGCGAGTCCGCGGGAGGTACAAGACCTCGAGCCGGCTGAGAAATACGCCACATCTTTCGCATCTGACCGGCCTGACGGGTTCCTGTCAGAGGAATTCCTGAAAACGGTGAAAGTCGGCGTGGCACACTTACTTTTGGCTGTGATCAAAAGTTACAGACAAAAACTCTGTTACGGGTGTGAGATCGATCACCCCAGCCAGCGCCAGCACGAGTGCCTGGACCCGTTAAATGAATATTTCTTTACCGGACATTTTGAGAGATTAATGGTGAGACTCTGGAGACCGACCTTCATCCCGGCTGTGGTAAAGCTCCTAGCCCAGCGCTTCCTCAACCCATCGGCTGCGAGGGTTCAGGGGGTGGTAGAAAACATCCTCACTGAGCTGAATACACTGATACTTTTGAGCAAAGATCAACGAACTGTACACATGTTTCGGTGAAGACGCAGATCTCGACCTGGAGGAGATGGTAGCCGTCTATAACCCAGACGACTGAAGAAAACCTGCTTTTTTTTTTTTTTTTTTTTTTTTTTTTAAATATCATTATATTGTTTTACAGTCATGGGTAATTGTGTGATGATTCTCTTTCAAAGCTTGCGGGAAGTTATATTATACGTGGACTCTCGTATAAGCTGGAGCGGGTAGTCATTCGCAGGCTGGAGATCCCAGACGCCCCGCCTTTATGCGCTATGGAGAGGGTTTTCGACGTTATCAGACGTCGCCCCGGGCCCGGAGTCTGGACAGATCATATCTACAGCGCGGCTCTCCATTCATCTGAAAAATCTCTGTACAACGTATTACTGAAAATCTCTGTTTGACCACTGACGATTTTACACGGTGTAATACGATGCATCTGCTTACATTATACACTCTGTTTGTGGATGTGATAGCGTGCCGGGTGAAACAGATGGGGGTGTCCAGAGGGGAGATTGTTCCTACACTTTACAGCTGAATACTGAAATAAACCGTAAATGCGGGGGAGATGTATTACTGAGAGTTTTCCAGTTTTGTACGTGAACGTATGCTTTTTCCTTCACGTATGCTGTGTTTAATAAACATGAACAATTGCTTTTTTCTCTGTGTGTGACTTTAATGAATGTAATAAAGCACATATTCTAAACCTTATACGGCCTGTGTTCTTTCCTATAATATTGTTGAAAAAGGGTGAAATGTTTTTCATATTGCAAGACAGAGTCATACAAACGAGGTTTTGGTGGAAAAAAAGGTGCTCGTATGAATTAATGAGGGGTTTTAACACGGTCTCATTAAAAGCTCGAGGCTCGAGCGCTCTCCGCGGTGCTGAATCAGAGTTCAATTTAACGTTTCCAAGAGCTCCTATTTAAAACGTATACTTTTTTCCTTCACACATGTTGTGTTTAATAAACATGAACAATTGCTTTTTTCTCTGTGCGTGACTTTAATGAATGTAATAAAGCATATATTCTAAACCTTATACGGCCTGTGTTCTTTCCTATAATATTGTTGAAAAAGGGTGAAATGTTTTACAAATCAAATTTATATAGTGCCAAAACCACAACAAAACAGTTTGCCTCAAGGCGCTTCATATTGCAAGACAGAGTCTACAAACGAGGTTTTGGTGGAAAAAAGGTGCTCGTATGAATTAATGAGGGGTTTTTAACACGGTCTTATTAAAAGCTCGAGGCTGCTCTGTGAGCGCTCTCCGCGGTGCTGAATCAGAGTTCAATTTAAACAAAAGACTAATATTATGGTCGCTAAAACATATAAAAATGCAAAAGGACTATCCGGTTCATCATTCTGAAGAGATCCGTCTTAAAAGATGGGTGATGAGGGTTTAATGAAGGATGTATATTATAGTCCGATAAATCCGGGGAGTTTTGGAGGGCCGGAGCGTTTACGCAGGGCTCTGCATGATCAACACAGCTCTAAAATTCGTATGAAGCATATCAGAGATTTCCTGTCGGGGGAAGATGCATACACATTACACAAACCTGCCAGGACGCATTTTCCAAGAAATAGAGTATTTGTCACAAACCCGCTTAACCAATTTCAGGCGGATTTATGCGACATGCAGGGGTTATCAGATTTTAACGACGGGTACAAGTACCTGCTGACCGTTTATCGATATCTTCTCAAAAAAAGCGTATGCCAGACCTCTGAAGTCAAAGCAAGGGCGCGAAGTCTCACAGGCCTTTGCCTCACTCTTAAAGCAGAGCGGGGTGCCTCTGAAGATGCAGACTGATGCTGGGAAAGAGTTTTTAACAAATCGTTCAAGGATTTAATGAAAAAACACCGGATTCTACATTTTGCCACCGCAAGTGATCTGAAAGCCTCGGTTGTCGAGAGGTTTAATCGCACGCTAAAGACGAGAATGTGGAGATATTTTTACTGCTAAAAACACGAGAAGATACATCGACGTCCTACCGTCTTTACTCACGGCTTATAACGAGAGTTATCATAAAAGCATTAAGATGAGGCCGAATGAGGTTATGATCGAAATGTCGATCAAGTGTTTCAAAATTTGTATGGGGCATCCACCCTACGCAGGAGGCCTGTGAAGTGTAAATATAGGTCGGAGATATAGTCAGGGTCTCCAAGCTCAGGGGAGTTTTTGATAAAAATATGAACAAAGTTTTACGGATGAAATGTTCACGGTGTCAGAATGTATACAACGTACGCCGCCCGTTTATAAATTGAAAGATTATGACGGTGAGATCATTGAAGGCTCATTCTATGAACCGGAATTGCAGAAGGTTAAAATAGCAAAAGACAGACCGTATCAGGTTCAAGAAATTATTCGTGAACGTTTTACCAAGGGAAAGAAATTTGTATTTGTCAGATGGAAAAATTGGCCCGAGAAATTTAACTCCTGGGTTCCCGCGGACCAGCTGATGGCCGTATAAATATGAGAACTTCCATCTTCAACCGACATATGAGAAATGGATCGGGATCTGAAACACGGATTTTATATGACTCTGCCTCAAACGCCAGCCTAAAAGTATTCCCGGACAACACAATTCATGCTACCAGGTGGACTTGGCTCGACACCTGGATCTAGAGGGTGACTGGGATGTGGCGCTGACGAAATTTGTTATCCGCACACCTGGTTAAATATCCCGGAAAAGCCTTCCTGTACGTTCCAGGTGATGAAAATTACGGGCAAGAACAAACTCGCCGTTCACTCGCGATATTTTGACACGGGATATTATGATAACTTTGAGGTTATTGCAGGGCTGATAAACCCTCGTTTGAAGACTATAGATCCGAATCTGACTTTAAAATATGACGATATCCAGAAAAAGTTTCTGTGGAAGGAGACGGATACCAGCCAGGTATATTTTGAAGCCCCGACGGCGTACATGCTGGGGATGCACCCTAATCAATGGCTGAGATGCGGGACCCGGGTCACGAGCTGTCCCCGCTACCCCGATATAAAAGCAGGGATGTATCACCGTTCTGTTATACAGACGTTGTACAGCATCAGGCGGTGGTGACGCTTTTGCTCTCTCCTCCGAGCGTTCGAAATTGGAGGTCGTTTCGGGGAAATAATTACAAAGAAATTCAACCCCGCTTATTACATCACCCGGTCTCCAAAAGACATATTAGACAATACGCATCGAAATCAAAAGCGATCAAGAATCAAACGGTGGATTTCAGATACGGTAAAGTGGGTTGTGACATTACATTTTAAACCGGCGGGATAAAAAAAAAAATGGCTGGGCAGCGCACAAGCCGACATTTATAGATTTGTGCCTTACTATGAAAATCAAGTCGGGAATGGCCTTCACGGCTTCCACGGCGCTCCTGTTAGGTACGGGCGCGGGCTCGGGAACATATTTTCGAAAACTGTTCAATTTGTGTCGCCGCTGATTAAACAAGGATACACGATCGCCAAACCTCACCCTGAAAAACGCAGCCCGAAGCAATCGCTTCCGACGTAGTGAGCCGCGTTGTTGAGAGGGCCGACCGGAGTCAGGAGCCCAGAGCAGCAGCGGGGTCCGGGATCTGGTGCTCTCAAGAAGGCCCCGGAACGCCCCCGGGGAAACGGGTCAAAAACAGTTTAAAAAGCGAAAGGACCCCCGGAAAAAGCAGAACAGTTCGAAGGAAGCATAAGAAGAGGAGGTTGTCCGGGGATATTTTCTCTTAAACAATGTCTCTTTTGCGAAATAATTCCCCCGAATGCACCCATGAGCGAATGGATTTATTCGCCGTCCCCGGACCCAGCTGTCCATCGAGCAAAGCCAATACGTTGAAGTCAGCCCGTTATCAGCCCTGACGGACATGGGCCCTATCGAGTTTTTTATCCCCGGAGACGGTGAGAGGTATTTAGACCTCAATAATACGCTGCTTTATCTGCGAATGAAAATTACAAACGCCGACGGGACTGGACCTGGCTAATGACGCCCGCCGTGGGGCGTCATAAATTATCCTCTCAATACGATTTTCTCACAAGTCGACGTGACTCTGGGTGGATCCGGCTTGATTTCCCAGTCCAGCGTGACGCACCCGTACAGGGCAATGATTGAGACGCTGCTGAACTTTTCCCCTGCTTCATTGAAATCGCAGTTCACGGGCGGTTTGTTTTACAAGGACACCCCGGGTCAGCACAATTCGACCGCTGTGGATGACGCGGGCCCGAATAAAGGCCTCGTGAGCAGAGCGGCTTTAGCGCCGAATCGCGTGAATTTCAAGTTCAGGGTCCGCTGCACGCGGGACATATTTTTCTGCGAGAGGCTTCTTCTGAATAACATGATCTAAGAGTAAATTAATTCGAGCCAGCGATGCTTTCTGCCTGATGGGGCTGGCGGCCTCCACTTTCAAGCTGAAAATTCTGGGCGCATCCCTATTCGTTAAGAAAGTCACCGTATCCCTGCAGTGAGATTGGGCCACCTCCGCGGCTCTCATGAAAGGGAACGCCGTGTACCCGTTATCACGAATCAACGTTAAGACTTACGTGATCCCAGCCATTCCAGGATATGCAACCAGGAGAACCTGTTTTTTAGGAACCATGCCCAAATATGTGGTTCTGGTATGGTGAATCACAATGCATTCAGTGGGAGAAGAGATCTGTCCCCGTTTGAATTTGCACACTATGACCTGGAGTACCTCGCACTCAGTCAAACGGGGAGACAGCTGCCGGCTAAAGCTTTCCAGCCTGAAATTTAACAACGAACTCTCTGTCAGGGAGTTTTACAATCTCTACACCGCGACCGGACGACACCTCAAAGGACCAGCCTCTCTGTATAGACCGGGAGGATTTTGCGCGCGGCTACGCGCTGTACGTCTTCAATTTAAACCCGAGGAGGACAGCGGCGCTCTGAGGACCCGTCTCCACAGGCACCCTGCGACTTGAAATGAGATTCAGAGTCGCGACTCCCGCATACCACCACGCTGATAGTGTACGCGTGTTATGATTCTCTCCTGGAGATTAATTCCAAGCGACAGGTCCTTGTGGATTTTTACTGATGAACACCCTGGAATTGGACGCAGTTATGAGGGGCTTAATAGGAGACCTGTTTGCCGGTGTTTTGCGTCTGACGAGTTATTCCGGATCAAGCCGGGCCCTCCCGTATCTTTCATTGTAAACACCCACCTAGACATTTACCGGGAGAACACTGGTTAGCGCTCACCGTTGAAAAAAATGGTCGAGCCACATTTTTTGACTCGTTCGGGCCTCAGCCCTGACTTTGATTACTACCCTAAAAGCATCCTGCAATATCTGGAGAATCTCCCAGATGTTAAAAACATTCTGTATCACAACAAGCAGCTTCAGCACGAGTTATCCGACGTATGCGGACAACACTGCGTGTATTATCTGTATAACAGAGCCAGTGGGAAGTCGTACCGGGACGTGGTGTCTTTACTACTCCGAAATAACTATCGCGAACGATGATTTGGTTTCTGATTTGTGAAAAAGATATCGTTATTGCCTTAAGAAAAGCTGCAATACCTCCTGTAACCAGCTAGCAGGGGCCTCTGCATGAGTTTAAATATTGTCACGGCTTGTGTTAACCGGCGTTCCTATTTTTTTATGTTTTCCGTGTGAAATGTAACCCCCGTCTTAGTAACGCTCTCTCCTCGATCATACCTTTAAAGTTTATTGCGTTTGGAAAATTTAAACCCCCGTTTTTTAAATGTAGAAAGAAGCCTTGACCTTTGACCTTTGATTTTTGTATGTGTTTTTTTCGCCTGAAACGGGTGGATGTGTTGAGAGCGGCCTTCCGATCATACCTTTAAAGTTTAACGCGTTTGCATAATGTAAACCCCCGTTTTTAACACGTAGAAAGAAGCTTTGACCTTTGACCTTTGATTTTTGTATGTGTTTTTTTTCGGCCTGAAAACGGGGTGGATGTGTGAGAGCGGCCTTCCGATCATACCTTTAAAAGTTTTAACGCGTTTGCATAATGTAAACCTCCGTTTTTAAACGTAGAAAAGAAGCTTGACCTTTGACCTTTGATTTTTGTATGTGTTTTTTTTTGCCTGGAAAACGGGGTGGATGTGTGAGAGCGGCCTTCCGATCATACCTTTAAAGTTTTAACGCGTTGCATAAGTAAGGCCTCCGTTTTTAAACGTAGAAAGAAGCTTTGACCTTGACCTTTGATTTTTTGTATGTGTTTTTTTTTCGCCTGAAAAACGGGGGTGGATGTGTGAGAGCGGCCTTTCCGAACATCCTTTAAAGTTTTAACGCGTTGCATAATGTAAAACCCCGTTTTTAAAACGTAGAAAGAAGCTTTGACCTTTGACCTTGATTTTTTTTATTGTTTTTTTTTCGCCTGAAAACGGGGTGGATGTGTGAGAGCGGCCTTCCGAACATACCTTTAAAGTTTTATCGCGTTTGCACGCTTTTAAAACATGTTATTAAGTACAGAAAAGAAGTGTTAATCTTTGATCCTAAATTTTTTTTATGTTTTTTTTTCGCCTGAAAACGGGGTGGATGTGTGAGAGCGGCCTTCCGATCATACCTTTAACAGTTTATATCGCGTTTGCATGATGTAAACCCCCGTTTTTAAACGTAGAAAGAAGCTTTGACCTTTGACCTTTGATTTTTTTTATGTGTTTTTTGTGAAAAATGTTCCGAATGTGTAGAAAATGCACCCCCGATCATACCTTAATGTTTTTGCATCGTTGTTATTAGTAGAGAAGTGTTGAAAGTTGTTTTTTAAACCGTATACCGAATAAAGTGATGAAGGACCGGAGATGAGTTTCAGTCTGTGTTTTATTAGTAACAATATACAAAAACGTGACTGACTGCGATGTATTTTAAAGAATCTTGATCATAATATCCAGTCAGTTTTTAATTCGATACCCTCCTTTTATGGTGAGAAACCTTCCCAGCGTTGGAAGTCTTTTTTTTTCTTAAGTTTCTTCCTGGCCGGCGAATCGGTTAAAAGAAGGGATTCATCCGCGAGCTGCTCCGGCCTTTTTTAAGCTTCTGAAGCTGGCCTCGCGGGCTTGCGGGTTTGATACGCCACGCCACCGGAGTGTCCGCTCCTGTAAAATATTGAGGAACTTCACCCAGCCTGTAGGAGGGCTCGATTTCTTGAACGAGGATCCGAGATGTTCATAGATCTATGGGTGAGACCCCCTCACGACTTTCCCCTTGTAAATAAATTCCCCGACGGACTCCAGCGCGTATCACCCTTCGATATTTCCTCATAATATATTCAGCGTTTCTACGCTCTTCTGGAGGGGATATTCTTCAGGACCTCTGTGACAGTCTCATCCTCCTCCTCCTCCTCCTCCACCCCTCCTCCTCAGGTGCTTAGCGACGCGAGTCTCTTGCGTGGTGAAACGCGTGATTCGAGTTCCCCCCTGCTTGATCAGGTTAAATAGCGCTGCAGCAGAGCCTCATACTTTTTAATTTTTTTTCATAAGGAATAGTGAGTACGTTCTTCCAGTAGTACCTCGCATTCGGACGAGTCTAATCATTTTCCGCCGTTTGTCTGATGTTATTTTCCGCTCGGCGGAACGGAATGACTGAGTTGAAGCATCTGCTGTGGAGTGAGTAAAAACATCTTTTGCGCCGCTTTGAACGCCATTATCCTCTGGGTACTATTAGACTCGTTATAAACGGGCAGGGCCGCGGCGAGCAGAGGCAGGAGAAAGCCGCCCGTCTGAATCAGCGCTCCCCGCTTTCTTTTTATAACTGGTTTTTCTGTCGGCCAGAAGACGTAACACCTCTTTTCGTTTTTTTCAAGGCCCGGAATTGAGAGTCGCTCAAGGCGATATTCCCCTTTAATATATTCAAAGCGATCTCGGATAAAGTTTTCAGAAGCTCCGCCCGCAGGTCTTCAGGCTGTGGTGACGCTCCTCGCCCCGGCTCTGATTAGCGCTTTAAGAGCGGGGGCGTTCCTTTTAAAAGAGAGCTCATATCCGTTATCTTTCTGTAAATAAACTGTGGGCCACTCGTGCGGGAGTAATCCCGATCTCAGTCTGAACTGATCTGGACACTCCTGCGTGCAATCCAGTAATAAATACCCGTAAGGTACGCTCGTAGCATCATCAAGTGCCTCCAAAAAAAAATTGTTTTCTGCCGGGAAACATTTGCTGAGCCAGAAGGTTCATCTGTAACTTGTCTCTGGGATTTTTAAACAGCACCATATAATTACAATTCAAACTGATGGTTCGACTGTATTTCCCTTATGAAACACGTTCTGTGTGTCATGATGACGCTCATATTCCGGTGATGTCTGTACTGGGTTGAAAATTCTTACAACTTCAGGATGATCCGTTGCTTGAAAGATGAGATCGTCCAAAATAACCAGATGGCTCTGACCTTCAGGGAAAAAGGCTGTCGTCCAGAAATGAGTCAGGGAGTTCCTCTTACAATTTAATATTTTATTCTTCAGTTCAGAATACAGAGGTTGTTCAGACGTATACAGCCATACAATGTTGTCAGGCACATGTCTCATAGCGTGGCTACAATTTTCCAGCAATGTTTTCACAAACACAGGTCCTTTCCCGAACCACTCGGTCTCCAACGATGACAGGAGAATGGGAGCTGAAGTCTGGGGTCAATCTCCACCGTATTTCCAGAGTGAGGACATGTTTCAAAATCCGAACGGTTTCGGTTTCCCCGTCCTTTAAAAGACGCCGCTTGTCATACACCAACCCTGAAGGATTTTTGAAAGACACGTTGTCAAACTGAAACTGCTTTTATGACGTTTAAATTCCCTGCTGCGGCGTTATGATAGATGCAGCGAGGGCGGGATCTTTTATAACCCTCGACCAGATCTTTGACGCTGTCAAAGTTATTTTCTGACAGCTTCGTGGGTTTGAGTGATCCCCTTCACACGCATGACCGTTTTAACCTCGTGCGGTTTTATATGCGTAACTTTTAGGTCCCGCCGCGGCAAGCTCTGTGATGACGTCGCCGTTTCAACTCGTCGGTGAGCTGCCCCAGATAATTACCGGTAGGCAGCGGGGTTTCACCCCGCCTACAAACGTAAATCAGGCTATCGGTATCATAATACAGAATCCTGTCAGGATTTGCCACAGCCTCCATAAAACCGTACAGGTCAAACGCGCGTACGCCGTTGTAAACGCCGCGATGAAAATATTGACGGTTTTACCCGGTCGGCTGACGTGCCGCGGGCCGTACCTCCATTGAACCATAGCCGCCTGACTGCTGAGGAATGTTAGATATGTGAACCTCGTACTCTTCAGAAACAGATACCTGAACAGATCGTCAGCATTTTTAACGAGCGCGGTCTGCGTCAGATTTGCCCTCTGGGCGAATTTCCCCCAGAAGGAGTTGAGGCAGATCTTAGCCATCTGACGTTTTGCCGGATTGTGACAATTTTTTCTGGGTCTAAACGAATCTTCTGATTCAGCCAGTAGTCCGTGAGGTATTTTTCTCTGCTCTCGGAGTCTTTATCAAATTCGGGAGGGAAACAGAGGCTTCCTGCTTGTGTTTTAAGAAGGTGTTTATGTACCCCTCAAAGATTTTTATCACTTTTTTCCATCAAAATGCCAGACTTCAAAAATCTTAGCTACAGCATAGCCTGTATCCAGAGCTTTGTGGAATTCCGGGGTCGTCCAAGTCCCAGACAGAGCTCTCTGCTGCTGACTGTGTGTGCACGCTGCAGCTTGATTATTTTCATCAGCGCAGTGCGACACAGAGTAAACACCAGTTACCGTGAGGAGTTCTGTGTGGGAGGACGGGGAATTTTAGCCCCTGGGTCGGGTACAACGATGGCTTTGATGAGCCCGAAATAAGTCCTGGGTCCTCTGAAATTTCTCTCTATAATTTCCGGATGCCCCGTGGGATATGTGAAATTTACGTTAACGTAGGATACAGCGAGGTCACGTCGACGTAATAGACCGTCTCAATCTTGCTCAGCCGTGTACCGCAGACGGGGCCGCGCAAGTCCGACCGCCGTATAAAGCGTCGCGAGGTTCGAGGGGCGGCGGTAACCCCTGCGGGCGAGGGAAACACCGAACGCTCTCATCCCTCAGCCTCATTTCAAGCCATTGATGCTCCCAAATTACGTTGAGGGTGACGCCCGGCATAGCCCGCAGAAAGGCTATTTTTTTCTGACACGCTGCATGGAGCTCTCCAAATGAGGTGTTTGTGAGAGGGTTTATTTCATGCTGTGTAAAACACCTTGCACACCCGTGGTAAAAACATCCGAGAAACTCCACACTTTATCCGGCCGTCAATCTGAGCATACCCATCAACATAATAACCTCCTATTTTTTTCTCGCCCCTGTTAGAGCATGATCGATGATAATGTTTTGCGTCTCAGCAACCCATTCTAACCATTGCACGGCCACGTCCGAATATTTTTTATGCCTCGTTCTATAATTGTCGGCGGAGGGGATCGCCAGCGTTTTTGGAGCAAGAAAGTTAGTTTGGAAGACTTTCATACACGCCGAGGCGATTGTAACGCAGGTAAAAGGATCCACGAGTGTTTCAGCGATGAATTCAGACATAAATTTGGAGCAGGCTGCAGCCAAGATTTTTGTGTCGTTATCACAATACATAACGGCCATCGGCTTAAAATCGAAAATTGCGTTTTTTTTTTTTCCGCACGTACCACGCGTTAAATTCCTCTCTTTCTCCCTCTGACATATTTGCGACCCCGTAAGCCCCTGAGTCAGGGTACGGACCGACATAGTTCAGATTTTTTTCTGAACTGAACAGGTGCGGAAAGTAACCTTTGCGGATGATTTCGTCTTTCAGCCGGATCCCCAGGGGCTTTAGGCATCTGAGAATAAGCGCATTGTAAGGAAAGATAACGAATCTATATATTTCTGTTTAAAGGCGGCGTCTGTCATGAGTAATAGTTTACTCCCGGTCATAATCACAGCGGGGGTTACGCCCTGCTGGACTAAATACTTTAGAAGCAAATAGCCGTCAAAACCTTTTGAGTTGTGAGCGATGAACACGTATTCTTTGAATTTTCTCGTTCTAAAATGTTTAAAGAAGCGGGCTACGCAGTCCTGTCCCCCATGCGCTCCAAAAATCACCCGTCTTTGTTACAGCGCTGACGTAAAACGGTACGTGTTCCCCGTTATTATCGACATAACGTTTCAAAATCATAAAAAACATATTTCTCTGAATGCGTCTCTTCAGCTTTGACCGGCGTCATATAGCAGAGGTGACCCTCGCTTCGGCTCCTGGAGAGCCTCGCCGCATATATGACACCTCTTCTGCTTACACACGTGCGGAGCGCTGTTTTTAGAAAACGCTATGTAATACTCACGTTTACATCGAGAGCATTTTTTTCTGTTATCACACACATTAACGAACTTACCGGCGGAAGGACGATACTTCGGCTGTTTATGCAGGCTGTAACAGGTGGGAGAGCGACACTCCTTGTTACATTCGCTGCAGAATACAGGGTTATTTTTCTCATAACACTGCGTGGATGCACAAATTTTACAATATGACGACAATTATGGGAGGCGTGGTATTGTACCCCTCAAAGCAAACTTACATACATATTTCACTCCCAAAAATCTCTTTAAATCGATGATTCCGTAAAAATGATTATTAAACAGAAAAACGAAAAGAGTTTTCTGCTGCGCCGGTTATTCCTGTCTGGAATTTGTCAGCTTTCTCTCCCCTTCGGCTCTGAAAAACACCACAATTTTACAACCCAGAGCGTTTTCAAATTTTCCCACCTGCTCTAAAGATACCGGCGTAGCTTCCGTTAATCCGACGCTATTTTGTAACGCCAGTCCGCGCTGCTCCGCCTCGTGCGTACTCAGATGAGGATTCATAACTGAAACGAGGTTTATCGCGAAACATAACTGTTGTCAGGATTATACACGATATTAAGGCATTTGGATTTTTTCCTCAGAACCTCGTGATGGAGGAGGTCATCTATTCTGCGCTTCCCCGCGCCGTTCTGGTTGCGGATGACTTGAACCACTAATTTCCAGAGACTCGTCGGCTAAAACGTTGGAATTTGATTGTATCAATCGTTCTAACAGATTTTGGAAGCCCGTCACATCGCAGCGTCGTTATATGAGCTGATCAAAGCGGCCTCGTTGTAGACTGAGTCCCCACGAATCTCCATTTGGATAAAGTCCCCGGCCCTGGCGTGTGTTAAAGCCTTTTCGACCGAGTTATGAGAGCCCCAACGACGTTACGGTAAAATTCCGCGTAGTCGGGAATTTCGTCGGCGCGCTGGAAATTGAGAGGCAGGCCTGATTTCGATATTGTTAAAAGCAGGTCTCCTGATGACGTTAGCAGCCCCACCACCCGTCATGGGAGAGTGCCGGCTGGGTCCCGGTCGTGCATCATCTCCGTCTTCCATCAAACAGAGATCGCCGCGTTTATCGGGGTTAAACGAGCTCTGTTTAAAATCTCTTCTCCGTGCGCACTGCGCGGGGACGGACTTCTTAAAGGTGAAAAAGCGCGAGCGTCGTTAGGCGTTTGATTTAATTCATCCACCGCGGATTGGACGTGAGGATTAACTTCACACGCGAGGAGGTTTACGGCGTTATTTAACGGAGTCAGACGTACCTGGTTCAACGCCGTGGGACCGGACTCGTCTGGAGGTGAGGTGTGCGGGGGGTCAGGGGGCTCTTCAGTATCAGACTGGACCGTCGAATTTATAGCGTTAATCGCAGAAATGATGTAGGGGTTAATTTCTTCCGATTCTCGTTCAGCCGCTAAATTGTTAAGAGCCTCATTTAACGGTGTTAAACGAACACGGCTTAAAAGTCTCTCTCCGGACTCGATGTTATTTCGAGGCGGCGAATTTAACGCCTCGGGTAATGGACCATCTGCTCCAGGAGCGCTCCCCGCTGAGTCGATTATTGAAGCGTTTAAATCCAATACACGTCCGAAGTTATTTTCCCGATGTGAATTCTCTCCTTCCATCTTTTAAAATCTGTAGCAGGAAGAATCTACCTCAAGAAATTCAGTTAATATACCTCTTCAAAATGAATTCTCCCGTTCCATCGGAATAAGAGAAAAAATAAAAAATAAAAACAGACTACACATTTTCAAGAAAGTTGCGTGATGAGGTTAATCCCAGCTCAGAATATCTTCGAGCCTTGCGTCTCTGTGGAAAATAGACGGTCTCCCTCCACCGCGTGCTGAAAAAAGAGAAAATCGTTAGTTATTAAATATTTAAAATAAATAAATACATAAACTCCGACTCCTTACCGTGTACATCCGCGGATCGTTTTACGGGTCTCTCCCACTGACCCGCTTCTCCATGGGCTGTGACAGAAAAAATCGGGTTATTCCAGAGTTTTAATCGTGATTTAATCTCGATCGCTGTACTTACATCTGCGTGGTGAAGTCGGGGCTTCCAGCCTTCGAACTTCTTCAGGGGGCTCTGACTTGATTTCTAGAATTAACATAAATAAATGAATACAAAGCATCACCCTCGCAAGCGGATATTCTGTACTATTTCAAATATATTACCGAGGACGGGTCCGAACGCGCTCTGGACCGTCTGCGTGGTTTTGTCTAAAAAAAAATAAAAAAAAACAGTTTCAGACGGCCGTGCATCATTTAAAAACACTCATTTCTATCAAAACAGATTACTTAAATCACTTACCCTGAAAGCTGATGCGGTTTTCGCACTCTGCTCGAAGACAAGAAAACTTAATTAAACAACATGGTTTCCAGGATTTTTCCGCAATTTATTCTATTTTATACCCATAGCTGGGGGTCCAGGCATCTTCACTCTTCACCGGTCGTAGTGGAAATGCTCGCTGACTCGTTCCCAGGGACGTAAGTGATAAGGAGCATTGTTTATTGTTCGGGCTCGGGGCAGCATCTCCGCTCAGCGGGTGTCCCGCGCCCCATGATCGATCGGCTAATATCTTAAAAGAAAACATCATCTGGCGTGAGTGATAAGGAGCATTGTTTATTGTTCTTCGGGTTCATCACCTCGGGGCAGCATCTCCGCTCAGCGGGTGTCCCGCCACACACGCACACACACACGCACTCACACAGACACAGCGTCTGCAACAGGTTTTACAGCCGTGGGGTCATGTTTCCGCGAGCGGCTCTATGCGTGGGTATTTGACCGTCTTGCTGCAAAGACTTACAGCCGAGAGAGACGGGTATTTGTTCCCCTTCTTTAATTTACGAATTAAAAAACAGAAAAGGAAACGTAATAATTTAAGAATTAAAGATATTAAAGGGTCATTAAATAATAGACACTGATTTATGTTTAATTATTTCAGAATTAGTTAATTCTTTAATACATTAAAAGATCTAGGTATTTTAATCATTCTTTAATTCATGAAATAAAATGACATTAAAATATTAGACCCTGGGTGGGAGGGGAGGTATGGCTTGGAGGCGGTGCTTGGCCGGGGTTAGGGGAGGAGCTTGGGGGGTGGGCTAGGGGAGGAGCCAGGGGCGGAACTAGGGGAGGAGCCGGGGGCGGGGCTTAGGGGCGGGACATACTGACGTCATCGACTCTGATTGGATGTGACGTCATAAGGGGCGGGGTCTCGGAGGCGGGATCAGGGGCGGGGCTTAGGGGCGGGGCATAGTGATGTCATCGATTATGATTGGCTGTGATGTCATAAGGGGCGGGGCTTGGAGGCGGGACTAGGGGAGGGGCTTAGGGGCGGGACATAGCGACGTCATCGATTCTGATTGGCTATGACGTCATAGAGGGGGCGGGGCTTAGTGACGTAGTCGGTTTTGATTGGCAGCTGTCACTTTTTTGACGAAAGGTGGGTCAGTTTTCTCTCTTACATTTTCTAATCAACTCTTACTGTTATTACATTAATAGTTCATTAATCATACTTGTCATGTTAAAATCATCTTAGACATATTCCATCGTCTTCACCACTGAGTTCATCCCGTGGGCCTCCCCATCTGCAATGGAAAAGTCCAGTATGACCTCACTTACTCCGGGAAAGTACCAAACACTGTCCAGTTTATTCCAACAAACATGTGTATTAATCCAATGGCACGTATTATATTCCAAGATGAAAACAAGCTGAAAGCAAGCTAAAGTCATCTTTCTTGACAGTCCCACAGTGTCTGAGTGTCACATGCACATTGTCCCACAGTGTCCGTCCACAATATTTCAAACACATTCTCTACGTAGAACTATACCCCTTCCAGCAAAATCTCTTGCATGAGGCTTGGGCACTACAGAAGGCTTGTTTCAAACAGTTTTTTCTTCTTTCTTCTGGTTTTGTTTTTACAGCAAGTGAATAATGGACCTGTTTAAAAAAAAAAAAAATTTGAACTTAACACATTGTTTCCCAGACTGCTGCTTGGTGCAACAACTGGAATAAATGAAACTGTGCAGGAAGTTTGCATAGTTCCATACCTATTTGAAATGTGTCTTTTGATCATCTGTGAATAAAGACACCTTGTGTGGGGCAGGGATCATTATTTTGGCAAACTATTCCAGTTTTTTTTGGGCCTTTTCATGCAAAAGAGCAACCAGGACTTATTCAGAGAATAAAGATTGTTTAAAAAAAAAAAAAAAAAAACTACATTCTCAAGACCCTAGTGGTCCATACTTTAAATACATGTTCCACTTGTTTTGAAGATTTTTTTTTGTTGTTCACTGTTGCCGTTACATTTTGATGCCCAGCTTGGTGAAACACGCTCCTTACTGAAACCTTTTGGTACCCTTGTTAAAGGATATTATATGGTAACACTTCCTGTTAGGTGTGTACAACCCCTGGCAATAAATTATGGAATCACCGGCCTCGGAGGATGTTCATTCAGTTGTTTAATTTTGTAGAAAAAAAGCAGATCACAGACATGACACAAAACTAAAGTCATTTCAAATGGCAACTTTCTGGCTTTAAGAAACACTATAAGAAATCAGGAAAAAAAAAATTGTTGGCAGTTAGTAACGGTTACTTTTTTAGACCAAGCAGAGGGGAAAAAAATATGGACTCACTCAATTCTGAGGAATAAATTATGGAATCACCCTGTAAATTTTCATCCCCAAAATTAACACCTGCATCAAATCAGATCTGCTCGTTAGTCTGCATCTAAAAAGGAGTGGTCACACCTTGGAGAGCTGTTGCACCAAGTGGACTGACATGAATCATGGCTCCAACACGAGAGATGTCAACTGAAACAAAGGAGAGGATTATCAAACTCTTAAAAGAGGGTAAATCATCACGCAATGTTGCAAAAGATGTTGGTTGTTCACAGTCAGCTGTGTCTAAACTCTGGACCAAATACAAACATGGGAAGGTTGTTAAAGGCAAACATACTGGTAGACCAAGGAAGACATCAAAGCGTCAAGACAGAAAACTTAAAGCAATATGTCTCAAAAATCGAAAATGCACAACAAAACAAATGAGGAACGAATGGGAGGAAACTGGAGTCAACGTCTGTGACCGAACTGTAAGAAACCGCCTAAAGGAAATGGGATTTACATACAGAAAAGCTAAACGAAAGCCATTAACACCTAACAGAAAAAAACAAGGTTACAATGGGCTAAGGAAAAGCAATCGTGGACTGTGGATGACTGGATGAAAGGTCATATTCAGTGATGAATCTCAAATCTGGCATTGGGCAAGGTGATGATGCTGGAACTTTTGTTTGGCGCCGTTCCAATGAGATTTATAAAGATGACTGCCTGAAGAGAACATGTAAATTTCCACAGTCATTGATGATATGGGGCTGCATGTCAGGTAAAGGCACTGGGGAGATGGCTGTCATTACATCATCAATAAATGCACAAGGTTACGTTGATATTTTGGGACACTTTTCTTATCCCATCAATTGAAAGGATGTTTGGGGATGATGAGATCATTTTTTCAAGATGATAATGCATCTTGCCAGAGAGTAAAAAACTGTGAAAGCATTCCTTGCAAAAGACACATAGGGTCAATGTCATGGCCTGCAAATAGTCCGGATCTTAATCCAATTGAAAATCTTGAAGTTGAAGAAAATGGTTCATGACAAGGCTCCAACCTGCAAAGCTGATCTGGCAACAGCAATCAGGGAAAGTTGGAGCCAGATTGAGAGAGTACTGTTTGTGTACTCATTAAGTCTATGCCTCAGAGACTGCAAGCTGTTATAAAAGCCAGAGGTGGTGCAACAAAATACTAGTGATGTGTTGGAGCGTTCCTTTTGTTTTTCATGATTCTATAATTTTTTTTCCTCGGAATTGAGTGATTCCATTTTTTTTTTTTTTCCCTTCTGCTTGGTCTACAAAAGTACCGTTACTGACTGCCACATTTTTTTTCCTGATTTCTTATAGTGTTTCTTAAAGCAGAAAGTTGCCATTTGAAATGACTTAGTTTTGTGTCATGTCTGTGATCTGCTTTTTTTCTACAAAATTAAACAACTGAATGAACATCCTCAGAGGCCGGTGATTTCATAATTTTTGCCAGGGGTTGTACTCACTCCCGTATGTAATTAACTGTTAAAGGCAGGAAGCATTGAGGAATGTAGATATTTTTTAACACTTTTTTATTCGATCCAGCACCCCTGAACTATATGAGCGTTCAGGCTAGTATTGTTGGTTAATGTTTGTTGTGATGCAGTGAAGGTCACTGCAGCTGTTGGTTGCAGATCCTCTGTTACCAACATGAGAACCAATTCCATGAAGACTACAGAGCCGTGGGGTTCAGTCGTGGTCTGTTCAGGTTTTCCTCTTTAACACGGACTGCACCAGCTGGTGTTCATTTGTTGTTAGCGAAATCTGGCACTCTTTTGGCTCTTGTTCAGGTCACAAGGTTACCGATCGTGGAAAAAGTGAGGTTGTCATGACACTTTCACATGTTTTAAAATACTGGTAGTGGTTGTAGTATTCACAGTTAAACTAGGGGCTGTGTGCTTCTATACAGACGGCTGTTCTTCAGCTTCAACTTGATGTATTATTTTTTTTGTAGTGTGTAGAGATGGGCTGCGATTGTCTACCCTCTTAATTTGGCGGGGTGGTCTTTGTGAAATCTGACCAAGCTGTCCCCTAAATAATTCACGCTCCTTTGCTTCACCAGGTCCTCTGGGAGTTTATTCCACCAGTTTACCTGATGAAAAGGTTCTGCTTTTCAACAGCGTGTATTTGTGCCCTCTTGTATAGAGTCAGACTGATACAAACATCATCGCACAGCATGATGCCAACAGTTACATATGCATGAGTGACTGCATCCTTTCTGACCATTTTATTACAAATACCTGTAATATAGCTTGTTGTCCTGATGGACATTAACCTGTTAGCAGTATCATGTTTTGGCTGATGTTGGTCCTGTCCTGTGATGTGTATTGTCCACGCCTACCCACCACTCGCAAAAAGTCTGAGAATTTATGCCCACATGGTAATAGATGGCATTGATTTTGTGTCTTCTTCCGTCCCGCAGGAAAAAAAAACATGTCACTTAGGCTGTTTATGAAGACTCAACCAACGTAACGTCACTTTCTATTCATGTGAAAATTCTTCTGTTTTTATCACCTTCTGGGGCCATCTCTTATTCATAAGTCTGTCACCTTCTTTCTTCACCATGCTCTTGTCTTATAGTGGGCGATTTTAACATCCACACAGATGCTGAGAATGACAGCCTCAACACTGCATTTAATCTATTATTAGACTCAATTGGCTTTGCTCAAAATGTAAATGAGTCCACCCACCACTTTAATCATATCTTAGATCTTGTTCTGACTTATGGTATGGAAATTGAAGACTTAACAGTATTCCCTGAAAACTCCCTTCTGTCTGATCATTTCTTAATAACATTTACATTTACTCTGATGGACTACCCAGCAGTGGGGAATAAGTTTCATTACACTAGAAGTCTTTCAGAAAGCACTGTAACTAGGTTTAAGGATATGATTCCTTCTTTATGTTCTCTAATGCCATATACCAACACAGTACAGAGTAGCTACCTAAACTCTGTAAGTGAGATAGAGTATCTCGTCAATAGTTTTACATCCTCATTGAAGAAAACTTTGGATGCTGTAGCTCCTCTGAAAAAGAGAGCTTTAAATCACACGTGCCTGACTCCATGGTATAACTCACAAACTTGCAGCTTAAAGCAGATAACCCATAAGTTGGAGAGGAAATGGCGTCTCACTAATTTAGAAGATCTTCACTTAGCCTGGAAAAAGAGTCTGTTGCTCTATAAAAAAAGCCCTCCGTAAAGCTAGGACATCTTACTACTCATCACTAATTGAAGAAAATAAGAACAACCCCAGGTTTCTTTTCAGCACTGTAGCCAGGCTGACATAGAGTCAGAGCTCTATTGAGCCGAGTATTCCTTTAACTTTAACTAGTAATGACTTCATGACTTTCTTTGCTAATAAAATTTTATCTATTAGAGAAAAAATTACTCATAACCATCCCAAAGACGTATCGTTATCTTTGGCTGCTTTCAGTGATGCCGGTATTTGGTTAGACTCTTTCTCTCCGATTGTTCTGTCTGAGTTATTTTCATTAGTTACTTCATCCAAACCATCATGTCTATTAGACCCCATTCCTACCAGGCTGCTCAAGGAAGCCCTACATTATTTAATGCTTCGATCTTAAATATGATCAATCTATCTTTATTAGTTGGCTATGTACCACAGGCTTTTAATGGTGGCAGTAATTAACCATTACTTAAAAAGCCATCACTTGACCCAGCTATCTTAGCTAATTATAGGCCAATCTCCAACCTTCCTTTTCTCTCAAAAATTCTTGAAAGGGTAGTTGTAAAACAGCTAACTGATCATCTGCAGAGGAATGGTCTATTTGAAGAGTTTCAGTCAGGTTTTAGAATTCATCATAGTACAGAAACAGCATTAGTGAAGGTTACAAATGATCTTCTTATGGCCTCAGACAGTGGACTCATCTCTGTGCTTGTTCTGTTAGACCTCAGTGCTGCTTTTGATACTGTTGACAATAAAATTTTATTACAGAGATTAGAGCATGCCATAGGTATTAAAGGTACTGCGCTGCGGTGGTTTGAATCATATTTATCTAATAGATTACAATTTGTTCATGTAAATGAGGAATCTTCTTCACAGACTAAGGTTAATTATGGAGTTCCACAAGATTCTGTGCTAGGACCAATTTTATTCACTTTATACATGCTTCCCTTAGGCAGTATTATTAGACGGCATTGCTTAAATTTTCATTGTTATGCAGATGATACCCAGCTTTATCTATCCATGAAGCCAGAGGACACACACCAATTAGCTAAACTGCAGGATTGTCTTACAGACATAAAGACATGGATGACCTCTAATTTCCTGCTTTTAAATTCAGATAAAACTGAAGTTATTGTACTTGGCCCCACAAATCTTAGAAACATGGTGTCTAACCAGATCCTTACTCTGGATGGCATTACCCTGACCTCTAGTAATACTGTGAGAAATCTTGGAGTCATTTTTGATCAGGATATGTCATTCAATGCGCATATTAAACAAATATGTAGGACTGCTTTTTTGCATTTGCGCAATAACTCTAAAATTTGAAAGGTCTTGTCTCAAGAGTGATGCTGAAAAACTAATTCATGCATTTATTTCCTCTAGGCTGGACTATTGTAATTCATTATTATCAGGTTGTCCTAAAAGTTCCCTGAAAAGCCTTCAGTTAATTCAAAATGCTGCAGCTAGAGTACTAACGGGGACTAGAAGGAGAGAGCATATCTCACCCATATTGGCCTCTCTCTTCATTGACTTCCTGTTAATTCTAGAATAGAATTTAAAATTCTTCTTCTTACTTATAAGGTTTTGAATAATCAGGTCCCATCTTATCTTAGGGACCTCATAGTACCATATCACCCCAATAGAGCGCTTCGCTGTCAGACTGCAGGCTTACTTGTAGTTCCTAGGGTTTGTAAGAGTAGAATGGGAGGCAGAGCCTTCAGCTTTCAGGCTTCTCTCCTGTGGAACCAGCTCCCAATTCAGATCAGGGAGACAGACACCCTCTCTACTTTAAGATTAGGCTTAAAACTTTCCTTTTTGCTAAGCTTATAGTTAGGCTGGATCAGGTGACCCTGAACCATCCCTTAGTTATGCTGCTATAGACTTAGACTGCTGGGGGGTTCCCATGATGCACTGAGTGTTTCTTTCTCTTTTTTCTCTGTATGCACCACTCTGCATTTAATCGTTAGTGATTGATCTCTGCTCCCCTCCACAGCATGTCTTTTTCCTGGTTCTCTCCCTCAGCCCCAACCAGTCCCAGCAGAAGACTGCCCCTCCCTGAGCCTGGTTCTGCTGGAGGTTTCTTCCTGTTAAAAGGGAGTTTTTCCTTCCCACTGTCGCCAAGTGCTTGCTCACAGGGGGTCGTTTTGACCATTGGGGTTTTTCTGTAATTATTGTATGGCTTTTGCTTTACAATATAAAGCGCCTTGGGGCAACTGTTTGTTGTGATTTGGTGCTATATAAATAAAATTGATTGATTGATTGTCATGAAATGCCAAACGGATGACCAGTACACGGGTTGCAGCTCGCAGACACACACGTGACGGTTAACAGTGATTCTGATTTGCAAACATGCACAAGGTATTGATGACAAAATTGGCTGGTGTTATGAACTTGGCTGTGATTTTGTGCGGAGAGTGGGCATTTCACACCAAACGCATTCAGGGCGTTAAGAATGTTTCTGGGCATACGTTCGTAAATGAGGCACAGTGTGTTGAGTAAAAATTGCTTCTGTTAAGGAAACCAGTGGGAGGGGAAAATAGCATATCTATGGAAAAAATTAATGGTAATTGTGTTCTTTGCTCTCTGTTTTTGTTGTAGGAGGCCATGGGTGTGTGGAATCTCCTCACTGGGCATTGACCACACTCACATACTCGGAGACACTATTGAAAAAATTGCCTGGCAAAAAGGGGGCATCTTTAAGGTGTGTTGACACCGTTTACCACAAACAGTCCTTTGCCCCTCATAGACCTGCACAGGACACGCAAAAAGCAGTTCTGCAGATGTAAATATTGGTTTACAGTTACATAGCCCTTTGCTAAAAAGTTTCTAAATCTAGTTTCTTCAACTGCATGTATTGTTTGATCAAATGGGTTTTAAGTCTGTTAGAATATCACGATCCATTTCCATATAAAATAATAAAATTAAATAAAAAATGACAGTCAGGTTTCCAGTGGGTCACCCTAACAACATGAATGGTTCCAAAAATAGACATGATTACTTTGAAATGTCTAACTAACCACTCCCACAGTAATATGCTCTTTATTTACGTAGCCTCTTAATTGCAGCCAAAGCCACCTCAGTTAACTCCAGATTCTGCCAATTATTATTTCAGAAGTAATTAATCAGTTTCTGCAATCTTTTGTAATCTTCATGCTGTTGGAGGCATTCATCGTGGTCTCTGGAAATTACTCATCCTGGAAAATCTAATAAGGAATACAAACCAGTTTGTCTTGTTGCTGTTATTTTTAAATAAGTGTATGTAAACTGTAGACCAGTGTCCTATCCAGGGTGTACACCTCATGCCCTATGGCTGCTGACCCCACCCGTGACCCTTAGTTGGAGTAAGCGGGTATAGAAATGGTTGGTTGGATGGCTGTCCCTCTGGTAACTTGGACCTAGTCATTCAGCTAACTTAGCTTTGGCGTGATGGTAAATAGTCATTTTCACTGAAGCGTGTCTTTTGTGTTCTCATGATGTATTTAGAAATTAAAACAAAGGACCAAAAAAAAAAAAACTAGAGACATTCATCATAAAATGCCCTGTGCGCAGTATTATTTTCCATGCAAAGTGCAGTAATATGTACTTTTATGGGGTGGGTATTTGGTTGAAGCCTTATGTGTTTGATGTAAACTGGGATATATAATGAAAAAATTGGAGATTGGATATTATTTATTTAGAGGATGTGACAAACAGTGACCATAAATAAAAAATAAAAAAAATCGGTCATGGTTGCCAGCCTTCAAAACAAATGCAACCACTGATGACCTTGAAACAGAGGTCAAGGTTACCAGCCTTCGAACCCATGTGAAGTACTCCTCCAAGGCATGTACCCACCAAGTATAACGTTTCTACGAGCAAAAGGTGCCAAGCTACGTTGTGGCAAAGGACTTGACAGTTGTGACCATTGGTGACCTTGAAAAGCAGGTCAAGGTCACTGGCCTTCGAACCCATGCAAAGTACTCCTCCAAGGCATGTATCCACCAAATATGAAGTTTCTGCGAGCAATAGGTGCCGAGCTACGTTGCGGCGAAGGATTTGCGGGTAGACAGACGAACTGACGGACAACCCGGATGCTATATGCCCCACCTCGCGGCGCATAAAAAAAAGGCTGTGTTGCTCACCTATTTACTGTGGGGTCTGGATGAATAGAAATTTTGTAGTTCTGCTTGTAAAACTTAAACTGGAATATGTATATTTTATGTCAAAAAAATTTGTCTTCCAACAAATTTGACAGTTGGCAACGTGTTCGCCTATTACTGTCACTAACTGGACAGGATCCAGGTTGTATTGCAGATACTCTTTAAATTCATTGCAGAGCTGTTCTGGTGTGAAACAGACAGTTTAATCTACTTGTCTTGTGTCCTGCGTATTATCTAGTAACATGCAACTACCAGATGGGGGTGCTGTATCTGCAGACACACACTGTTCAGTTAGTTGGACTGTGACTGTGTCAAAACAACCCAAAAAAAAAACCTCTATCGGTACATTCCTAATGACGTTTGTTCCTGTTGTTGTGGGTTTTGCAAAATGGAGGTCCTGAGAGGGTCTTTTTAACACACTATTGTGCTCAAATTCAAACTTGTCAGTTTGTTGTCTGCTCCAAATTTGGCGTTAAAACCAAAAATTTCATTCATGTTATCACAGGCACAAGAAAGTGTCTGACTGTTTGTTTTTCAGGCCAGAAGGGGATCCTGAAATCCACATTATAATGCACTTGTATGTGGTTTGATGAACTGAAATATGTGCAGTTGCATGAAAATTGAGTGTTTGTGAACGTATGTTGCAGCAGCAGATATAATAAAAAAAATTACCAACTTGATCGATTTGTTATTGACTATTGTTCTTTGTAGTATCATTTATTCCGCTGTATTAATCTGAAATGTTCTAGACTCCTTTCTCATAACATTCCAAATGCACAAACACTAGTGGTGCTTACAGCGTGCACGGTACTGTGAGAGTCTGAATTTTTGAATATCAAGTGTGTTATCGCTGTAAGGATTTGATGTATTTCTCTGCGTCTGTGTGCTTTCAGCCCGGCGTTCCCGCCTTCACCGTCAAACAGCCGGTGGAGGCCATGGCTGTGCTCAGGGACAGGGCCAAAGAGTTGAGAGTAAGCAACCTATCAGAATAAAGCTGTTTTCAGTCAAGGATTGCTCTGCGGTCAGTTCTTCAGTCGGCATATTTAAAGGTCATTGTTGTATGTTTTAGTGGATATTGTCTTATTGAGGGGAGAGAAAACTTTTCCTTAAATATTGACTGGCACAAGTTTTCATAAATGTAAGATGTGTATCTGCGTTCTGCCGTGGTGTTATTGTGCACCTGTGTGCTGTAGGTGGTCCTCCAAACGTACACATAAGCAGAGTGAAAAGTTGGTTGTCGTGTTGCCGGATGCTCTTCTGGTGCAACTTCAAATGTACATGGAGAATTGGAATGGGTAGTCTTAAACTGGGAATATTATGTTTCAGAAGCAAGCGTACTACCTACTGTTCAGTTGTACAGAAAACCAGTCAGTACGGTTGGTGGCAGTGTGTGGTCAAAATCACACCTCTCTCTAGAACTACAAGAAAAACACATTTCTGTACACAAGGTGGTGCAAGTTGCTCATACGCTTTCTGCCGACGCATAATGTTCCTAATTTAAGTCAGGAAGAGCGTCTGGTCAAATCGCTCTAACTGTGGAAAAATGGGAGTAGTGGGAGTAAATTAATTTTAAATGTTCTTTAAAGCATCTGTGTCTTACTGACTTCTGTTCCAACGATTTCAGTGTCCCCTGTGGGTGTGTCCAGAGCTGGAAGAGTATCGAACAGATTTTGGACCGCTGCATCTTGGCTTAGCAGGGCAGTATCAGCACCCAAACGCCTCCCTCGCCCTGCAGCTTAGTCACACTTGGCTCCAGAAAAGATGTATGCCAGGTAACACAAGTTATCTTAACGCTCTTAGTCATCTTAACTCTTAGAAGGTCTAGGCTTTTGCTTGCATCCAGCTTTTCTTCAGTTTAGTGTATAAATTTATCAAAGTGTAGGTCTTCACACCTACACGTCAGAGCTGCGTCAGTCACAGTCAGTCAGAGCTGCGTGTCGTCAGAGTGAGCTGCAAAAAGTTTGTACCTGAGTTTTCAGAGGTGGTGTTTGTAGTTGCCATCTGCCACGCCGGTGTTTGCCAACCCGGACAGTGGGAATACCACCTCAACCGGCAACTTAGCCCCGCGACTGGACAGCAACAACGTCCGAGGCCCAACGTGGTGAATTCACTGAGGCCGCGCGCTGCGTCATTAGAACCGCGCGTCACGAGTGCCGCTTCCCCGAGGCCTCGTGCAGCCACCGCGCATCCATCAGCGCGGAAACACCGAGGCCGCGCGGCACCAGCGAAGTGCAGATCCATCCCGGTGACAAACAACGCAGGCTGTTAACATCGGCGATCGACAAGCTGCTCATAAGCCGACCATGGGGCCTAAGAAGGTTCTGACAGCGGAGGAAGGTGACGATATTAAAAAATCTCTGGACTTTTTATCAGAGGAGATTTCTGTTGTGAAGCAGCAACAGAAATCAATCATGGATCTGGTGGAGGAGGTGAAGGCATTACGGCTCCAGAATGCCGAGAAAGACCGGCATCTGGTGCAGCTGGAAAATAGAGTGGCTGAATTGGAGCAGTACACCAGAATCAACGACGTCATCATCACAGGTCTTCACATCAAACCACGGTCCTACGCACGGGCGGTAACAGATGAGAGCGGAGGGGAGCCCAGTGAACAGGAGGTCAGCTCTGTGGAAAAACAGGTTGCTGATTTCCTCCTATCTAAAGGTATAGAAATGGATTTAAATAACATTGAAGCATGCCACCCTCTGCCCCGGAGAAATGACGGTGATAAACGAACCGTCATCATGAGATTCATCAACAGAAAACACAAAACAGCACTGTTAAAACAAGGAAGAAAACTGAAAGGGACAAACGTATTCATCAATGAACATCTCACCAAACGGAATGCCGACATCGCCAGGAAAGCACGCTTCTTGAAGAAACAGGGAAAAATCCAGCACACATGGACTTCAAACTGTAAAATATTCATCAAACTGAACGGATCACCAGAACAAGCAAAAGTCATGGCAATAAGGAACATCGAGGAGCTGGACAAATATGAACAATAGTGTTTCTTAAAGCGAGGATCTGGACAGATATGACCAATAAGGTATGAGGACACAAACACATCACAACACCATGACACAGACCAGAGGAACCTATTCATCTACTACCTATTCATCTACATCTGGAGACAAGAAGGATATAACTCAAAGGATTGCTGATCATGGAAAAGTAGAACTGAGAACATTTAAATACACAGACCACAATGTACTGGACTTGGAGCACGATATAGACCCGGACAATAATTTCTTCTCAAATATCAATGACAGTTGTTGCTATTATACAGATGAACAGTTTAATCGGATCATTAAAACGGATAACAAATTATCAATAATCCATTTCAACAGCAGAAGTCTATATGCAAACTTTAACAACATTAAAGAATATTTAAGTCAGTTTAAAAAAATATTTAACATAATTGCTATATCAGAAACATGGATCAATGAAGATAAAGGAATGGATTTTGAACTGGATGGATATGAATTTAATTGTGTAAACAGAAAAAATAAGAGTGGAGGAGGAGTGGCTGTGTATGTGGATAAGAACATGGATTATAAAATAGTAGACAATATGACAACTGTGATTGATAACTTATTAGAATGTATAACTATTGAAATATGTGAAGAAAAAAGCAAAAATGTATTAGTCAGCTGTATATATAGAGCACCAGGATCTAGTATTGAAACATTCACTGACTGTATGGGAAAAATGTTCTCAAAAACTAATCAAAAAACTGTGTTCATTTGTGGTGACTTAAATATTGATCTGCTCAATCCAAATAAGCATAAAATAACAGATGAATTTATCAGTATAATGTACAGTATGAGTTTATATCCAAAAATCACCAGGCCAAGCAGAATTACATCCCATAGTGCTACCTTAATTGATAATATATTCAGCAATGATATTGAGAATAACACTGTGAGTGGATTATTAATCAATGACATTAGTGATCATCTACCAGTTTTCATCGTTTATAATAGAAACCATCGGCGGAATCAGCCAGAGGAGAAAAGTAAAATACAGGCGAGTGCGGACAGAGGAAAACATGAACACACTAAAGAAGGATTTACAGGAGCAAAACTGGGAAAAGGTATACAGTGAAAGTGATGTTGATAGTGCATATGAAACTTTTTTACAAATATTTACATCATTATATGATAAAAATTGTCCAATTAAACAAGACTACAGAAAACAAAAAATCCAAGCTCGACCATGGATGACGAAAGGGTTACGAAATGCATGTAATAAGAAAAATACACTGTATAGAGAATTCATAAAACTAAAGACTAAAGAGGCAGAAAATAGATATAAGAAATACAAAAATAGATTAACTAATATTATACGGGTATGTAGGAAGGAATATTATAGTAACATATTATATAATAACAAAAACAATATTAAAGGAATATGGGATATATTAAATAGCATTATCAAAAATGGTAATAAAAAACAGAGTTACCCTCAGTATTTCATTGATAATAATGTCAAGAAGGAAAATAAGGATGAGGTAGTCAACGGTTTTTAATAATTTTTTTGTAAATATTGGACCAAGCTTGGCAGAAAAAATTCCCGATTCCCAACCTGAGGATTGGGATAATAATCTCATAGAAAGAAATCCCTGTTCAATGTTCCTCACAGCAGTGGATGGAAATGAAATTATAGACATTGTGAATAATTGTAAATATAAAACATCTACCGATTTAAATGAAATTGATATGGTGGTGGTAAAACAGGTCATTGAATGGATTGTAGAACCATTAACATACATCTGTAACTTATCATTTCAAACCGGTAAATTTCCCAATCAAATGAAAATAGCTAAGGTTGTGCCGCTGTATAAGACTGGGGATAGACACCACTTCACAAATTATAGACCTGTTTCTTTGCTTCCACAATTTTCCAAATTATTAGAAAAGTTATTCAATAATAGATTAGACAAATTCATAAATAAACATAAATTACTTACTGATAGTCAATATGGATTCAGAGCACATAGTTCAACATCACTTGCATTAATAGAATCAGTTGAGGAGATTACAAACGCCATAGACCACAAATTACATTCAGTTGGAATATTTATAGACCTTAAAAAGGCTTTTGATACAATCAATCATGACATATTAATCAGTAAACTTGAACAGTATGGGATTAGGGGGTTGGTGTTGCACTGGGTGAGAAGCTACTTAAGTAACAGAAAACAGTTTGTGAAGTTGGGGGAATATACATCATCATGCTTGGACAATGCTTGTGGCGTCCCACAGGGGTCAGTATTGGGTCCAAAACTGTTTCTAATTTATATAAATGATATTGTCAATGTTTCCAAAATATTAAAATTAGTATTATTTGCAGATGACACAAGCATTTTTTGTTCAGGGGGGGATTTGCAGGAGTTATTGAGGAGGATCAGTATAGAAATGGGAAAATTGAAAATATGGTTTGACAGAAATAAATTATCATTAAACTTAAGTAAAACAAAATACATGTTATTTGGCTATTGTAATACAGACATACAGGTTCAGTTACAAGTCGAGGGGGTAGATATTGAAAGGGTACATGAAAATAAGTTTCTGGGGGTGATAATAGATGATAAGATAAACTGGAAGACTCATATAAAACATATACAAAGTAAACTGTCAAGAAGCATTTCAGTTCTAAACAAAGCGAAACATATTCTGGACCACAACTCACTCCGCATTCTTTACTGCTCACTGGTTTTACCATATTTACAGTACTGTGCAGAGGTATGGGGTAATACTTATAAAGGTACAACACAATCACTATCAGTAATGCAGAAAAGAGCTATAAGAATTATTCATAATACTGGCTATAGAGATCATACAAATCCACTATTTTTACAATCCAAATTATTAAAATTCACAGACTTGGTTCATTTTCAAACAGTACAAATTGTGTATAAAGCAATAAACAATTTACTTCCAGCAAATATTAAAAATATGTTTTTTAACAGATCAGGGGATTACAGTCTGAGGGGGAAATTTAATTTAAAGCATCAGTGGGCACGAACAACATTAAAAGGTTTCTGTATTTCTGTCTGTGGGGTGAGGATGTGGAACAGATTGGGAGTGGGGCTCAAGCAATGTCCAAGCATGAACCAGTTCAAACAGCGGTACAAAAATATGGTTTTTTCTGGGTATAGGGAGGAGGAAGGGTAATGAGGGTTAGGGTGTTTTTGTTGTTTGCTTCGGCTTGTAAATATATAGTATTTTGTATGTAAGTAGGTATGTGTAGGTGTATATTTATGTTTGTGTATATATACGTGTATATATGTATATGTGTATATATGTGTATGTTGATGTGTATATGTATGTGTGTGTATATATATGTATATATATATATATTGATATCGGTTTAGGTGTGTAGGAATTTATGTGTATATGTGGCAAAGGGTATTACTGGTTGTGGGGAAGAAGGGGTAGGGATAAATAAGCTGATGCTTCACCCTACCCCTTTTCGGACATGTTGGGTACACAGTAGGAACTTTTTTGTTGTTGTCTTTACTGATCTATCTTGTAATTGTTGTTGTATCAAATGTTCGAAATAAACAGTTTTCATTCATTCATTCATTCATTCATTCATTCATTCATTCATTCATTCAAAGTTCTAAACTACAGTACCTGCTTCAGCAAAGTCCTAAAATGACCCAATGGTGTTAAAAATTTGTCTGTCCTAGAACTGTCTATTTATTTTTGAATATTTTATGACCTTTTACACTGGCGAGGCATGGTATTGATCTTGAAACAAGATGACTAAAAGACCTGCTTGACTAATTGTCACCAAATGTGACTGGAATATCACTTGGGCAGATGTACTGAGATGATCAGTTTTTGGAGAGGATTGTGCAAAAGTCGAGGTCAACCAATAAATGGTGTGAAAAACTTTTTTTTTTCTTTTTTTTTCTGCAGAACAAGGAATTTTCAACACAGCATTTCTAAACATTCTAGTTTTATTTTGGATACTTACATTATTTTACTTTTACACACAAAATAATTTCACAAAAATCAAACTACCGCTGTCGAAACTGTTAGCCTAATTAAGAACAGAGCCTTTAGTTGTACTAAAATCATAGTTGTGTAATTATGTTCTTGAACTTTGTAATGCTTAAAGCTTGTAAAATTAAGTTACAAAGTGCGACTGAGAAGTTTTGAGCCTGATCCAGACGTGGCATTCAGTCTCTGGCATTCTGAGAAACCAACATTTCTTAAATGTGTGAAGCTTTGACTAGGTACAATGTTGAGAAATGTCGGTTATTCAGAAAGCAAAAGATGGAGAACCATGCCCTACTTTCTCTGGGTCAGGTTCAAATCTTTTCAATTCTCGCTCATAAAACTGATGGTTAGATTCCAGTGTACACACAGTATAAAAACGTCAGTAAAGGTTTGAGATTGTGCATACTGGAAGAGTGTCCTTTGGTCAGATGAGACAAAACTAGAGATCTTTGACCATAGAGAGGGTGCTTATGTTTGGAGAACAAAGGGAGATCCATAAAACCCAAATAACACCATCCCCACAGTGAAACCACTGAATTTCACAAAACCAGAAAAGGTTAGATCGAACCTGCAATGGGATCAAATCATAAAAATTAAGTTAGACATTTTTTTTTCTATAAAATGAAGAATCCTTTAGGAAGGAAGAATTTGTCTGAAACCCAGTAGTAACCCACGGCTGAAAAGGCAGTTTATTTATTTAAAGCAGTGTTGGTCTAAATGCATGTTGAGGGGTGAGTTAGGAGCTGATTTGCTAAAGATTTGCTCTATCTTCCATGTATATTAGATCTAGTTGAAGAGGTGCCATGCACCTGCATGCGATAATGTAACTGATTTCATTTCATTTTGCACTTGAGGCCATTGACAATGTGAAAAGTCCTCATGTACATACTGCTGTCCACATCACAATTTGCAAACTGCTTCCACACAAACGCACAAAAGTTCAGATTATCTTGGATCTCAGTAAATCAGGCCTCAAGAGTTCATCGTGTGAACATTTTCTCTTTTCAGCACGAATGTTGTTTAAAGTAGATTCGGTGACTAATTATGTCAACTAAACCCAAATGGATTCACTGCTCTGTTTAATCGTGGTCCTAAATAAAAACATACTTGTTCCACATCATTTGTTTGACCATTCTGCTTTTCTTCAACAGATATGACTGTTTCCACTGGCACTGAGGGTTCAGATTTACCGCAGGCCACATGCTTCACACCGAGCCCAGTCATGGTGAAGGGTGAGTCCTGACCAAAAAACTAACGGTGTTTATTGTAGGCGCCTGTCCTTCGGGGTTAAGATGGTTTGTGAATAATGTTGACAGTAGGGTGTATAAGTATTCAGACAGTGACACATCTTTTATGAGTCTGCTGCCGTACATCACCACTGTGAACTCAAACCGTCAACAGTCAAGAAGAGCTGTGGGGCAACACACTAACGTAATGTTAGAAAGAAGGTCATGGGTTTACGTCCCACCCAGCCAGAACGCACATATGAGGCATAACTCCACTCTGAATAATTGTCCCCCCCCCCCATCACCACCACCAGTCTCGTAGCTGCAGTGTCTTTGCTGTCAAGCGGGAAGCTAAGCTAATGCTGTGTGGTCCGTTCTGCTGTAATGTAATATCCGCATTCTTCCTGAACTACAATTACAACCCCTATTCCAGTGAAGTTGGGACGTTGTGTAAAATGTAAATAAAAACAGAATACAATGATTTGCAAATCCTCTTAAACCTATATTCAGTTGAATACACCAAAAAGACAAGATATTTAATGTTCAAACTGATAATTGATTTATTGTTTTTATTTGCTTATTTTGAAATGGATGCCTGCAACACTTTTCAAAAAAGCTGGGACAGTGGTATGTTTACCACTGTGTTACATCACCTTCTAACACTCAATAAGCGTTTGAGAACTGAGGACACTAATTGTGAGTGTCATGATTGGGTATAAAAGGAGCATCCCCAAAAGGCTCAGCCATTCGCAAGCAAAGATGGGGCAAGGATCACCACTTTGTGAACAACTGTGTGAAAAAATAGTCCAACAGTTTAAGAACAATGTTTTTAACATTCAGTTGCAAGGAATTTAGGGATTCCATCATCTACAGTCCATAATATAATCAGAAGATTCAGAGAATCTGGAGAACTTTCTACACGTAAGCAGCAAGACCGAAAACCAACATTGAATGTCCGTGACCTTCGATCCCTCAGGCGGTACTGCATTAAAAACTGATATCATTGTCAGTTAACACAGTTCGTCACTACATCTACAACCCCTGGCAAAAATTATGGAATCACCGGTCTTGGAGGATGTTCATTCAGTTGTTTAATTTTGTAGAAAAAAAGCAGATCACAGACATGACACAAAACTAAAGTCATTTCAAATGCCAACTTTCTGGCTTTAAGAAACACTGTAAGAAATCAGGAAAAAAAAATTGTGGCAGTCAGTAACGGTTACTTTTTAGACCAAGCAGAGGGATGGAATCACTCAATTCTGAGGAAAAAATTATGGAATCATGAAAAACAAAAGAACGCTCCAACACATCACTAGTATTTTGTTGCACCACCTCTGGCAACAGCTTGCAGTCTCTGAGGCATGGACTCAGAGTCCTGAGAAGAGTACAACTGTACTCTTCATCAATCTGGCTCCAACTTTCCCTGATTGCTGTTGCCAGATCAGCTTTGCAGGTTGGAGCCTTGTCATGAACCATTTTCTTCAACTTCACCAAAGATTTTCAATTGGATTAAGATCCGGACTATTTGCAGGCCATGACATTGACCCTATGTGTCTTTTTGCAAGGAATGTTTTCACAGTTTTTACTCTATGGCAAGATGCATTATCATCTTGAAAAATGATCTCATCATCCCCAAACATCCTTTCAATTGATGGGATAAGAAAAGTGTCCAAAATATCAACGTAAACTTGTGCATTTATTGATGATGTAATGACAGCCATCTCCCCAGTGCCTTTACCTGACATGCAGCCCCATATCATCAATGACTGTGGAAATTTACATGTTCTCTTCAGGCAGTCATCTTTATAAATCTCATTGGAACGGCACCAAACAAAAGTTCCAGCATCATCACCTTGCCCAATGCAGATTCGAGATTCATCACTGAATATGACTTTCATCCAGTCATCCACAGTCCACGATTGCTTTTCCTTAGCCCATTGTAACCTTGTTTTTTTCTGTTTAGCTGTTAATGATGGCTTTCGTTTAGCTTTTCTGTATGTAAATCCCATTTCCTTTAGGCGGTTTCTTACAGTTTGGTCACAGACGTTGACTCCAGTTTCCTCCCATTCGTTTCTCATTTGTTTTGTTGTGCATTTTCGATTTTTGAGACATATTGCTTTAAGTTTTCTGTCTTGACGCTTTGTCTTCCTTGGTCTACCAGTATGTTTGCCTTTAACAACCTTCCCATGTTGTTTGTATTTGGTCCAGAGTTTAGACACAGCTGACTGTGAACAACCAACATCTTTTGCAACATTGCGTGATGATTTACCCTCTTTTAAGAGTTTGATAATCCTCTCCTTTGTTTCAATTGACATCTCTCGTGTTGGAGCCATGATTCATGTCAGTCCACTTGGTGCAACAGCTCTCCAAGGTGTGATCACTCCTTTTTAGATGCAGACTAACAAGCAGATCTGATTTGATGCAGGTGTTAGTTTTGGGGATGAAAATTTACAGGGTGATTCCATAATTTTTTCCTCAGAATTGAGTTAGTCCATATTTTTTTCCCTCTGCTTGGTCTAAAAAAGTAACTGTTACTGACTGCCACAATTTTTTTTCTTGATTTCTTATAGTGTTTCTTAAAGCCAGAAAGTTGCCATTTGAAATGACTTTAGTTTTATGTCATGTCTGTGATCTGCTTTTTTTCTACAAAATTAAACAACTGAATGAACATCCTCTGAGGCCGGTGATTCCATAATTATTGCCAGGGGTTGTAGAGTTTTAACTTACACTTGAATACAACCCCTGGCAAAAATTATGGAATCACCGGCCTCGGAGGATGTTCATTCAGTTGTTTAATTTTAATTTAACAAAAAACTTAAAGCAATATGTCTCAAAAATCGAAAATGCACAACAAAACAAATGGGAGGAAACTGGAGTCGATGTCTGTGACCGAACTGTAAGAAACCGCCTAAAGGAAATGGGATTTACATACAGAAAAGCTATGATCAAGTTTTCATTTCAGTAACTGAAACGGTCCATAATCCTGGATAATCTGGTAGTCAGATAAATCATCAAAAATCACGGTAGGCACACATTGGTCTCTCTAACGTGTGTGCACGTTAAATTGATCAGCATACAATGCATTCAGAAAGTATTCACAGCGCTGCACTTTGTCCATAGTTTTTTATATTATAGCCTTATTCAAAGATTGATGAAATCCCCCCCCTTAACTTCTACACACAATTACCCATAATGACAATGCATATATATATATATATATATATAAAAACAAGACATCACATGTACATAAGTATTTGTAGCCTTTGCCATGAAGCTCAAAATTGAGCTCAGGTGCATCCTGTTTCCACTGATCATCCCTGAGATGTTTCTACAGTTTCATTGGAGTCCACCTGGGGTAAATTCAGTTGATTGGACATGATTTGGAAAGACACACACCTGTCTAATATAAGGTCCCACAGTTGACAGTCAGAGCACAAACCAAGCATGAAGTCGAAGGAATTGTCTGGAGACCTCTGAGACAGGATTGTCTCGACACAAATCTGGGGAAGAGTACAGAAACATTTCTGCTGCTTTGAAGGTCCCAAAGAGCACAGTGGCCTCCATTGTCCATAAATGGAAGAAGTTCTGATCCACCAGGACTCCACCAGGCTGCCCGTCTAAACTAAGCGATCGGGGGAGAAGAGTCTTAGTCAGGGAGGTGATCAAGAACACGATGGTCACTCTGTCAGAACTCCAGCATTCCTCTGTGGAGAGAGGAGAATCTTCCAGAAGGACAATCATCTCTGCAAGCAATCCACCAATCAGGCATGTATTGTAGAGTTGCCAGGTGGCACATAGAAGCCCGCCTGGAGTTTGCCAAAAGGCACCTGAAGGACTCTCAGACCATGAGAAACAAAATTCTCTGGTCTGATGAGACAGAGATTGAACTCTTTGGTGTGAATGGCAGGAATCATGTTTGGAGGAAACCAGACACCATCCCTACAGTGAAGCATGGTGGTGGCAGCTTCATGCTGTGGGGATGTTTTACAGCAGCAGGAACTGGGAGAGTAGTCAGGATTGAGGGAAAGATGAATGCAGCAATGTACAGAGACAAACCTGCACCAGAGCGCTCTTGACCTCAGGCTGCGTCAACAGTTCATCTTTCAGCAGGACAATGACCCTAAGCACACAGCCAAGATATCAAAGGAGTGGCTTCAGGACAACTCTGTGAATGTCCTTGAGTGGCCCAACCAGAGCCCAGACCTGAATCTGATTGAACATCTCTGGAGAGATCTGAAAATGTGCACCAATGCTCCCCATCCAACCTGATGGAGCTTGAAAGGTGCTGCAAAGAGGAATGGGCCAAACTGCCCTTGAATATGTTGCCACAAGCTTGGTGCATCTAATTGCTGCCAAAGGTATATCAACAAAGTATTGAGCAAAGGGTGTGAATGCTTATGCACATGTGATTTTACTTTTTTTTTGTTGTTGTTTTGTTTTTTTAAATAAATTTGCAAAAATGTAAAAAAAAAACAAAAAAACTTTTGTCATGTTCTCATTATGGGGTGTTGTGACAAGAATTTTGATGGAAAAATTAAGTTAACTCTATATTGGAATAAGGCTGTAACATAAAATGTGGGAAAAGTGAAGTGCTATGAATATTTTCTGGGTGCACTGTATACATTTGATTAAACAAACCTGAGAACAAAATATTCTACAGATATGCATTCATCAGTTCAACCGGTAAAATTTACTCTTTGACATTACATTTTTTAGATCCGACAGAACGTAAGTCTCACTCAGGTTCATTAGCACAGAGCGATAAAAGACAGTGCTCAGTGCTGCCATGGTGCCGTTTTCAGGGGGACCAAAAAGGGGAGAATCAGGAGAAGGATTCAAGAGGCCATGATTGACAGCTCCGTCAGACAGCTGCTGATCCTAATAACTTTTCACAGGCAGTGAATGAAGGAGCAGACGGCAGGATGCCTCAGAACTCAAGAAGCAAAAAAGAAAAAACCTCAAACAGGAGAAAGAAGCAACAATACTTGTTTATCACAGAGATATTTAATAGGCAAGGTGGGTCTGTCAGTGGTTCATCTGATAGAAAGTTCTGGAACATTAGCTTGTTGTCTGTTCGTAACTTTGCCCACAGTTTATAAGAGCTCACTTTTCTCCCTAAATTAGGTCATATTTCTCAAGAAAACTCTCGATTTATGCATTTCTCTGTTGTTTTAGTTCAAGTCAATGCAGGCAAAATGCACACGTGTCACTTTTAAAAACATTTACTCTCCTTCACTTAAAATAAGCATCAAGTCTGTTTCTGATGTATGGTGCATGTGCTATGCCAGGGGTGGGCAACGAGGGCCAAAAACGCTGCAGGTTTTCCTTGCTACCAATCACCTCAGCAGCTGGTTTGCTGATGAGCTTCTCCCCTGAACACCTGATCCTTAATGAAATCACCTGCTGAGGTGAGTGGTAGCAAGGAAAACCTGCAGTATCTGTCTTTCATGGCACGATTGCCCACTCCTGTGCTAGGCCTTTCTTACAGGCCAAGCAGGTTGTGAGTTACACACACACAAAAAAAAATTTTTTTCCTGTTTAAAAAGATTGCACAGGTGTGTAGTCCCCCACCCATCCTTTGTCAGAGTTAGAGTTAAAGTTCACATTTATAAAAATTTAGACATAATAATAATTTTATTTTATGATGTTACAGAATTCTTCTTTAATGTTGAGGTTGGCGAACTCAGACTTATATGTAATATGTTGGGCCGTGGTGGGGAAAGGTGCAGTGTTGGTAGGAGAGTCCAGTCTGGCCCCCCCTTGCTGCTACCTAAAATTCATGCAGTCCTTCCTTTTTAGAATTTATCAGATTGTTGGTTTTTCCATTGGTGAAGGTTCTGTTATGTAATTTTTTTTTTTTTTTTATCTCATCCGGGCCAGCAGTCTGAGCTTGTGTTATGGGAAAGCATCATCCATGTTCCATTCATACATGCATAGAAAATGATTTAGATCTTTGAGTTCAGCTCATGAAAAATGGGAGCAAAAACAAAAGTGTTGCGTTTCTATTTTTGTTCAGTGTATATTTCATGTTTTACTTGGCAGTGTTTATGGAGATCATAATGCTCATGGTAAGTTGAATATTTGTCAAATGGAGGGGGAAAAAAAAGATTTGGATGTTTCCAGGCTATATGTGACGTATCCTCTGTCCCTCGTTGGTCTCAGGTCTAGCAGAAACGGAGTGGCCTGGAAGGAGTCAGACCATGAAACACGGAGCGGTCATGTACTTCCTGGATGGAGCTCATACCATGCGCAGTATGCAGGCCTGTGTGCATTGGTTCAAAGAAACTGCAGCACAGCATGAAAGAAACACGAGGTGAGCCGCCGCTATCGGAGAGGACGAGCCGCGTTCTGTTTCGTTGGCGCGTCAGTGGTGCTCATTTTTTGGGGGGGCGTGGGGGGCACAGCTGATTTTTTTTTTTTTTCCGGTTTGTTTGAAAGCAGCTGGACGAATTGTTCGTCTTCAAGATGTTTTACCATTAATCAAAGTGGCTTCTTCAGTCAAAAGTGAAGATGTGTTCAATCCAATGCTGCACAGTGTAACAGGCTGCTCCCTTCAACAGTAAGACATCAATCACAGCGGGAGTGGTTGGTAGTTCAGTTCCAGGCCTAGACACTTGCTATCACTGGTTTGTGCCTTTAAACGAGACATTTCTCAGTTTAATCATCTGCAAATGGTTCTATTAAAGACACAGTTACAGAAGTTAGACTCATCATCTTGGCACTACAGAAACTGGACTTGTCATGTGACTGGTAACATGTTTACACGCTGGCTGTTTCATTAAGTTCCTCAGTCACAGCAGGGTGGACTCTTAATTATTTCACCAGTGCTTTAGACAATTAAAGAAAACAAAACATGCAGTAGAGATTTGGGATTGTGACATAGGGGGTGGCCATTGGTTTGTGGCGCTCCAGGACCGTCGATGCTTGAAGAGACATTTGATAACAGGACTATTCCACAGAGCACTGTTCCTTCCCATTTAATCCTGAATAGCAAATCGGAGCATGTTTTGAAGCATCATAACTCCTTGATCCATCTTTGTCAATCTTGAACAAACTTGGTACACGTAGTAGTTGCGGCCATCATCGGGACCAGATTTGAAATAATTTTTGGGCAGGTTGTCAGGTCTGCACTTTATAATTGGGGAATAACCGTGTTGTGTGTGATGATTTGCGGGCATTCATGCTGGTTATACGGTCGCAAATTGAGCTTTAAAGGAGTTTTCAGTAAAACGGATATTTGCGACCATGTAACAGCATGAACATCCACAAATCATCAGACACAAGGGGGTTATTCCCATTCTAATCCAATTCCATTGTTTGCACGGTTTATTTTTCTGTAGGTAATTCGGTTGGTGAGGCTTACCGTGAGGCAGTGTCACTCCAACAGCGGTCAGGGCGCGGAGTAATCCATCAAATGTGAAACTGTAATTCTGTATCAGAATCCACATCGATACTTTCGTATGGCAGCTTAAATTCACCCATTGCAGCGGCAGCACGCGACTTTCTCTTGCTCTCAGCTAGCAGCACGCACAGCTGGTGTTCTGTTGAATTGTGCCTCTCGTTGCATAAATCGACAGTTCCGCGTCCCACCAATACTGCGTGTGCAGTTGCGTGGAGGACAGGAATGATATTCAACAGAAATGACATCTCGTTAGGGCACAGAGTAATACAGTGGTCCCTCGTTTATTGCGGGAGTTACGTTCTAAAAATAACCCGCGATAAGCGAAATTCGCAAAGTAGTCAGCACTATTTTTTGCAATTATGATAGATGTTTTAAGGCTGTAAACCCCCTCACTACACACTTTATACACTTTTCTCAAACAGGCATTAACATTTTCTCACTTTTCTCTCCTGTGTAAACACTCTCTTTTCTTCTGGGCGAGAAGATTATAAACAAACACACGCAGAACTCTCACTGCCTCCGGAGGTACGGATGCTGGACCCGCAAAGAATCCAAGTCCTCTCTCGGTGGCCACAGAGCTCTGTGGCTGTGGTCAACATCCAAATCAAAACAGCGAGCGTAGTCTCTGGACCTGTTGCCAGATTTGGCACAGCTCCGCACAGCAGAGAGGGAGGCGGTGTGAGTGGCACGCTGCTGCTTTTACTGAGCCTGCAGACTCAGTAAGCGCATCGGAGGCAGTGAGAGCAATTGTGGTGATGCCGACCGGTGCCGCGGCCGGCCCGCCTGATAAGGACGCAGAACACAATACGCTGTTAAAAAAAAAAAGCATACAAAATTGCACAAAAAAAAATCCGCAAGGCTGCAAAAGGTGAACCGCGTTATAGCAAGGGACCACTGTTCATCCAAATGTGAAAGAGTCGAATATTTAGCCACCGTTACCCGATATTATATGGTCTGAAATCTCACACGATAAACCGGAAAAAATGTAATTGGATTAGAATCCAGCCTGTTAGGAAGCAAGCCAGATTAAGCCATTTCATCCCATTTTTGCATTTCTTTGGATCGTGGGTGATTGTGGTAGAATGGTGCCTTGTGGAATAGCACTTTAATTGGCTAAAATAAATGACCTGTATCAACTCTTGACCTCTTGTGCTGTAGTGGTCCTGTGGCCAGAGTTTTGCTCTTCAATACATCAGGAGAGAGGGATTCTGCAGCCATGCTTAAATTGCTTGTGGTAAGTGTAGCTGCTTTCTGTTTGCATTAAAAGAAATCATGCAGTTTGTTGTGTGACAATAGTAAGTAGAGTATCTGAGGAGAGCACGTCAACCACGGTTCATTAGTTATAATTTGTATGTGAGATGAGATCCATAGTAAAAGCTTACATTAACTAGTTATCTATAATCTATTTCATTTCAAAAGTAACTTTCCCAATATTTTTTGCATCATATTTGCCATTTACATGTCGAGCCCAGCCGATATGGATTTTTTTTTTCAGGCCAATGCCGATAATGATATTTGGATGATAAAAACGGAGATAATCGATAAATCGCCTGATTTACCGATAGCCGATAAATCAGCCGATAATATATATATATTTTTTTAAATGAATAAAATATTCTTTTTTGGACCCTTAACAAAAAAGGTATGAGCTAAAAGCTGTAACTTTGTCCTCATATCGATTAACTTTATAACAGAGAAGAATTTTCAAGTTCAAAAAATGCAATCAAGAATTAAACCTTTGTGAAATTAGCAAATACATATCCTTAAAAAGAGTTGTGAAATACATCTGATCTTGTACCTCTTGTTGCTGCAACTTAGATATAGGTTCAGGATAAGGATATAGATCCTTATAAACTTGTATGCTTTTGTCAGCTGATCAGTGCAGTGTGACGGCAAACTACGGGGGCCGGTGATGAACACATTTAAGCAGGGGCGTAAGCAACTCTCATTTGAATGGAGTCAGAGCTCCATCTACTGGATAAATGGTGCAAGGACATTTTACTTTGCCAACACAAACATTATTTCAGTAACTGTTCTGTTTGAGAAATTATCGGCGTTCTATCGGCAAAATTTCGGCCGATAGTGAGAACTTTGAAAAGGGCTTTGAGTACTTCGAGTGAGTACTTTGGCCGGCCGATATATCGGTCAGGCTCTATTTACATGTAAAACCCGAGGTATTGGAGTGTTCAGTGGAGGTTGATCAGTTTAGTTCAGGCGTTTTATTACAAAAGCTTAAAGGAAAAGAAAACCCACTGATAATTTAAAAGTTGTAGGCATGTGTGATTACTTATGTTAAAGTTAAGAGTGTTTTTGTGTGGCTGGTCTAAAGCCACTAGCACGCAGCCATGTCATCTGTTATAACAGCGATGTGTGGTGTCACATGGGCACAGAGGTTCAAAACTCCGCCAGTGTTGCTCTGCAGTATAGAAGGGGCAAAGATGATTAAAGGTCTCAAACTCGTTCCAGAAAGGGCCGAAAGGGTGCAGGCTTTCTGTGCAGCCACCCACTCCACCAGGTGATTTCACTGACTAGCATTCCTTTGAGTAGGTGGAAACAGTTAATCTGTGAAATCAGATGGTGGAGTGGGTGGCTGCACAGAAAGCCTGCACCCTCTCGGCCCTTTCTGGAACGAGTTTCAGACATCTTAGACAGAAAGATATATTTTTTTTAACTTTTAATTTAAATACGTACCATAAATGCTGGTTTTCTGGCATACGGTGTTTCGCAGCTCTGATCCGCTCCACACACAGAATTGAGTCCCGGTAATTTTAATTTCTTTTGTTTTCTTTGTGCATCATGAGATAATGTCATGGTGCAACCAGGATTGTCTGGTAAATGAGATGTTAATGTGCTGTGACGTTTTCAACTCGTAGCGCAAATAGAGAGATGGGGGGGGGGGGTGCTCTGCTGCTGTAACGGGAGGAGCGACTGCGGCGCACAGTACCAGAGGCACTCTTCTTCATCCATGACAAGGATTTAATTGTTTTCAGACGTCGTTTTCTGCAGGACTGCAAATAAGACTTTATATTTATTGTGTGTGTGTGTGAATTTACACTGCATGAGGACCGCAGCTTTCAGGCAGTTAATGGACAGCATCACTTGATATGTTTCGACTTGTGAGAAAGCCTGTAAAATCCATAAATTAGCCACATCATTCTTTAAGCTGCAGCGCTGTTCTGCTCTGTGTCAACCTGATCCCGTCAGATCTCAGAAGCTAAGCAGAGCAGGATCTGGTTAGTACTCGGATGGGAGACCTCTTTGGAACACCAGCGGCTGTGTGTGTTTCTCTGGGTAAAACTGAAGTTGCGTCAGGAAGGGCATCTGGCGTAAAACTTGTGCCAATTACCGATGCGGATCTGGCTGTATCCTCTGTGGCGACCCCAAACGAAACTGGGAGCAGCTGAATGAACAACAACAATATTCTTTAAGCTGCAGTGTAAAAAGCATTTGGGAAAAAAAATAGCAGCTTATAGTCCAGATATTACAGAATTTACATCAGTATGTGTTCCCCATGTGTAGCTTTCTGTGCTCATGCTACGTCACAGCATTCTGCAAGCGATCGGGGGGGTTTCTTCTGACTGGTTAAAATTGTGTCAATGGCAGCATCTATGAAATCGTCCATGATGGATGAATTCTCATTAAATGCTGACTTTCAGAGGCAGATATTTCAGTTGTAAGAGCTCCTTATTTTCATTGATATGCATCAGTCATTACTTTATAGCACAGTCTATTTTCCCAGCTGTATTTTATCAGTGGGTTTTCTTTTCCTTAGATTATCTGTTTACTTGTTTTGACTTTCCCAAGACAAATTTCAAAGGTGGCAGAAGACGGTGGACATTTGACTCCCTGTACAGATGAAGTCACTCCTTTGATATCTTAGCTGTGTGCTTGTGGCCAAATCTTATTTATTTAATTTTTATAACAAACAAAAACACCAGGAACCAACATCATTAAAAAATAAAAATAATACACAGACCCAGGACAACCCCAAGGAAAGTGCCACAGCTGCACCCCTGTGAAACATGACCCAAATCCCACAACACATCACCCAAGGTAGCCTCACAAGAAAAAGGCTTTAAGGTCAACCGCTACATGATTCAGCAGAATGATAGTTTCCTCCTTAGCATTATGGTCATATGCCGTAGACAACTCTAGATATGCTACGTCTATAAAAGACAACACCCGCCAGCGGTGAGAGAATGTGGGGGTTTCCACCTTATTGCCCCCATCTTCTTGGCAGCAGTTAAACCAGTCAGGAGGACCTTTTCTTGTGCTTTGCCTAACTGGAGTTGAGACGTATCACTCAGAAACAAAACTACTGGTGACAAAGGAATATTAACAAGTAAAAGCGTCAACAAACTCTTTCTTACTACGTCCCAAAAATAAAACACGTGAACACTCTCAAACCAAGTGAGAAAATGTACCCACAGAGTTGTGTGACACCAGGTGCAGTTAGGATCAGCTTTGAGCTTCATATTGTCGAGTTTGAGGCATCATGTATGTCCTGTGGATAAAGTTCAAGTGAATTTGCAGATGATCAGGGTTCTTGGACAGACAAAGCAGAGTTCCAAACTGCTTCAAAGTCAAAATCAGGAGGTAAATTAATAACATTGGTTCTCCAGTAAGCATCCAGATATAACGGGACGTACATCTCTTCCAAAATATGCACATATAGTCTAGAAATAAGACGCTTAGATCCACAAGTGCTATTCATCAGTTTAAGGAGTGGGTGGTCTTTAAGTGGGGTCTGTCATAGCACCCCATGAGTTTTCATTAGCAGTTCTCAACTGGAGATTAAAAAAAGAAAGTAAAGCGCTGCAAATTAAACTGAACAGAGATCCTCAAATGACAGAAGTCCATTATCACATTACCAATGGCGCGCACACCATTATCATACCACTACCTACAATGAGCCTGTTTTATGGAGCACTTATTGATCAGAATACTTTCATTGTTAAAGCTGGGAGAACATGGGTTCCAGCTCAGCTTAATCCCACATGCCTTTCAGCACAGCACCAGTCTGAAGTCAAGAGAGCTCTGGAGCAGGTTTTCATCCAGGATGTCTCTGTACATTGCTGCATTCATCTTTCCCTCAATCCTGACTAGTCTCCCAGTTCCTGCTGCTGAAAAAACATCCCCACAGCATGTTGCTGCCACCACCATGCTTCACTGTAGGGATGGTGCCTGGTTTCCTCCAAACATGATGCCTGGCATTCACACCAAAGAGTTCAATCTTTGTCTCATCAGACCAGAGAATTTTGTTTCTCATGGTCTGAGAGTCTTTCAGGTGCCTTTTGGCAAACTCCAGGTGGGCTGCCATGTGCCTTTTACTAAGGAGTGGCTTCCATCTGGCCACTCTACCATACAGGCCTGATTGGTGGATTGCTGCAGAGATAGTTGTCCTTCTGGAAGTTTGTCCTCTCTCCACAGAGGAATGCTGGAGCTCTGACAGAGTGATCATCAGATTCTTGGTCACCTCCCTGACTAAGGCCCTTCTCCCCTGATTGCTCAGTTTAGACAGGGGTCCAGCTCTATGAAGAGTCCTGGTGGATTTAAACTTCTTCCATTTACAGATGATTGAGGTCACTGTGCTCATTGGGACCTTCAAAGCAGCACAAATGTTTCTGTACCCTTCACCAGATTTGTGCCTGGAGACAATCCTGTCTCGGAGGTCTACAGACAATTCCTTTGACTTCATGCTTGGTTTGTGCTCTGACATGCACTGTCAGCTGTAGGACCTTATATGTAGACATATGTGTGTCTTCCCAAATCATGTCCAATCAACTGAATGTGAATTCTTATTTTTCTAATTTTAATATATTTGCAGAAATCTCAAACTTTTTACACATCGTCATTATGGGGTATTGTGTGTAGAATTTTGGAATAAGGCTGCAACAAAACAAAATGTGGAAAAGGTGCAGTGCTGTGAATAGTTTTTGGATGCAGTGGATGCACCAACAGGGTTTGTTTTAGAGTTTGGTATTGTGAGACTCCCTGGGAGTCCCCTTGTCATTAGATGGAGTCGCCGTCGCATCACTGAATGTTGATGTACAGTTGCACATAACAATTTACCTTTGCTGTGTGGTATACAGCTTAACAGTTTATGGTGTTGAACATGGCAGTGATTTTAGCGATTCAGTAAACTTTCGTTCAAAGGAGAGCAGAGACAACGAGTCCAGTCTCTGTCACAATCAGGTTTTCTGTGTTAGTCCCCACTTTGGTGTACAAACCTGATTTTTGTGTTTGTGTGTTTACGTTTCTGGCTGTGTAATGTCTCTTTATCTCGTTTCTTGTTCAGCCGTGCCATTTTGACTTTGCTGTGTTCTGCCCAAACATCACTGACACTGTTCCCTCTTCTAGTGCAGGTGAGCCATTGAACTCTTATTTATTGTACTGGAATTGTGCTTAACGTAGAGATTTGAGTCTGTCAACAAGCACAAATCTAAATTTGAAACTGTATTGTTGCTTTTCATTTTTGGGTCTAGGTAATGTTCTGGTTTTTGCTTTTATTTTGATTTTAATTAATTTTCTTTTAATTTACATTATTGGTTATTCATAATGTGAAACACTAAATTACATGAATGTATGTAAAGTAATTAAACACAAAGAACATGGGTATGTGGAGCACAAAATTTGTAATTCACGTCGGCAGTAATGACACTCGGTTACGCCAATCGGAGGTCACTAAAATTAACATTGAATTGGTGTGTAACTTTGCAAAAACAATGTCGGACTCTGTTGTTTTCTCTGGGCCCCTCCCCAATCAGACCGGGAGTGACATGTTTAGCCGCATGTTCTCCTTGAATTGCTGGCTGTCTGAGTGGTGTCCAAAAAATGAGGTGGGCTTCATTGATAATTGGCAAAGCTTCTGGGGAAAACCTGGTCTTGTTAGGAGAGACGGCATCCATCCCACTTTAGAGGGAGCAGCTCTCATTTCTAGAAATCTGGCCAATTTTTTGGGATCCTCCAAACTGTGACTGTCTAGCGTTGGGACCAGGAGGCAGAGCTGTGGTCTTATACACCTCTCTGCAGCTTCTCTCCCCCTGCCATCCCCCTATTACCCCATCCCCGTAGAGACGGTGCCTGCTCCCAGACCACCAATAACTAGCAAAAATCTATTTAAGCATAAAAATTCAAAAAGAAAAAATAATATAGCACCTTCAATTGCACCACAGACTAAAACAGTTAAATGTGGTCTATTAAACATTAGGTCTCTTTCTTCTAAGTCCCTGTTGGTAAATGATATAATAATTGATCAACGTATTGATTTATTCTGCCTAACAGAAACTTGGTTACAGCAGGATGAATATGTTAGTTTAAATGAGTCAACACCCCCGAGTCACACTAACTGTCAGAATGCTCGTAGCACGGGCCGGGGCGGAGGATTAGCAGCAATCTTCCATTCCAGCTTATTAATTAATCAAAAACCTAGACAGAGCTTTAATTCATTTGAAAGCTTGTCTCTTAGTCTTGTCCATCCAAATTGGAAGTCCCAAAAACCAGTTTTATTTGTTATTATCTATCGTCCACCTGGTCGTTACTGTGAGTTTCTCTGTGAATTTTCAGACCTTTTGTCTGACTTAGTGCTTGCTCAGATAAGATAATTATAGTGGGCGATTTTAACATCCACACAGATGCTGAGAATGACAGCCTCAACACTGCATTTAATCTATTATTAGACTCTATCGGCTTTGCTCAAAAAGCAAATGAGTCCACCCACCACTTTAATCATATTTTAGATCTTGTTCTGACTTATGGTATGGAAATAGAAGACTTAACAGTATTCCCTGAAAACTCCCTTTTGTCTGATCATTTTTTAATAACATTTACATTTACCCTGATGGACTACCCTGCAGTGGGGAATAAGTTTCATTACACTAGAAGTCTTTCAGAAAGCGCTGTAACTAGGTTTAAGGATATGATTCCTTCTTTATGTTCTCTAATGTCATATACCAACACAGAGCAGAGTAGCTACCTAAACTCTGTAAGGGAGTTAGAGTATCTTGTCAATAGTTTTACATCCTCATTGAAGACAACTTTGGATGCTGTAGCTCCTCTGAAAAGGAGAGCTTTAAATCAGAAGTGTCTGACTCCGTGGTATAACTCACAAACTCGTAGCTTAAAGCAGATAACCCGTAAGTTGGAGAGGAAATGGCGTCTCACTAATTTAGAAGATCTTCACTTAGCCTGGAAAAAGAGTTTGTTGCTCTATAAGAAAGCCCTTCGTGAAGCTAGGACATCTTTCTACTCATCACTAATTGAAGAAAATAAGAACAACCCCAGGTTTCTTTTCAGCACTGTAGCCAGGCTGACAAAGAGTCAGAGCTCTATTGAGCTGAGTATTCCATTAACTTTAACTAGTAATGACTTCATGACTTTCTTTGCTAACAAAATTTTGACTATTAGAGAAAAAATTACTCATAACCATCCCAAAGATGTATCGTTATCTTTGGCTGCTTTCAGTGATGCCGGTATTTGGTTAGACTCTTTCTCTCCGATTGTTCTGTCTGAGTTATTTTCATTAGTTACTTCATCCAAACCATCAACATGCTTATTAGACCCCATTCCTGCCAGGCTGCTCAAGGAAGTCCTACCATTATTTAATGCTTCAATCTTAAATATGATCAATCTATCTTTGTTAGTTGGTTATGTACCACAGGCCTTTAAGGTGGCAGTAATTAAACCATTACTTAAAAAGCCATCACTTGACCCAGCTATCTTAGCTAATTATAGGCCAATCTCCAACCTTCCTTTTCTCTCAAAGATTCTTGAGAGGGTAGTTGTAAAACAGCTAACTGATCACCTGCAGAGGAATGGTCTATTTGAAGAGTTTCAGTCAGGTTTTAGAATTCATCATAGTACAGAAACAGCATTAGTGAAGGTTACAAATGATCTTCTTATGGCTTCGGACAGTGGACTTATCTCTGTGCTTGTTCTGTTGGACCTCAGTGCTGCTTTTGATACTGTTGACCATAAAATTTTATTACAGAGATTAGAGCATGTCATAGGTATTAAAGGCATTGCGCTGCGGTGGTTTGAATCATATTTGTCTAATAGATTACAGTTTGTTCATGTAAATGGGGAATCTTCTTCACAGACTAAAGTTAATTATGGAGTTCCACAAGGTTCTGTGCTAGGACCAATTTTATTCACTTTATACATGCTTCCCTTGGGCAGTATTATTAGACGGTATTGCTTAAATTTTCATTGTTACGCAGATGATACCCAGCTTTATCTATCCATGAAGCCAGAGGATACGCACCAATTAGCTAAACTGCAGGATTGTCTTACAGACATAAAGACATGGATGACCTCTAATTTCCTGCTTTTAAACTCAGATAAAACTGAAGTTATTGTACTTGGCCCCACAAATCTTAGAAGCATGGTGTCTAACCAGATCGTTACTCTGGATGGCATTTCCCTGATCTCTAGTAATACTGTGAGAAATCTTGGAGTTATTTTTGATCAGGATATGTCATTCAAAGCGCATATTAAACAAATATGTAGGACTGCCTTTTTGCATTTACGCAATATCTCTAAAATCAGAAAGGTCTTGTCTCAGAGTGATGCTGAAAAACTAATTCATGCATTTGTTTCCTCTAGGCTGGACTATTGTAATTCATTATTATCAGGTTGTCCTAAAAGTTCCCTAAAAAGCCTTCAGTTGGTTCAGAATGCTGCAGCTAGAGTACTGACGGGGACTAGCAGGAGAGAGCATATCTCACCCGTGTTGGCCTCCCTTCATTGGCTTCCTGTTAATGCTAGAATAGAATTTAAAATTCTTCTTCTTACTTATAAGGTTTTGAATAATCAGGTCCCATCTTATCTTAGGGACCTCATAGTACCATATTACCCCATTAGAGCGCTTCGCTCTCAGACTGCGGGCTTACTTGTAGTTCCTAGGGTTTGTAAGAGTAGAATGGGAGGCAGAGCCTTCAGCTTTCAGGCTCCTCTCCTGTGGAACCAGCTCCCAATTCAGATCAGGGAGACAGATACCCTCTCTACTTTTAAGATTAGGCTTAAAACTTTCCTTTTCGCTAAGGCTTATAGTTAGGGCTGGATCGGGTGACCCTGGACCATCCCTTGGTTATGTTGCTTTAGACGTAGACTGTGTTTCATAATTATTGTATGGCCTTGCCTTGCAATGTGGAGCGCCTTGGGGCAACTGTTTGTTGTGATTTGGCGCTATACAAGAAAAAAGTTGATTGATTGATTGAAAATCATTCAGTTTCAGTGTTTTCTGTAAATTCTTTAGCACTGACAGAAAAAAAAACCCTTTCCTCTTCTACTGGTTTCTTCTTTTTGTGTATATCTCAGAATTGTTTTCTGTATTAATATTTACATAATTTTTCAAAGACTTTCTGCAAAAGCAGATGGATCTGTTTGCAAAACTGTGACCTCTATATGCTGCCTGTGAAGTGACGCTACAGTTATTTGGAACAGGGGTTTTCAAAGTGTGGGAGCCCAATACACATCCATACAATTTCAACATCTTTGTGTTTCTTTTTATTCTTAACACACACATCTTAAATACATTTTAAATATATTTGTGCTTTTAAGGACCCATCTATGCATTTACACATTTTACAGTCTTTGTGAACATTTTAAATGTTTTTAAAAAACTTTATATTCTTCTATTTTTACCTTTTTTCATATTTTAAACATAATTTTTTAACATCTGTTTTTTAAACATCTTTGACATAACATAGTCTCTCATCTTGTCTCACCTCTTGTTTAGCACGAGTAATGAGTCTGGGTCTTTGATGGCTTATGTGGGGATGCACTGTGGAGAGGAGTAAACGAAGATCATCCTTTACTTCTTTTTGGGTTGCCCCAAACTCTTTCTTCTTACTGGTAGATTTACGCACTAAAAATGTATCAGTTTTGCTCCTGGCATCTTAGTTAACAGTGTTTTCTTTTTCCTTTTTCCCCCCTTCTTTTTTTGTGGTTAACAGCGTTTACTGTTTTTTTTTTGTTTGTTTTTTTTGCTCCCCTCCCTGAAGAACTCTGGCACCCCCTGGGGGCACGCCCCACAGTTTGAAAACCACTGGTTTTTCAGAATGTGTTTATTCATTTTATCGATACTAAACATTTACAGTCTGCTGTACTGCTTTGTTTTCTTAAGCTGACATTTCTTAACTTTAGTTGAGTACAGTCATTACAGTCAGTCATACGGTCAGTGTGATCAGTACACACTCACCAGCCACTTTATTAGGTACACCTTGTTAGTATCGGGTTGGACCCCCTTTTGCCTTCAGAACCGCCTAAATTCTTTGTGGTGTAGATTCAACAAGGTGTTGGAAACATTCCTCTGAGATGTTAGTCCATATTGACATGATGGAATCATGCAGTCAAATGTTAAACCAGTCTGTCCATTTTCCGATGACTTTTGACCATTCTCTTCCACACAACAGCCACTCACTGAATATCTTCTTTGTCTGGGCCGTTCCCTGTAAATCCTAGAGATGGTTGTAGTTTCTAAAGTACTCAGACCAGCCCGTTTGGCACCAACAACCCTGCCACGTTCATAGTCACTTAAATCCCCTTTCTGTCCCCATTCTGGATGTCGGCAAGTCGTCTTCACCACGTCTAGATGCTGTAATGCACTGAGTTTCTGCCATTTTATTGGCTGATTAGCTGTTTGTGTTAAACCGTGGTCACAACCCGCCGTACTTCACGCACGTGCGGTCAGGCTGCGGATTCACCAGCAGTACAGATGACGCACGTTATGAGTACTACCTCAGTACAGATTCAAAGCAGCACATTTTCATTCAATTACTATTGAATTAACCAAATCCGTACGTAGGCAGTACAGATTACGGCACTCACCACATACTATGGAGGCCGACAGACTTGCATGCACAACGCAGCTTCTCACTTGAACTTGGACTTTATTTCCAAACGTCAGCAACACAGACACTCCACAGCTTCAGTCTGTTAACTAGCTGTAACTTTTCGAGGCAAGTAAACACCCGTACAACTGACCACTGCAGGCTGGACATGCTCATGCATCGCCGACGCCGAAAAACACCTGCCGCTCCGGTCCCGCTCATAAAAAGAAAAACGACCCCACACACACACACTGCTTTGTCAACTCTCTTTATCGTTACACTCCTAGAGACGTGCGTTGAACGTACTCCCTCCCTCCTCTTGCTACTGCCTCACTACGTTTTCACAAAAACATAGTGGCCGTGGCATCCGCAGAAAACGTACGGCAAAAAAAAAAACGCACAGTGGGTTGTGACCGGGGCTTTAACAAGCGTTTGAACACGTGTACCTAATAAAGTGGCCAGTGAGTATATTTTATTGAAGTGGCTCATAAAGGCTGTTTTTGTGTAATTTGTTGCCTGCAACTCCATCCTCAGACCAGCAGAACTTCAACGTTTCTGTGGAGGACATGTTGACTCGCTGCTTGGACAATGAGAGGAGTTGGCGTCTCCACAGCTGTAAGAAAGATGACGTCTGCAAACAGCTACTCATTCAGGGCAGCGTCCCCCTGGTGGCTGAAAAGAAAGCGGACCCTCTGGTCTTCCCATGTATCCTCAGCGCCCTCCAGTGGATCACCCAGGGAAGGGATTCCATGCTGGCAGAGGCAGCCAAGAGCGTGTCCCCAGTGAAAGCTAGCATTGAGGCTAAAGCTGCTCCGCTCCGCGAGGCAGCCGAGATTCACGTCCTCGTCACTGGGAGCCTCCACCTGGTGGGAGGAGTCCTCAAACACATCGACCCCTCCTACTCTGACTAGCCGGGCCGAAAATGTGCAGCCAATAACATGAGTTCTCTGCCGAGGCGGAATGTGTGGAGGTGTGGACGATCTCCCAGTCTGAAGGAGGATGGGCTGCAGCCACTTATTTTATTTTAATCTTTGCCTTCTTTTCGTGGTTGAAGCTCAGAGCCGACGAGCTTTTGTCAACACAACTTTCTAGCCTTGAAGAACCCGGTTCACCCAGAGCCTTAGGATGAGCGTGCACACGGATCCAGCTCACGTTTTTTACTTGAAGAAAAATGTCTCCACATGATCAACACACGTTCCAGTGCATCTGGGCTCACGTGCGGTTTGTGGCCGAGCCAGCGTGCTGTTTTAAAAAAAAAAAAAAAACTGCAGGTAGAAATTAACCTAAAAAGCTCCACCTGCACTTCAGTAAACTTATTTTATTTCTTTCAAAACATTTGATTATTGTAAACTTTTCACATTTTTAAATGAAACCATCTTGAATAATTGACTTTAGAAAGCTCTGAGGAGGGTGGAGGTCATGTATCCGTTAGCAGATGGTAAAACTGGACTCAACATGAGAAGAAGTCATGTGGAGGTGCTCTGGTCCAATGAAGGGTTTGGTGATAGTCTTGGTTTTCTGCTTCAGTGTCTCTCGCCTTGTAGTTTTTTTCCTTTTGTCTCACTGACTACATGATGTCATAAGAATGATTCTTGTGATGTCATCATGACATCTTGTAGTCCTGGTGGGGACAAACATCTCAGTTTGTGGGTGTAAAAGTTTTATCTGTATTTAATCATTTCTTGGTTTACTCAACTGTTAATCTGTTGCCCAAACAAACCACTGGGGGGCGCTCTGGTATCGTAAGGCTCAAAGTACTTATGTGATGTTATAAAGTTCTGCCTGTTTATAGGAAAATGATACCAGGGGTATGATGTGCCCCGGTATCCTGAACATACTGAATGTGGAACTCAGTGGTGTTCAGATTCCAGCACAACTCAACAATTTATAATGAAATGTCTGTTTAATTCTGTATAATTGAGTTTACATTGGAATTACGGTTATTTATGGAGTGCCTTTAATTTTAAAAATAAAACTGACTGTTTTAAACCTTGGTTTTGTCATGTTGTGATGCAGCTGGACAGATTAGTCAGAAACACACTGTAACCTTCAGTGGTTTTTTATTTACTCTGGACTGTAACTGCACTAAACGTTTGTCTTCATGTTCACCTGAAACTGAAAATCCACACAGGAACCTGCTGCCACACCCAGAAAAACAAGACACCCTAAAAATGAATCGGTGTCAGTGTTGAGAAGTCTGGGAGCATGCACTGGTAGCTCTGCATCCAGGACATCACAGAAACGTTTTGGGTCCTGGATGTCAACCACCCAGGCACACAGCCATGTCATGCACATAACCAAAAAGTAATACTACAACCCCTGGCAAAATTTATGGAATCACCGGCCTCGGAGGATGTTCATTCAGCTGTTTAATTTTGTAGAAAAAAAGCAGATCACAGACATGACACAAAACTGAAGTCATTTCAAATGGCAACTTTCTGGCTTTAAGAAACTATAAGAAATCAGAAAATAAAATTGTGGAAGTCAGTAACAGTTACTTTTTTTAGACCAAGCAGAGGGGAAAAAATATGGACGCACTCAATTCTGAGGAATAAATTATGGAATCATGAAAAACAAAAGAACGCTCCAACACATCACTAGTATTTTGTTGCACCACCTCTGGCTTTTATAACAGCTTGCAGTCTCTGAGGCATGGACTTAATGAGTGACAAACAGTACTCTTCATCAATCTGGCTCCAACTTTCTCTGATTGCTGTTGCCAGATCAGCTTTGCAGGTTGGAGCCTTGTCATGGACCATTTTCTTCAACTTCCACCAAAGATTTTCAATTGGATTAAGATCTGGACTATTTGCAGGCCATGACATTGACCCTATGTGTCTTTTTTGCAAGGAATGTTTTCACCAAGGGAGTAACTTTGATTTTGATATTGCTGGGGACACAAAAGTGCTCCAAGACAAATTTGCATTACCAATCATAAGTTCATGTCATGCAGGTTAACGAGCCATCCCAATGGTTAAGGAGTTGGTCTTTCAATCACAGGGTTGCAGGCTCAAATCCTAACCTTACCTCTCTTTACACCTCCATCCATGACTGGAGTGACCTTGAGCAAAGCAACTAACCCAACATTGCTCCAGCTATACATTTAAATTGAATTAATTGAGGATGGATATTTAACACGAAGTATTGCAACGACCCTATCTGCTAGTGTTGTGACGGTCGTGAATAGGGATGGGTATTGATAAGATTTTATCTATCGATGCCATTATTGATTCTGCTTATCGATCCAATTCCTTATCGATACCTCTTGTGAATTTTGTACTAAAAGTAGGCTTTACAGGTTTTCTATGTATTTCATTGTCTTAAAGTAAATAAATATGAAATTGGTCACTGTATCCTTGATCTCTGGACATAAATAAAAATAAAACGGTGTTTCGCTTTGAAGTTATTAATTCCGACTGGAATCTATCGTTCTAACTTGACTTGGCAGAGAGCCGCGCAGCATTTGGAGCTGTGTGACCAGAACGGAGGATGATTCTCGTTTCTGTCTCGCAACAAGACAGGAGTCCTAGTTAGTAAGTTTAATCTGCACAAAAGTGACTCACGATTGACATATTCAGGGATGAAAGTGACGAAAAACAAAAAAAGCTGAAACCCAAAATTACCCCCCCAACACCACCTGCATGAAAATGAATTCTAGAAGCTGTGAAATGCAATCTGGGACTTCCAATTTATATCAATTTAATAGATAAGATTGCTCATAACCAATTCCATGGTATGGAGCACAAACAAAAACAAATTCATACTTTGACAAAAGGAAAACACTAGAAATCAAAATTCAATACAAATCCAGAACCCCTTTCAAATAGGCACCAAGTTTACAAATAATTTTCCTGTTTTCAGATTGAAACAGTAGCACAAACTTATGTTTAGATGGACACTCTATAAAAAAACAGGGATATATTTTTCTCGACCTCATGATGTGTACAAATGACATGGAATTCATCTCCCACAGAACCACTATTACAAAGGTTACACGTCCTCAGTGATTCCAGACAATAAACTGCAGTGAGTGCAGCATCCATTTAGTGAGAAAAAAACCCAACTTTCCTTATTCAAATTCATTCCAGTAGTATTCTGCTCTTACTAGGATGCAGCAGTTTTCTAGTTTGTCAGATAGTTCTGGAGGAAATCACTGAAGAAATTAACACATTGAAAATATGGTTTGACTGAAACAAACTGTCATTAAACTTAAATAAGACAGGGATGAAGTGGAGGTGTAAGAGTCACTAGGTGTTCACAGGAAACACTTATTTATTTGTGTGTGTATTTATTTATGTATGTTCATTGTTAGTTGGTTTTATATTTTCTGTTGTGTTTCTATTCAGGTTCTTTTTGTCTCTTTCTCTAAAACTGTATATATATATAACAAGTATATATTGTATATAATCATTAGATTATAATATATAAACAAAAATAAATTTTAAAAAATTACAATTTGAAAACAAATGCACCCGAACGTGATGACAGCTGCAACTGCTTAATGCTAATTTTTAACATTGAAAATACTATAGACATGCTAACGCGTTAGCATCGCTCCCGTTTTTAAGTTATAAAATACATCAACTGTTTCAGAAGACCATAACAGGTCGGTTTAACATAAAGGTAAATAATACTCACGGACGTATGTTCTTTAAGGTTTTAGCGGGGGAAAATTAAGCGAAAGAAAGAATAAACGAAGCAATCGAAGCACTGTTTCAATCTGCGAACCACTGCTTCGATTGGTTCAAGGTTCAAAGCAAAGCCGCGCTGCAGAAAAGTTGATTACGGACCCGCTGCAGGGTCTGTAATCAATGTAGAGAAATTATCATTTTCCTGACAAACGCCCCAAAATAACGGCGACTTTGAAGGACCAATAACAGAATCGTTAAGCAAAAAGCTTATTATTGATGTCGGTGGATCGAATCATTTAACAATACCTGAAAGGAACTGGTTCTCGATACCTATCCCTATTCGTGAATGAATCGATTCCCATTTGTCTGTCTGTTATCCGCCCGCACAGTCTTTTAATAAGTTCCCTGCAACTGTGCAGTAGCCTAGCTGTAACGATGCGTCCTCCCACGCTGCTAAAACCTGCCTAGTGCCTCAAGAGCAGAAGAAGCCTAATGCTTTTAAGAAGGGTTTCCATTCATGAAAGAGATTTTGCTTAGTTTTTAAAGCTTGACGGAGACCCCGCACTTACATTCCTGTGAAGAATGAACGAATATCTCGTTTCTTGGGAGGGGGGGCCGTCATCCATTACCAAATATCACCGAAGTCTAGCTCAAGAGAGAGAGATAGGGGCGGGGGGGACGGGGTCGATGGGCGGTTGCGGCCACTGTGGGAAGTGTGCTGCTTGGAGTGACAAGTGGGGTAGCCAACCAAGTTAGCGAGAAACGGGTAGCTAATCAGCAGTGTTGCCACAGTTACTTTGAAAAAGTAATCCAATTACTGATTACTCCTTGAAAAAGTAACTTAGTTACTTTACTGATTACTCAATTGGAAAAGTAACTAAATTAGATTACTAGTTACTTTTTTGGTTACTTTCCTCAGCTGCCGACAACAACCCTCTGCCACCTCAACATGACAACGATACTTGTTTTGCCAAAACTCACTTTATAGTCACCCTTTCTTGGCTTCAATGAAAATAAATACTTGTTTTATAAAAAGTAAAATAAAGACCTCTTTCTTGACCTCATATTTAACTGTTGACAGCACTGTAACAGTAAAACTTGCAATTTCTAACCTGCATTGTTTATAAATGTAACTATTAAATTCATTCTTACATTTTTCTAACATTTAAATTCTCTCTAAACATTTTACTTGTTAAAATTATTATTATTTTAAGTAGTATTAGTAGTTGTAGTAAAAAAAAGGCTTCAAAATTGGACCTTTAATCTTTGCTTTGAACCTTGAACCAATCGAAGCAGTGGTTCACAGATTGAAACAGTGCTTCGATTGTTTCGTTTATTCTTTCTTTTGCTTAATTTTCCCCCGCTAAAACCCTAAAGAACATACGTCTGTGAGTATTATTTACCTTTTTTACGTTAAACCGACCTGTTATGGTCTTCTGAAACAGTTGATAGATGTATTTTATAACTTAAAAACGGGAGCGATGCTAACGCGTTAGCATGTCTAAGGCATTTTCAATGTTAAAAATTAGCATTAAGCAGTTGCAGCTGTCATCACGTTCGGGTGCATTTGTTTTCAAATTGTAATATTTTTTAAATTTATTTTTGTTTATATATTACAATCTAATGATTATTATATACAATATATACACTCAACAAAAATATGAACGCAACACTTTTGGTTTTGCTCCCATTTTGTATGAGATGAACTCAAAGATCTAAAACTTTTTCCACATACACAATATCACCATTTCCCTCAAATATTGTTCACAAACTAGTCTAAATCTGTGATAGTGAGCACTTCTCCTTTGCTGAGATAATCCATCCCACCTCACAGGTGTGCCATATCAAGATGCTGATTAGACACCATGATTAGTGCACAGATGTGCCTTAGACTGCCCACAATAAAAGGCCACTCTGAAAGGTGCAGTTTTATCACACAGCACAATGCCACAGATGCCGCAAGATTTGAGGGAGCGTGCAATTGGCATGCTGACAGCAGGAATGTCAACCAGAGCTGTTGTTCGTGTATTGAATGTTCATTTCTCTACCATAAGCCGTCTCCAAAGGCGTTTCAGAGAATTTGGCAGTACATCCAACCAGCCTCACAACCGCAGACCACGTGTAACCACACCAGCCCAGGACCTCCACATCCAGCATGTTCACCTCCAAGATCGTCTGAGACCAGCCACTCGGACAGCTGCTGAAACAATCGGTTTGCATAACCAAAGAATTTCTGCACAAACTGTCAGAAACCGCCTCAGGGAAGCTCATCTGCATGCTCGTCGTCCTCATCGGGGTCTCGACCTGACTCCAGTTCATCGTCATAACCAACTGGAGTGGGCAAATGCTCACATTCGCTGGCGTTTGGCACGTTGGAGAGGTGTTCTCTTCATGGATGAATCCCGGTTCACACTGTCTAGGGCAGATGGCAGACAGCGTGTGTGGCATCGTGTGGGTGAGCGGTTTTCTGATGTCAATGTTGTGGATCAAGTGGCCCATGGTGGCGGTGGGGTTATGGTATGGGCAGGCGTCTGTTATGGACGAAGAACACAGGTGCATTTTATTGATGGCATTTTGAATGCACAGAGATACCGTGACAAGATCCTGAGGCCCTTTGTTGTGCCATACATCCAAGAACATCACCTCATGTTGCAGCAGGATAATGCACGGCCCCATGTTGCAAGGATCTGTACACAATTCTTGGAAGCTGAAAATGTCCCAGTTCTTGCATGGCCGGCATACTCACCAGACATGTCACCCATTGAGCATGTTTGGGATGCTCTGGAACGGCGTATACGACAGCGAGTACCAGTTCCTGCCAATATCCAGCAAATTCGCACAGCCATTGAAGAGGAGTGGACCAACATTCCACAGGCCACAATTGACAACCTGATCAACTCTATGTGAAGGAGATGTGTTGCACTGCATGAGGCAAATGGTGGTCACACCACATACTGACTGGTATCCCCCCCAATAAAGCAAAACTGCACCTTTCAGAGTGGCCTTTTATTGTGGGCAGTCTAAGGCACACCTGTGCACTAATCATGGTGTCTAATCAGCATCTTGATATGGCACACCTGTGAGGTGGGATGGATTATCTCAGCAAAGGAGAAGTGCTCACCATCACAGATTTAGACTGGTTTGTGAACAATATTTGAGGGAAATGGTGATATTGTGTATGTGGAAAAAGTTTTACATCTTTGAGTTCATCTCATACAAAATGGGAGCAAAACCAAAAGTGTTGCCTTTATATTTTTGTTGAGTATACTTATTATATACAGTTTTAGAGAAAGAGACAAAAAGAACCTGAATAGAAACACAACAGAATATATAAAACCAACTAATAATGAACATACATAAATACATACATACAGAAATAAATAATTGTTTCCTGTGAACACATAGTGACTCTTACACCTCCATTTCATCCCTGTCTTATTTAAGTTTAATGACAGTTTGCTTCGGTCAAACCATATTTTCAGTTTGTTAATTTCTTCAGTGATTTCCTCCAGAACTATTTGCCAAACTAGAAAACTGCTGCATCCTAGTAAGAGCAGAATACTACAGGAATGAATTTGAATAAGGAAAGTTGGGTTTTTTTCTCACTAAATGGATGCTGCACTCACTGCTGTTTATTGTCTGGAATAGTCCCAGATTGCATTTCACAGCTTCTAGAATTCATTTTCATGCAGGTGGTGTTGGGGGGTAATTTTGGGTTTCAGCTTTTTTTGTTTTTCGTCACTTTCATCCCTGAATATGTCAATCGTGAGTCACTTTTGTGCAGATTAAAGTTACTAACTGGGACTCCTGTCTTGTTGCGAGAAAGAAACAAGAATCGTCCTCCGTTCTGTTCACACAGCTCCAAACGCTGTGCGGCTCTCTGCCAAGTCAAGTTAGAACGTCCAGTCGGAATTAATAACTTCAAAGCGAAGCGAAACACCGATCACATGGATCACATGCAAGATTTTCAGCGAACCAACTATCAGACGTTAACAGCTGTTTCGGGTGTGGGCCTTAAACTCCTCTCATTATGAAACAGTGCACTGTGGTCTGCTCTAGTCTAATGTGGTCATCAACAGAAAACTAACCGCAGATATTTTTATTTTAGAATGACATTTCTTGCTTGTGCGTGAGACTGATGCTGAAAACGTGAGTACCATGCCAGATGTGTGAGAGTTGGCAACGCTGTGGGCAATTTGCAAAAGCTGTTCACACACTTGAAGAGGTGTTTGTCCTGGAAAAGATGCAATTCTTCACCATGACTATGCTTGTCCACACACAAGCCAACAAACCTAGGATTCATTGCAGCGGCTCAAATCTTATCACACCGCCCTACAGACCAGGTCGCTCTTCCTAAGCTGGAAGAACACCTGAAAGAATGTTATAGCGCAAATTGTTGCAAGGCATATATATTGTCGCCACAACGATATATGCTGACGTTCACAGGCCACATTGCGGCACATATTGTCACCAGCAACTATGTGCCAAGTGTGTTACTACATGCAGTCCACTGCACCAGTGACAATATGTGCCATAAACATCAGTATATATTGTCATGATAGGCCTCAACAGTTAAGATAAGATATGATCAACTTTATTGATCTCATAGAGGAGAAATTCACGTTACGTCAGCTCTTAAAAAACACACAAGATGAGTGCAAGTAGAGGAAAATGTTCATCAAACAGCGTGTGCAAGGATAAGCAATAATAATAGATAGAAATAGAATATATATATATATATATAGCGCCAAATCACAACAAACAGTTGCCCCAAGGCGCTTTATATTGTAAGGCAAGGCCATACAATAATTACGTAAAAACCCCAATGGTCAAAACGACCCCCTGTGAGCAAGCACTTGGCGACAGTGGGAAGGAAAAACTCCCTTTTAACAGGAAGAAACCTCCAGCAGAACCAGGCTCAGGGAGGGGCAGTCTTCTGCTGAGACTGGTTGGGGCTGAGGGAAAGAACCAAGAAAAAGACATGCTGTGGAGGGGAGCAGAGATCAATCACTAATGATTAAATGCAGAGTGGTGCATACAGAGCAAAAAGAGAAAGAAACACTCAGTGCATCATGGGAACCCCCCAGCAGTCTAAGTCTATAGCAGCATAACTAAGGGATGGTTCAGGGTCACCTGATCCAGCCCTAACTATAAGCTTTAGCAAAAAGGAAAGTTTTAAGCCTAATCTTAAAAGTAGAGAGGGTGTCTGTCTCCCTGATCCGAATTGGGAGCTGGTTCCACAGGAGAGGAGCCTGAAAGCTGAAGGCTCTGCCTCCCATTCTACTCTTACAAACCCTAGGAACTACAAGTAAGCCTGCAGTCTGAGAGCGAAGCGCTCTATTGGGGTGATATGGTACTATGAGGTCCCTAAGATAAGATGGGACCTGATTATTCAAAACCTTATAAGTAAGAAGAAGAATTTTAAATTCTATTCTAGAATTAACAGGAAGTCAATGAAGAGAGGCCAATATGGGTGAGATATGCTCTCTCCTTCTAGTCCCCGTTAGTACTCTAGCTGCAGCATTTTGAATTAACTGAAGGCTTTTCAGGGAACTTTTAGGACAACCTGATAATAATGAATTACAATAGTCCAACCTAGAGGAAATAAATGCGTGAATTAGTTTTTCAGCATGACTCTGAGACAAGACCTTTCTAATTTTAGAGATATTGCATAAATGCAAAAAAGCAGTCCTACATATTTGTTTAATATGCGCTTTGAATGACATATCCTGATCAAAAATGACTCCAAGATTTCTCACAGTATTACTAGAGGTCAGGGTAATGCCATCCAGAGTAAGGATCTGGTTAGACACCATGTTTCTAAGATTTGTGGGGCCAAGTACAATAACTTCAGTTTTATCTGAGTTTAAAAGCAGGAAATTAGAGGTCATCCATGTCTTTATGTCTGTAAGACAATCCTGCAGTTTAGCTAATTGGTGTGTGTCCTCTGGCTTCATGGATAGATAAAGCTGGGTATCATCTGCGTAACAATGAAAATTTAAGCAATGCCGTCTAATAATACTGCCTAAGGGAAGCATGTATAAAGTGAATAAAATTGGTCCTAGCACAGAACCTTGTGGAACTCCATAATTAACCTTAGTCTGTGAAGAAGATTCCCCATTTACATGAACAAATTGTAATCTATTAGATAAATATGATTCAAACCACCGCAGTGCAGTGCCTTTAATACCTATGGCATGCTCTAATCTCTGTAATAAAATTTTATGGTCAACAGTATCAAAAGCAGCACTGAGGTCTAACAGAACAAACACAGAGATGAGTCCACTGTCTGAGGCCATAAGAAGGCCATTTGTAACCTTCACTAATGCTGTTTCTGTACTATGATGAATTCTAAAACCTGACTGAGACTCTTCAAATAGACCATTCCTCTGCAGATGATCAGTTAGCTGTTTTACAACTACCCTTTCAAGAATTTTTGAGAGAAAAGGAAGGTTGGAGATTGGCCTATAATTAGCTAAGATAGCTGGGTCAAGTGATGGCTTTTTAAGTAATGGTTTAATTACTGCCACCTTAAAAGCCTGTGGTACATAGCCAACTAATAAAGATAGATTGATCATATTTAAGATCGAAGCATTAAATAATGGTAGGGCTTCCTTGAGCAGCCTGGTAGGAATGGGGTCTAATAGACATGTTGATGGTTTGGATGAAGTAACTAATGAAAATAACTCAGACAGAACAATCGGAGAGAAAGAGTCTAACCAAATACCAGCATCACTGAAAGCAGCCAAAGATAACGATACGTCTTTGGGATGGTTATGAGTAATTTTTTCTCTAATAGTTAAAATTTTATTAGCAAAGAAAGTCATGAAGTCATTACTAGTTAAAGTTAAAGGAATACTCGGCTCAATAGAGCTCTGACTCTTTGTAAGCCTGGCTACAGTGCTGAAAAGAAACCTGGGGTTGTTCTTATTTTCTTCAATTAGTGATGAGTAGTAAGATGTCCTAGCTTTACGGAGGGCTTTTTTATAGAGCAACAGACTCTTTTTCCAGGCTAAGTGAAGATCTTCTAAATTAGTGAGACGCCATTTCCTCTCCAACTTACGGGTTATCTGCTTTAAGCTGCGAGTTTGTGAGTTATACCACGGAGTCAGGCACTTCTGATTTAAAGCTCTCTTTTTCAGAGGAGCTACAGCATCCAAAGTTGTCTTCAGTGAGGATGTAAAACTATTGACGAGATACTCTATCTCACTTACAGAGTTTAGGTAGCTACTCTGCACTGTGTTGGTATATGGCATTAGAGAACATAAAGAAGGAATCATATCCTTAAACCTAGTTACAGCGCTTTCTGAAAGACTTCTAGTGTAATGAAACTTATTCCCCACTGCTGAGTAGTCCATCAGAGTAAATGTAAATGTTATTAAGAAATGATCAGACAGAAGGGAGTTTTCAGGGAATACTGTTAAGTCTTCAATTTCCATACCATAAGTCAGAACAATATCTAAGATATGATTAAAGTGGTGGGTGGACTCATTTACATTTTGAGCAAAGCCAATTGAGTCTAATAATAGATTAAATGCAGTGTTGAGGCTGTCATTCTCAGCATCTGTGTGGATGTTAAAATCGCCCACTATAATTATCTTATATGTATATGTATATGTATGTATATATATATATATATATACATACATATATGTATACGCATACACATGAGAGAGGACAGAGCTGGACTTTCTGACCAGCTTGTTCAGTCTTTCTGTCCCGCTCTGTGCTGCCTGGGGCCCAACAGACGACAGCATAGAGGAGAGCAGAGGCTACAACAGAGTCGTAGAAGGTCTTAAGCAGAGGACTGCTCACTCCAAAGGATCTCAGTCTCCTCAGGAGGTGGAGGCGACTCTGTCCTTTCTTGTACAGGGCATCGGTGTTGTGAGTCCAGTCCAGTTTGCTGTTGAGGTGAACACCCAGGTATTTGAGACTGTCCACAGTCTCTATGTCCTCCCCCTGGATGTTCACTGGTGGGTGAGGTGGTGGTTTCCTCCTGAAGTCGATCACCATCTCCTTCATCTTACTGGTGTTGAGACACAAGTGGTTGCGCTTACACCAGTCCACAAAGTCTGTGATGACCAACCGGTACTCCAGCTCGTTCCCCTCAGACACGCGACCCACAATGACGGAGTCATCAGAGAACATCTGGAGATGGCAGCTGTCTGTGTTGTAGGTGAAGTCTGAGGTGTAGAGGGTGAAGAGGAAAGGCGAGAGGATGGTGCCCTGGGGGGCCCCAGTGCTGCACTTTACCACCTCAGACTGACAGCCACACAGCTGCACGTACTGCGGGCGGTCAGTGAGGTAGTCGATGGTCCAGGCAGCAAGGTGTCCATCCACACCTGTGTCCTCCAGCTTCCTCCGCAGCAGCGCCGGTCTGATGGTGTTGAAAGTGCTGGTGAAATCAAAGAACAGGACTCTCACAGCGCTCCTGCCGGTCTCCAGGTGGGTGAGCACTCACTGCAGTAGGTAGATGACAGCATCTTCTACTCCGATGTTGGGCCTGTAGGCAAACTGCAGCAGGTCCAGGCTGTCACCACAGTGCGGAGGTGAGACAGGACAAGCCGTTCCATGGTCTTCATGAGGTGGCAGGTCAGGGCAACTGGTCTGTAGTGGGCTGGTTCCTTGGCGTGCGGTGTTTTGGGAACCAGGACCACACAGGAGGTCTTCCACAGGGTGGGGACCACCCCCAGGCTGAGGCTCATGTTGAAGATGTGGCTGAGGACCTCACAGAGATCATCTACACAGGTCCTCAGCAGCCTCGGGGAGATCCCATCAGGTTCTGCTGCTTTCCTCTGCTTCAGCCACAGGAGCTGGCCTCTCACCTCAGTCGGAGTTACAGTGAGGGGGGAGCTGAGGTGTGAGCTGAGGTGGGCTGGTGCTGGATACAGTCCCGAGGGAGGAGGGACAAGGTCTGGGGTGCAGTGGAGGTGACTGGGGGGTAGAAGGTGGGGGGTTGGAGGGACTGGAGGGCCGGGAGCAGGCGGGGGTTCAGGTGTGGAGGAGCCAAAACAGTTAAAGTAGCTGTTTAGCGCCTCTGTGAACCGAGAAGCTCCATCTGCAGTCCTGCTGGCACCCTACCCCAATCCGGAGGCGGTCTTGAGGCCTCTCCACACGTCCCTGACATTGTTCTGGGCCAGCTGCTCCTCCATCTTCCTTCCGTACACCTTCTTGGCTGCACGGATCTTCCACTGGAGCTCCTGTTGGACTCTACGCTGCTGCTCTCTGTCTCCCGAGTTGAAAGCCCTCTTCTTCTGGTTCATCAGGACCTTCAGCTTGGGGGTCACCCAGGGGTGGTTGTTGGGAAAGCACCATACCCTCCGGGTGGGCACAGTGCTCTCCACACAGAAGTTCATGTAGCCAGTGACACACTGGATCAGGCCATTGATGTCTTCACCATAAGAGTTTTAAAACATGCTCCAGTCTGTGGTTCTGAAACAGTCCCTCAGCCTCTGTGGCCTCTTCAGTCCAGAGTTTCACTGACCTTTTTATGTATTGGTTCTTTCCTCACCCTGGGTGTGTATTGGGGGAGCAGATAGATTGTGAAGTTTTCATACTGCAGCCATGTAGTACTTAATAGGATACAAGTGATCATCAAAAAACGGGACTGAGCAGGTGCCTTGACACTTGCATGAATTAGATCCGCCCACCTCATGCATAAAAGCTGGTTGAATTCACGTGTAAATCTGTGAAACAGTGCAAGAACTGTTGGTGCAGCATAAATCCCCATTAGTCCAAACAGGTTTTCGTTACCATTGAAGGTGACTAAACAATACTTAGAATCCAGCCTCAGTGTACCATGGCCTACACAAAAATGTATGATAACCATCCCAGGGTGGTAGCTGTAGCCAGGTAGGGGTCAATGAAGAATTACACAGAGGTCAAATTTTTAAAATGTTCCAATCACATTGAAAACTATATCGCATTATTTGTCTGATCATAACAATTCCAAAAAAGTATAGTTTGGACTATCTGTGATGGAATGTTCTGGAATTATGGGGTAAAAACAGCAAAAATGGTGACAAAGGTCAGTTTCAGTTTGTACAGGGGTCAAAAGTTAAAGTTGCTCCAATTTCAGTAAAAAATGGTGCAAATTATTGTTTTGGTTAATAGGGTTCTAATAAGGAATAGTTTGCACCATCTGCCATGCTTAGTTATCATGTTACAGGGTAGCATGTCATCTGTCATAGAATCCAATGGACGTCGACCTTGTATGACCTTTACTTTGGACACCAAACATTCAACACAGTCAAAACTATTCCATTTATTAATCCTTTTATATATGCAAATGAAACAGTTTTGTATAAACAGAACACATAAAATGTCCAAAAATTGAACAACAAAATGCGTCCATATACTAACATTAAACACATGTGACCATTAGTGGCACACTTTAATGAATTTGGAGTAGTAAATCATCACTTTTACAGCCAGTTTCCTTTAGACAGGTCAAAGGATGGATACATGAACATTTCTGAGTCCCTGAACAAGTCCTGGACTGACCAGCACAGCTGCAAATAACCTGTCATCAGTCCAGCATCCACGAACCATCCAGCAGGTAGCAGGCGCTCCTCTCGGGGTTTACACAGGCAAAAAAAAAAAAAAAAATGCTGCTTTTACAGTTATGATGCCTTCAGTTCAATAGATGCAAAAGGCTTTGTTCTTGCTTGCACTTTTAATTTGGTGAGTTACAAGATGGCACCATTTATTATTTTTGTGTTCTGGTCAACTGAAGGGATTGGACTCATTCACGCTTTATACTGTAGGTGCAGGTTTTTCCAAAGCCTAGAAATTTGTAAGAAGTATGAATATGTACTTTTCTGGAAAAGTTGGCAGGGCACCACAAAAATATGCTTGTTGTGCCTAAAAAAATGTTAGAACCTATGCAGAAAAGGTTACAACACATGGAAGTTATGGCAGCAATCTCAAACTGTTTGAGTTAGTGAGGTGGCCTCAGAATGCCTAAAAGCATTCCATATGGCCAAATAAACTACTTAACACATTTGCGTTCATTCAAAGTAAGACTGTAAAAGACTGTACAGCATGGTTGTTAAAAATGAGGCACCAAAGGCCATGGCTAAAAAGTGAGTTTTCCCCGATGTAGCAAACCACATCAAACCCCACTAAACTGGAGCAGTCCAGCCCAGAATATGCCCCAGTAACCCCTTACTCTTTAATTAGTTCTGTCCCAAAGAGTAACAGAGAAACTCTGCAAGTAAAAGCTACAATTTCTTCAGTTTCAGGTGAAGTTAGACAGATCTGGGTCCTTAACGGGCAGATCTCACAGCAGAACTCAGTCAGAAAAAGAACCATGAATAGTGATGTTTTATAGGGAGCGGGGAGTTTCCCCCATTATGGGCCGTGTGATAAGAAAAGTGTTATGTCCTTTCAGGCCATGCTACTAAGTTAAATTAGGTCAAACTTGAAAGATGCAAAAACAGGACCTTGAGTTGGCAGCTCAACTGGTGAACCACTGCCTGTTGTTACATCTTTCACCTGATAGCAAGCAAACACTCTAGCTTTTACAATATGTACTTTCTGTATAGATAAAAAGATTTCAGCATGAGCACAGTGAGTGCAGAGAAAGCGGTGATCCCTCAAAACCCATCCTGATATAACGTTATTGTGAATGCAGTCCTGAAATGTATTTCTCAATAGAAAAATAGCAGCACCATGTCTAAGGAAGTCGTTGCCAGTTTGTAATAGTGCTGGTTTATACCCCGGGTGTATTTTGGGTTAGGACAGATGATATAGTACTGGGAGCAAGTGCTTTACCTTATCCACAATGTTGTGTGGGCCGCCAGAAGAGGAGGTACTGCTGGCCCACCACCAGAGGGCGCCCTGCCTGAAGTGCGGGCTTCAGGCACGAGAGGGCGCTGCCGCCACGGACACAGCCGGGTGTGACAGCTGTCACTCATTATCTCTTGACAGCTGTCACCCATCTACACTTCATCATCTCACGCCATAAAACCCGGACGTCATCTCCACCTCATTGCCGAGATATCATCGACCTGTTAAGGTAATATTCTCAGCCTTAAAATTAAACTGTGTGTCAGTCTGAACTCTTTTTGCAGCTGTTTTCCTGCGGAGTGTTTATCTGGAGATTGGCGTGACTGGCGACAGCTTCGCTTTACACCCCCACCAGATAAGTGTTGAGACAGGAGCTGCACGAGTGTGTGTTAGAGGTGGAGGTGGACTCTCCATCATTGTTGTTACTGGGTGTGCACACACCCATATCTTATTGTCTCTGCTCCTTGCCAGCAGTACCAGATCCGACATTCGGAGATGGTGGCCACCTGGGGACTCGGGACTTGGCGGCTCCAGTATTCTCCAGGTTCGGTGGCGGAGGAAATCGTGTGGTTCCGGTTCTTCTCAGGACAGACGTCTTCTATCCTCGAGCCTGCCCACACGTCACCCTTGTGATTGACTGTTTGCAAAATTTCACATTCCTCTGTGTTGTGGTTGTGCTCATTCACAACAGTAAAGTGTTCATATTCGACTCTTTCATTGTCCGTTCATTTACGCCCCCTGTTGTGGGTCCGTGTCACTACACTTTCCCAACAGGATATCTCGGCCAGCGTCATGGATCCCGAGGGGCGTCACCCATCTGTTGAACAGCCAATGGAAGAGCAGGGTGCACGGGCTTCTGCAGGAGGCGTGCTCGGTGAGTTGCAGCAAATCCTCACCGCCTTTACCGCTCGGCTGGATCTGATGACCGAGCAAAACGTCATCCTTAATCGCAGGATGGAGGCTCTCACTGCACAGGTGGAAGCGCGCGATCAGGGTGCTGCTGCGGCTCCTCCTCCTGCCGACCCGGTGCCGGATATAAACGTTCCACTGGTCGATCAACGAACCCCCCCACCATCCCCTGAAGCATAACATAAGTCCCCCAGAGCCGTACGGGGGTTGTGTGGAGACGTGCGCGGACTTTCTGATGCAGTGTTCGCTCGTCTTTGCACAACGGCCCGTAATGTACGCGTCTGATGCCAGCAGGGTGGCTTATGTAATTAACTTGCTTCGTGGTGAGGCACACACTTGGGCTACAGCGCTTTGGGAGCAAAACTCACGGCTCCTTACCACTTATACTGGGTTTGTGAGGGAGTTCAGAACAGTGTTTGATCACCCTAACAGAGGAGAGACTGCTTCAACAGTGCTGCTGTCAATGTGACAGGGGCGCCGGAGCGCAGCCGAATATGCAGTCGACTTCCGCATCGCGGCTGCGAGGTCCGGCTGGAATAACGTCGCGCTCCGTGCCGCCTTCGTAAACAGACTGTCATCGGTCCTGAAGGAGCACCTGGTAGCGAAGGAAGAACCGCGGGATTTAGATGGGCTTATCGATCTCGTTATATGGTTAGACAATCGGTTGCAGGAACGCCGTCGGGAGCGAGACGAAGGACGTGGCCAGGCACGCGCCGTCCCTCTCCCTTCCGGGTTCGAAAAGGTTCCGCCCTCCTCACGCTCCACAGCCTCAACGCTCCGTGTGGCTACAGCTCCCCCTGCTGACGAAGCTATGGACACGAGCAGGGCCACATTTAGACCACCTATCAGACAGAGGAGGCTGGCCCGCGGGGAGTGCTTTATCTGCGGTTCAAATGAGCATATGCAGAGAGACTGCCCCAAGCGGTTAAACACCACGCCTGCCCCTAGAAACTGGCCTAAGGGTGGGCCAAGACATTCACGTGGGACACACACATATTTCCACACGACTCCCAGTTACAATCCTGAGCGGGGATTTAACCCTTCAAGCCCCAGCACTGGTGGACACGGGGTCAGAAGGGAATCTGCTGGACAGCAGATGGGCAAGGGAGGTAGGGCTCCCTCTGGTGGCGCTTCCTTCGCCATTGCAGGTGCGGGCACTAGATGGCACCCTCCTTTCTTTAATCACGCACAAGACACAACCTGTAACGCTGGTGGTGTCCGGAAATCATCGGGAGGAGATCGAGTTTTTTGTGACTCCCTCTACCTCCCGCGTGATTTTGGGTTTCCCGTGGATGTTGAAACACAATCCCCGGATTGATTGGCCGTCTGGGGTAGTGGTTCAGTGGAGCGAAACCTGCCATCGGAGGTGTTTAGGATCCTCGGTTCCTCCCGGTTTACAGGCTAAGGAGGAGGTCAAAGCCCCACCCAATCTGACGGTGGTGCCGGTGGAGTACCACGATCTTGCTGACGTCTTCAGCAAAGATCTGGCACTCACCCTGCCCCCGCACCGTCCTTACAATTGTGCCATTGATTTGATTCCGGACGTGGAGTTCCCGTCCAGCAGGCTGTACAATCTCTCACGCCCTGAGCGCGAATCAATGGAGACCTACATCCGGGACTCTTTAGCTGCCAGGCTGATCCGGAACTCCACCTCCCCGATGGGTGCAGGTTTCTTTTTTGTGGGCAAGAAAGATGGCGGACTCCGTCCATGCATTGATTACAGGGGGCTGAATGAGATTACGGTTCGCAACCGATACCCGTTGCCATTGTTAGATTCCGTGTTCACCCCCCTGCATGGAGCCAAAATCTTTACAAACTTGGATATTAGGAACGCGTATCACCTGGTTCGGATCCGGAAGGGAGACGAGTGGAAGACGGCATTTAACACCCCCTTAGGTCACTTTGAGTACCTGGTCATGCCGTTCGGCCTCACCAATGCCCCCGCGACGTTCTAAGCTTTGGTTAACGACGTCTTGCAGGACTTCCTGCACCGATTCGTCTTCGTATATCTGGACGATATACTCATCTTTTCTCCGGATCCTGAGACTCATGTCCAGCATGTACGTCAGGTTCTGTAGCGGTTGTTGGAGAACCGGTTGTTTGTGAAGGGCGAGAAGTGCGAGTTTCACCGCGCTTCTTTGTCCTTCCTGGGGTTTATCATCTCCTCTAACTCCGTCGCCCCTGATCCGGCCAAGGTTGCGGCGGTGAGAGATTGGCCCCAACCAACAAGCCGTAGGAAGCTGCAACAGTTCCTCGGCTTCGCAAATTTCTATAGGAGGTTCATTAAGGGCTACAGTCAGGTAGTTAGCCCCCTGACAGCCCTGACCTCTCCAAAAGTCCCCTTCACCTGGTCGGATCGGTGCGAAGCCGCGTTCAAGGAGTTGAAACAACGGTTCTCTACTGCGCCAGTTTTGGTGTAGCCCGACCCTAGCCGCCAGTTTGTGGTTGAAGTGGACGCCTCTGACTCAGGGATAGGAGCCGTGCTATCCCAGAGTGGAGAGACCGATAAGGTTCTTCACCCGTGTGCCTACTTTTCTCGCAGGTTGACCCCGGCTGAACGGAACTATGACGTCGGCAATCGAGAACTCCTTGCGGTGAAAGAGGCTCTTGAGGAGTGGAGACACCTGTTGGAGGGAGCGTCTGTGCCATTCACGGTTTTCACTGACCATCGGAACCTGGAGTATATCAGGACCGCCAAGCGGCTGAACCCCAGGCAAGCCCGCTGGTCACTTGTCTTCGGGCGTTTTGACTTCCGGATCACCTATCGCCCCGGGACCGCAGTGAAGCTCCAACTCCCAGCTTCACTGCGGATCCACCCAGTATTCCACGTCTCCAGGATCAAACCACACTACACCTCACCCCTCTGTGCTCCCGGTCCGGCGCCGCCTCCTGCCCGGATCATTGACGGGGAGCCGGCCTGGACAGTGTGCCGGCTCCTGGACATCCGTCGAATGGGCTGGGGGTTCCAATATCTGGTGGACTGGGAGGGGTATGGACCCAAAGAACGCTCCTGGGTGAAGAGGAGCTTCATCCTGGATCCGGCCCTCCTGGCCGATTTCTACCGCCGACACCCCGATAAACCTGGTCGGGCGCCAGGAGGCGCCCGTTGAGGGGGGGGTCCTGTTGTGTGGGCCGCCAGAAGAGGAGGTACTGCTGGCCCACCACCAGAGGGCGCCCCGCCTGAATTGCGGGCTTCAGGCACGAGAGGGCACTGCCGCCACAGACACAGCCGGGGGTGACAGCTGTCACTCATTATCTCTTGACAGCTGTCACCCATCTACACTTCATCATCTCACTCCATAAAACCCGGACGTCATCTCCACCTCATTGCCAAGATATCGTCGACCTGTTAAGGTAATATTCTCAGCCTTAAAATTAAACTGTGTGTCAGTCTGAACTCTTTTTGCAGCTGTTTTCCTGCGGAGTGTTTATCTGGAGATTGGCGTGACCGGCGACAGCTTCGCTTTACACCCCCACCAAGTGTTGAGACAGGAGCTGCACGAGTGTGTGTTAGAGGTGGAGGTGGACTCTCCATCATTGTTGTTACTGGGTGTGCACACACCCATATCTTATTGTCTCTGCTCCTTGCCAGCAGTACCAGATCCGACATTCGGAGACGGTGGCCACCTGGGGACTCGGGACTTGGCGGCTCCAGTATTCTCCAGGTTCGGTGGCGGAGGAAATCGTGTGGTTCCGGTTCTTCTCAGGACAGACGTCTTCTCAGGACAGACGTCCTCGAGCCTGCCCACACGTCACCCTTGTGATTGACTGTTTGCAAAATTTCACATTCCTCTGTGTTGTGGTTGTGCTCTTTCACAACAGTAAAGTGTTCATATTCGACTCTTTCATTGTCCGTTCATTTACGCCCCCTGTTGTGGGTCCGTGTCACTACACTTTCCCAACACACAACACATGATGGAACTGTCTTGGGACTTGGATGGCAACCACCCAGGTAGACAACCGGACCATTTTCATAACTCTAAAATAAGCATATATCTGCCACAGTCAGATGAAACTTGGGTGTACCCTTGGCTGTCACTGAAGTCCTCAACATTCAGGCACCTGTGTGCTGGATCATGTACAGAGAATCAGGCTGCATAGCCAAAATATCAAAGCTGATGCTCTGAAGATGACATCCAGCCATCATCTTAGGTCACTGGTGGTTAGCATCCAAGTATCACAACTGTACAGTGACCTTCATTCACCTGCAAAGATATTGGCATTGCCAAACTCTGTCCAGTGACCTCATGACTCCATAAGCTCTTTCAGGCACCTCTCGATCTCAAAGGCCAAAGACCCAGAGATGTAGGTCACTGCCGAGATAAGCGAATATCTTTATAAGTTTAACACTTTCACCATACAGTTACACTTCTGATGGCTGAGTCCAGGAAGCCATTAAAAGCCTGGATCTTGATCCAGGACATCTCAAACCCAGACGTTCTTATTCCTCACACAGCTTTTCCAGTGATGCAATCAGAGTATCCATTGATTCCACAAAGATCACAGCATCGTCCACAAAGTCAAGAGTTATGTGTCGACGCGGGTTGAGGAGCGGACCTGCGTCAGACGGAACCCAGCGCTACAAATAACCAGAAAAGCGGTTCCAAAAACAATATATTTATTACCCCCACTGTGCATAAAAGGTGTAAAAACAAAAACAGCGTCCCTCTGGTGGAGTGACTGTTGGCACGCTCTCCAGCGCCCGCAAGGATCAAAGCCCGGCGTTCCTGGACTCACTACCACCGCCAAACACCCCCCAGGTGGACACGACAAACCGACTCTCTGTGAAGCAAAGAAGAGGTGAGGTAAGTCAGCAGTTACAACAATATCTTTCAAAAGACACACGCTATCAGCAACACATTCAGGTCTGTATCTTTTTTAACTTTATGCAAATGAGCAGCTTCTCACAACAAGTGGAGGATCACTTATCCTGCACGCCACAGCAGTGAGAAGCAAACTGCACAATTCTCATCACAATTCCAGTATACTGCGTAACAAAACACCAAGTTACTATCAACAATTAGTCGAACACTTAATCACCTTTAATGTGTGCTGACAGCAAGTGTCCTCACCCTTCCTTGCTTCACGGGCTCGATGTGTCAAACCCAGGCGCGGTCCTCAGCGTCTCACAAACGGACATCACAAGGTCGAGTTCCCGGCAGTTCACATGCACACACATGCCTTAAATGCAGAACGCCATCCAATTATCTGCTTCAGCTGAAAGTCTTTAAGGTTGCATGTGAGCACCAGTCACAGGTGCTTCACATGATGTTGATGAGGGTGAGGACTCTTCAGCCAGCACCTTCTCCACAGAAGAATCAGTTTCCATGCCACCTGAAGAGCAAAGAAAAGAAAAGAACACCAAAACATCCAGCCACACCCCCCAACACACAACAGTACCCCCCCCATCAACGGGAAGCCTCCCGGCGACCGAACAGACCAGGCCAGAGAACAGCACCTCCCTCCGGGGTCCACGTCAGGAAGCAGACAGCACCACGCTCCTAAGGTCCACCACAGACAGCAGGACAGGCACCACAGCTGGAAGGCCGGCTGGCATCAACAAAAGCCCCAAAACATTCCCCAGTACAATTCAACACACAGAAAAAACATAAAACCCACCCAAAACCTCCCCAGGGGACCGTCCCATCAAACCCCGGGAAGAAAAGAAAAACTCCCAAATGCAAAAACCCAACACAGCCCCACAAACACAATACAAACGTAAATGCATAAAAGAAAAATAACAAACAACCCCCCCAGAATGACCTGCAGAGCCCAACCCCCCCCAGAAGGCCTTCATCGCCAGTTCCAGGAGGAACAGCCAGAACCATAATCCCACAAAGGTCCCCAGGTGTACATGGAGCAAATGGCGCCCCCCAGAGGACCGTACCATCAACCCCAGGAGGTACCCTCCCCACAACCCTCGAACCCCAGACCCGGTCACACTTGGCTAGTTGGCCCCAAGCCAATTCCCCCCCAGAGGACCGTCCCATCAACCCTGGAGGTGGAACCCGGAAGGACACAGAACAAAATCAAAAATCAACCCCCAGAGGACTACCAAAAACAACCCCGGGGGGATATAAAATGACCATAAACCCTGTTACTCTCCCCGGCACCCCGAAAGACCCCAGGTCCCTCCCAGAGCCCTTCGGCGGCTCAATTTTGGCAAACGGCTCAAAATATTAAGCCGGAGAAGGGAACAGGAAAAAACTAACCCAGCTCCAACCCCAAGGCGCAGCAGAGAACCGGAAATGCGTCCGGTGCCCCAACTCGACCATACCCCAGCCTCTCGGGAGGGGTGGAACTACCGAAATGGCGAACGGCAACAGATTGGCCCACCCCTCCGACCGAGGTAAGTCTCCGCTGCACCACACCCCGGCAACACCAATGACGAACGGTACAAAGGCTCACCGAGGCTGGAGTGGAACCGGGCCCTAACCAAACCAAGAAAAACGCCTCTAACACCCCCCCCCCCCCCCCCCCAGGTGCAGAGGTCTTCTGAGAATGCTCAGCGTGACCAACCTGCACCACCCCACAACCCACAAGACAAACGGTCTTGGGGCAAGTGAGGTTGGGGTTAGGGATGTAGAGAAATAAAAAACAACAAAATAAAACGACCCAACAACCCAAACAGAAAATACCTAAAAACACAAAAAATTGACAATTAAGTGAGCCCAGGCGGACTTCTAACCGCCTAACAATCACTCCACCAGATACGCCTCTGACTCCCCATACAATTATAACCCCTATTTAAAGAAAACAAACATTTACCCGTGCTAGATTTTTTTTTTTTTTTATGTGTGTTATTTTGCCTGTCCCAGAACACTTGGAGATACGTCACCATTATTTCTCTTGACGCTTACGTGTCGGGGCAATACAGGAATCTCTGCTCGTCCGAGCTGCATGGGCTCGTCAACAGGAGGAGCCAGAGGTCCCGTCGGAGGAGCCTCAGTGGGGCGAAGAAGAGGCGGCCCAGATTTGTGTCGGGGAAAGCCCCGAGACGAAAAAACCCGCTCTGATGGGCGTCCTCTCTCGCGTCCACGCTCCTTCATCCGATCATCTAGACGAATCACCAACGATATTAGCTCATCTAAATCGTTTGGCTCGTCACGGACTGCTGGCTCATCTTTTAATGACTCACTTATCCCATCTACAAACATTCCTCGTAAAGCTGCGGCATTCCAACCTGACTGAGCAGAAACCAGAGAACATTGCATCACCGCACAAGGCTCCAGACGACAAACAATCGGTTCGGACGCCGAATCTCTGGGTGACGGAGTTATCTGCACTAGTATCGATGATGCCGCAGCTGGAGCAGCAGGAAGCGGAGCGGCTTGCGCTGCAAGCTCCGTAACACGGGCGTCTGTTTGTTTAATTTGGTTTGCGAGATGCTGTAATTGCTCCCATATTTTCTCCAAGTGTTCTTGAACTTTTTCGGCAAAAGGAACCGCCTCTGCCGCTGGGTCCATTATGGAATGGCCGGGAACTACTGTGTCGACGCGGGTTGAGGAGCGGACCTGCGTCAGACGGAACCCAGCGCTACAAATAACCAGAAAAGCGGTTCCAAAAACAATATATTTATTACCCCCACTGTGCATGAAAGGTGTAAAAACAAAAACAGCGTCCCTCTGGTGGAGTGACTGTTGGCACGCTCTCCAGCGCCTTCAAGGATCAAAGCCCGGCGTTCCTGGACTCACTACCACCGCCAAACACCCCCCAGGTGGACACAACAAACCGACTCTCTGTGAAGCAAAGAAGAGGTGAGGTAAGTCAGCAGTTAGAACAATATCTTTCAAAAGACACACGCTATCAGCAACACATTCAGGTCTGTATCTTTTTTAACTTTATGCAAATGAGCAGCTTCTCACAACAAGTGGAGGATCACTTATCCTGCACGCCACAGCAGTGAGAAGCAAACTGCACAATTCTCATCACAATTCCAGTATACTGCGTAACAAAACACCAAGTTACTATTAACAATTAGTCGAACACTTAATCACCTTTAATGTGTGCTGACAGCAAGTGTCCTCACCCTTCCTTGCTTCACGGGCTCGATGTGTCAAACCCAGGCGCGGTCCTCAGCGTCTCACAAACGGACATCACAAGGTCGAGTTCCCGGCAGTTCTGCTTGAATCACACATGCCTTAAATGCAGAACGCCATCCAATTATCTGCTTCAGCTGAAAGTCTTTAAGGTTGCATGTGAGCACCAGTCACAGGTGCTACACATGATGTTGATGAGGGTGAGGACTCTTCAGCCAGCACCTTCTCCACAGAAGAATCAGTTTCCATGCCACCTGAAGAGCAAAGAAAAGAAAAGAACACCAAAACATCCAGCCACACCCCCCAACACACAACATCAAGGTCAGTAAACCTTTCCTCACCAACAAAAGTGCTGAAGGCTATATAGGTGGATTATTATATTGTCCAGATTAGTCTAGAGTTTTTCCATAAATCTCTGTATTTCAATCTCCAAATGTTTTTTTCCATAACTGTTATGGTTAAAAAACATGGTCGCAATTTGGTGGGGGATAGGGGGGACATGTCCCCCCCACATTTTCAACCAGGGGGGAGAGAATATGGTATGTTCCCCCCACCTTCTGACATATACGAGGTCTCTTAGATATTTATTTATTTTTTTAACTATATGGATTTGAATGACATGCGATTACACCAATCATGCTTGAACCCTCGTGCGCATGCGTGAGTTTTTTCACGCGTGTCGGTGACGTCATTTCCCTGTGGGCAGGCCTTGAGTGAGATGTGGTCCCGCCCTCTCGGCTGAATTCCTTTGTTTCACACGCTGCTCGAGACGGCGCGCGTTGCTTTATCAAAAATTTTTCTGGACCTGTGAGGAATATCCGAGTGGACACTATTCGAGAAATTAAGCTGGTTTTCTGTGAAACGTTTAACGGCTGATGAGAGATTATGGGGTGTTTCTGTCGGTGTAAGGACTTCCCACGGAGCGGGACGTCCTGCAGCGCTTCCAGGCGCTGTCGTCGGCCTGTTTCGAGCTGAAAACATCCTAATTTAAGGCTTAATTCACCCAGGACGTCGTGAGAGAACAGAGAAGATTCAGAAGAGGCCGGCATGAGGAATTTATGCGGACATTCCACTGTTTAAGGACATTTTTTTAATGAAAGACGTACGCGCAAATTCGCCGAGTTGTTTCCGTGACGACTCGGCAAATCTGTGTGCACCGCGACAGGAAAAACACCTCCGTGTTGAAAACCATTTGTAGAATTCAGGCGGCTTTTAATGGCTTTCAACAAGTGAGTAACTGAGAAATTGTTTAACAGCTTGGGCATGTTCCAACTTGCCCGTTAAGATTTCCAACGGAGGTGTTTTTCCTGCCGCGACCCCCCGCGGTCGGGTCCAGCCCGACATGCGACTCTGCCCGCACGTTCTTTCATTACAAAATGACCGTTAACAATGGAATGTCCGAATAAACTCCTCATGCCGACTTCTTCTGAAAGTTCTCTGTTCTCTGATGACTTACTGCGTCAACAGAGCCTGAAATGTGGAAGTTTTCAACTTGAAACGGCGAGACGCTGCCGCCTCGAAGCGCAGGCGCCGTGGACCGTCCTTAAAGCGACACTACCAGACCAAAATCTCTCATCAGCCGTTAAAATTTTTACCGAAAACCAGCTGAATTTATTGAATGGTGTCCACTCAGTTGTGCCTTACAGTTTTGAAAAAATTTTTATCAAACAAAGCAACAGTCTCTGAGCCATTCCTAAACAATGAAAAAAATCGATGAGCGGGTGGACGACTCCTCACTCAAAGACTGCCCACAGGCGAATGACGTAACCGACAGGCGTGAAAAAACTCTCGCATGCCCACGAGGGTTCAAGCATGTCTGATGTAATCACACGTGATTCAAATCCATATGGTTTTTGAAAAAAATAATAAGGTCGGATACTTTTCTAATAGACCTCGTATGTGTGTACAGTGGTCCCTCGTTTATCGTGGCAGTTACGTTCTAAAAATAGCCCGCAATAAGCGAAATCCGCGAAGTAGACAGCGTTATTTTTTACAATTATTATAGACATTTTAAGGCTGTAAAACCCCTCACTACACACTTTATACACTTTTCTCAAACAGGCATTAACATTTTCTCACTTTTCTCTCGTGTGTAAACACTCTCAAAGTTCAAACCTTAATAGAAAAATAAGACCAACCTGTTTTCAGGCCAGATAAAATGCTGAAACCGACTTCTTCTGAAACTTCTCTGTTCTCTCACGACGTCCTGGATCAATAGAGCCTGAAATGTGGAGGTTTTCAGCTTGAAACAGGCTGATGATGGCGCCTGAGAGCGCTGCGCGACGTCTCGCTCCGTGGGAAGTCCTTAAAGCGACAGTATCACCTCAAAATCTCTCATCAGCCGTTAAAATTTTCACCGAAAATCAGCTTAATTTTTCGAACCATGTCCACTTCGATGTGTCTCACAGGTTTAGAAAAAATTTTGATCAAACAAAGCGCCAGTCTCTCAGCAACTTCTCAGACAAAGGAATTCCGACGAGGGGCTGGACGACTCCTCCCACAAGGAGTGCTCACAGGCGAATGACGTCACCGACAGGCGTGGAAAAACTCACGCATGCGCACGAGGGTTCGAGCATGTCTGACGTTAAAACATATGAATGAAATCTATATAGTTTTTGAAAAAAAATAAAAAGGACCGTTACTTTATTGACAGACCTTGTACATTTTACCACATTGCAGTTGTTTTTTTTAATGAAAACTCAACCTATCATTCTTTTTGAGTTCTACACATGTGGTGATACCTTATTTACACCAGGATGTTAATAAAATCATTGCTGGCTATTCTCAGAATAAAGTACTTATATCCACAGTTTCAAATTGTATAAGTCAAATGGTGTCCACTTTATGGTCTTCTCAAAACATTAAAATTACTGTTGTGGATGCTCAGAATGCATCTGAGCTTATCTAGAAACAGCTGGCTTGTGGGGGCCTAAAGCGGCCCCCAGACCCCCGGCCTATGGGCTTCGGCCCTGCGGGCCTCGCACTTTGTCCCCCCAATTTCTAGTTCTAAATTGTGCCCTTGGTAAAAAAAATACATATATAAAAAGTATAACATAGAATATCACTGTCAGTATCGGTACACTAGAGGCAGCTTTGCACCACATGACTTGTATGCCATTTTTGTTGTTTCTACATTACAGCTATAACCTGGTACCATAACTGCAAAAGTACATTAAATTAATAAATATCTATCTTAATTTAATACAGTGTCCTTGATTATTTTGGTCTTTTGTGTACAGTGCACCCGGAAAGTATTCACAGCGCTTCACTTTTTCCACACTTCACTCTGGTTTCAGCTGCAGCAGATGGATGAGATGGGGATGGAGCAAGTGCCTGAATGGTTGTCATCCAGGACCTAAGGCAGTTCACTTCAGCAGTGGGAATACTTCAGGCTCTAACACCAGTATACAAATGATGAGTGCAATGGAAAGACTATTCCATTTGGTGAAAGATGGAATGTTTCATTCAAGGAGGCGAAATTGAACAAATGAAAAAAACATTTATTATTTGTTTTATTACTTCTCATTTGATGATGATGATGATGATGATAGGTCCTTGTCATTTTATTCATTTATTAACAAGAGGAAAAGTGACTTATATCTCAGTGTGTGTCAAGAGTTTCCAAACAGTCCAACACAAATTTTAAATAGCAATCCAGTCCAAAATTGTTCAGTCAGCTTCCACAAACAGTCAGATAGTTCAAATCAATCCTGATGATGTCGTCCGTAGCTGACGTCTGTCGTCTGTACAGACTGCCTTCTGCTTTTCTCAGTCCAGCAAAAATTTGCGACAAAAATTTGTTGAGCTCTTCGCCCAACAGCAGTTCCACCTTAGCTAGATATGTGCCAGCGAATATTGCAAATGCCTCCAAACGGCTTACGGCGTACTGGATTTGTTGTTTCTTTTGTGTTAGAAGAATGAGCAGTGGTCGCAGTGTGCAATGGTACAAAACATATGGAACCAAATTTGCACAAAAAAGGAGCACATTGACAAATGGGATGAATGATCAATATCACAAACCACCAATCAAATACAAGGATGTATTCAGATGTTATCTAGTAAAAAATAAAACGCTCCACAGCAGTGAAGCAGATCAAATAAATCCATGAATTAAAAGTCAGCACTAAAGAGGAGACCACCAGAGTTTAACTGGGGATCTCAAAAAGGAGAGGACGCTTCAGCCGTCAGTGTTCAGATCCAACAGTGGAGTCCTGAAATTTTTGCATTGATATTGAGCATTGGCTTCAACGTGCAAGCGCAGTGTTAACCAAACATTTTAAAATCTAAATTTATAAATTAAACCAGAATTAATTTCATATCTATATCTATAAATGAAGAATATCCCCATACACCCTTTATTTTTCATGAAACTTTTACATAAAGGAGAAGACGAAAGAAAAAATACGTTAAGGAAAGAAAAAAATAAATGGGTTTAAAAGCCAAGATGTGACGTGCGCTACGAGAGGGGGTGGAGACAGGCTTGACCTGACGTAACGATGTAATGACGTAACGTGTGGGCGCCGTGGAGCACTCTGTGGCGGCGCTGAGTTTAAAGTTTTTAGTGACAACAGTACTGTGTTTTATTTATTTTTATTATTTTTATTTTGTGATGGAGGATTTGACAGAACGCAGGTATGAATGTTTAGTTTTTAAAATCTCGCCGTTGCACGTGTTGTAACGTGAGTCGGTGTGTCGTCAGTCTTAGCACGTTGGCTAACTTAATAATCATTATTTAATCCACAGTATTAAGTAATTATTTGAGGCACAGTGCGGCTCTTTAGTTTCATCGTAAGTAAGTATGTTTTATGTCATTTATTACTGTTATTAGCAGATCGCGGGAAAAAATGTTGGACGTCTGTTTTCAGCCTTACGTATTCTGTACGTTTCTGGTTTAATAAATTACCTAAATACTTAGAAATCACAGCATGGAACACACAGTTTGGGTCGTTACAGGCTGAAATGTGAACGTAATGTGTTTGTGTTTTCGCGGTCGTGCAGTAATTGGCGGGCACGAACTTTAGCCCGCACCGCCAACACACACACACGCACACACACACACTGAAGTGTCTAGTAACGTTACGACCGCACTCCGTTTGAGACTTTAATCTGGATTTATTTATTTTTTGTTACTTCAGGACTCTGCAGGATCTGCAGCTTTCCAGTCTTGATGGCTCCATGTTGCTGCAGACCAGGAGGAACACAAAACGGAAGTGTGGGGTCCTCAGTGACGCCACAGAGAGCACCCCCACAGAGCTGATCCAGCAGTGCTCCCTCCTGCACAGCCACCAGCCCACAGCCTGCAGGGGCAAAGAGAATCACGGCAACCGCTTTGTCCTGGCCAGGCGGTCGCGACAGCAGAGAGAATTGGCATCAGGTAACCAAGCATGGGGCACCACAGGGTTCAGTCTTAGGTTCACTGGTATTCTTTCTCTACTTTGCTTTGATCTGGCATTATACGTAGCCATGCAAGTAGGTTTCACTACTACACCAATGACATGCAGCTATGTAGACAGTAACAATGTAGAAAAACTGGAGGCTTGTTTGGCTGAAGTGAGACTTGTCTCATCGCTTTCTTTTTTCTTTAACTCTGATAAGGCTGACATGATTGTTATTGGTCCTGCGAGACAGTGATGGCTTCATGGTAATTTACACCATCACTGGGTGACTGTGTGATAAGTAATACTGAAAGATTTTTTTTTTTTAATATTGGTGTCTTTTTGATGTTATTCTTTCACCCAACACTGCCTTTGGTGTCAAACATGTCTGAGCAGGTAGCCCAGTGGGATAAGGAGCTGAGTTAGTAAAATGTAGACCTGGGTTTAGGCCCCCTGACACGAGCATGACTTTGATTCACGCACTTGCACGACCTATATAGACTTATTTGCATTGTGCTACAGAGTCCAGGGATAAGTTTCGGTATCACTTGTCCCCAGAGCCAATATAGGACTTATTTCTTTTGCTGTCTTTTGAGCTGCATTGTCTATTTTCATTTCCTTAACATTGTAGTGATGAGACACTCCCTGTGACTGTGAAAGCAGATTTTAAGGATTTGATTATGACATATAAAATATTGCATGTGTGCACGCTTGTGCTTACCTCTCAGAACCTGTTGTGTTGTGCATGTTTACTCTGTCGACATTGAGATAAGAAGAGCTCTGCGGGGTGGGGAGCCTTTGCATATAATGCACTTATTTAGTAGAACACTTTGCTGCCTTTATCAGAGAGTCCACTTCTGTGGAGTCTTTTAAGGCTCCACTGAAAACATTTATTTTATCTTGTTTGCAATTAGTTTGTGCTTTTACCTTTTATTTTATTTCATGTTGGTTTTGCTGAAATTGCACCATTTTTAAAAATGTATTAATGCTGATTGGATCAGTATGGGAGCCCGAACAGTTGCCTATGTGATGACTGTTTGTCACGTCCCCTGGCAGGTCTTTCATGGGACCACCTACCAGATGAGCTGCTACTGAGAATCCTCTTCTACCTCCCTCTGCAGGACCTCCTCAGGATGTGTACAGTTTGCAAGCGCTTGTATCGTTTGGGGTGAATATGCGAGTTTCTAGATTCCTACCACTGAAATGTAGAAGGTGTCACATGGCAGTAATATCTGTTCTTGTGTTTGATAACTGCTGCTTTCTGTCCTGAGGCCGGTGTCGCTGAATGAACAGTCCCCCCCTAAAAATCAGTCCGCCCTGCTTTCACTATGCATGCGTCATCAGCCGCGGTTCACCGATTATCACCTCGTTTCTGCTTAAAACGCCTTTGCTTCTGCTTAAAACTGACTTTAGAATGATTTAAGAGGTTTGACCTTGTCATCTGATGTTTAATAATCCATTTAATCACTTTGTGTGAAGAGACTGTGTCTCAGATGAGCTGCTGAGCTCCGAAATGATGCATGCGCAGTGGAGGCAGGGTGGACCAATTTTTACGGGGACCATTCGGTCTGCGACACCGGGACACGTCCAGAAAATTTATTATAGATCTTCGTTGACAGCATAGTTTCTAGGTTGCGAATGTATAATATCGTGTAACAGAGGGACATTATTATTATTATTTGACAAGTTTTTCTTCCAGCAAATACTCCTGATTACACTGTTCAACACGGTTTTTATTGCATGGAGTTTTTCAACAGATTTTGTGTAATTTGGGGACGCTGAAGCCGAATCTGGTGTTCGTTTTTGCCAATCACATCGTGATTTTGAGATAAGAAAACATATTTTTCGTATCAAGCATGGAAGCAAAAACTGGAGTCTCACACACCTCGTCGGCGCCATAAATGATGTTACAGCTCTTGTTCACATTTCACAAACCTGGTTTAAAAATATGCTTTTGAAGCTTTTTTGTTCATGATTAGTGGCATCAAACTCTGAGTGAATGAGCAAGTTTTGCATAATCCATCAATATGGAACATGCAGATTGCAAAAAAAAAATGCGATGTGATAGAGGAAATCTGAGCTCAGATTTGGATTCATCACCCTAAAATGCCCCGACATCAGTTCTCAAAGTCCATGCAAGAACATTTGTTTTGTTGACCAGTGTGAAACCTCACAACTCCTGGTTGCCCCACAAAACTGCAAGTCTTTGCTTCATTCAAAGCTCTGCTTTTAAAAATTGTACTTAAAGCAGTGGTGTCCAGAGTATTCCAGAAAGGGCCAACAGGGTGCAGGTTTTCTTTGCATCCACTGACTCCAGCAGGTGATTTCACTGATGAACTCATCCCGTCTGCTCAAAGTGATGTTCATCACTTTGGATTAGCATGGAAGTAATTTTAAGCCCTGCTTGTGCCTTGTGTACATTTGCAGTGTTAAATATTTCTAGTTTGTCTTGACAGTGGAGTACAAAGGTGCTATGGTGGTAAATAGGCTTCAGGATTTAATAGTGTTGCAGCTTAGCTAAAATTTCCAGAATAATTGTTCGTTTTGTCATAAAAGCACCAAATTTGACACACATTCTAAATGATTTTGAAATGGATGCCTGCAACACGTTTCAAAAAAGCTTGGACAGTGGTATGTTTACCGCTGTGTTACATCACCTGTGTGCACTCAGACGTGGCTGTACAGCCCCCATGTGATCATGTCTGTAAATGCATATCAACATGTCATGCAAGTGTGCTCTCCCCCTGCACGCCACATGTGTGGGCACTTAGACAAATTTCACTGCCAGCTCGAAAGTGATCGTCTGCTGACTATTTTTGTGCTGACAGCACAAATGGCCTCACATTTTCTAAGTGTCCAGCGAGTGGTGTTGGATGTTCGTGTGTGACACCTGGAATTTGTCTGACACCTGCTGTGAGAGGGATGGATTGGGCTCTCACAGGGCACACACTGTCTTTTGGTCAGTGGTAGTTGTGGTGACAGGTGTAGTTGGAGGCGCCTCTGATTTTTCATGAATGGTGTGCAATTCCTCCTTCGTGCGCTAGTAGGCTTCAATCATGTTATGTGTGAAGGGGCCCTAAGTGAAACGTGTAAAGTTACATCTGATGTTGTGCTTCGTAATCTGATGTGCCCAAGTCACATCTTGATATTTTCTTCATATGTATGTGTAATTACTGCTTTTTGTGAGTTCAGCAAGACTTACTGAATAATGTCTTGATGTCAGATTAATAAAGTGCTAAGTTGTGTCCCGGTATTGTATTAGTGACACGAACAAGCAGCGAGATTGGAGATTATTTTATTTGGTGCAATGACTACATCAGTGGTGTCCAAACTATTCCAGAAAGGGCCGAGGGTGCAGGTTTTCCTTGCAGCCACTGGACTTCAGCAGGTGATTTCACTGATTAACATCCATTTGAGCAGGTGGGATGAGTTCATCAGTGAAATGACCTGCTGGAGTCAGTAGCTGCAAAGAAAACCTGCACCCTCTCGGCCCTTTCTGGAATAGTTTGGACACCACTGGACTACATGAAGGGCTCCAGTCGGAAGAGAATCATTCCAGTCGAGGGATCTGGGGGTGTCGTTTGCATAACTGCAATAAAAATGATCAGATCGTATATGCACAAGCGCTCCTGTGCATTTCTCAAAAAATAATTGACTGAAAGCAGCTGTATTTGTAGTTTTATTATTTAATCATATATATATATATATATATATATATATATATATATATATATATATATATATATATATATAATTTTTTTTTTTTTCCCACACCAGTCAAGTCCTTGGAGAATGCTGCTGATCTTATGACACTGGGAAGCGTGCACAGGAGGTTCCGTCTGATTTCCAATCTGTCCGCCTGATTTAGATTTCCAATCATTTTAATAAATGGATTATTAGAGTCCATGTAAATGCACCTAATTATTGATAGGTAAGATTTCGTAAGATTTGCCAACAGAAGAAACAAAAGGGCACTCTTGAAGCAAAGATTCAAACTAAAAGGAACAAATGTATTCATGAATGATCACTTAACCAAAAAGAATGCCGATATAGCCAAGAAAGCAAGAAACCTAAAGAAACAGCAAAGAATTCAGCAAACATGGGTAACAAATTGTAGGATTCTCATCAAACTGAATGGTACACCAGAAGAAGCAAAAGTTATGGTGGTGAGAAATATAGAAGAGCTTGACAAATATAACTGAAAGATAAAGGTAACAATGTGAGACTCTATACACCACCATGAACATTACAACAAACATATTCACACCAAAGAACAACAGATACAGATTTGTTACAGAGAATCTTACAATTTAAACAAAAGGAACTGGAAACATTTAAATATACTGAGCACAGCACACAAGATCAGGAAAATGAAACTGACCCGGTCAACAACCTTCTTGTTTCAATAAATATGAACTGTGATTACTATACACAAGACCAGTATACAAATGTTACGACTTCGGACGACAAATTGTCAATCATACATTTCAACAGCCGAAGTTTGTACACTAATTTTAACTCTATAAAGGAATATTTGCAACAGTTTATATCACCATTTAGTATTATTGCCATATCAGAATCCTGGTTACAAAAGGAAAAAGGTATTGATTTTGATTTAGAAGATTATGAGTTGCATTATGTAAACAGGAAATACAAAACAGGAGGTGGTGTTGCATTATATATTCATAAAACAATTCAGTTTACGGTTGTAGAAAGTATGTCAGTAACAATAGATGGAGTAATGGAATGTCTGACAGTCGAAATAGACAACAAAAAGAGGAAAAATATTATTGTAAGTTGTGTATATCGGTCACCTGGTTCAAGTATTGACATTTTTAATGAACAAATGGAAAAAATGTTCTCGGAAATAAGTACTAAAAATATATTTGTCTGTGGGGATTTTAATATAGATCTTTTGAATCCTGAAAAACTGAAATCAATAGATGCTTTTTCTGACACAATGTATAGTATGTCCCTTTATCCAGCAATTACAAAACCAAGTAGAATAACATCTCACAGTGCCACAATAATCGATAATATCTTTACGAATATTATTGAAAATCAAGTTATAAGTGGCCTGTTCATATGTGATATCACTGATCACTTACCCGTTTTTATTGTTTATGACTGTGACCTTAAAAAAACTAATCATGACAGAGAAGTAGTCCATAAACGAATAAGAACAGAAGAAACAATAAATGCCTTCAACAGCAGTTTAAGTATACAAGACTGGAGTACAGTCTACAGTGAGTCAGATGTAGATGGTGCATATAGCAATTTTATAGATATTTTCTGCACGTTGTATAAAAAACATTGTCCCCTTAAAGAATACTATAAAAATAAAAGATACAATAAATGTCCTTGGCTAACTAAAGGAATATTAAAAGCCTGCAAAAAAAAAACAGCCTTTATAAAAAATGTATTAATTCAAAAACAAAAGAAGCTGAAATAAGATATAAAGTATATAAAAACAAATTAACAGAAGTCATCCAAATAAGTAAAAAGTTGTACTATGATGAAATTCTACAAAAAAATAAAAACATCAAAGAAACCTGGAACATTTTGAACAACCTAATTAAACCAGGATCTTCCAATACAAGATATCCAGATTATTTTATTGATAAAAATGTTCATGATTACAACATGAATAATATAGTGAATGGTTTTAATCAATTTTTTGTACATGTTGGCCCTGATTTGGCAGCTGAAATCCCAAATCCAGGAATTCAGCAGTCTAATGAAACTATAAAAAGAAACATAAATTCAATTTTTCTTTCAGCAACAAATGAACAGGAACTAAAAGACATTGTTAATAAATGCAGAAACAAACTGTCTACAGACTGTCACGATATAGACATGGTATTAGTCAAAAAAGTCATCAACAACATTTCAAAACCTCTGACCTATATCTGTAATTTGTCATTCCAAACTGGATGTGTTCCGGAAAAAATGAAAATTGCAAAAGTTATACCACTGTACAAAATGACAACAAACATATTTTTACCAATTATAGACCAATTTCTTTACTCCCACAGTTTTCAAAAATCCTAGAAAAATTGTTTCTCTCGTTTGGAAAAATTCATAGAAAAATATCAGTTAATAAACGAAGGTCAATATGGCTTTAGAAAGAAAAGAACCACTTCAATGGCTGTTATTGAGGCAATAGAAGAAATTACTAATGCATTGGACAGAAAAAGATATGCTGTTGGAATATTCATTGATCTTAAAAAGGCATTTGATACAATTAACCATTCAATTTTAATCAACAAATTAGAGAATTATGGTATCAGAGGAGTTGCAGGAAATTGGATAAAAAGTTATCTTACAGATAGGGTCCAATACGTGGAAATGGGAAATTACAAATCTGAATGTCTTGGCATTGCTTGTGGTGTCCCCCAGGGGGCAGTGTTGGGTCCCAAATTGTTTAATATGTATATTAATGACATTTTTAATGCATCTAGATCACTGAAACTAATATTATTCGCTGATGATACAAATATATTCTACAGTAGTGATAATTACAATGAACTTATAAATACTGTAAATGACGAACTAAGTAAAATAAAAAAAATGGATGGACAGTAACAAATTATCATTAAATTTAAATAAAACAAAAGCAATGATATTTGGTAATTATAAGGTTAAATCTAAATTACAAATATGTATAGACAGTGTCCAAATTGAAAACTCAGCTGAAAACAAATTTTTAGGAGTAATAATAGACAGTAAATTAACATGGAAAGCCCACATCAGACACATAAAAATGAAAATTTCAAAAAGCCTCTCTATTATGAATAAGGTAAAGCAATTTCTTGATCATAATGCACTCCGTACATTATACTGTTCTTTAGTTCTCCCATACTTAACATATTGTGTTGAAGTGTGGGGTAACAACTATCAGTGTTCAACACAACCACTATTTATACTACAGAAACGAGCAATAAGGATCATACATAAAGTTGGATTTTTAGAACATAGCAATAATCTTTTTATGCAATCAAAATTGCTTAAATTTCATGATCTTGTAAAATATTCTACATTACAGATTTTATTTAAGGTATTTAACAAATCACTGCCAAGTAACATTCTAAAGTTCTTCTCAGTTAAAGAGTGTGTTCATAATCTTAGAGGTTTTGCCAAATTCACATTATTAAAAGTTAGAACCACTCGGAAAATTTTTTGTGTGTCTGTATGTGGAGCAAAGTTATGGAATGGTTTGGACGTCAGACTCAAGCAATGCCAAAACATTCATGAATTCAAGTCACATTATAAACAGAGGGTCTGGGATCGGTATAGAATGATTGAGACTTAACAATAAAAGCCATTTTACATTCATGGCTCATGACTCTGTATCACAATTGTTGGTTTGTGCATTATATGTTTCTTTCTTTCATATGTTTGGTTCTTCATCATAATTGGTATTGTTGTCTCTTATCATTGTTGGTATGTTTTTTATATGTTTGCTTTCTTACCGTAATTGGTATTGTTGTTTTCTTACCATTGTTGGTATGAGCATCATATGTTTGTTTTCTTTGCCGTAACTGGTATCGTTGATTTCTTACCATTGTTGGTATGTGCTTGTTGCTTGTTTATTATACTGGTATTGTTTTCTTGCTGCTGTTGGTATCTATTGTGGGAATTTACAAGTATTTAAATGTATTATTTTCTTAATTTTCTATCTAATTGACGGGAAGCAGCTATGCACTTTATGTTAAATTTGAATAAAGGGGTGGGATTAAATAAGTTTTCTTCCTCCCACTCCTTTTTGAGCAGATTTAATGTCCTGAGTTAATAGTAAATTCAGTTTTTTTGTTTTTTATGTTATTGTTAAATTGTTTTCTGTTTTTTTTTTTTTTTGTTTTCTGTATTTCTTATCCTCTGCTCAAATAAAATAGATGATGATGATGAAAATAGATGATGATGATGATGATAGTGTTAACGAGGCGCCATGCTAATGAGTTTTAAAGCAGTAGAGGGAAGATGTATCGATGGCTGATAAACGCTGAATAAATGAGTGGACACTTACATTGAATGCTGCCATCTGCAGGAAAGGAGGACTTGTCAAATGATTTGATTAGATGCTGTGGTCTGCAGTCACCAAAACTCAACCTAACTGGACAACTGCAGGAGTTTTGGACCCACACATTAGACAGTGCTCTCAGTCACCATCATCCCAACACCAAATTAGGGAATAATTTTGGAATCAGTGATGAGGAACACTGATGCTGATCTGGAGGCACATGGTGGCCCAACACCAGTCTGGGAGACTTTCTGGTGGACTTTGTTTTAGTTTGACAGATAATAGTTTCCATCAGCTCCGTCATCTTGTTTTCAAACTCTGCGTGACCAGAGTGTTGCATTTTGGTTGCAGGCTGTTTCATGTTACCATGAACAGGCAGATTACCATGAACGTTATTTTTATTCTGAGATGTTTGTTTGTTTTTTTTTTTTTTTTTTTTTTTTTTTTATACTTGTCACAGAGGGCTGGAAACATGACTTGGCAAACATTAAAGTGTTCCAGAGTTGTGTGATGGCGGGCTGTCTGCATGTCTCCTCAGGTTCGATGAGCCTCTGTGGCACAGTGTGGATCTGGAGGGGCTGACCCACGCTGGTCCGGCCCTGCAGCAGGTTCTGAACACGGGGGTCTGCAGGCTGCGCTGTCCTCACTCCTTCATAGAAGAGCCGCCCTTCACAGGAACAGAGTGAGTCCTTGGGTGGGAGGGACTTTGCTTTGTATTTTAAAAAAGAAAAGAAAAGAAAAAGCTTGTAGAACAATGAAAACAAGGAACTTATATCAATCAATCAATCAATTTTTTTTATATAGCGCCAAATCACAACAAACAGTTGCCCCAAGGCACTTTATATTGTAAGGCAAGGCCATACAATAATTATGTAAAACCCCAACGGTCAAAACGACCCCCTGTGAGCAAGCACTTGGCTACAGTGGGAAGGAAAAACTCCCTTTTAACAGGAAGAAACCTCCAGCAGAACCAGGCTCAGGGAGGGGCAGTCTTCTGCTGGGACTGGTTGGGCCTGAGGGAGAGAACCAGGAAAAAGACATGCTGTGGAGGGGAGCAGAGATCAATCACTAATGATTAAATGCAGAGTGGTGCATACAGAGCAAAAAGAGAAAGAAACAGTGCATCATGGGAACCCCCCAGCAGTCTACGTCTATAGCAGCATAACTAAGGGATGGTTCAGGGTCACCTGATCCAGCCCTAACTATAAGCTTTAGCAAAAAGGAAAGTTTTAAGCCTAATCTTAAAAGTAGAGAGGGTGTCTGTCTCCCTGATCTGAATTGGGAGCTGGTTCCACAGGAGAGGAGCCTGAAAGGTGAAGGCTCTGCCTCCTATTCTACTCTTACAAACCCTAGGAACTACAAGTAAGCCTGCAGTCTGAGAGCGAAGCGCTCTATTAGGGTGATATGGTACTATGAGGTCCCTAAGATAAGATGGGACCTGATTATTCAAAGCCTTATAAGTAAGAAGAAGAATTTTAAATTCTATTCTAGAATTAACAGGAAGCCAATGAACAGAGGCCAATATGGGTGAGATATGCTCTCTCCTTCTAGTCCCCGTCAGTACTCTAGCTGCAGCATTTTGAATTAACTGAAGGCTTTTTAGGGAACTTTTAGGACAACCTGATAATAATGAATTACAATAGTCCAATAAATGCATGAATTAGTTTTTCAGCATCACTCTGAGACAAGACCTTTCTGATTTTAGAGATATTGCGTAAATGCAAAAAAGCAGTCCTACATATTTGTTTAATATGCGCTTTGAATGACATATCCTGATCAAAAATGACTCCAAGATTTCTCACAGTATTACTAGAGGTCAGGGTAATGCCATCCAGAGTAAGGATCTGGTTAGACGCCATGTTTCTAAGATTTGTGGGGCCAAGTACAATAACTTCAGTTTTATCTGAGTTTAAAAGCAGGAAATTAGAGGTCATCCATGTCTTTATGTCTGTAAGACAATCCTGCAGTTTAGCTAATTGGTGTGTGTCCTCTGGCTTCATGGATAGATAAAGCTGGGTATCATCTGCGTAACAATGAAAATTTAAGCAATACCGTCTAATAATACTACCTAAGGGAAGCATGTATAAAGTGAATAAAATTGGTCCTAGCACAGAACCTTGTTTAACTCCATAATTAACTTTAGTCTGTGAAGAAGATTCCCCATTTACATGAACAAATTGTAATCTATTAGACAAATATGATTCAAACCACCGCAGCGCAGTGCCTTTAATACCTATGGCATGCTCTAATCTCTGTAATAAAATTTTATGGTCAACAGTATCAAAAGCAGCACTGAGGTCTAACAGAACAAGCACAGAGATGAGTCCACTGTCCGAGGCCATAAGAAGATCATTTGTAACCTTCACTAATGCTGTTTCTGTACTATGATGAATTCTAAAACCTGACTGAAACTCTTCAAATAGACCATTCCTCTGCAGATGATCAGTTAGCTGTTTTACAACTACCCTTTCAAGAATTTTTGAGAGAAAAGGAAGGTTGGAGATTGGTCTATAATTAGCTAAGATAGCTGGGTCAAGTGATGGCTTTTTAAGTAATGGTTTAATTACTGCCACCTTAAAAGCCTGTGGTACATAGCCAACTAACAAAGATAGATTGATCATATTTAAGATCGAAGCATTAAATAATGGTAGGGCTTCCTTGAGCAGCCTGGTAGGAATGGGGTCTAATAAACATGTTGATGGTTTGGATGAAGTAACTAATGAAAATAACTCAGACAGAACAATCGGAGAGAAAGAGTCTAACCAAATACCGGCATCACTGAAAGCAGCCAAAGATAACGATACGTCTTTGGGATGGTTATGAGTAATTTTTTCTCTAATAGTTAAAATTTTGTTAGCAAAGAAAGTCATGAAGTCATTACTAGTTAAAGTTAATGGAATACTCAGCTCAATAGAGCTCTGACTCTTTGTCAGCCTGGCTACAGTGCTGAAAAGAAACCTGGGGTTGTTCTTATTTTCTTCAATTAGTGATGAGTAGAAAGATGTCCTAGCTTTACGGAGGGCTTTTTTATAGAGCAACAGACTCTTTTTCCAGGCTAAGTGAAGATCTTCTAAATTAGTGAGACGCCATTTCCTCTCCAACTTACGGGTTATCTGCTTTAAGCTACGAGTTTGTGAGTTATACCACGGAGTCAGGCACTTCTGATTTAAAGCTCTCTTTTTCAGAGGAGCTACAGCATCCAGAGTTGTCTTCAATGAGGATGTAAAACTATTGACGAGATACTCTATCTCACTTACAGAGTTTAGGTAGCTATTCTTCACTGTGTTGGTATATGACATTAGAGAACATAAAGAAGGAATCATATCCTTAAACCTAGTTACAGCGCTTTCTGAAAGACTTCTAGTGTAATGAAACTTATTCCCCACTGCTGGGTAGTCCATCAGAGTAAATGTAAATGTTATTAAAAAATGATCAGACAGAAGGGAGTTTTCAGGGAGTACTGTTAAGTCTTCTATTTCCATACCATAAGTCAGAACAAGATCTAAGATATGATTAAAGTGGTGGGTGGACTCATTTACTTTTTGAGCAAAGCCAATAGAGTCTAATAATAGATTAAATGCAGTGTTGAGGCTGTCATTCTCAGCATCTGTGTGGATGTTAAAATCGCCCACTATAATTATCTTATCTGAGCTAAGCACTAAGTCAGACAAAAGGTCTGAAAATTCACAGAGAAACTCACAGTAACGACCAGGTGGACGTTAGATAATAACAAATAAAACTGGTTTTTGGGACTTCCAATTTGGATGGACAAGACTAAGAGTCAAGCTTTCAAATGAATTAAAGCTCTGTCTGGGTTTTTGATTAATTAATAAGCTGGAATGGAAGATTGCTGCTACGAGCATTCTGACAGTTAGTGTGACTCGGGGGTGTTGACTCATTTAAACTAACGTATTCATCCTGCTGTAACCAGGTTTCTGTAAGGCAGAATAAATCAATATGTTGATCAATTATTATATCATTTACCAACATGGACTTAGAAGAGAGAGACCTAATGTTTAATAGACCACATTTAACTGTTTTAGTCTGTGGTGGAGTTGAAGGTGCTATATTATTTATTCTTTTTGAATTTTTATGCTTAAATAGATTTTTGCTGGTTATTGGTGGTCTGGGAGCAGACACCGTCTCTACGGGGATGGGGTAATGAGGGGATGGCAGGGGGAGAGAAGCTGCAGAGAGGTGTGTAAGACTACAACTCTGCTTCCTGGTCCCAACCCTGGATAGTCACGGTTTGGAGGATTTAAGAAAATTGGCCAGATTTCTAGAAATGAGAGCTGCTCCATCCAAAGTGGGATGGATGCCGTCTCTCCTAACAAGACCAGGTTTTCCCCAGAAGCTTTGCCAATTATCTATGAAGCCCACCTCATTTTTTGGACACCACTCAGACAGCCAGCAATTCAAGGAGAACATGCAGCTAAACATGTCACTCCCGGTCTGATTGGGGAGGGGCCCAGAGAAAACTACAGAGTCCGACACTGTTTTTGCAAAGTTACACACCAATTTAATGTTAATTTTAGTGACCTCCGATTGGCGTAACCGGGTGTCATTACTGCCGACGTGAATTACAATCTTACCAAATTTACGCTTAGCCTTAGCCAACAGTTTCAAATTTCCTTCAATGTCGCCTGCTCTGGCCCCCGGAAGACAATTGACTATGGTTGCTGGTGTCGCTAACTTCACATTTCTCAAAACAGAGTCGCCAATAACCAGAGTTTGATCCTCGGTGGGTGTGTCGTCGAGTGGGGAAAAACGGTTAGAAATGTGAACAGGTTGGCGGTGTACACGGGGCTTCTGTTTAGAACTACGCTTCCTCCTCACAGTCACCCACCTTTCCCGGCTGCTCGGGATCTGCCAGGGGGTAACTAATGGCGGCTAAGCTACCTTGGTCCGCACCGACTACAGGGGCCTGGCTAGCTGTAGAATTTTCCACTGTGCGGAGCCGAGTCTCCAATTCGCCCAGCCTGGCCTCCAAAGCTATGAATAAGCTACACTTATTACAAGTACCGTTACTGCTAAAGGAGGCCGAGGAATAACTAAACATTTCACACCCAGAGCAGAAAAGTGCGGGAGAGACAGGAGAAGCCGCCATGCTAAATCGGCTAAGAGCTAGTAGCTACGCTAAGCTAGCGGATTCCTAAAAACACACAAAGTGAATAATGTGTAAATAATTTAGAGGTGATTCAGCAGAAGGAGTGCTTTAGTTAAGGCACGTAAAGATTACACTGGGAAACAAATCGTAATCTAGATAACTAGATCAATCTAACTGCGCAGATTAAACAGCTAACAGATACAGAAAAACACCGCTGTGCTCCGGAACAGGAAGTGATACAATACCGCAGTGAGAGCCAACCACCAGTAGAGGCCAAATCTACTGGTGGTAGATCTTATATGCATGGTCTTAAATGAAAATATGATGTCCAATATCTACATAACATTTTTAAATAAAATACTTATTTGGTATGTTATAATGTACACAGTGCTAGTGACTAAAAAATAGCCTTGAATGCCATGAAAAGTAATTAAAAAATGAAATACAGTAACACTCGCTTAAACCATCATTGTATAAACCAGATATTCGCACTCACTGGACAAAAGCAAAAGTCCCAGTGCTTTTGTCTGGTTTTCCAAGTAATGAACACAAGTAATATTGGATTTTGTGTAAGAGATTTTTGTTCACATCAGACAGAATGTCCTGTTTGATCGCAGTGTATTTTCATTAAAATACATTGCAATCGGACAGTTGAAGACAGCACTACTGAACTTTAATACGAAAATTTTATACTTCTGCTGCATTCCTCGGGGCATTAAGGTCATATGCACCATTTGCACTTTATAATTTGCACTTTTCACTTTTCCCACAACTTAACTAAAGTCCCCTTTTTAAGTCGAATTGAAAATGTAATCAATTCCATTACATAAATGTCATTTACTATATTTATCCACTCAGACATTGTTGGGGGTCTCGAAGGAGCCACCGTCTTGTAATAGCCTTTTTGCCGCTATCAAAATTACAAAAATATATTTGTTTAGAGATCTGTAAAAATCATTAAGGTTTCCCAGAAATATGGTAGAGAACTGTAATGGTAAATTAACATCAAATACACTAATTAAAACTTTATGAAACTCCAGGTAAAAAGGTTTCATCTTTGGGCAGTTCCAAAATATATGCCAATGCCCTGCTTCTCAAGCCCCACACCGTCTCCAGCAATCAGCTGTATCTGTGCCAAAGTGTGCCTTTTGCTTTGGTGTTCTAAAAAAGCGCGTCAGATATTTCCAACTTCACTCTCGCTCATTTGAGAGTTTGTACATTTCCACTGGGATTCACATACATCCAACCATTCTTCATTTAATAGTAAAAGACTTCCTTCATCTTCCTATTTTTTAATGTATTCTGTGGCGTGTGACTTCTTGGTCAAAAATCCTTTGCAAAATTTACCACTGGCACCTTTAACTAAAGCAGCGGTTTTCAAACTGAGGCGCACAAGGAATGGGTGTTGAGAATCGGTAAGAAATGATTCAATCCACCGATATCAATCGCCTTTTTGCTTAACGATTCCCTGCATTTTGTGTGTGTGTGTGTGTGTGTGGTGGGGGGGGGGGGGGGCACTTTGCTTTGTATTTTAACAAAGAAACGAACTCGGAGCACCCTCAAAAACAACACCTGCTCTTGCAGGTAGTAAAGAGATGGCCTTTGGCAGATGAATGCCAAAGTACTTCAGCGATTGCTGATCTCAGTTGAGACTTTCTCACAGAGTTGTTTTGGAGGCAAATAAATAAAGTTAAAAGTTGGGTCTTTTGTGTGTGTTACTTTATAACCAAAGTATCTACCGAATTTCTGCAAGATGTTCATCAGCTCATATACACTCAACAAAAATATAAACGCAACACTTTTGGTTTTGCTCCCATTGTGTATGAGATGAACTCAAAGATCTAAAACTTTTTCCACATACACAATATCACCATTTCCCTCAAATATTGTTCACAAACCAGTCTAAATCTGTGATAGTGAGCACTTCTCCTTTGCTGAGATAATCCATCCCACCTCACAGGTGTGCCATACCAAGATGCTGATTAGACACCATGATTAGTGCACAGGTGTGCCTTAGACTGTCCACAATAAAAGGCCACTCTGAAAGGTGCAGTTTTGTTTTATTGGGGGGGGGATACCAGTCAGTATCTGGTGTGATCACCATTTGCCTCTTGCAGTGCAACACATCTCCTTCGCATAGAGTTGATCAGGTTGTCAATTGTGGCCTGTGGAATGTTGGTCCACTCCTCTTCAATGGCTGTGCGAAGTTGCTGACACCATGATTAGTGCACAGGTGTGCCTTAGACTGCCCACAATAAAAGGCCACTCTGAAAGGTGCAGTTTTATCACACAGCACAATGCCACAGATGTCGCAAGATTTGAGGGAGCGTGCAATTGGCATGCTGACAGCAGGAATGTCAACCAGAGCTGTTGCTCGTGTATTGAATGTTCATTTCTCTACCATAAGCCATCTGCAAAGGCGTTTCAGAGAATTCGGCAGTACATCCAACCAGCCTCACAACCGCAGACCACGTGTAACCACACCAGCCCAGGACCTCCACATCCAGCATGTTCACCTCCAAGATTGTCTGAGACCAGCCACTCGGACAGCTGCTGAAACAATCGGTTTGCATAACCAAAGAATTTCTGCACAAACTGTCAGAAACCGTCTCAGGGAAGCTCATCTGCATGCTCATCGTCCTCATCAGGGTCTCGACCTGACTCCAGTTCGTCATCGTAACCGACTTGAGTGGGCAAATGCTCACATTCGCTGGCGTTTGGCACGTTGGAGAGGTGTTCTCTTCACGGATGAATCCCGGTTCACACTGTCCAGGGCAGATGGCAGACAGCGTGTGTGGCATCGTGTGGGTGACGGTTTTCTGATGTCAATGTTGTGGATCGAGTTGCCTATGGTGGCGGTGGGGTTATGGTATGGGCAGGCGTCTGTTATGGACAAAGAACACAGGTGCATTTTATTGATGGCATTTTGAATGCACAGAGATACCGTGACGAGATCCTGAGGCCCATTGTTGTGCCATACATCCAAGAACATCACCTCATGTTGCAGCAGGATAATGCACGGCCCCATGTTGCAAGGATCTGTACACAATTCTTGGAAGCTGAAAATGTCCCAGTTCTTGCATGCCCGGTATACTCACCGGACATGTCACCCATTGAGCATGTTTGGGATGCTCTGGACCAGCGTATACGACAGCGTGAACCAGTTTCTGCCAATATCCAGCAACTTCGCACAGCCATTGAAGAGGAGTGGACCAACATTCCACAGGCCACAATTGACAACCTGATCAACTCTATGCGAAGGAGATGTGTTGCACTGCATGAGGCAAATGGTGGTCACACCAGATACTGACTGGTATCCCCCCCAATAAAACAAAACTGCACCTTTCAGAGTGGCCTTTTTATTGTGGGCAGTCTAAGGCTCACCTGTGCACTAATCATGGTGTCTAATCAGCATCTTGGTATGGCACACCTGTGAGGTGGGATGGATTATCTCAGCAAAGGAGAAGTGCTCACTATCACAGATTTAGACTGGTTTGTGAACAGTATTTGAGGGAAATGGTGATATTGTGTATGTGGAAAAAGTTTTAGATCTTTGAGTTCATCTCATACAAAATGGGAGCAAAACCAAAAGTGTTGCGTTTATATTTTTGAGTGTGTGTGTGTGTGTGTGTGTGTGTGTGTGTGTGTGTGTGTGTGTATGTATATATATATATATATATACACACACACACACCAAAACATCATCTGCATATAGTGCAACTTTATGGTCATCTCCATTTATAGAAATGCCTTTAATACTGTCTGTCTCACCCATTGTGCAAGTAGTTCTATATAAAAAGAAAAAAGGCGCGGTGAGAAAGGACAGCCCTGCCTCGACCCGTACTGCAATGTAATAGAATCTGACATATCCATTCATTTTAATTCTTATACTTTATGTAAGAATGCCTAACTGACTGAGTTAAAAGCTTTATTCAGCATCTAGACTCACCAAGAGTCTCTAATTTGTTTTGTTGAACCTGAAGTAAGATACGCAATGAACATCTAATGTTGTCATGTGTTTGTCTCTGCAAAACAAAGTCAGTTTGATCTGTGTGTATGAGGTGTGGAAGCATCTTCTCCAGTCTCTTAGCAAGAATAACTGTGAACAATTTATAATCGACATTCTACACGGAAATCAGCCTGTATGACCCACATTCCAACTTGTCTTTTCCTTCTTTAGGAAAGATTGAAATAACTGCTTTACTCCATGAATGTGGCATTTTAGATTTATTTAAAAAAAACTGTATTAGAAGTCCTTAAAAAGCTTGGTAAGAGCTTATTCTGAAATACTTTGTATCAGTCTGGAGAAAAGCCGTCTGGGCCCGGAGTCTTATTAGCCTTTAACCTAGAGATGCCGCCACTTAGTTCTCTCTCTCTGATATTTCAGCAGTCCCTATGTTATTGTGTTCTTCAGATAAACTAAGTAAGTTAAAGTGTAGGTGACATCAAAAAATGTACACAAATCATGACTAAAAATGATGAAATGTTGATATTTTAAAAAATTCTGAACAATAAAAGTCGATTATAAGTACATAGGTGAAGGAGAAACAACAGCTGTCTGAAGCCTGTGCTCTATTTCAGCCCTCAGCCGCGGCCATATTGTTGCTATGTCAACGTCCAGTCTGATGTTGTTTCTGAAGAAGCTGTGGGGACACAGCCTTACGGTTTTGAGTCTTATCTAGGCCACAATGAGGGAGACTAATTGAGGAATGAGAGTGTGGATTTTTTTTTAAAGAATTTTCTTTTTCTTTTTTTTTCTGAGAAACAGGTACATACATTTCAAATCTGAAAAATGTCACGAGGGACTGAAAATATCAGTTATTTTTAAAATAAATATTGTTTCCTTCTTGAATATAGGTAGTGTATGTATGTATGTTAGTAGCGTAACACATTATTAAATATTAAAACCATTCACACAGGGAGTAAATAATATAGTTTTACTTGTCCATTTCAGTGAGATCATCTTCACAGTCTGATGAAAGCATCTGAAAATAATTTAATTTGTTGTCCTAACTGAAGAAAAGTCCATGATGGGTTGAGTGTCTGCTGTATTGATCCGAGACCGGGATGGTCAGCTACAGGTGTAATCTGTTCATTGCAGCTGATGGCTCGAGTCTCTCCTGTGAATGGATCCTCTTGTTCCACCGCAGCCCGCTTTGCGCTGCAAGTTAAGACTTGCAGCTCCCCATCTGCTTCTAACGTCTCAGTCTGCACGCAACAAAAATAATGTGAAAATACTTCGTTTTGCCTCTGTGTGGAGTGGAGAATCTGTACGACACCGTGTGTGTGCGCGTGTCAATGTAAGTGTTCTACCTGCCAATCAAAAGGATTCTGTCAGCGAGAATTAATAGTTCTGACACTACAAGCACTGTGCAGCACCGATCCGAATCACTGGGTGGAAACGGGGCTGTCAGTAGCCTGGAAAAATCCATAAATTAATGGGGCTATTAAGATAATGGTTCCGGTACTGATATCACTTCCTCCTTCTTCTCAAATGTCGAGACTCACTGGGAAGTTCCTGCTTTTTAGTGGCGTGCACTTCAAAATACAAACATTTATCTCTTCAGGTACTGCATACCAGGAAAGGATAAATTTCAAACAAACTGTTTCATTTTAGTCTCAAATTAAAAAAAATACATATTGTGTCACCTACACTTTAAGTGACTTAAGAAAAGTTTCCATATGCAATTCACTCTCTACAGGTGGTTGTGTATACAGATTTTTGTAATACTTCTTAAAAGCATTTTGTAATTCTTGTTTATACAATACAACAGCAGAGTTGGGATCTTTAATTTTGTATTTTGTGCTGTCTGCTCTTTCTTTTTGCAGTCTTCTACCAAGAATATTTGATGCTTTAGGACCAGCTTCGTAATATTTTTGTTTTACAAAGACAAACTTCTTTTCAATTTCCTGTGTGTGCAACAAATTTATTTCATTTTGTATTTTCTTAATCTCATTCAAAAGATGAGGGTATTGTTTCTTTTTATGTTTTATTTCTAAATCTTTCAATTTTTTTGTTCAGGTCTATCCATCTTGTTTTTCTTTCTTATTATGGGAATGCCAATAAATAATTTTTCCCCGGATTACAGCTTTTAAAGTATCCCATACTATGGACAAATCAACCGCTCTCGTGTCATTAATGTCCAAAAATTGTTTTATTTCCCTTGTCATCTGAGCCACAAACTGGGGGTTGTTTGAAGCACCTGTATTAAGTCTCCAAAAGTGTGTTTCGTGGAGAATCACCAATCTGTATTGTGCAAAAAAAAACAAAAAAAACAGGAGCATGATTAGATAAATCAATAGAACCAATATCACAACTATGAATCCTATAATGATCTTTTTTAAACACACAAAAAACCTATTCAAGAGTATGTATTGTGTGGATGTGAGTAGAAAGTATAATCCCGGCCAGAAGGGTAAAAATCTCTTTGGGTCTAATATCCCCAATTCAGTCATCAAGTTCGGCACTTTTTTCTGTATTACATTCGTAGGTAAATTTTTTTTTTTTTATGCATCTAGGTTAGGGTTAAGACGAAGGTTCCAATCACCTCCACAGATTACAATTCCTGGGGCGCCAATCATCAAATCAAACACCTTCCTGTAGAAGGCAAAATTACTTCCAGGAGGAACATAAGCATTACAAATGGTTATTGTTACATTGTTGATCTTCCCTGAAACTATTGTATACCTCCCTTCTTTGTCCGACTCCTCAGAAATATAATCAAGTTGTATTTTTTGTGATATGAATACTCTTTTGTAACCCATTCTTTTCAGCTTCATGCTCTGACACAGAAAGGTGCATCTCCTGTAACAGTACAATTTGAGCATTTTCCCTTTTTACTTTTGATGGTATTTTACTCCTTTTATCTGGGTTTGAAATCCCTTTGACCTTAATGTCCGGTCTATTCATAGTATCTTAAATAATGTGATAAAATTAATCAAGAGGTACAATAAACCTTTTTTCCAGTCTTGTGCACAAACAGTCACTCTTCCATGGAACATATAATGAACTTGAACAGAAAAGAAAATAAAGTTATAAAATAACAATGGTCTGTCCAAGGTAGAGGCTCATATGAAAGAGCCCTGCATGGCCATGTGTTGGTTTGACCCTCATAGACCAACGTCTTGCCTCATTAGAGGGAGCGCCCTAATAAATGTCCACAGATTAGTAAGATTCTGTCTGAATGACGCATCTCCACCCAGACCTGACTTTTTAATTAAAGAACAATGAAAAACAACCAGACTAATGAATATTCTCCAAAATATCTTCATGGTCATGTCATTTCTCAAGAAGAATATAGCAAGTCTTATCAAAATATCTTGAATGTAAAGCAGTCCGAGATCTTCAGTCGTCGACGTCTCTCCTAAATACCAGCAGCTTCTCTCTGAAGCGGGCATGCTGGTTTTCTTCTGTGGGATCCCCAGCTTTTCCAGAGTCTCCTCTCTCAATGTAATGTCCGCCTGCCCTGCACCAGGCAGGGCAAACTTCTCTTGACTTGGGGTGGGTGGAGGTTTCACCACGGTGACGGGTAGCCCTCGCGCTGCCATGTCTCGTGTTGCTTCGGCTGGATCCTTGTATAAATAAGTGCCATTATCATAAAAAAAAAAAATGCATTTTTGATGGATACAGGGTCTAAAACCCGGTGCTGTTCTCTTGAAGAATCTTCTTTGCCTCTCTGTATTTGTTGCATTGCTTTAACACTTCAGTGGGATAATCTTGCTCCAGGAAGATGTGTACACCATCATAAAACACCTCTTTCTTCTGCATTGCTCTTCTAAGAACCTCATCTTTCACACGATGGCTCCCAAAAATAACAACAATGGATTTGGGCATTGCCTGAGCATTTGGTTTTGCCGTCACGGCGCGGTGTGCTCTTTTAATTCCAAGTGACTGGCTGCTGTTAATGCACATGTTCATTGTATAAAAATGATTGCACACTTGTCGTGGAAAAAAAGGTGTTGTACACTTATACGACACGTGGTTGTGTCAGCTGTTTGCATTTATCACGGCTGTGGCCCTGGAGTACAAACTGTCCCTCAGTCTCTTAGTCCTGCCTCTTAAGCCCCTTTCACACCGGGGCCAACGTAGAATTGCGTATTGCGGCATACCGGCTACACCGAGTTATGCAGCTCTACGCTGAGTTTAAGCAGCTCCGCGCCGCGTTTTTGCTTCCCTACATGGCAGTATGTTGAGGGCTACGTGAGGCTGACGCAGGAAATTAAACGTTTAATTTTTTCTGTGTAGAGCACTGGATGCAGAAAGCACATAGTTTTTAAGCAGGTCTGCGCAAAACTGCTACTGTTTGGAAATCTACATAATACAGTGCAACTGTACACATCCAAAAACTGAGTGCGTGGATCCAGTCAATCAGCTGGAGGAGAACAGGTGTAGCGCCCATGTGTGGCTGCATGATCCACACAGCCCTCAGCGCCTCTGTGTGCTTTACAACAAGTGATCGAACGGACACGTCAGTGTGTGCTGTAATAATTCCTCAGGTGTGTGTGTGTGTGTCTGTGTGTGTGTGTTCATAAAGTGGCTGAATGAGCCGTTTACATGCACTTCAGTAATCCAATCAGTAAACTTACTTTCTTTCAACTCATAAATCAAAAGAACAGAAATGGCAGATGTTAGAAAAAAGAGCAGAGAGGACACAGCTCTCTCTCTTTCTTTCTTTCTTTCTTTAGAATGCTGACAAGAAACGGGATGTTTATAAAGCAAGTCCCTCTGTGATTTTTCTGCTCCAGGTGCATTTCTCAGAGGATGGCGGTGTTGCAGTCTGATCACACCTGGTCAGACAGAAGCACTGTGATGATTTAAACTTTTAAAGTGGCAGTCAGCTGCCGCTTTAAAAGTTTGTCACAAACCTGATCAGAAAGCAACCGGCGCTTTAAAGGTTTAAAGAATCACCGCACTTCATTCGTTCACAGCAGTGTGTACCACAGCCAGACTCATTAGCAGTCTGTACACAATGAAAATGGTCCACCAAGAAAAAAAAAAAGTTAAATTACTCTTTCTGACACCGTGCAGTACAGACCCAAACCACTCGGTGGAAACACTGCTGTCGGCACACGCTGGTCGTCAAGGTGTGACAGCTGCATTAATTTATGCCAGCGTTTTTAATAAATCGTCAAGGTGTGGCGATTTATTAAATCATCACACCTTCACGGTTTAATAGGTTTGTAGCCATGCACATTTTAGTGCAACTGTATTAGTGCACTAGATGCAGTAGATTGTGAATTTCTCCTCTGTGAGATCAATAAACTTTGTCTTGTCTTATAACTGAAACAATCATGCAAATGGTGATAAAAGCATTCGGCAGAAATACTCCTCAGACAATCCTCGTTTGAAAAAAACGATTGGCCACTTAACTTTTCAATCGGTGGTCAGGTCAGGGTCAATTGAAGAATTACACAGAGGTCAAAATTAAAAGATGCTCCAATCATATTGAAAAATATTCCACATTATTTGCCTGATCATAAAGATTCTAAAAAGGTATAGTTTGGACTATCTGTGACTGTCTATGGAGTTACGGGATAAAAACAGCAAGAATGGTGCCAAAGGTCAGTTTCATTTTGTACAGGGGTCGAAAGTTGCTCCAATTTTGATTTAAAAAAAAAAAAAAAAAGAGAAAAAAAAAGTGATGCAAATTATTGGTTGAGCTGATAGGATTAATAAATGGAATAGTTTTGACAGTGTTGAATGCTTGGTCTCCAAAGTAAAGGTCAAACAAGGTCTACGTCTATTTGATTCTATGACATGTGACATATGTTACCCCGTAACGTGATAAGTAAGGATGATACATGATCCATACTATTGCTTTTTAAGACCGTGTTAACTCAACTAGTAATTGGAGCAACTTTAACTCTTGACCCCTGCACAAACCAACACTGACCATTCTTGGTGTTTTTATCCCATAACGCCATAGAATTCAATTATAGACCATCCAAACCATACCTTTTTGGAATCTTTATGATCAGACAAATAATGTGGCATAGGTTTCAATATGATTGGAGCATCTTTTAATTTTGACTCCTGTGTAATTCTTCAATTGACCCCTACCTGAACGCCAACTGAAAAGTCAAGTGGCCAATTGTTTTTTTGTTTTTTTCAAAAGAGGATTGTCTGAGGACTATTTCTGCCGAATTTGATGCTTTTATCACCATTTGCAGGATTCCCCTCTAAATATTCTCTTATCTGCTGCACTATATGCAAGCCCTATGTGAAAGGGGCTTTAGTATCCAGAGGGCAGCAGCTCAAACACCCGATGTCCTGATTGTGTGCTGTCTCCATATTTTCTCAAGTTAAAGTTGCCCCCTTATTTCTGTTTTATCAGCTCTAGAATTTGGGATTTTTGTGCATTGTTGAAGTGTACTTATTATTATTTTATCATTTATTCTTTTATTTTTAGAGTTTATTTTGTTTTATCCCTTGATTCCTGGGAAACTCTTATATAAATAATTGTTGTTGTTAATGTGAGATTTTTCAGTATATAAGTTACTTCCGGAGTATAAGTTTGCAGGAGAACAGGCAGTTCATCCTACACCTCCCTGTCCTCTTCAGAGTCCTCTAATTCTTCCAGGGAGATCCAGAGGTGCTCCCAAACCAGCTGAAAGATAGAATCCCTCCAGCATGTCCTTGGTCTTCCACTGGGTGTCCTCCTAGTTGGACGTTCCTGGAGGGCCTCCCTAGGAAACGACCAGGAGGTATCTTCAACCAGATGCCCGAATCAGCTCAGCTCGCTCCTTTTGGTGGGAAGAGGAATAAACTACTACACTAATAAATAATGAAAATAACTTAGTTGCAGCTCATCTCCTGCTGTCTTACCTCCAGGGATGTTTGTTTGTTTTGTTTTTTTTTGCAGATTTGACAAGTTTCTGTGTGTGTGTGTGTGTTTGTTTGTTTGTTTTCCCAGTCAGCTTCCTCCTTCCTTTCATATGATATTTGACATCTTGTATGTTGCTGTTTTTTTTTTTGTTTTGTTTTGTTTGTTTTTTTTACTTTATGTGCAGAGCAGTAAAGATTGTCCACATGGACCTGTCGGGCTCCATCATCCCCACCCCGGTTCTGGAGAGCATCTTGTGTCGCTGCCAGCTCTTGGAGTGTCTGAGTGTGGAGGGTCTGCAGCTCTCGGATCACATCGTCCAGTGAGTCTGTGTTTTTGTGTGCTGTGCTTTCTCCAGACATGGGTGATTATTTACTTGTGCACTTCTACAACCTGCGTGACTGATTGTGTTAAAAGAACTGCACCTGTACTCCTGTGTTCCAGATGTGTCCACTGCCACTGTGAGGAGAAAGCATACTTATCTTGCTGTGAACAGGACAGATGTCTTTTGTAGTTGGCAGTGAACTGTTTGTCATCTTATATTCATGAAGAAACGTATTTTTAGTAGAATTTTGCACTTGGCATTGATGAAAGTTTTCCAGGAATTCCTGGATTTCAGTGTCAGTGGAGGTAGAACTCTATATCCTGTTTGAAGTTTAGATTTCACACCTGCCAGCCTGCTCATATCTTTTACTATAAGCCAGTTCAGCGTCTCAGTCTGCATGAGTCATGCTGGGCCGGGTCAAAGTTCACAACTACCCAAAGCACCTTATAAGTGCGGCAGCATTGTAAATATTGAATATTTAGAGTGCTGGAAAGTTATCATTTTGACAGAATTTAGCAAAAAAAAAAAAAAAAAAAAAAATGGGGCTACAAAATAGGTGTCAAGCGGAAGAAAGAAGTTGTGACCCTATCTTATGCAGTCACGCTGCAAAATACCCCCGTAACTAAAGAAGACAAACTGGAGCCCAATAAGAAAGAATGTAAGTCTGCTAACAATTCCTGAAAACATTGGCAACAAGCAAATGTTCCCCCTGCATGTAGATTTTAACTAGAATCTCCTATGGAAAGGCAAGCAAAACTTGCATGACCATGAAACACGCAGAGTACACAGACTGAGACCTGTCCTTGTCTAGGTTTCTATGTAGAGTCTGTGTTCTTTGGACCTGAATTATATATCGGGTGTCCCAAAAAATATGCAACATTTTATCAGCAAAGAAAATGGTCAAAGCATATGTCTAGGAAATAAATTTATGGCTGGATAGAAAGCTGAAAGGTTGAAGTTTTTCATACCAGTGTCAATATTGGCCCCTGCATTTTCAGTCTAGCATAAAGTCCCTGCACCTGTTTGACACTCAATCATTTTTTTTTTTTTTTTTTGCTGTAGTATGATTAATCTTGGCATTTTCCTGAGTCTTGCTTGACATCATCATAAACTTCAGGGTCTTTGCAAGTAAAAAAGAAACATAAGTGATTAAGTTTGTAGCATTTAAGGGTCAAACCAAGTGTTTTAAATGTTGTATATTTTTTTGGGACGCCCTATATAGTGTATAAATGTATAATAATGATAAGCAGTCCACTGTACTTCATGCTGTGACACGTTGTGAATCATCAGGGGCCTCATTTACAAAAACTGGAAACACTAAAGCCCAGAAATTTGTATGCACAAAAAGTCAGATGTATCAAAGTGTGTGTACGCATGGATCCAAGCACGTTCCTTTTGTACATCCCAAACAACGTGGAATTGAGTGCACATGCAGAAATACCAAATTCCTCCCTGTCCACACTCCATTTAAATATGCAAATTTATTTAAATGGACCCTGGCACCTGGGATTCCCCTCTTCCACTTTTGTGTCCCACCTGGATCATCCACGGAACAATGTGGACCTGGCGCACTGCTCTAACACTGCTTAAAGCTGCTAATTTCACTTTAAGGGCATAAGATGACTGGATCACACGCTCCGGTCATACGGCTTCTATGCTTTGTTTACTCAAGTGGGTACTGATAAACTTTGACTGGAACATTTTACATGGCCATGGTGCTTGCGTACTGATGATGCTGATTTGGCTTATTAGATACACATTTTGACATCAAAGTACACTGGTATGATTTGTCATTCAAAAGTATTGACCAGTTATCCTGCCCACAAGTCTGCTGTTCTTCGAGTTTCTTTTTGTTTTTGTTTTTTCCTTTCTCTGATGACACGTTAAACCATAAAATGCAGGTTCAGAGAGAGGTTCAGAATGGCAGCCCTGCCTGAAAAGAACACACCTAAAACACTGATCCAGATCTGTTTGGAAAAGAGTGAGTTTCAGTTCATGTTAAGACGATGCTAACAGACTGTAACTGCAGCCTGTTGTCCCATCCTGACCACTCTGTGTCCTGTCATCAAACTCTAATATGAGCATTGAAATAAATACATCCAGTCTACAGTTGGACATCAAACAACCAAATCCAGCAGCCTGGTATCGACTGCTGCTCCAAGCGGGGATTTAGAAGGCCGCTGCTTTGAATAAAATCTTTGAAGCTTGCATTGAAGAAGCAGTGCTTTGTAACACCTTGCTAGCACATAAAGTGTAATTAGAAACAGCTAGTTGCGGTGCAACGTTATCTTTGGTTATAAAAAAAAATGAAAGCTGACCGTGGGGGTCACAGAGATATGATGAGCCAAGATTGCCTTGTATACAGTGTATCCAGAAAGTATTCACAGCACTTCACTTTTTCCTCATTTTATGTTACAGCCTGATTCCAAAATGGAGTAAATTCATTTTTTTCCTCTCAAAATTCTACCCAGAGCACCCCATAATGACAACATGAGATAAGTTTTTCTTTTTTTTTTTTTTTTTGCAAATTTATTAAAAATAAAAAACTAAGAAATCACATGTACATTTGGCAGCAATTACAGCCTCAAGTATTCTTGAATATGATGCCACAAGCTTGGTGCACCTATCTTTGGGCAGTTTCCTCTTTGCAGCACCACTCAAGCTCCATCAGGTTGGATGTGGAGTGTCGGTGCACAGCCATTTTCAGATCTCTCCAGAGATGTTCAGTTGGATTCAGGTCTGGGCTTTGGCTGGGCCACTCAAGGACATTCACAGAGTTGTCCTGAATCCACTCCTTTGATATCTTGGCTGTGTGCTGTGGGTCATTGTTCTTCTGAAAGATGAACCGTCACCCCAGTCAGAGGTTAAGAGCGCTCTGGAGTGGGTTTTCATACAGGACGTCTCTGTACATTGCCGCATTCACACACTCATCTTCAATTGCTTATTTAAGGGTCTATTTAAGGGTCACAGTGGGCTGCAGCCTATCCCAGCAGTCATAAGGAGTGAGGCGGAGTACACGCTGGGTAGGATGCCAATCTGTCTTGCTGCATTCATCTTTCCCTCAATCCTGACTAGTCTTCCAGACTCTGCGAGTCCTTCAGGTGACTTTTGGCAAACTCCAGATGGGCTGCCATGTGCCTTTTACTAAGGAGTGGCCTGGTGGATCAGAACTTCTTCCATTTATGGATAATGGAGGTCACTGTGCTCTTTGGGACCTTCAAAGCAGCAGAAATGTTTCTGTCCCCTTCCCCAGATTTATGCCTGGAGACAATCCTGTCTCAGAGGTCTACAGACAATTCCTTTGACTTCATGCTTGGTTTGTGCTCTGACTGTCAACTGTGGGTCCTTGTATGTAGACAGGTGTGTGTCTTTCCAAATCATGTCCAATCAACTGAATTTACCCCAGGTGGACTCCAGTTAAGCTGTAGAAACATCTCAAGGATGATCAATGGAAACAGGAGGCACCTGAGCTCAATTTTGAACTTCCGGGCAAAGGCTGTGAATAATTATCCTATCTTAGTTTATTTTTAATAAATTTGCTAAACTCTCAGAAACAAAAAAAAACCAAAAAACACTTTTTTCACATTGTCATTATTGAAAGTGTATTGTACTGTACACAGTGTATTGTATGTTGAATTTTGAGGGAAAAAAATTAATTTAATCCATTTTGAAATAAGGCTGTAACAAAACAAAACGTACGCTGTGAATACTTTTCATATCACACTGTCATTCGACGTCAAAGCTTTGACTCCCTGACTCTGTGTGGTGTTTTGTGAGTCCTGTAGTCGGTGTTTGTGTGTCTGACTGACTCTGTGTGGTGTTTTGTGAGTCCTGTAGTCGGTGTTTGTGTGTCTGACTGACTCTGTGTGGTGTTTTGTGAGTCCTGTAGCCGGTGTTTGTGTGTCTGACTGACTCTGTGTGGTGTTTTGTGAGTCCTGTAGCCGGTGTTTGTGTGTCTGACTGACTCTGTGTGGTGTTTTGTGAGTCCTGTAGTCGGTCTTTGTGTGTCTGACTGACTCTGTGTGGTGTTTTGTGAGTCCTGTAGTCGGTCTTTGTGTGTCTGACTGACTCTGTGTGGTGTTTTGTGAGTCCTGTAGTCGGTCTTTGTGTGTCTGACTGACTCTGTGTGGTGTTTTGTGAGTCCTGTAGTTGGTCTTTGTGTGTCTGACTGACTCTGTGTGGTGTTTTGTGAGTCCTGTAGTCGGTCTTTGTGTGTCTGACTGACTCTGTGTGGTGTTTTGTGAGTCCTGTAGTCGGTCTTTGTGTGTCTGACTGACTCTGTGTGGTGTTTTGTGAGTCCTGTAGCTGGTGTTTGTGTGTCTGACTGACTCTGTGTGGTGTTTTGTGAGTCCTGTAGTCGGTGTTTGTGTGTCTGACTGACTCTGTGTGGTGTTTTGTGAGTCCTGTAGTCGGTGTTTGTGTGTCTGACTGACTCTGTGTGGTGTTTTGTGAGTCCTGTAGTCGGTGTTTGTGTGTCTGACTGACTCTGTGTGGTGTTTTGTGAGTCCCGTAGCTGGTGTTTGTGTGTCTGACTGACTGTGTGGTGTTTTGTGAGTCCTGTAGTCGGTGTTTGTGTGTCTGACTGACTCTGTGTGGTGTTTTGTGAGTCCCGTAGCCGGTGTTTGTGTGTCTGACTGACTCTGTGTGGTGTTTTGTGAGTCCCGTAGCTGGTGTTTGTGTGTCTGACTGACTCTGTGTGGTGTTTTGTGAGTCCTGTAGTCGGTCTTTGTGTGTCTGACTGACTCTGTGTGGTGTTTTGTGAGTCCCGTAGCTGGTGTTTGTGTGTCGCTGACTCTTTGTTTCCTGTCATCGTCTCAGTTGTCTGTCCAGAAACCCAAACATGCTGCAGCTGAACGTCAGTGGTTGTTCCGGATTCTCTGCGGTTGCGTTGGGTCACATGCTCGCATCCTTGTCCAGGTCAGCTGCTCCGCCACGCCACCTGTAGGTCTCTTTGTGTTCCACATCCACAGATCCACAGCTCTGTTCTTTCTCTGGTGCAGGATGGAGCAGTTAAACATATCATGGTGTGACTTCAGTAATGATCATGTGAAGAGTGTCGTCAGTCACGTGAGCTCCGGCGTCGTTCAGCTGAACCTCAGCGGCTACCGCCAGAACCTCACCTTAGAAGGTAACGACACAGCTTGTCTTCAGGTCCACCACATGTTAAGTTAATTTGAAGACCTGGGGGGGTTTCTGTCATCTGTATCTAGTTACTGTTCAGTCTGGATTAAACTGTTGTTTAGGTTCTTACACGTTTGTTTGTTTGTTTGTTTTCAAACAGATGTGAAGGTGCTTGTGCTGAGATGCCCTAATATTGAGACTCTGGATTTAAGGTGAGATATTTCAGTTTCCATGTCAGACTGACCACATGCCACTCATTTTGTTTTGGACAGTCACCCTTCACTTGTACATAAGTATTCACACCCTTTGCTCAGTACTTTGATGCACTTTTGGCAGCACTTACAGCCTGAAGTCTTCTTGAATAAGATGCCACAAGCTTGGTGCTCTGTCTTTGGGCAGTTTTGTCCATTCCTCTTTGCAGCACCTGTCAAGCTCCATCAGGTTGGATGGGGAGTGTCAGTGCTCGTGATGTCCCAAGCCCGATACTCAGTATTGGAATCGGACGCCGATACAGCTATTTTATGAGAATCGGATTTGGGAATGGTATGGGCCGATTCACATTCACGACTGCCTTAAACTGAGACGCAACACAAAAACATTGTGCCTACTTCGTGGTAGAGATTTGGACTCCACCACTATAACACCCGTGGAGTTTTTCGATCCAGGAATACTTCTGTGTGAAGTGTGTGTGCACCGCTGCTGCACATCGTGGGGAGTGGGGGGTGTTCTGAACTATAGAGTATATCTCTCACTCGTCATGTGAGACGTGCGATCAGCCGGTACAGAGACGCCAACAAACGACTCAGTGACGCCGACAAACAGCACCGTGTTTTCAGCCTCACTGAGCCATCAGCTGGCTGTTCTCTGATCAGCTCGAGTACGCAATGTACAAAAAAAACTCCATTAAAATATTTCATTAAATAATTCAGTTAATCTAATAATTCTGTGTCCGTAGCTGCTCTAATTTCAGAAAGTTAAGATTTATTATAGTTGAAAGGTTTCGTGTTCTCTAAAAAGCCGGAGGAAAACAAGTCTGACTGAGCGAGGGGAGGGCCGAGGCAGAGAGGAGAGGAGGGGGAGCTTCACTCATTTTCACATGAAAGAGCAACTGTCCAACTATCCTGCTACAGTTTAAATATATGTTTCAGGAGTCAAGTTTACTACAAACACTTTGTTATATATTGAATGTTGAGCTCAGATGTCTGACTCAGAAGCTGTTTGTTACAAAAGCCAAGCAGTATTGTTGGTCATGTTCAAGCAAAATAAAAAACTGTGAAGTAATAATGGTTGTGTTTTTAAAGCTTTTAAAATAGGTATCGGATCGGTATCGGCAAGACTAATAATTTAAAGGATCGGATCGGAAGCCAAAAACTGTGGATCGGGACATCCCTAGTCGGTGCGCAGCCATTTTCAGATCTCTCCAGAGATGTTCAGTCTAGGGCTGCAGCTATTGATTATTTTAGTTAATTGTGTATTCTATCGGATAAAAAGTACTTCAGCATTTTTAAACAACATCAGTAGTCCAGGGCTCTCCTTAAGCAATGGCACAATATCGCTGTGCCATTGTTGACATTTTGCTTAAATGGCGATGGGATGCAGCTTTCTGTTTTGTTTTCTCCAACTTATAAAATTTAACCATTTTTTAGTGTTTTTTTTTATAAAGGTTGGTGGACTGGGTCCCTGTGTGATTTTGTTTTTATCCCTCTTTCTCTGCGATTCAGCAGATGTATTTCAGCTGGAGGTTGAAACATGCAAGCCTTGCAGTCAAGTTTAAAATGATTATTTTATTTAAGTTACTGTGTTTGTGAAGCGTTGTTTGTTGCCCTAAAAAGCGAAACACAAAAGAAAGACTACTCTTCACTCACTCCGGGGACGGAGCTGTGACGGAGAGTGAGAGCAGCAGCCGGCCGCCGGGCGACTCACTCCCCACGTTGAGCGGACCGTGTGTTTTTCAAAACTGACAAACACACTGCTTCACTTTAAATGCGCAGTAAGTCTATTTCAGATGATCAGCGTGGATGACTTTTTAGTGTACTTGTCTATAGGACAAGTAACCCTGGCAGTGTACTTGTCCTATAGGAAAAGTTGGTTGTGCAGACAAGCAAGCGCCAATGGCGTGTGTCACCTCAGGGTGTCCGGGGGCATGCTACTGTGGAAGTACTGAAATGACACTTTTTCATAAATTGCTTCTCTCCTGTGTGGGTGGTAAAATTCAAATTTCAGTGGTTTTCGGTGCATTGAAAGCAAGAATATTAGACAGAAAAATGAGTTATGTTGTAATATCAGAGTTCTTTTTTGTATTTTTCTGTCTGTTAAGAAAATAAATAACATTGAAAAGTTTAAAAACATATTAATATTTGATGGACATAACATTTGCTCCCTTTAAAAATGACACACTGTACCTTTAGTCCAGTAAGAGTCCAGGCAGAATTTTTGTCATGTTGACAGTTTAGCTTTTTTTTTTTTTCCAACATTTTTGAGTGGAATTGCATACTTATTTTAAAAAAAAACAAAACAATATAACCCCTAATTGTCTTGTTTGAACAAGAGCTAAATCTGGACTGATTTGATTGTCAAATCAGAATCAAATTTATTGCCAAGTTCTCACATACAAGTAATTTGATCTGGTGTCATTAGTGCATAAACAACAACAATAACAAGAAAATGGAAAAATAATTCTGGAAGAAGTAAAGGAATAAATTTTCTCTTTTAATGATGAAATCATGGATGAAAAAGTTTCTGAATCAGTTTTTCACACTTTACTATTTCACTGAGGCTATGTGATGAAGATGATTGTTCATTAAAATTGTTTCGCTGGTTTTTACAGCATGTAGCGTCTGATGTTCTCTCTCTCTCTCTCTCT